>NC_140413.1:109552500-110752500 GCF_965140295.1 Lepidochelys olivacea
TTGAAAGGATCACACTTTATTTTCATTAGTGCTAGAAAACTGTCCTGAGTACACCCCAACTACCCAAAAACAAACAAACAAAACAAACCGCATAGGCACTGGGTCTATGAATTTGATTGTCATGGCAGATAAAATAGCAAGATATTGTTTTGCTCACTGTAGCAATCATTGTCTCATGGCAACTACTGTCTGAGCGATATGTGGCCATAGAAGAAATGAAGCCAAAGGAGTATAGTTAAAAGATGTTTGTGTTCCTTCTGCTGCTGAGATATACTGGATGCCAAAGAGCCACTCCCAAGGATGTGACTGCGCTTTAGTCATATGGGGTAGGTGTCTGGTAGTAAAGCACTTGGTCAGTCCTCTTGTTCCTACATTTGCTACAGTGGGAGTTGCCCCCACCTGTGCCAGGGCTGAACATGGGTTCATTTTATCACTACTTAATAAAACAATTCAGGCAGGGCAGGTCCAATCAAACTGATTTAGAAAAACGTGTGGATTTTCTTACAGCCGGCTTTAGGGAGGTCTGTTAATTTGATAAGGGGAGGAAGGAAAGTTTGCATAGTGTAGTATATGGTGTGATGATTGTATGCATTTTTTTAAAAAGTAAGTCCCTAGGCGTTTGGTAGTGTGATAATAAATCAAGACAAATAGTGTTGGATATATGCAAAAGAAAAATTAAATTTACAGTCATTTATCAGAGGCATCCCATGTGTTCTCATGCATCTCACCCCCCCCGTAGTGATCTCCATCTTCCGTGTGCTGGCCATTTTATACTTCCATTCACTACAGCCTACCTTTATTTTTAAATCCCATGTACACTGAAGTTCACACTACTTTCTTCCAAAATGAACAGGGAAGAAGAAATCAGTATGGATCAAATTTGCAAAAAATACATTCCTGGCTAAAATCTCTAGCAGCTTTCTGTCAGTCTATTTACCCTGCATCACAGAACTCAGAAATAGACTAGACCTACTATGGGTCATTGAGTTCATGCCCCTGAAAGTGCAGGGTTGTTCCCTACACTATAATCTTGAGTGATTCATTCATTCTGGTTTTGTCTTCCTCACCTCCTCTGGGAGACATTCCACAGCCTGCAATGTTGTTGTCGCTGTATTGGTCCCAGGATATTAGAGACAAGCAGGGGTGAGGGAATATCTTTTATTGAACCAACTTCTGTTGGTGAAACAGACAAGCTTTCAAACTTACGCTGAGCTCTTTTTCAGGTAACACCTTTTTCAGGTAACCAGGGTCACATCATTCAATATGTCAAGAATTTTTTTCGGGTAGATATGTACAGAGTGTCACACACTACATGCTTGGGCTCAGTTGGTTTACCTCAGTTAGCCCTAGAAGTAATAGAGATACAGAGTTTTCCAATGCATCTTCCACTTCCTCAAGCAAGCTCGTTTTGTAAAGCAAATGCTAGAAGAATGGCAGAGAGGAAGAGTCAGTATTTTGGCAAGAAGGAGCTAAAGGCTCAACTGCAATAGTAGCAGTTTAAAAAAAGGGGGGGGGGGGGCGTCAATGTTTTGAACCTCAGAACAGAGCTGTTCTCCCTCCAAAAATGTTTATTTGAAAAAGAGCTACATTTTTCTAATTTTCTTTTTACCTGTTTTCAAGCCAGCTATTGAGCAGGTTGAAAAATTTCAAATGTTTCATTAAAGTAATGACAAATATTTTGTAAGAAATTTCTTGAGAAGTGTCTTTTCAACCAGCTGAACTCAGTAATAATGACAGGATGTTATTTGGGACCTTTCGGATATTCATCTTAAAAAAAAAAAAAAAAGCTGGGTAGTAGGAATGATACCGGTGCTGTCACAGAATCAGAGGGAGAGCAGAGGTTCTAACCCTCTGGACTTTTAAGGTAAAAATATTAAACATTGCATACATGAATATAAACCATTTAATGAAGATTGCACCTCTGGGTGTATTTTAAAACTAAGTTGACTTTGTCTACTGCAAAGTTAGCTGGTCCAGTTTTAGTTTAATCCCCCCGCCACCCGCCACACACACACACACACACACAATATTTATATCTCAACTTGCAACTTTTTTAACCTGTACAATAGTAGGCTCTTAAATTGGCTCTGGTTTTGCAATCCAAAGTGTGTCTTAATGCATGTTCCCCTGTGCTTAGCTAATAATGAGGTTGAACAAGAATAATGATTGCTAGAATTGCCGTGTTGAAGGCATTCATTAAAGTTAATAATCAGTAGTCTTGTATCGAAGACTTATACCTACAGTTGATCAGCCCTTTATTGTGCAGTGTTGAGTTAGTGAGTTCATTCCTACTTGAATACAAACCAACAAAGGACCTCAGGTAATGTTTCCATGGTAGCAGTCCTACTTTTGCTACTGGCATTTGTAATATAGACAATGCAGCAATACTCGCTGTGTCATTGCTCAGTGGGAAGAAGTACAATGTTAGTAATTCCAGCATAGTAAACTGGGTTGCGGGGTTGATTTTCAGTGAGGTCAGGATGGCTAGGCAGGTGTGCTTTTGAACTTTGTTTCTTAAGCAGCACTTGTTTTACCTTGTTCTTGTCATATTAGTTCCAGTTAGTGACCTATTGCTCTGGCGACAGCCACATAAAGTTGGATCCACAAAGGGACTTAAGCCAGGATGCTGCATTCAACAAGCCATAGATGACATTCAAGAATTCTTTAGTGACTCACTTGGGTTTAGACAATATTTTTGGTGTCCAAAATAAATTCATTCTAGGAAGTGTCACTTCTCCTTGGTTCATGAACCAATCATTCAAGTGCACCGCAGTAGATCAAAGACCCTTTTGAGTATTCCTCCTCTAAAGGTGCTGTAAACTGGTGGGCAGTTTCACCAGTCAGGGAAGGGAAATAAAGCTCCAAGCACTGGTCTTTTTAAGGCTTTTTCCTCAAGGTTTGTTTTACAGTCCACCGAATGATCACAAAACTAAAAGTGGAAAAAATACTGAACACTAATTCCCATAGGGTTTCTCTGCTTTGACTCAGCCAAAAGGGGAGAGGACATACCATTCCCCTTTGACCTAGCTCCCCTTCCTTTAACCCCAGCAGCCGTGTGACAAGCTGGGACCTGTTAGTCATTTTACAGTCTTTAGCACTTTTACCTTTTCACAGGTACATTCTGGCACAGTACAAGATCTGTAGAATACAAGCTATCCACAAGTATGGAGGGACTCTTTCACATGTGGACTCTTTCAGAGAGGTAGGAGGGGGGCTAGGGTCAGCAGCCAGTCACAGTTATCTCACAGATTAGCCTACTGCCAACATTTTAATTCCTACATGAAGTTTCTAGTAATTTGGGATTTGACTGTATAATAAAAGCTTCTATAAGAAGCCGCTGAAGGAGGGTATGGTAACCACGTACAGGACCAAGGTAAGGAGACCACTTGGAATGGATGGAGCTCAGGTTTTTTTTAAGGCCAGAGAGGTCCAGTGTGATCATCTAGTATGGCCAGCTGCATAACACAGGCCATGGAATTTCACCCAGCGAATTTGAAGCAGAGAGTTTTCACAATTTCTGCAAGAGATTTCCCAGAACTTGAACCCATGAGCCCTCCCATACACAGAACACTACCACTACTCTAGCAATCTAATCCCATAGGGCATTTCCATAATCCTTCCTCAAGGTGACAAAGGCCCTTATTAGTCTGCAGTTTTCCCACTCTTAGACTGGGATCTGGGTACAATACCCCACCTATGCCAACCACTTTCTACCATATAAGTCCAATAGGACACCGGCATCTCTTTCCCTCAGGAGCCCGTGACCAGAGATATAGTGCCCCAAAGCCTTCCAAAAACAAGTAGGTTTATTAACAAATGGAACAGAGCAATAGAGAAAAGGATTCCACAACAAACGGCCTTATCATTCCAGGCTGACCCAGGGCACCCCCTTGTAGGCAGGCACGGTGTTGTGGGTGAGCTCTTACCCAGGATATCAGCAAGTCCTGACAGACTTCAGTGCTAAAGAACACCTTCTTGTGGAGGGTCTCATTTATTGACAGAAAAGCTTACACAAAAACCAAACTTTCACCTGCCACATCTCAGCTGGGTGACCCAGTCATTCTTCATCCATCTGTCCTCAACCTGAGTCTGGTGCTCTCCTCTACCTAGGTTGTTTTACAGGGGTTCTCTCCATTCCAGTCTTTGTCCCTGATGTTAGGCATCTTGCCCCTACTGGAGAAGGATCCCTGACAGAGAAGAATCTGGGGAGATCCATCCTCTGCAACTCTTCTCCAGGGACAGCAGGTGATCCTTGCCAGACTGGGCTTCAAGAGAGTATCTGGGAGACCCTCTGGCTGAGATCAGACCCTCTTGGATGCCTGCCAACTCTAGCCGTGAGTCTGTGAGGATCCTTTCTCTAGGAGCACCTTTTAATCGGTCCCCATTTTGATGTGTTCCCTGGAGAGTTCACCCTCTAGGCTCCCTGATCAGCACTCTTACGAGCTCCTCTCCCCCCAGCAGTTTCTCCCCATAACTGAGTTTGGGTAACCTTTTTTATTTACTAATCAGTCACCTGGGGCAGGCGGCTACCCCCAAGGAGGCCTTCATAAGGCAGTCGCACACTGGGTAGGCCCTAACTCCCCATAAAGGGAAGGTGCCCCATGACAAGCCTACATACATGTTTAGTCTTATCTAAACTTGTGATTCCCTAAAAGCCAAGTTAGATGGGCTTCCCTCTTGTGTTACAGGAAGAGAAAAGAACTAATGTACATTCTTTTAGGAAGCCAAAAGACTGTTGGGATCCTGCCTCATCTCCAATTGCTTTCCACTGTGTGACTCCCCCTACCACTAGTCTGTTCCCTCCCCTTTCAGGAAAGCTCCCTTTCCTCAGAGCCCCACAGTCCGTGTGTGAGCCTAAGCCCAGTTACCATATCACTCTAACTTTTGATATGGGGTCTAAGTGTGTCATCTTCTCTTTCCTTCCAACTGTTTTCCCTCCCACCCCCAGTCAGCCAGCCCAGCCATCTAAGGAACGCTCCTATGATGGCTGCTCCATTCTTCGGCAGTTAGACCATTCACCCTTAATGACTTACAATCACTTGTCTTATGACTGTGGGGGGAATATGCTAAAACTCTCTGTTCCCTTCTGACATTACAGCCCACCATCTTAGAAATACAATACAACACGCCATATTTTACAGATCAACATTCACCACCAAGCACCTTCACATTTGTTACAGTAATACCCTGAGGAAAAGCCAGGTACTTATGCGGAGTTCTTTGGAAACTGTGCTAAGGTTGACAAACTCTGTTTCTTGGGTCAAGAGACCAGTCACCTGAATTGCCAATGAGTGTGAAGAATCTCTGCCTTGAATGGTCCTTTACAATATGTGCTAAGTATTTATACTGAACAATCTGTTCCACCTTGCATTTTGCGGGGAGGCTGGGAATTCATTTCCCAGACCTGAAGAAGAGCTCTGTGTGGATTGAAAGCTTGTCTCTCTCACCACCAGAAGTTGGTCCACCCACCTTGTCTCTTCTGAGAATCTGAGTCCCTCCAACAATTCATCAGTGTTTTGGGAGTTGAGTAAAACCTCACAGAAACTGGTGGATGTAACCACTGCCCTTCATTTACAATAAACAATCAAGCTCCTTTATGGAACCAGATAGCTGAAACAATAGAAGCCACCATCCAAAACACAGGCACATGGCAAGGCTTGACTAGAAGCTGAACCATGTAACTCGAGGGGTTTCCCTGGGGACTGGTATAGCAAATGCGGGTGTGGGGGATGCGTCATTGATGAGTTGATCTGTGTGTGTCTGGTTCTGACTGAGAGAATCAGCAGAAACACGCAGAAAGAGCAAGGAAGCCCCGGACACAGCCAGAAGAGTTGTGGTAGCATGACTTTAGGTAAGGCGGGGGAGAGGGGAAGGAACTAAAAGAGAGTTTTCAGGTAAAGTGCTGGTTCAAAGGCTTGGAACTGAAATCGAACAAACTGTCTCCTGTTGGTTTATGCCTCCTGTGTTCAGGGAAACAGGACTTTGTAAATAAGCAGGATTGCATCAGAGAAATACCCGGTCCAGCCTCAATTCCTCCTCCTAATAGAAACAACCTGATAACCAATTTTCAGGGTTTAACTACTCAATTCAAAAGGGGTAACAATATTCTTGTAAAACTGTTTCAGTTTCATCATCGTGTCACCCCTATTCCAGGAGGACATCGTCTCAAGTGATCCTAAGAATCAAACATTCAATTGTACCTTGTTCTTTGGAAAAATTGACTCATTGATAGGTTAGAGTAACTACACACAGTAGCCAGAGTTGCTTTAAAACCAGTACATAAGCAATATCTTCACTGGTCTTTTGATTCCATTTCAGGGTGTGCTGGATCCATCAAGTAACAGGGGTCTGGGTGTACCCTCTCCTGGATTACATCAGCCCAGGTGCCAAGATAATTTTCTTTGTAACGGTCACCCTAGTACTTAACATTTTCTACTTGCTGGGAGAGGTCCTGAATAACTACATTTGGGATACACAAAAATGTAAGTATTGTTTTCAGGAGACTAACCAATAGGATTACTCTCTTAGGGCTTGATCCTGTTCCTATTGAAGTTAATGGAAGTTTTAGGATTAAAACATGGGGGAATTGACAAGATTTCATTGTAACTTTTTTTTCTTCCTCTTAAAAAAAGTCAAATGAATGAAATGTCTGCCAGGTAACATGATTAGCTATGAATATGTATTCACTTTTATAACTTCTAATACTAATTTAAGAGCTGTTGGCAATTACCTGAAAGATTTACAACCCACTCTGTTTTATTAGCTGAGGAACCAGTAAAATCTAGCTAGAATAAAGTGCCATTCTATGGAAATTGTTATGCTTGAGGTTAGGAAGAGAGATTGTTTTTAAAGGTATTTTCAAGCATAAGGTACTCATCTATTTATAAATCAATTTGTCCTATGAAATTAAATATGTCCATATCCAACGGTCCAAGTAATAGGGATAACAGACAACCATGCTGCAGAATTCTACAGAATCAATATCATTAGCCTATTTAGATTACCCATCACTTGCAACTAGGCATATAAAATGAGAGGCACAAAACTTAGTGGATTCCTCATAAATAACTGTTAGATTTTTTTCCCTCCAAACCATCCAAATAGATGAAGTTACCCCCACGCCAAGTCCTCAGCAGATCATGATTTGAACAACTTATAAAGTTCTTCCCCTGCTTGTGGCACACGAAGAATTCTCCAAAAAAAAAGGGTCCTGTTTCCTCTCATTCCCCTGAGCAAGGGAGTCAAGAGTCCAAAAGGAAGAAGAAAGACAAAGGTGGTCAGTCTCTTAGGCAGTCTTTTTGGTTACTCCTTTGGAGTTTCGCTTATTTGCAGGTATAGTGTCTTGTTATGGCCTGCCTCCAGCCCCTCCTTTAGGGATACCCCCACTTCATATCTGGTTCATACAGTCTTAAGGGCAGTCAGCTCTGTAGCTATGTTCCTGGTTGCTGCTGTGTTCCTGTAGCCAGCAGTTTTCACACCTCCCCTTCATGTGGAAGTCTTTTCCTTAAGCTTCTTCCGTCAGGCAGAGCAAGCCCTACAGGTGCACCTGATTGGTGTTGGCTAAACTCAGAAGAGCTCCTTAGCCTCCTCTCTACCAGAGTGAGGGTGTGCCCTCTCACATAATCCAGATGGCCTTAATCATCCTGCTGGAACAGCGCCAAATTGGGTGAAATCCTTGCCTCATTGGAGTCAATCGGCATTTTGTCATTAACGTCAGTGGGGCCAGAATGTCACCCTTAACTTCTAATTAGAATCTGAAACAAAACCTGCTTTTCTGTGTGCCTCATGTGTCCCTTTTCAGTATTAGAGTCCAGACATCAGGCACCTCTTTTCTTAACTGTAGAGCATCTGGTCATTTGGCACTGCATTTATGGCTGGTCCTGAACCTGTAATTCAATTTCATGTTAATGGCTATTTAAACCACTTACCTTTTCTTCTGATAATGCAGGAAAGGTCCTTTAAAGAAAGGTTATCCAAAAGATGATGGCTTCACTGTGAATAAATTCCATATGATATAAAACATAATAATAATATGATAAAGCAGCACATGTTCTTATTGAATCCACAAGCAAGTCGCTCAAGGAAAATCTCCCTCACTGTTCCATAGTATGTATAATAGAAACTTTATCTCCTTTGGTTCCTCATCCCAGAAGAATTGAGGTTAATGTTGCCATAGGCTCAATAGGCTCAGCAAGGCCTTTAGCTACTCTTCAATTTTCCCCCCAGTTGGTTGGGAGACATTGACCCAAATTCTTTTGGTTCAGCGACATGCAAGCCAGCAAATGGCATGAGTCACCTGCTATGTGGCCAGGTATGAAGCGTGGTATATAAATCAGACCTAAAGTGTATGATAGGAACCCCACAACCATAAAAAATGAAAAATTATAACTATGTGTAAGATTTGGAGCAAAAAATATTTGGAAACCAAACCTTTAAAAGGGGCCTTCAGATTAAAACAATCTGACTTGAGAAGGTTTCATTTATTTCTGTGAGCTTTTTCCTCTGGAGGTGCATTAAGAAAAAAACCCACTACTGACTAAATGATTTTGTACTTAGTTTTTCCAACCTAAACCACAAACATGATAGGGAAGGAAAAAATTGCCTTTTCCTCAGGCCTTCTCTCAGTGCTGAAGATACCTGCATTCCTGCCGAATTAATTGATCCATCTGCAGTAGAATACCTCAGAAGAAAGGAAAGAGGCTCTTTTCAAAAGACACATACAATGCTTTAATTAAAACCACTGGGTAAGTTCCTCGCAGCAGAGGACACAAGGGACCTGAGGTTGGCTCTAGAGCAGATTCTTAGGCCAATAGTGTTCTTTTGGAGCCAGCCCATTTGTTTTGTTTTTCAGACCTTTGACTATGGCAATCACATGGTTGCTGGCAAACCAAAACTACAACGCCCATTGTGTTCAGACTGCTGGCAATGTCTGGAGCCATTTGTGTCCTTATGGCTTCTTTCAGTAAAGTCTCCTCTGTAGATGCTTTCCTCCTACCCCCATCTGGGTATTAAAAGGTACATTTTCAGAAGGGCCCATGGGAAGAACTAACATCCGCACACATATTCCATTAGTAGGTAATATCATCTATGGTCGGATTTCCCTTTTGCTGCTTTCAGAATGACTTTTCATCGGCCTTATATCCTGAGAAATCTTTCTTCTGTGATTTGCAACAGTCCAGGAAACCTCCAAAAGAAACATTTTCAGACTATCTTTGATATCTTGGGCAGGGAGGTTTAGTCAGAAGAAACAAAATGGACAAAACAACTACACTTTTGCTAGATTCTAATAATAAATTAATTGCCCAGGAGCAAGCATCTGAAAGAGCTGACTTTTCATCACCAGGAGAACAGCCTGTTGCCGCACCCAGCTGCCTTTCAGCACAGACGACAGAGAGCAGTTCTGCAGCAAAGACAAATCTTCTAAAGAGAATATGTACTGTGCTCATGCTACCTAGATTACTAAAAGGAATGGACATTAATGAGAAAAAAAACTCTATTAGCAATCATTGATTCTTTGTGCACTGTCAGGAAAAATGACTTCTACTTATGATTTTTTTTTTTTAAATCTGACAATGGAAAGAAAGGGGGAAAAAACCTAAATGGAATTATCAATAATAGTTTTGAAAATGTACTTTAAAAAAATGTCAGTGGCTTAGCTTCAGCTAATGGTAGCCATAATAAAATCTGCTCTGTTTTGTTTGTATGTAAGCAATTGGAACCCCAGGAGACAATTATCTTCATTCTCCTGAAACAGTCAGAGGCAGAGCATGCTCTAGGTTCAGATTAAGATTCTGAAAAGGGTCCTGGGGAAGGAAAGGGTTAGGGAGGTCATTACCAGACAACTGCTGGTTTCAGGTGTATAGATGTTCTTTTCCTTCACAGAAGGTCAGGTAACATGACAGAGGCTGCTAGCAAAGAAGAAGAAAGATTAATGTATTAGGTTTCCAAGTAAATGATCAGTTTTTCATCACTCAGGTGTTTTCCATATTGTTTCAGGTATAGAAGAAGGAAAAGAAAAGCCTAAAATGGACTGAAAATTGAATGCAACAAAGAGAGTTTGCTTTTTGCTCCACGGAAAACTTTTCAGCTTGAACAGATGCTGGCAGGGAAAGGAATCTCTTGGAAAAAAGTTTATATGGACCATGTACCCCAAGGATGCTTTCACTTTTATTTAGAGGAGAATTGATTTTAGCTAAAAACATTAAATATTTGTACATATCATATCCATGGAGATATGTAAATTAATTATCTCCACAATGCTCTCAACACGTATATCGGTGTAAATGTATTTCCATTTATTGTGAGAGGAATGATGGGTCCATTTGTGTATCATTTTCAGAAAGAGGTTAAGCAGATAGGCCTACTGTGGATAAATGTAATAATCCTGTATATTTTAGAGTATACTGTAAAGATCTATTAAAAGACCACTACACAAGCTTACCTGAAGAAATAATCTAATCAAACTATGATATATTAATGTACCAGCGTATAACACTTGCCTTAAGTAGGCAATGTTAATAGTAATTATATCAATTGAATCAAACCCTAATTGTAATTAGAACCTATGTGCATATGATGGAACTTTTCTTAAATACAAAAGCACATAAATAAAGACCACAATATGTCCAGTTTTCTGTTTCTGAATGCTGCTTCTCAGAATTCCAAATGGATAGATGCAGCATGTACTGTATAATCTATTTCCAGTTTTTGTTATGTCGATATACTAAGCCAGGCAGGGAGCCAGAACCCCAGAGGACAGCAGGATTCTCAACAGGAAGTGGGGAGCCTGGGTGGCAGCACAAGCCAGGAGCCTGTGTGGCAGCCCTGCTTGGAGCGGAGACCTGGCAGCAGCCCAGTTGGGGAGCTGGGCTTTCTTGTCAATTTCACGGCTCCAGTGCAGACGTGAAATTTACAAGACAGCCAACAGTCGATGTAAGTAACTCAGTGTCTATATTGATACTGCATCCTCCTAACTACACCGACATAAGCCCTACGCCTCTCATGGAGGTGGAGTTATTATGTTGGTATAGTAGGGCACTTACATCAGCTACAGTGTGTACACTGACATAGTTAGGTCAACATAAGCTGCCTTACGTCGACCTAGCTGTGTAGTGTAGACCAGGGCTTACTCAGGCCAGGTCTACACTACAGACCTATATCATTATAATTATATCACTTGTGTGTGAAAAATCCACTGTAGCACTGTTCGTGAAGCCAGCCCCCAAGAGTGTTGCAACTAACTACAATGTGGAACTGATTGTTTAGCATAAGAAGTTAACATATATTCTAAGGAACCATTCAAGGTGAAGTGGCCCTGTGGCAGGATGGACTAGGTCCGGAGGCCCCCTGCTGAAGGCCTCATGGCCCTGCATTACCCTGTCCCACAATAGAGTAGTGAGAAGTCCTCCAGGCAGCCTAGAGTGGCTGCAGAAGAGCAGCCAATCAGAAAGGCTGCTGGAGTGACCAATAAGGGGCCAGAAGGGCCAGATAAAAGGCAAGCAGCAGAGCTTCTAGTTGTTGTGTAGAGCTTGACAAGGGAGGACTGGATGCCTGGCTAGTTAGAGGAACAGCAGGACTGTGGCTAGCTTGCTGCAGAGAGCTCAACAGACAGAACTGAGCCCATAGGAGGGTGCTAGAATAGCAGCAGAGCCATTGAAAGGTCACTGTGGGAAGGCTTAGCCCACGGGACTGAGCATAAAACCTGGCCAGACGAGGGTACCAAGATGGGCCCTGCTGGTCTGGTAGCAGTCTGAGCCCTGGGAGTGCCTCTGAAAAGGACACCCGTTGAAGGTACCAAGATGGGCCCCGGCTGGGTGCCTGAAGAAGGCAGTGCCTCTGGTAAGAAGCCTAAGAGCTACGGCCCCATACCAGGGCTGTGATAAGGACTCTGAACTGTATACCCTGGGACAGTGTGTGTGCAGCTTGGCTGGAGGGCTGAGCTGCTGAAGACTGGCTGAGAGAACCAGAGGCCGGGGGTGCTTGTGAGAGGCAGGTGCCACCTTGATGTAAGACCAAAAAAGAAAAATGGTAAGACAAAAATATCACACCACACAAGGACCTAACCGAGAGGAAAGGGGGCCATCCATGAGAGGGGAGTGTCCTCTCCCCTGTGAAAAGACTATATTTGCAGGCACTATCAGCCAGAGAAAGAGGGAATGCATGAGAGGCGGGTGCTGACCCTGTTACGTGCCCTTAACACTTCTACTGTCCTAGGGACAAAAAAGGGAGGTTGGTAGGTCACATATTGTTTAATAAGCTGTAAATCCAATGGCTTTATAAGACCATGTTTTTAGTGTCTAGCAAATTTATGAATTTAAGCATCAGGCCTGTCTTTTGAAGGTGTTCTGCAGGTTTCCTTTGGGGACAAGGACTGAGAGGTCAGATCTGGATTGATTGCTCTGTGAAAAGTGTTCATCCATGGGTGGTGTTGTATTTTTGTCTTATCATTTTTTTAATGTGAGTTCATTCAAGAGCATAGGGATTGTCTGGTTTCACCCACATAGTTGCTATTGGGGCATTTAGTGAACTGGATGAGGTATATCACATGTTGTGATAGGCATGTGTAGGACCCATAGATCTTGAAAGGTGTGTTGTGGGGGGTGTTGATCATTGTAGCAGTGGAGATGTGTCTGCAGGTTTTGTATGTGGTGTTCTGGCAGGGTCTGGTGCCGCTTTGAGTTGGTGTGTCTGGTCTGTGGGGAGCTTGTGTCTGATGATGAGGTTGGGGGTTGTTTGAAGACCTAGATAACTTGTCCCTTTCTGTGGAACCCTCCTTAATGACTGCATTTGCCAGTGTTACATATTACTGTTAAGAATAAATTCTAATATAGGGGGAGTTGGTAGTGACCACCTACATTTAGATTTCCTAACACTTTCCAGCCAATCCACAAGCCAGGTGACTCTTGGGGCAGGTATATAAATGCCACAGGAGGACCAGCAGCTTACCTTGCTCAGTGTCACTCCAGGGCTTGCAACTCTCTCCTCCCCAAGTCTTAGCCTGCTCCAGCCCTGGTCCTGCTCCAGCCTTGCTGTCTCTCCAGCCCACCTCTGGACTCATGATTCTGGCTCTGACTCCAGACACTAGGGCCAACTGCCATGGCTCCAGCCACTAGGTCAGACTATCCCCATCATGGTTGCTGACAGAGATCAATGCTGTTAAATGAGTTAGATGCCTAAATGCACAGTTAGGCACCTAAATCAAAGTGACCTTACTTTCAAAGGTGCTGAGTACATACAACTAGTATTGTTTGCTGTTGGGTCTGTAAGCATCAGCACCTCTGGAAATCAGTACACTCAGAATTAGGTGTCAAATATGGATTTAGCCACTCAAGTTTGAAAATGTTGGCCAGTAGCAATACATGCAGTGGAGACTGTAATAGGTTACAATTGATTTGGAAAATGCATAGTAGTCTGGCGAAGTCTGAACTCGGTTTATCCCCATTATCTCAAAGCTAAATCCATATTTGAGTACTCCTGTGTACTTTGGGTCATAGGCTTTAAAGAACAGAAATAGAGGGCAATTTAATTCTAGCCTTTAATACAAGACCTATGTTGCAAAATCTTTGCTGCCTAAAGTACCCAGGTGTAGAGTACAACTGAATACAAGATATTTTTTTTCCTTCAGAAATAGATTTCATAATTCTTCTATAAATGGGCAGCAGGTATCCTAGGCCAGGGCAGGCTATGCCTCCACTGACCCAGGCCATGGCCCTGCCCATGTTGTGCCCTGAGGCTCCACCCTCTCTCTCTACCTCAAGCCAGCTGGTGCTCAGCTCCAGCTGGCAGCCCTGAGCTTGAGCCTGCCATGCCTCAGGGGCAGCTCTGGGGCAGGCTGGGGGGGTTAGGCCAGCGGCTCGGCCCAGCACTGTGGGGGCGGCTGCTGGGCACCAGAGCCAGCCCAGCACTCGGTGTGGGTGGTGGCTCGGCTCATTCCAGGTCTGGATCTGGCCACCAGAACTGAGAGCAGGGATCCTGACTCTCCATGCCCTCACTGGTGCCTAGACAGCATGGAGAAGGAAGCTACCTTAATTGAATGCAGAGGGAATAAGAGCTGGACTGGGGGGAAGGGAATTAAGTTGGGACAAGGAGTCAGGGGATGGAGGGAAGACTGGGACTGGAGGCTGGCGGGATTGGAGGGAAACTGGATCTGGAAGTTGGACGGAGTGACTGCAACTAACTTGGCAAGGAGACTGGGAGCTGTGGGAAGATGCTGTGGCCTTTTCTAAATCTTAAGTGCTTGACTTTTCAACCTTAATGTTCTTTTAACATGGTCTGCTTCTCTACTACAGAAGAGAAAAAACTGAGATTTTTCAAGGCTGACTAAGTAGATTTGGGCCACACAACTCACATGACTTTCAATGGAAGTTCTGTGACTAAATCCCCTAGGTGGCTTTGAAAAATCTCATCCCTAATTTCTGTGTGCAGCTGGAAGTATGTACTATAAGCAGGTATGTACAATATTCGTATTCCTTTAAATATTACTATGAGATTGCCACACATCTGCTAATTGCTACCAAAATGTGAAGCTTCAGTAATTTGTGAACTCCTGGGAGATAGAAACCCATTTTACTGTCTCTCCATGTCACCCATTGTCTAACCTTTGAGGGTAACATTGTCAAATGTTTACCCCAGTTTGTCACATCTTTTCCCTCACCCTTACACTCCTCCCTTTTTGACCTTTTGATCTTTGTCATGTCAACGTTCAGCTTGCTGGCAAGAGGCTTCCGTTCTGGACATGAGTAACACTAGTGGCACTGATGCCAAGGCATGCCAAAGCCATGAGAGGTGACCAGTGATGGGACAGGCTCTTAAATGACAGTTCAGAACAATAGTGCATAAGGTTTCTGCTTTTCCCTTGGCTTTCTCTTTTAAATTTGCACTGAGACTCTTCCAGACTACACATATCAAGATGGATCAGCATGGAGAGAGACCTCAAAGGCACACTCTGGTGTCCTTCCGTGGCTATCCTACCTCGTTAATTGGTGTTAGGTTCCACAAAGTAGAATGTGAGAAAGCAAATCGACTTGAAGATTCTCTCAACTTCACATATCATTGCAAGGCATCAGGTTACAGTGATTGTGGGAAATCTGGCCTTATTTGGGTTAAATACACAAACTCTAATGTGTGCATTGGCGTGTTGTGCTATAAATGCAGTTTCTGAAATGTGAGACAGTGTGAAACAATGTGTCTTATTGTACCCTCTGCTACAGCACAGGTGCAAGTGCTAATGCAAGAAAGCATTCTGCCAAAGGTATATACAGAATAGTGTATAATGGGCCAGATTCACTGCCTTGCCTCAGCTGCTTTGTGCTGCTCCAGTGACTCCATGCAGTTTAGCTAGCCATTGAAGCTAGGTTCACACGTGCTTTGCCTCACTGGAGTGAGATAAAATAACTGGCGGGTACCACTAAATCTGTCCCAACACATTATGTGTATGTGTAAAAATGTATATGTCACTAGTATGAGATGCATGCCTACAGGTAATGACAGAGGCAGGGTGTGTGCATAGCTTTAATTAGTGCAAAACTCACAGCACATAACATTTACATTTTTAATTGAGTTAAACAAACTCCTATAGTTGCAACAATTACTTTGGTGCTCACAAACCGGGAAGAATTAGTAGGGGAAGCAAAAGTGGATGGGAACCTGGGAGGCAGTGACCATGAGTTGGTCGAGTTCAGGATCCTGACACAGGGAAGAAAGGGAAGCAGCAGAATACAGACCCTGGACTTCAGAAAAGCAGACTTTGACTCCCTCAGGGAACTTATGGGTAGGATCCCCTGGGGGAATAACATGAGGGGGAAAGGAGTCCAGGAGAGCTGGCTGTATTTCAAAGAATCCCTATTGAGGTTACAGGGACAAACCATCCCGATGTGTCGAAAGAATAGTAAATATGGCAGGCGACCAGCTTGGCTTAACAGTGAAATCCTTGCAGATCTTAAACATAAAAAAGACGCTTACAAGCTGTGGAAGATTGGACGGATGACCAGGGAAAAGTATAAAAATGTTGCTCGGGCATGTAGGAATGAAATCAGGAGGGCCAAATCGCACCTGGAGCTGCAGCTAGCAAGAGATGTCAAGAGTAACAAGAAGGGTTTCTTCAGGTATGTTGGCAACAAGAAGAAAGCCAAGGAAAGTGTGGGCCCCTTACTGAATGAGGGAGGCAACCTAGTGACAGAGGATGTGGAAAAAGCTAATGTACTCAATGCTTTTTTTGCCTCTGTCTTCACGAACAAGGTCAGCTCCCAGACTTCTGCGCTGGGCAACACAGCATGGGAAGGAGATGACCAGCCTTCTATGGAGAAAAGTGGTTAGGGACTATTTAGAAAAGCTGGATGTGCACAAGTCCATGGGGCCGGATGCATTTCATCCGAGAGTGCTAAAGGAGTGGGTGGCTGTGATTGCAGAGCCATTGGCCATTATCTTTGAAAACTCATGGCAATCAGGGGAAGTCCTGGACGGCTGGAAAAAGGCTAATGTAGTGCCCATCTTTAAAAAAGGGAAGAAGGAGGATCCTGAGAACTACAGGCCAGTCAGCCTCACCTCAGTCCCCGGAAAAATCATGGAGCAGGTCCTCAAGGAATCAATCCTGAAGCACTTACACGAGAGAAAAGTGATCAGGAACAGTCAGCATGGATTCATCAAGGGAAGGTCATGCCTGACTAATCTAATCACCTTCTATGATGAGATTACTGGTTCTGTGGATGAAGGGAAAGCAGTGGATGTATTATTTCTTGACTTGAGCAAAGCTTTTGACACTGTATCCCACGGTATTCTTGTCAGCAAGTTAAAGAAGTATGGCCTGGATGAATGCACTATAAGGTGGGTAGAAAGTTGGCTAGATTGTCGGGCTCAACGGGTAGTGATCAATGGCTCCATGTCTAGATGGCAGCCGGTATCGAGTGGAGTGCCCCAAGGGTCGGTCCTGGGGCCAGTTTTGTTCAATATCTTCATAAATGATCTGGAGGATGGTGTGGATTGCACTCTCAGCAAATTTACGGATGATACTAAACTAGGAGGAGCGGTAGATACGGTGGCAGGTAGGGATAGGATACAGAGGGACCCAGACAAATTGGAGGATTGGGCCAAAAGATATTTGAGGTTCAACAAGGATAAGTGCAGGGTCCTGCACTTAGGACGGAAGAATCCAATGCACCACTACAGACTAGGGACCAAATGGCTAGGCAGCAGTTCTGCAGAAAAGGACCTAGGGGTGACAGTGGACAAGAAGCTGGATATGAGTCAACAGTGTGCCCTTGTTGCCAAGAAGGCCAATGGCATTTTGGGATGTATAAGTAGGGGCATAGCCAGCAGATCGAGGGACCTGATCGTTCCCCTGTATTCGACATTGGTGAGGCCTCATCTGGAGTACTGTGTCCAGTTTTGGGCCCCACACTACAAGAAGGGTGTGGAAAGTCCAGCGAAGGGCAACAAAAATGATTAGGGGTCTGGAACACATGACTTATGAGGAGAGGCTGAGGGAACTGGGATTGTTTAGTCTGCAGAAAAGAATGAGGGGGGATTTGATAGCTGCTTTCAACTACCTGAAAGGGGGTTCCAAAGAGGATGGTTCTAGACAATTCTCAGTGGTAGAAGATGACGGGACAAGGAGTAGTGGTCTCAAGTTGCAGTGGGGGAGGTTTAGGTTGGATATTAGGAAAAACTTTTCCACTAGGAGGGTGGTGAAGCACTGGAATGGGTTACCTAGGGAGGTGGTAGAATCTCCTTCCTTAGTTTTTAAGGTCAGGCTTGTCAAAGCCCTGTCTGGGATGATTTAATTGGGGATTGGTCCTGCTTTGAGCAGGGGGTTGGACTAGATGACCTCCTGAGGTCCCTTCCAACCCTGATATTCTATGGTGGGTGGATAAAGACCATGGAACTAGAAGGTAAAGCTACCCAAGTGTCTACCTGTCTAAGGCCTTGATTCAGGAAAGCACATAGGCTTGCCTCCAATGGAACTTGACCACATGCATAAGTGCTGCCCAGAAGAGGGATGTTTTCCTCAATCATGGCCTAAGTGAGCCTTCAGGCCCCAACTTTTCTGTAATGCTAATAATAACAGGCGGTAATAAAAAAAACTTCAAGACATTGCATTTTATCAAAATAGGTCTGTGACCATAGCTGAATATTCTAATTTGTACTATTAGTAACACTAACAAGAATAGTGCAGTACAATATACAGACCGTAAACAGCAAAGATTTTATATAATAGTCTCCAAAGTAAGCTATTCTATTTTTAACCGCAAAACACTCTCCGTTTTGTTCAAGTGATATATGGAAATCAATTGATTTAATTTCACCATAGAGGTAAGTTGTAGTCTTAGTCCCTTAAATCAGTGTTACTGACAGTGGTGGTCCGCGGACCGGAACCATCAGCTGCTGGTCTGCGCACACATTGGGGGGAAAAATTGCCGGTCCCCCACATCAGATAGCTTGAGAAGCACTGCCTTAAGTGCCTTTTTGTCTTTTTCAGACCACAGCTGTAAAGCCACAATTACATTTTGAACCTCAACACACTAAATGCTACTATAGCAATGAAGAAACTAAGCCACGTATTTCTTTGCCCAGCAAATGATGCATCTGCTGTAGCTTAAAATAAAACCATGCAAAAGAAAGAGCAGCTTGTTCATATAAATCCTATTGTAGCTAGCCATGGTCTCCAAGTTCAAAATTTTATAGATCATATGCATATTAAAAAGTAAACATTTACTGGGATTTTGCATAAATATTGTACCTCTGTGGTGTACATTCTAAATATAGAGAATATTGTGGTAAAATCAGCACCATGATATAATATTTGTTTACCTTTTAACATATAAATAGTACCCACTGTATGTATGTAGATACTATATATAAAAGTTAAACAGCCACAAATATATATAAAATGGACCAGATTCTGTCTCAGTTACAGTGATGCAAATCTGGCCTTTTATGGAGACATACAGAGAAATATAGCTAGATGTTAGACGCACAGTTACATGGTTAAAATGAAAAGGAATCCAGAAGTGTGGGGGGGGGAGATGAAGTTTCCCTACCTTATCTTTAACTCTACCATATAGCAAATATGCAGTATTTTTTGTTCCTATTTCTCTTGTTAAATGTGATGCTGAAAAACTTCAGATTTTGTCAGTAGCATCTGAGCACTCTCATTTGGGATTACCTGCGTATGCATTATAAGGTCTATTTGTGTTGAACAGGCTGTGCAACTTCACTGAGTTAATGATGCTGAAGGAAATTTACCTTCTGCATTTCTGGACTTTTTGTTTTATTTTTACTCTGTGTACATAACATTACCTGAATAGTTTTCTACATTTAATTTTCTTGGTTTATTTATTAAGTGAAAATAAAATAACTTACTTAGCAATGGTCCCAATTTGGCTTTTAAATTGACACCTAATCAATGTGAATAGAGTAGGAGAGTTAGGCATTTACAACTTTTCTGCTGTTATTTGTCTGGAAACAGTTTTCTATAGAGTTGGGTTAATAGGACAGCAGTAATATCCACCTCTAGATCAAGAAAAGGCTATTAAGTGCATAATACTGAGAGATCAAAGAGGCAGCAAAAATTATAATAATGAAGAACTTCAACTACCTGCATATTATCTGGTCAAATGTCACAATGGGGCAAGGTTTTTCTTGACATATTGAATGATTGCTTCTTGGAACAGCTAGTTCTAGAGCACACAACAGGAGAGACTATTTTCAGTTTAAAATTAAGTAAAATGCAGGAATTGGTTCAAGAAGTAATTATAGATGAGTCATTAAGCAACAGTGACCACAGTGTAATTAAATTCAACATCCTTGGGGAAGGAAAGGTATCAAAATTTAGTACAGTGACACTATACTTAAAGGAGGGGAAGGGAAGAGGAAGCTAATTGAAAAGTCAAGAATAAAAATATTTAAAATCTTTATTTGTGCATGGCTGTGTGAGGAACCAATAAGTTTGAGGGCTTGTCTTCACTGCAAAGTTAACCTAAAGTCAAATGTTGCCCACGGTTCCTAACACATCCTCCACAGTGCTCCTCCTCTGATGGTTAGGCTTTGTTGGTACCTCCACCAATTGTCCCATCCTGTCAGCAGTGTCATTATGTATTTGTTACACTCAGGTTTAATGCTTGCCTCTGACACATTTTGCAGAAACAATTCTACTCTCTTCAGTCTGTGAACAGGATTAACTAGATCCTTTTGCATATGATCCTGCCTGATAAGATAACGACTGACTTCTATCAGATATTCAGTGAAAGTTGGGATATCAGCTGTGAGCCTTAACCTAATTGGAATTGAGAGATGAGTTGTTGTATGCAGAGGATTTACATCCAAAATGGAAGAGTTAGCAAATATTCCACTACCACCAAGAATACACCATCAAGGGCCTGGAGAGGTGATTATTCCTTTTATGGTCCCTCTTCTTTTTCCTTGACCAGGTACAGTGTGTGGTATTACTCAAAGTCTGGGGCAGAGCTGGTGTGTAGCCTAGAGATCTTCCTACACTTACATAGCACTTGGTGTATCTATTTGTATTTTGCTTGCCTTTCCCCATGGGTCCCATGACTACTCCTGTTACTTGAGTACTCGCATCATATCCCGCTGAATTGGGCAGCTGAAACATGCAACCTACTTCAGCCCATTCCACCACTGGCCCACCTGAGCCTGTCCATGTAATACAGGTTTTGTTGCTGCGTCAGTCGCCAGGCTGCCATCTAATCCACCTGGCTTCATTCAGTGCTGTATCACCTATGGTATCACTTCTCAGCTCTATACTCAAAATCCAGGAGGCAGCTGTTTCCTCCGTGCGAGGTCCCAGATCTTTACTTATAACCCTGATCTCCTCGGGAGAGTACAGTTTAGTAATGGTCTGGGACGTTACTTTGGTCTTGGTGTTCTCCCCATGTCCAACCTCCATTCAGTGTATGGTTACTGGGGCCATGGGGAGGTTACCTCTTCTAGGATCTAACAAGGCCAACTGCTGTTTTAAAGGGGTGTAAGGAGGTGAGCCAAAAGTAGCAATGGATCTATGACCCACTGTCCATCGTCCTGATCATCCTGCCTGGAGTCCAAATCATCATCATCGTTGTCATAAGGGTTTTCATCCCCTGATCCTGAGGGCAACATAAGAGGGCAAGGAGCATGTACCACACTAACAGCTTGGGCTGCCTGAAGTTGCTGCTGCAACAATGATATTTCCAGCCTACATCCAGCATGATCAACCATGGCACCATGTACCTGTGTGTCAAACACTACAACAATGGCAGCCTGTGCTGTAGTATGCCTCTGTTCTAGGCAGTGGTTCTGTTCTGTCAGCTTCTCGATTTCCTCACAACAATAGCTGTTATTCTCTGCCAACTGCCCGATCTTTAGGGCATCTTTAAGTGCACTGCCCTGCAAAACAGGATTTTCTCCCTCTAGCTGTTTACAATGCTCCTGACTGGCAGCCACTTGTTTCAGCAACTGCAGTATTTGCTCCAGAGCATCACCTAGACACTGGGAGTCTTCTTTTGGCAGCTATATGAAGTCCTTTAAGGCAACTCATATTTTTATTCTAATTGGTGGGCTTAGGAAGACTCCCCGAGTCTTTTTCCCAAACATTTATCCCACTGATCACATAGTTGACCAAACAGGTCACTTGTAGGCAAGTTTCCCAGCCACCACACCGAGCCTCTGCTCTAGTGGATGTGGTCCTATAACCACTTTTCCTTGGTCTTAAAGAAATGTAAGGTACCAGTCAAAACAAAGGTTTGTCCTAAGCCTCACTCCTAATCCACCCTGGACAGTGTGGGGAAGGCTGCAACCCTTCACCCAAGCAAGCCTATAGTACTATCAGTTGACTGACATGTAGTCTCTTAGCCTGTGGGTCCCTTTTCGGGCGCCAATTTGTTACCCTGCTATTAAGGGTATGGTTCTGGGCCACACAGCCTTAGGTAGGAGACTACGAGACCTGCTCCATAAAACACATGTAGTTTATTGAACAGTACTGTTGCACATAGCACATTTGTACTATTGTGTATATGTCTGGTTTAACTTAATCCTGTCTGAACTGGAGGGGTCCTAGTAGCAAGAACAAAGCTAGGGGTTTCCTGTCTGCTGTCCTCTGATGTCTGAGGGGAATTAAACAACTCCCCTCTCTGCCTAGAGCCAGGTTTATTTTCAAGTTTGCACATGTGCAGTGGGGTTGTTTACCTCAGACTGTAAAAGGTGAGACAGACTTTTCCCATTTTTCTGCCAAAACAGAACAGTAACCAACTACCAATCATAACTGTTGTCTATGAATTCTGTGCATGGCAGGACTGCACTGTCTCTCACTAGCTATGGTCTCTGCACATAGTCCACGGCCACAGTTAACTTAATCTACAGCCCTAGCATCATGCGTTCGGCTTGTTGTCCCATAAAGTTGGTCATGAATCTCCCTCAGTAGTTGACCAAGGCCTGCAGAACAGTGGAGTAGCATCCTTTTCAGTTTACTTAATCATGTGCATGTTGGAGGGGGAAGGCAGCTAATGGGTACAATTTGGGAAGTCCATTCACTGAAAGCCTTTTATTATTTCAGAGACATTTTCAATCTTAACCACCTGCAGGTGAACCAAAGCTATAATTGCCTTGCAAACCTCCATCACCGCAGCACTGACTGTGTTTACTTCCTGACGGCAAACTGCTCAGCCACTAATCTATAACAGTCCAAGGTGGCCAGCTTCCAGATGGTAACAGCAGCAATGCTTCTGGACCAGAACAGTCTCATCTGGGTATTCCAGCATGGAAAGGCTAGGGCAAGCTCCTTACTTAGCTCCAGCAAGGTGGCCTTCCTCATTCAAAAGTTCTGAGCCTGCTGCTGGCAGGGCTGGATTATGGCATTCTGAGGCCCTAAGCTATGTCAAATGAAAGAGGCATGATACCATAAAAAACGAATTTATTATTTTCACAGAAAGGACATTCAATATATAAACATTTGCATATATACAAAGGCAAAATTGTAAAAACAGAATAATCGTCATTTTTCACCAGCCCTCTCTGTAACGATGACATCATGACAGAAATAAATTTTAGATAAATTCTTTGAACTAATTGTATATGTCAGTAAAGTAGAAGTAAACAATGCAATATAAAAAAATACAGTAAAAATACAATTTACTAGAAGAGTTCTCAGGAAATGTTTCTTCTCTGTTGGGGCATCTAAATTGTGGAATTCCTTTTCTGAATACGCAATGAGACTCTTAGAAGATATAAGATGGCAATAGAGGATACAAGAGGCAACAGAAGATATAGGATGCTGATAACTCACAAGTTTAAAGCTCAACTATTAGTTATATTGATATGAATTATACCCAAGTAATAAGTAAACAATTAGAAAATTGTATGCAGGTTATACTTTTCCAATAAATTGATTTGTTTTGTTTTTATAGAAGGTTATGCTGAATTACCTACTATTGGTGCTAAAATTAGTAGCAGACGGCTTTTATTGTGTCAAAGTTTGACTCAGACTCACAATTTATCAGACCACTCTGTTTTATTAGCAAAGCTGCTCTGCTAATACATTTAGAAGTGAGAATTTAGATTCTGATGCCTGCTTCTTGAGACGTGCTGGCTCTATCTTAATTGCTTCTCCATTCAAAAGCTAACTGTCCATACGTGTGCTCCCTCAGATACTTTGTAACATGTTTTGGCATGCCCTCTCATATACAATGTATCCAGCATGTCCCCTTATACAACGTTATACAATGTTATACTTCCACAATTGAAACCAGTAAAATTAATTTTATATTATAAATATTGAGATTTATATATCTATACAACAAACATTTGTATTTAAATATGCCAGGGTTTCTCAAACTTCATTGCACTGTGACCCCCTTCTGACAACAATAATTACTACAAGACCCCAGGAAAAGGGACTGATGCCTGAGCCCCCCACTCTGGAGGGTGCTGAAGCTTGAGGGCTTCAGCTCTGGCTGGTGGGGCTTGGACTTTGGCTTCAGCTCTGGGCCCAGCAAGTTTAACAGCCCTGGCAACACCATTCAAACGTGGTTGTGACCCACTTTGGGGTCCTGACCCACTTTGGGGTCCCAACCCACAGTTTGGGAGCCGCTGATATATGCCAAAAACCTGTGGTGTTTTCCCAGGATATTTCTGTGAAAGTTTGGTGCTATTTTGTCTATGTTCTCACAGAAAAATGAGAGAGGAGATATCCTTTTTTTACACTATTAATAAGGAAAATTATCCTTTTCATACGAATAAATGAAAAAAAGTTTGAATTTTGTTAGGGAAATACAAAGTTTATCCAGACTATTTACAAATGTTTATTCCAATTTAATATTCGCTACAAAACAATTAATTGTTGGGCTTTTTTCTTTTGCCATACTATAAAAATACAATGCATTACGCATATGGCATGGTATTTATGTCTATATAAGAATTTTGACGTCTCATACTACCGATAGTAAAATATCTTGCATGCTCCAAACCCACCAAGCAGAAAATCCCAGTCTTTTTTCTAGGCAGACATCTCTTTGCATTCGCTTCTCTATCCTGTCTCCCCCAGGAGCACTAATCTTGAGTAAACCTCTCCGACACACAGAATGACCACAAGCTCTATGAGCAAAAGAGAATGGTAATCTCTCGACAGGCATTGAGAAAGTGAGGAAAAACTAGCCTATATTCAAGTAAATATAATGAATAGTATAGGCTTTAATAGCCTATAAATCATATATGCACATAGTTTGAAATAACTTGCTCACCAAGTACTCAGAATATTTAGATTATTCTGAAAAAAGAAGAGGAGGACTTGTGGCACCATAGAGACTAACAAATTTATTTGAGCATAAGCTTTCGTGAGCTACAGCTCACTTCATCGGATATTATTCTGGTATATCTTCCTTCACTTCTCTCAAAACTCTCTCTTTATCCTTTCGTCAGCACTCTGGTATTTACTGTGAAGGTTCCCGAAACTGATGGAGAGACGCCAACACAAATTTATCCTCCAAGATCCACTCGATCCAAGTCTATAAGACTATCACCTGCAAACTCTATCATGTGAAGCATGCATAGCACATAAAGCAGAACGTGGCATGCGCACGGACACACTGTATGGATCAAAAGAAGAAAGACCACACTAACCCTAACATACAACTATGAGCTTGGCAGGGTTGCTTCATGACCGCTGCTGTCTCTGACCTCACATTTTTCCTGACTTTTATCGGCAGAGAGATTATTTTATTTATTTAAATAAGTTTTGAAGGCACAGTCAGAATTTTACCAGTAGCAGCTGGCCAACAAAACGCTGCCTTAGGAGACTGATAGTATTTCTAAAAGTACAAGTGCTAAATGTAAGTACAGTTATTGTGTTTTTTCTCAGCCCTGGCCTTCCACCTGTCAATGAACAAGTAGTGAAGGGTTAGAGTATTTGTGTAGCCAGATGTGTATATTTTTGTCATATTTGAATGAAAATGTCTGTATAGAGAGACTCTCTTTCCCAGATCTCCTTTATTTATCAGCTGATTTTGATTAAAATTTTAAATGGACTCTTTTCTTTAGAGACCCTAAGCTGTAATTTAGTTTATACTTTAATCAGGCGCTGGCTGCTGGTCATCCCAGTTCTGCCTGACAATGTAGTCCCATCACTCAGTGCTTGTGGTTCTGGTCCAGAACATCCAGTCAGCACAGGGAGATTTCTCAGCTATGAAAATCTGTGTGAGCTGTCTCCACTCCACACAATCTGCATGCAGACATGGTACGAGTCTCCTTACTAAAGCATATTACTGCCTTGTAAGAATGAGAAGCCACTGCCAAAAGAACCTCCACTACATCTTTTACTCCATATACACCTCATGTTCCTAAAATGAGTACTAATGTGTTGCTGGTACCATTAGTACTAAAGTGATGCTGGTAAACCAGCTACCTGCGCTTGCCAAGGCTGTAGGTGTCAGTAAAGCACTTACGAATTCATAGCTGGAAACCAGACCAGCTCACCTGTATGTTAATATTGTTAAAGATGGGTGTTGAATTTTGTAAGAATGTGTTTAGACTCTGGCCTGGTCTACACTATGAACTTAATTTAATGGAAGCCACCTTACGTCAACCTAATAATGTATGTGTCTATACTAACAAGTCCCTTCTGCCAACCTAACTCACCTGTAATGCCAACTTCATTACTCTACCTCTGTGAGAAGTGTAGCACTTAATTCAGTGCTGATGGGTCGACAGAGAGCTAGTGTAGATGAAGTGTTGTGTAATTTGACTGAATTGGCTTCCAGGAGGTGTCCAACAATGCTCCGGTGTGACCGCTCTGGAGATCATTTTAAACTCTGCTGCACAGCAACCAGATTCACAGGAAACAGCCCCTCCCCTGTTAAAGCCCCAGAAACTTTTCAATTGCCATTTCCTGTTTAATCAGTGTGGAGAGCTCGCAGACCAGTTGATCATGATGATGACTCAACACCCCAAATGCGCTCCAGCCTGGAGTACATAGGAGATGGTGGATCTTACTGGTCTGTGGGGAGAAGGGTCTGAGCAGTCACACCTCCGATTCTGCTGAAGAAACATAAGACACCTACGTAAAGATTGCGAGGGGTAACAATGAGGAGGACATTCAGGAGGAGGAGGAGAAGGAGAAGAATGGAAGACAGGTAAGCAGTGGATCCATTCTCCCAGAGAGCCAGGAGCTGTTTTTAACCCCAGAGCCCAGCTGGTCCCCGGACAGCATGGTGGTTGACTGTAATGCAGGGAAGGCACCTCTGGTGAGTACACATTTCTAATCTAACTGTAGGGGTTACATGCTCTGATATTTTGTTTAATCTGAACAAAAAATGAGATGCAATGGGTGTTTGCTCCAGCTAAGCCGAGGGTGCTCCCCAAAAAGACTGCTTATGTGCACAGACAAATCCTCCATGGAGAGCTCTAGGAAACTTCCATGTAGTTACTCTACAATCCTTTGCAGAAGGTTTCTGGGGAGAGCTGCCTTATTTGTTCCACCATGATAGGACACTTTTTCCCATGCCACTCCAGTATTCACTCGGCTGGCATCAGGGCCGGCTCCAGCTTTTTTGCCACCCCAAGCAGCGAAGGGAAAAAAAAGAAAAAGAAAAGAAAAACCTGATTGAGCTGCCGCTGAAGTGCCGCCGAAGAGGAAGAAAGGGAACAAAGGACGTGCCACCCTAATAACGCATGGAGTGCCACCCCTGCCTAGTGGCTGCCCCAGGCACCTGCTTACTTCGCTGGAGCTGGCCCTGGCTGGCATCACTGCAGTACACAGCAGAGCAGCATAAGGACCAGGTCTGTACCCAGATGCTTGTAGCATCTGCTCCTTTTCCAGTAGAGAGAGGGAAGTGTTAATACCGTTATACAAGGCATGGGTGAGACCTCATGTGGAATAGTGTGTACAGTTCTGGTCTCCCATCTTTAAGAAAGATGAATTCAAACTGGAACAGATGCAGAGTAGGGCTACTAAGATGATCAGAGGAATGGAAAACCTACCTTATAAGAGGAGACTCAAAGAGCTTGGCCTGTTTACCCTAACCTAAAGAAGGCTGAGGGGAGATATGATTGCTTTCTATAAATGCATCACAGGGATAAATACCAGAGAGGGAGAAGAATTGTTTAAGTTAAGAGCCAATGTGAACGCAAGAACAAATGGATATAAACTGGCCATCAACAAGTTTAGGCTTGAAATTAGACAAAGGTTTTTAACCATTAGAGGAGTGAAATTCTGGAACAGCCTTCCAAGGGGACCATTGGGAGCAAAAAATCTAACTGACTTCAAGACTGAGCTTGATAAGTTTATGGAGGGGATGGTATGATGAGACTGCCTACCTGCCATTGTAGGCAATCTGTGATTACTTGCAAAAAAAAATAGCCCCAATGGCTGGTGATGGGACACTAGATAGGGAAGGCTCTGAGTTACTATAGAGAATTTTTCTTCCAGGTGTCTGTCTGGTGGGTTTTGCCCATATGCTCAGAGTCTAACTGATGGCCATATTTGGGGCTGGGTCAGATTGGCAGAGACCCTGGCAGGTTTTTGCCTTCCTCTGCAGCGCGGTCACGGGTCACTTGCAGATTTAAACTGGAGTAAATTGTGGGTTCTCTGTAACTTGAACTCTTTAAAAATGAAGATTTGAAGACTTTAGTAACTCAGCAAGAGATTAGGGCTCTATTAGAGGAGAGGGTGGGTGAGGTTCTGTGGCTTGTAACGTGCGGAAGGTCGGACTAGATGATCATGATTGCCTGCTGATTACCAGAGAGGTAAGGCTACTGCTGAGAAGCTAAATAATTCTTTGCATGTCTTCACCACAGAGGATGTTGGGAAAATACTTACTCTAGAGGTATTCTGGTAGTACACCTTTATCACTAGAAAAGATTTCAGAGGTCAAAAGAAGAAATGGTGGAAGAAACTGAGAAATTAAAAAGTAACTGTGACGTTGCATTCCATATGTATTATGGAAATATACTGAGTGTGAATCTAATGTAACTGAAATATGCTTCATGCAAAAGGTCTCTTGTAAGGTATCATTACAAAGCTGATAATACACTGAGTGTGTTCATCCTATTTGTATGAATATATCATTCTTGTATCTAAAACTAGAAATATGAATTACTCTGAGGTCCTATTGTAATGATACAAAGTGTGGGCCATTAATGGTGGCTTAGGATCCTGATGGTTCCCATTGACTAGGACAATTGGTTGTGAATGGGTTTATTTACCTGCAAGCCTTCCAGTGTACGCGACCTGGGTAATGAAGAATGAGGTCTTACAGTGACATGTGACTGTGTCACATGATACTGGAATCCATCTTAAATCTGGTGCTTTTCCATTTAGAAGGAGGGATGGGGACAAAGGATTCCCATCTCGTGCCAAAGCTATAAAAGGGGGTGGAACAGGACAAAGGGGTGCCAGTCATGAGAAATCCCCTAGATACCATCTGAGATGGAACTACAAGGAATGTACCAGAGGAAAGGATTGTTGCAGCCGGCTAGCATGTCTGGCTCAACAAGATAGGGTTCTGGAGTCCAAAGCTGGTAAAGAAAACAGGCTCAGAGGTAGTTTCAGCACATCAGGTGACAGTCCCAAGGGCGTCTCTGTGACCAAATCTGTCACAGCAAAAATTCAGCAGGCCCAGATTGTATATAAACAAAATGATGCCTAAGAATGAAGTGGCTACACTGCTAGCAAAAATGTGCATTTTCTCATTAATATCAACTACTGTACCAAAGGACTGGAAAGTAGCAAATGTGGTATTTATATTTTAGAAGGAGTGCTTGGGTGATCCAGGAAATGGCACACCAGTGAGTCACTTTTTTATCCGGTGAGCTGGTTGAAATGACAATTTAAAACTAGAATTATAAAATGGTTAGAAGATCATGATATGATTACAGTCTAGCCAGTATAGCTTCATGCCTTTTCTAACTGTTGGTTCTTTATATGTTTTGGTAAATTAGTGGACAAGGAAGAACATCTTGACATAATTTAGTTAGACTTTCAACAGGCTTTTGACAAACTTCTTCACAAGAGATTCTAAAGAAACTAAGCAGTCATAGGGTGAGAGATGAAGTGATCAAAGAGGACGAATAAACAGTCAATTTTCATCATGGCAAAAGATTACCTATTGGGTGGCTTAGGGTTCCATGCTAGGATTGGTGTTGTTTTGTATATGTATTAATTATCTGAAAAGAGGGAGAGGGGGGCACAATCCAAATTTTACAGATGACACAATTCTGAAATTCAGTCAAGATCTAAATTTCAGGAACTTCGGAGAGCTAATCAGGGTAGGTGAATGGGCAGCCTGATGGCAGATCAAATTGACAAATGCAAAGTAATGCATGTTGGAGGGAACTCTACCTTGAGTTCTTATTTAACAGCATCAGCTCAGGAGAAAGACTTGGGCATCAGTGAGGACATTTGGGCAGGGGTCTTGATTCAATGTATAGCAGCAGCCAAAGAAACAAACAAATACTAGGCTGTATGAGGAATGCTGGAGGGAGGATAATATTTTTCTAGTAAATAAATCAATGGGGCACTGGAGTACTGTATACAGTTCTGCTCACCCTATATCAAAAAGGATAAAACAGAAATAAAGGGGATTCAAAGATGGGTGGTGAGAGTGATGGACATGGAAAAGCTCTCATATGAAGAGACTGAAAAGACTGACTATTTTAACTTACACAGGAGATGCATAAGGAGGGCATGACAAAATAATCAATACTATAGTCAGAGAACTTTTATTTACCCTTTCTCATAATACAAGAACAAGGAGAGATTCCCCTAAACTGAAAGATGGCAAACTCAAAACTGATAAAAGGAATACTTTAATTATTAGTCTATGGAACTCATTGCCACATGATACCTTTGAGAAGCTTAGCAAGACTCAGAAAATTAGACCTTTATATGGATAACAAGAATATCTAGAGTTCTAACATTGACAATTTCGACTTTATTGGCTGTATTTACTAAAAGTGCTAAGGGAAATAAAAATCTTCCAGTGCCTGCATAGTTATAGTTCTGTTGAAGCATTAGGGCATGCCAGTAACTCCAAATACAGATAATGGGGTGATCCTGCAAGATGCTAACCACATTCAGCTGCTATTGATATTAGTGGGAAGTGAGAGCACTCTAAAATGGACCCTTTACATAGGCTTAAAAATAGTCAAAGGCTCAGCATGCATCCTGGAAGAAGCTGCAGCACAACAGAAGTATCCAAGAGTTTTTTGGGCGGGAGGAGGTCTGTCCCACATTCTCTTAATGGGTGAGGGTCAAAGATATCTGATGTAAGGAGGTTAATTATCATGCCCTCTATCTTGAATATAAACATTTAAAAGGTATCCTATTTCCCCTTGTTTTTCCCTCCCCCCCCCCCCCCGACGTTCTTGTTAAACCCTGGATTTGTGCTGGAAATGGCCCAACTTGATCATCATACACATTGTAAGGAGAGTGGTCACTTTAGATAAGCTATTACCAGCAGGAGAGTGGGGTGGGGAGAGGTATTTTTTCATGCTTTGTGTGTATAAAAAGATCTTCTACACTTTCCACAGTATGCATCCGATGAAGTGAGCTGTAGCTCACGAAAGCTTATGCTCAAATAAATTGGTTAGTCTCTAAGGTGCCACAAGTACTCCTTTTCTTTTTGCAAACATTTAAAAGCTATAATTAGGGTCAATCCATGAGAAAAATAGGGATAAACAATTAACTCCATTGAAACACATTGGACCTTTTATAAAGTTTTTTCAGAGTGAAAGACAGATTTTGTTTTTAAAGAAAGGGAGAAATTAAATATAGTAGGCATGGTTGGCACATATGTCTGGAGATTTAAGGTTAACTCCAAAACAAAAAGATGTAAGGCTTTGTTCAACAGAACTATAATTATGCAGGCACTGGAAGATTTTTTTTATTATTAGTAGTATTCCCCTTAGCGCTTTTACTCACAATTTAGACTCCAATGGATGTACTTAATTTTTAAAAAAAATCCTGCACTTTGCAGTTTACATTTGCATAGCGTAGGATTACTGTCAGGAACATATATCTGAAGATCCGGGGGAGGCATGAGCTGTTTTCAACATTTCTGTGGGATGGAGAGAAAACAATTTGAAGAAGGGTGGAGGGGAGGACTTTTTTTTAAAAAAAAAAGGAGCAATAAAAAAAAGCAGACAAATGTGTCAATCATGAGATATACTTTCTCTTTAATTTTATCACAAATACCAAAGTTCACAGTGTGTGTCTTGTGCAGATTATGCAGTCAAGGAAGCACAGTGTGTCATAAGATGTGAATGTTGCCATGGTAATTGCTCCCTTTACTGAATATTAAGTTAACGAACAAGCCAGTTGACAATCAGGGATGTTAATTTATGAACTCACCTTCTTGGAAATGTTAAACAATATTTATCTATTCCCTTGAATAGGCAAAACATTGTTTTCTACCCTAGGCCTCATAAGCCCCAATAAAATAAATTTCCCGGGCTCCCATGATGCAGATGCTTCTGTAGATAGAGATTTAATTGGATTCTGCATTTAGCTCTTACCTAGTTTATCCTGTGTCCTTTGAATTGCAAACTTGTTAAGGAAGCCCCAAAGACACAGGCAATTCCGCTGTGGTGCACGTCTGCAAAAATCATTTTGCTGGTGTCAGGTTGCATGGCTTAAGTGATCCAGCGCTCTTTACTTCTGCTTCCTAAAGGAGCAATGTGTTCCCCTTTGCCCTGCTACCATTGGCAGTAGACACACAGAGGGACTGAGCCTGGGTTACTCCTCCCAACCAAAAAAGGTCATACAACGTTGTGGCCATGGAGCACTACCAATCCCCCATTTAGTGCTCAGGATGCTCCAGGTTGGAATCCTGCCTAGGCATGCCAAGATAGGAAGAGGCTCCCTTCATATCCTGCTACTCTAACTGTGCATGAACTTTACATTAGATATAATATTCAGCTTCATTTCCTGCCCTAAACTTTGGTGTACTGTTGCTTTTGTAATTAAACCAACAGGCCAGCTCCATGCCAGAGGTGGTTACATTTCAGTGGCAGAAAAGATTGATTCCTGTGTTATAGGAAGAACTGGGAGCACCACCTATTATTAAGATTGCCTGAGATTTCCTGTTATAAGTCTGTTTTCAGATGCTTATAATTTTGCCAACCTTTAACCATTTTCCATGCCTGGTGTTTGCCTCCAGAAGCACTTTTTTTTAAAAAAAGTTTTTTTAGTTTAAAGTAAAACTAAAATGATGGTGGTTTCCAAGAATGCAGTTAGGGGACAATTCATAATTTTGCCCATGTTAAAAAAATATTGTGTAACTATTTCATTCAGAAGCTCTAGCACCTCAGTGCTATGGAGCAAAATCATGAAATCTTCCTCTAGCATTAGGCTTGTGCCTTCTTCTGATCCTGTGACCATCTGCCCAAATTTGGCCAAGTTAGGAGCCTTTGAAAAACCTCAGTTCATGCACTCAGCAGAGACTTGCTAGAATTTGGTCCCGAAATTCTCCAAAGATTTCATCTGCACTAGACATTCACCATCCTCTCACAGCTACTATGTGTGAGCAGACTGAGCATGCACCATCCCTGCAGAGCCAAGTGAGCATCTCCATCCTGCGGCTGAGCAGGACTTTTCCTGAACTTGTTCTTCTTGACAGCCAGGGACTGCTGTGGCACCAGGCACAAGAGCTGAGAGCAGGAAGACTGTGTCTCCTGTGTTATCAATGTGTTGGCGTACTGGTGCCCAGGCAGAGTGGAGAAGGAGGAAGCCCACTGCTGAGAATATAAAGGATGAGTGGTGAATGAGATGGGTGCAAGGGAGAGAGTTGCAGGAGCCATAAGGTGGAGAGGAGCAGAAGGGGTGGGGGCAGGAGCCAGGGTGGATAGGAGGAGAGAAGAAGGGGGATTTGGGAGAGGAGCTTAGGAGGGGGGCTGGGCTGTAGATTGGAGAGAAGGGACAGAGACAGGCTTGGAGCAGTGATGGGGACACAGCAGAAGGATCTATCACCAGCAGAACACACTCCACTCAAGAATCTAGAACTGAACCCAGGAGTCCTGAGTCTCACCATTCTCTGCTATCAACACAAATATCTGTGAAATCCACCAGGAAAGTGTGTGTCTCAGCCCCCCTAGTGCTGGTCCCCATTGAGAAAACAGCCTACTACTGCTATCAGTTACTCCATTAACTCAAGTGACAGCAGTCTGTGCTCCTAATCTAAAGGTCTGTTGATAATTCTAGTTGGGGTCAATATGATGCCACATGATGGAATTTTCCACTTAACTTTCCACACACACACAACTTTTAAGAAAGTACATAGTCTTAATTATTTGTCATATACACTTTTCCACAGTATCCCTAAATTTTTCAGTGAACAGAATGGAGTGTACTCTGGGGATGAATCAGGGTTCTATAGTGAAGGAGACTGGTGTTTGTAGGGCCCCTAGCTTCTTTGCTAATTGTGTGTTCCTCATTTTCTGGGTCCTCAACATGAGACACTTGGGGCCAGATTCACAGAGGTGCTGAGCATTCACAACTGCCACTGAAGTCAATGGGAATTGTGCTTTGAACATTTTTATGTGATATAAAACTGCTAAGCACTCTGGAAAATCAGGTCCTAAGTGTCTCAATTAGGGTACCAAAAATTAGTTACTCCTAGGGGAATTCTGCACTACTCTGTGTTGTTGCGGTTCAAATACAAGACAGCACAGAGCTTTTAGCAAGCAAGCGAGCTGGTCTGCCAACCGACTTCTGCCTGTCAGCATTCCACTTTCCCCTTTATTCTTTCTCTCCCCCCGCGCATTACATTCTCCAACAGATAAAAGGAATACACTGGCTTTGTTTAACATTCTTATTTACCAGTTTCTATCTACCGCATTCCTTGCTCTTGGGCCTTGAGCCCAGTCCTGGGAGGCTTCCCACAGTTCATGTCATCTGGGCGAGATTCCAAGGTTCATGCCCTTGAGAAGAGCTGTGTGTGCACAGCTCCTATACAACACTCCGGGTGTGCCCTGAATGTTGCCAAGCGCATGAACCTTGTATGAATCCTACATCCCCTCCTTTTTTCTTTATTTGTGCTCGGCCATCTCATGGTAGCCATCAATTTGCTTTTGCAAGCCAATTAACTCCAGACGAGGTCATAACTCGTGGAGCCTGCCAGGGCGGTTCTCGACAAAGCCTTAACAAAAAGGAAATACATTGCACACAGCAACAGCAAAAAATGAGCTTAAGAAGGTAAAGTGTAATTGGCCGGGCCTCAACTAGCCATGCTAGAGTACTGAGAAGAGAGGTTTGTGTAAGCAGCGAGCATCATCTCATTCCCAATTTCCTCAGGGTGATGACATACTGGAATAAGGCACGTACCTAACAATTCTTCAGCTGCTACAAAATCAGATAAACAAAAGTGGGTAACATTTGCTATTGAAGCCAATCTTTCCCATATGTCATTCGGGCCCGTAACGGAGAAAGCGCTCCCGAGCCAACCCCTACAGGAAATAGCAGGCACAAAAGGCATACAGTCAATACAGAATTAGCAGTAATTTGTGCGAGAATTGCCACAAACAAAGTCTCAGGAGTCTCTGGCTGTTGGTTTGCTGCCAGTCTTCGTTGAGCCACGGCGACCAATGCTTTTACTGCTCCCCATGTCATGGGCTGGCTTGGGATGCTACGCCTCCTCCGTCTCCGTCCCGCTCTTGTCGACCTGGGAGGCACTGCGTTCTGCTCCAAGGTCAGCTGAAACTCCGGTATGGGGTTCGATAGCCCCTGGTGCCATGCCATGCTGTTTCAGTGCCGGTCGCACGCACTGGCCGGAACCCACAACAGTCCTGACCACGTAACGCGCGATCGGCGCGCGCATTGCCCTCAGTGAGTAGCCCAGGCAGAGGGGTATGACTGCGAATATGAGCAACAAAATAAGGGAAATTATGAGTGGTGATGAGATACTGTAAGGACAAAAACAGGCGAAGAAGGTCCGCATCGACCTGAGGGGTAATAAGGGCAAGGGTAAATGATCAATTACCTGATAAACATAATGCGTGTCCACGATCAAATTAAAGGGACAATCAGCAAAAAGTTGAAAGGCCAAAATAACAGCAGCTAGTTCCAAGGACTAGTGAAGGTCTCCAAGCGCTGTGCATGCAAATATTGTTGTACAAGTGAATGAAGCGCTTTCAGTTTTTCTAGGGGGAGGGGCCACTGGTCAATCCATACGGGCTCTAAGGATTGCCATACCAATGGTAATGCGGAGGGCAAGGTGGGTGAGGGAGGGCTTTGGGCCATTATATATTAATATCAAGGGTGGTGTCCAGCTTTACAAGTAAGTCACGGCCCCAAATATTGAGGTGGACAGGGAGTACATAAGGGCGAATTGTAGCAAGAGCACGGCCTCCTGGTGTAGAGACCGTGACCCAAGACAAACTTTGGTGCCCGGGTTTGCTATCCCCGATCCCCCACAACTCTTTAGAAGGAACTGTTGGCCAACCGACCGGCCTCTCTGGATCACGAATCACCGTAACGTCAGCTCCAGTGTCCACCAGCCCTGTAAAAGGAACATTATTTAAGAGAAGTGTTAACTGAGGTTTCAAGGGGCGGACCAACATTGTTAGAGCAACAAGTGGAGAGGACGTGTTGTGAGACGGCAACTGAGACAGCGTCGATCCAAAGCCATTCCCGCCCCGGGCTCGATCCTCTGCGGCTGGCACCTGATAGGGGACTAAAATCAATTGTGCAATTGACCGTCCACGCGGGAGCGACTGCGGAAGATGGGTCCATACCTGAACCTTAATAACACCGGTGTAATCGGCGTCAATGACCCCTGGGATGACAAAAAAACCCTGTTTCCCAGCGTGTGAGCGAGGGAGAACCAGACCCACAAATTCATCAGGGAGAGGTCCCGTCATCTGGGTAGGTATGGCGCAAACCTCCCCTGGCAACCGAAAATCAGCGTTCTCCTGCATAATCAAATCAAGCCCTGCACTTCCGGCAGTCGCGGCCCTCATGGAGTCTATGGATTTTAAAGCAGAGGAACAGTTGTCTGAGTGGGGAACACCCCCGTTTGGCCCTGGGTTCGGGGGGGACCCGTCGTGTGGTTTCCTGACCTACTACGACACTGATTAGCCCAGTGATAGCCCTTCCGACACTTGGTGCACTTCTTTGAGGGGTGGGCGGGCGCCATTGATGAATGGCACTCCCGCTGAAAGTGACCCTCCTTACCACAGCGGTAACAACGCTTCCCCTCCTTCCCGCTTTTCCACAGGGAGGCGGCCAGAACTCCAGCTTTATGTGCTTGGGTTCCGATGTTTTGGCACGCCCGCAGCATGTCTGACAGCTCTAGAATTCCAGAGGCTTGTGCCGCCTGGAGAGCACGGCGGCAATCCTCGTTCCCATTTTCAACCGCCATTTTTAACAGGATCTCCTGAACTGCCTCAGGGTTATCCACCTGTCGGAGGATAGCCTCCTGCAATCTGTTGGTAAAATCCATAAAGGACTCTGATGCACCCTGACAGATACTGGCAAAGCTTTTGGTAGGCTTGCCTGAATCCGGGACCTTCCGGAAAGCATGCTGGGCGCAGGTGGAAATAATGGGGAAGACGGCCTGAGGAAATTGAGACTGCATCTGAACGGTAGCAAACTGGCCCTCCCCTGCCAAGTGCTCATAAATGATACCTTGCTCTCTATATACCTGGGCTTGGCGTTCCACCATCTGCCGATACTCACTAAGCCAAATAACATACTGACTGGGCGTCAGCATCATGCGCAACAGCGCCTTCCAATCTTCAGGGATCAGGGTGTACCCAGTACCTAGCCCTTCAATGAGACCACTTACATACGTGCTAGTGAGGCTGAACTCGCGAATCGCTTTCTTTACGTCTCTGATCACCGAGTAGGGCAAACTGACCCAGTTTGCAACCTGGTTGCCCTGGCCATCATCCTGCCAGGTCACCGGACAAACTGAGACCAGATCAGCCAGCTCCTCCGCTGTAATATCTGAGCGAGTCTTCGCTGCGTGAACCATTTGTTGCACCAGCGAAAGCCCCTGAGCAGACGTGGATGACCCCCCGGGGGGCCCCGGAGCATGGGGCCCCACGGGGGGATGGTGATCACACACCGGCTCCGGTGGGGAAGGCCAGGGAGGCGGTGGCAATAGAGGCACTGGGGGCGAAGCAGGGGGAGAGATGGCTGCAGGAGCAGACGGGGGTGGCGGGATTGGCAGCCCCTCTGTTGGCGTGGGAGAGGGCCTTTCCGAGGCGACACACTGTGTTGCATCGCCAGGAGGGGGGATGGCTGCAGGAGCGTACGGGAGTGGCGAGAGCACCAGCCTCGCGAGGGAGGGCCTGTCCGAGGAGACATGCTGTATCGCATCACGGCAGAGGTGCCAGGCATGTAAAGCCTGCACGGGCGCCCGAGGCTCTTTGTGCAATGTCTGGCCCAACTGCTCCCAGTCCGCTAGCTTAAGGGTTCCAGCTTCAGGGTACCACGGGCATTGGGCACTCACCTCCTGTAGCAGGAGAGTGAGTTCTCGAGTGGGGCAATCATGCTGAGCCTTACGCAGCAAATACTGTAGCTCACTGCGGTGTTGCACTTGCAAAGCAGAGAGGGAGCTTCCCATACTTACCACAATGAAAAATACTCACCGGGATCCGCGAAGCGGATGAGTGACGCGTCTGAAACCCTTGCCGGGCATTGGGCGCCAGTTGTTGCGGTTCAAATACAAGACAGCACAGAGCTTTTAGCAAGCAAGCGAGCTGGTCTGCCAACCGACTTCTGCCTGTCAGCATTCCACCTTCCCCTTTATTCTTTCTCTCCCCCCGCACATTACATTCTCCAACAGATAAAAGGAATACACTGGCTTTGTTTAACATTCTTATTTACCAGTTTCTATCTACCGCATTCCTTGCTCTCGGGCCTTGAGCCCAGTCCTGGGAGGCTTCCCACGGTTCATGTCATCTGGGCGAGATTCCAAGGTTCATGCCCTTGAGAAGAGCTGTGTGTGCACAGCTCCTATACAACACTCCGGGTGTGCCCTGAATGTTGCCAAGCGCATGAACCTTGTATGAATCCTACACTGTGTGTGCATAATTAATGAGGCCCTGCATATTTAATTTTTTTGCACAGAAAAAAGCTTCTGCAGAAATGTTGCTGAAGTTCTGCCCTTTTGCCCACCAGAGGGTGCTGTGGAAATAGAACAAAGCAGCAGCTCCCCACCAGTTAGGGAAGAGAAAGAGCCTTCTTTGCAGCACCTGTCAGGTCAGGAGACAGGGGCTACAGGGAGACAGAGTGGGGTGCTGGAGGGAGGGAAGTGTCAGACAGGCTTATAAGGGCTAGTGTCAGAGGACAGACTGGGGCAGGGGCTGAATGGGAGTGGAGGCACAGGGCTGCAGGGGGTGCAGGGCCACATGGTGATGGGGGAGGGTGGGGACAGACACACATAGGGGAGAGGGTGCAGGGCCACATGGGGATGGGAGAATGGGTGTCTGAGTGGAGGTGGAGGGACACGTGGACAGGAGGTGCAAGGACACATGGGGGTGCAGGATCAGATGTGCCTGACTGAATGGGAGAGGGTAGGGTTCAGCCAGGGTCTGCGTAGGGGAAGCTCCCTAACAATCCCTCCCTGCCCCACCAAAAACATGTTCCATACTTTTCCCACCCATACCCAACAACCCTCCAAGTTCACATCCACACTCCTTCCCAGCAATTTACTTCCCTCTCCCTCAGCTCCTCCATTACCCCTGACTCCCCAAAGCCTTTGTACTGCTTCTGAGGGGTGCAGGAAATACGGTTCTGTATGGTTCTATATTAATATGCCTAGTAAGGAATCTATTTATCAAAAAAAAATTCCTGAATCTTTTTTGTCTGTATTGCTACAGACATACTTGCTGACAGGTATTTTGAAATAAATGACCAAAAATAATTGAAACTGGTGTGATTATATTGTGTTTTAACATACAATTTGCAGAATTTTTAATTTTTTGGTGCATAATTCCCCCAGGAGTAAAATTAGTGGACACATGCAAATGAAAAAAGGCAAATGACATTACTGTAAATGATGGCCTTGGAAAACTATATATATCAAATCACCCAGGTGATCTGGGTTGAGAATGAAAGATACCTATTACATGTGTTTGTTTGATCCTACTATATGCAGTTACTGAGTAATAAGATCAACAGAAAATTATAATAATCCTTCACTGGGAAGAAGTTGACCAAACTCAAAAGATTCTCATCAGATGCACACATTGAGGATAACTGTCATGGTAGGAGCTATTTATATATATCAGAAGAATGTTTTCATGATGGCAAGCCCATAAGTATGTGTAGGGCCCAAAGAAATCCCAGGGTGCAGAATATCTTCTGAAATCACAGAACCAGCTACTCCCCACAGAAATCTGATTCCTGTATGTATTACAGGGAAAGCACTCATTTTCTGACGAAAACCCTTAAATAAATAGAAGAATTAGAAATTAAGGGCCTAATTCTAAAGTGCATACTCAATTCTAATTTAGGCAACAAAACTATCATTGAATTAATTATTAATTTTGCTTCTCTTTTGTGCAAGGCCAGTCAGGACAGTAATACTTACTCCAATGTCTGTGGTGACTGGTCTGATGCAGAGACAGAGGTTAACTTCTGAGTGACGTGGCTTGGCAGTGAGACTTCAAAGACTTCACCTGGACAAAGTGTACAGGCTTCTGAAGTACTTGCATGCGCAGGGGCACTATCATAGAATGCTGCACTCACAGCCATCCAGACCTCACACTGTAATCTTCCAAACTTTTCTCTACTTCCATCCCACCTCATTTTGTTCTACAGGGCTTTGACAGATTGATTTCAAAATCCAAAACTATTGCATATACTGTGTGGGTTATTTTTGTTTGTTTGTTTTAGCAAAGTGGCTAGAAAAACAGGAGACCAAGAGATTTGTTTACAAAGTTCTTCGGTGTCTAGAAAATATAAGAAGTGGCTGCAAAAAAATTCTTTTTCAACTTGCATATAAAAATGCAGGCAAATCCATGGAATATGGATCAATGTTGTAGTATATGGAAATTGGGTGATAATTGGGTGATATCTCTTTTAATAGCGTGCGCTCATCTAATGGGCCTCCTTGTCTTCTGTGGCAGAGGACATCAGAACCCTGCCAGAGCAGCAGTGTACTTAGGTAGCTAGGTCTTGCATACCTGTACATAGTTAATAAATGAAGTTATTTGGAATCCAGCTGTGCCAGTGTGGTTTCCCCATGGTCTCAATGCTGTGTAGGGAGCAAGGACAAAACAGAGAGAGTCCATTTTCTGATTAACATCATCAGATACTACTGTCAGTCACGATGTTCTATTGCAGGTTATCTAGGACAGTCCCAAAATTGGGAAGACCATGCCCCAGGATGCACTGAGACGCTGGCATTTCACTTTCCAGAAAGGTTCTTTTCTCTTATTGTTGGGTATTTTCTGTGCAATTACTGCAAGAGGACTTCTTAGTCCGTAGAATCCCCAGTGGTCCCAAACACTCTCCCTTCACTGCCTTTCCCTTGAGGTTAAAGGTTGTTTCACCTCTTTCAGAAGGTGTTTGAAATTCACAAATAACTGCATAAACTCACAGGAGCTGTAGTAAAACAAGCTTTATTAAGAGTGGGAGGTAGGGGGTGTGAATCTGATTAAAGCAAAATAAACAGTGCACACGACACATCAATTCTTCCGCTCTGCAGAAGCGAATCCCTTTTGTGTTACAGGCAAATAATCAATAGTTTATGTTTCTAGAGATTATCCTTTCTCCTCGCTGATTCTTTTGTGGGCAATAAGTCATAGACATAGCTAGTGCCCCAAATCTATTAAGGATTGCATTCATTACTGTGGACAGTTTCCACCCTCGTTTTACCTGTACCATTTGTACACCCTAAAAGGTTCTATTGAAGGTGTTTACCCATAATCACTGTCTACAGACCCCACTTCATTTCTTATTTCTAAATAAGCATCCCCCTTTCTACGGGCTGCCTTCTCTTTGTTTTGCCTATCAAGATGTGAGGTTTCTAAATCAGATGTTCAGGGCGGGGTTGGGGGGTCTTCTTATGTGCTCTTGAGGAAAAGATAATAACTCCTGTCAGAAATCTTGGCACTCTCACAGGATGCACTGACATCCCATGGCTTGATTTCTGAGACTGGAATGAACATGACACAAACTTACGAACACTGAATTCCTGTTTTTTCTTCCCTTCACCTCAGTCCCTTACTCTTCTCCCTCCCTCCCTCCCTCCCTCTCCTTATGACTCGCTGCTGTTTCCATCTCCGCAAACTTTTGCTGGCTGGGAAGGCAAACAAGCACCTGCCCCTGAGCTGACACCACTGCTGCTTCTTGTCCAGCTGGCAGGGGCTGTAGTGTGCTGGGGAGCCTGACTTCACCACTTCCGTGACTCGCTCAAAAACCACCGACCTTGGGCGAAAGGATCCATCCATCGTTTTGGTATCCTGAGTTCTCCTCCAGTGAATCATTGCCCACAGCGACAGGATGAGCTGTATTAACCCATCAGTGGGTGGAGTGTTATTTTAAATACTGAACATTTTTTTAACTCCTCCTTAAAAGGACAAGCAGATGGAAATCCCCCAACTGCCCTGAATTCAGATTCCCTCTACTCCAGTTAAGGTTTGGGGCACATTTTATACACACTTTTTTGAATGATGGGCCATAGCATGGACTGCTTTAAAGCTAATAATATGGTATTTCCTCCCCAATCACTGATCATGTACATTCAATAGCACCCAGTACCAGTCCCTAGTCACGTTTCATTTTACCTCCACAGTGGGAATAACAGCAGGCTGTAACTTTTTAGCCATCACCCGATTTTCTGCATAACAGCTATTCGCTTTGGGCTCTCAGCATTTTTATGAGATATTAGTTCCAGGGCTTGTGGTTTGGCATAAAGAGCATATTATTCACACACTCACAACAACAACTGCATTAAAATAACATTAAGAATCTGGCTTAAGCTGACAAAAGCTAGGAAACTCAGAATTATGGCTGGAAAGTATGTCCTTAACTCACCCCAATGTGCAGTGGCTTCTGCAGCTTATTTAGTATGTTAAACTCTCTAGCTCCAATCCCTGAGTCCATCTGAGTACACGACTTGGTGGAGAGGAAGGAAAAAGAGACTGTATGCCACATCTGCACTCCCCACACACCCTCGGTTGCTGGGAGTTGCTTCAACTCCTCGCATAAAATAGACCAGCCCCTAGGCTACTCTAACTGAGGGCTGCTCTAATGAATGCTGGCTAGTAATGCCCCTCAAGGGGCTATTACCCCAGGTGGGGATTGCCAACTTCCCCTCTCCCCAGGCACCCCCCCCCAATACGCCCCTACAATGGGACAGAAGGGGAATGCATATAGCCACTTGAGCTGGCTCTACACCTGCTAAGGATTTCCCCATGCCAGCTGTGCAGCCCCTTCATGCTGCTATATTAGTGCAAAGGGGCTGTATAGTGGGCCCCCTACCCCCACCCTAATCTGAAGCTCTCCAATCGAAGGCCATATCAACTGCAACACCTAAGCACAATCGGCTGAGGTAGGAACTGAGCTCCCAAGTTGAAGGGGCCAAAACCAAACTGGCTGCTTCCCACCATGGTGCCACTTTGGAGTAACATCGTGAGATACCATTATGTTACCGCACCATGGTATGCTGCCATTGGGACAGCACAAAACTTTTTCACGAGGAGTTGCATAGCTAGAGGGGATGGAAAATAATTGTCAGATACCATGGTGCCTTGCTCATCGTGTGGTGTCACCTGTTCCATGCTAGAGAGGAGAGAATTTTTTAAAATGTAATGACCTTACCCCCAAAGCCTCTCCAGCATACCTAACAGCATCTAAACTTACCAGGCTACCAATAAGACTTTGGCAGAGGTCTCAGGCCATGCAAAAACTGCTGAAAAAGCCAAGACGAGCAGAAACGCACCACCAAGAATGGAATCTTAGCCATGAGGCAGGAGCAGGTATTTCCACCGCTCAGAGAAATGTCAGAGAATATGGCTAGCATAATCTCTGCTCTGGGAGCAGTTCAGTTGACCCTGCAGTCACTGGCTGCCTGGATGGCAGAGGCTTCAGACTGGGTTTAACACTGAAGGAGCAATCCCAGGCTGCACAATAACTGGGACAAAGCAAGGCGGCCTAAGAAAAGCTTTTCACTAGAAAGAGCTGGAGCTAGTGAACAGATCCCAGTGCATAATTTAAGGATTTAGTGAGGTATGGCCAGGAAGTGTATCAGGGATATAGAGCTGGAGTTTGAAAGGACATACAAATCACTGGCACTCACACTGGGGGGAGACGAGGAGGACCAGACCTACTCCTTGGAGGCAAAATTGTTTTGCAAGGCCCATGAGCTGGGGAGCTGCATTCCTTGTGGTAATTAGATCTTTGCTCTTAAAACACGTCATAACATCCCATGTCCGAAAAATAAGGGAAGGCCCTGGAAAGATGGGTGTGGTGAATGAGGAACACTGTGGCTTTGGCAAACTGAATGTAACTGGAGGATGCTGGCACTTTTTTAACCATTTCACCACTTGAGCCAGGGTGTTTGTCGTCTTATTGTCCACCTTATAACATGTTGGCTTTTGTCACAGAACACAAATATCAAACCTTCCATCTGGCATTGGCTTTCCACAAGACACATTTGATCACTGGAAAAGATTACCTCAGCTGCTGAATCTTCACGGCACAACGAATAAATAAAAGTAGCAATAACATCATGGGTCATATTCCAAGTATAGAATCAGCAGGTAGGTTCCTAGAACCCATGAGAAGGACCAGGGTGTCCACTCTGCTTCCTAGTGACAGCCCAGAGTGGTTGGTTCTTAATGGCTTATTCCAAGGCCAAGAATTTGCCTCCAGACTGCAGCTAAATCATCTCCTCTGAAAACATGTTTGAAGTGAGTTTCACTTTTTCTCTCTCCCCATTTTTTTTAATGTGTGTGCTTTGCCATTTTACAGTAAACAGCCAAGAGGCTCAAGCGTGAGGCAGCTCTCTCTGATAGGTAACACCAAACACACCAAGTGTAACAGCCAAAAAATAGCATGCATGTAAGCCTCATTGGGTATGATTTTTCCTTCAAGTGCTTCAAATACTGGAAGCAAAACAAATAGAATAAATATTACCTTTTCCAGCAAATGTTAATGCAGCTGGATTTAGTTGTGTTCTTTTTATTTGTATATTATAAACCAGCCCATTCCTTAGCAAATTGGCATTTGGGACAGACCACAACCACCACCACAGCTGGTAGTTTCAATGGAAAGACCAAGGATTGAGTTATTGTCTGGGATTAACTATCCTGTGTATTGGGGAAATTCTATGTTATGCAAGAGGTCAGACTAGATGATCACAATGGTCCCTTCTTGCCTGGGAATCTTGAATCCTCCTACTATTAGCGGTCCCTCCATGTCAGGATTGAGACATACTGGGGGTAAGGAGATGAACACTGCCCCTGTCTTTGAGGTTCCTGTTCTGTTAATAAAGGACTTCACCTTTAGTTAGGCACCAGGAGCTTGGCAGCTTCTCTGAGCACTGAATTTATTGTAGGCCAATGCTGAGTTAAGTGTTAGGAGGACTTTTACTGTGAAATAAATGTTTGTTATATTGGGCCACATTTTTCAAGGTATTAACAAATTTTGGATACCCAACTTCAGACTTCCAGGGCCTGATATTCAAAGCTGCTGAGCGCCTATAGGTCCCATAAAAGCGGCAGAGTCCTGTGGCACCTTATAGACTAACAGATGTATTGGAGCATAAGCTTTCGTGGGTGAATACCCACTTCATCAGATGCATGTAGTGGAAATTTCCAGAGGCAGATATAAATATGTAAGCAAGAATCAGACTAGGGATAACGAGGTTAGTTCAATCAGGGAGGATGAGGCTCTCTTCTAGCAGTTGAGGTGTGAACACCAAGGGAGGAGAAACTGCTTTTGTAGTTGGCTAGTCAGTCACAGTCTTTGTTTAATCCTGAGCTGATGGTGTCAAATTTGCAAATGAACTGAAGCTCAGCAGTTTCTCTTTGAAGTCTGGTCCTGAAGTTTATTTGCTGCAGGATGGCTACCTATAAATCTGCTATTGTGTGTCCAGGGAGGTTGAAGTGTTCTCCTACAGGTTTTTGTATATTGCCATTCCTAATATCTGATTTGTGTCCATTTATCCTTTTATGTAGGGACTGTCCAGTTTCATCAATGTACATAGCAGAGGGGCATTGCTGGTACATGATGGCATAGATTACATTGGTGGACGTGCGGTGAATGAACTGGTGATGGTGTGGCTGATCTGGTTAGGTCCTGTGATGGTGTCGCTGGTGTAGAAATGTGGGCAGAGTTGGCATCGAGGTTTGTTGCATGGATTGGTTCCTGAGTTAGAATTACTATGGTGCGGTGTGTAGTTGCTGGTGAGAATATGCTTCAGGTTGGTGGGTTGTCTGTGGGCAAGGACTGGCCTGCCTCCTAAGGCCTGTGAAAGTGAGGGATCGTTGTCCAGGATGGGTTGTAGATCACTGATGATGCGTTGGAGAGGTTTTAGCTGAGGACTGTATGTGATGGCCAGTGAAGTTCTGTTGGTTTCTTATTGGGCTTGTGTTGCAGCAGGAGGCTTCTGGGTACGCTTCTGGCTCTGTTGATCTGTTTCCTTATTTCCTCATGTGGGTATCGTAGTTTTGAGAATGCTTGGTGAAGATCTTGTAGGTGTTGGCCTCTGTCTGAGGGGTTGGAGCAAATAGGTCCCATGGAAGTCAGCTGGAGTTGTGGGGGTCCAAAACTCTGAAAATCAGGGCCAAGCGTAGGTAGCCAAATTAGTGACGCTGGAACTAGGTGTCACACTGTCTGAAGTAGCTCACAACTGAGTGCCTACCTCAGGGCAGACACTCCAAACTGGTGGTGTGTTCTAAAATTAGATTTCACCAAGCCAGTAACAAATGTGAACTCCTGGATCACTATGCCAGTCTTATCATGGAGTCACAGACATTCCCCTTAGTCTCTCCAGTCTATCTTGCCAACCAGACAAACTGGACTTTGTGATAAAAGGTCACCTAAACCAAAAATCACATGACATCGGGTTGCTCCCCAGTTCCAAAAGACCAGTCACTTACTCCAGATCAGCTGGTACTCCAGATCTTACACCAAGGACAATGCTGGCAGCCAATTCTATAGTAAACAAACTAAAGGTTTATTAGCTAAGAACAGGAAGTGAGAGTTACTGAGGGGTTAAGCAGATAAAATATATGTACAGGTGAGTCACAGTTTGTAATTCCAAATCGTACTAGAGATGTAGTAATCTGCCAGTTTCCCAAAAGTCTGTTAGGGCTACTCAGAATAACTCTGGGGATCTCTGTCTTCTTGTTCAGTTATTCTGCCCTGCTAGAATACAAACAGTGCAGAGATGCAGGATCTTTCCATGAGTCCATACTTATAGCCTCTTCTCACAGAAAACAAGCTGACAGGGTCACTAGGTGACATGGGTTTTTCCTTTGATGATGGAGAGTGAGGAATGCATTTTGAACTTTGACCTCCAGTCATCACACACCAGGACCACTTGCTTTGAAATTAACACTTTTCTGTTATAGTTCTTCATTTGCATTTCACAAGGCTTCTTTCTTGTCTGATGGGTTATTTCATTAAAGTGGTATTTACAATTATGTTATAACAGGATACAGATAAGTAAAAGCAATGCATGTAACATCCCACTAGTTTTCACAAAGTTTAAACACCAAATACCCTCTTATGCATTTAACAATTACTTTCATCTATACTCACAGACAAGTGAATGCACCCGGGGCTTCGGCATGACCTTCCAGTGTCACAGTAGGCCACAGTGTACAGTGTATGTCAAGAGCATCCAAGGGATGAACAAAGTGTCTATGCATACACCCAGTCCCTGACCCTGACCAAAATGCCTCTGCATAAACCTAGGCGCTAGCTATGCCTTCCAGAAGGCCTGGCCGAGTAGTGAGGCAAAGGGTGAAGGTAGCTTTATGTCACCCTTGCATGCCCCTAGATTCACGGGCTATTGAGAGCCTCTAGTACCAGCCCCAGCAGGAGCTAGAAGAGCACAAGGAGCTCATTTAGCTTACACAGTCCCAAAGGGAATGCTTGGCAGCCCAGAATAGCCAGAGCACAGAGCAATATGGTCACATCCCCTCCTTCTCCGAACAGATCCCCCTCCCATCCCTGGGCTGGATCTAAAAGGAGAGCAAGCATAGTGCTGTCACAGTGGCCTATAGCACTTGAGGAATGCCTCTGTACTGGGCAGACTTCCTGGATTATGAGATCCAGCTGTTTTAGGGTCCTTCTTCGTTGCTGGAGCACTGTAAAGAGACCAGAACACAGCCCAGAATCGGTCCCATTGTTATGGTGTGTGTCATTACAATTTCATGTCTAGGAGTCTGGGCAGGGACAGCTGCCATTTTGGTTAGGCAGAGTTGATGCAACATGTTACAGAAGATACCCACACAGCAAAGGAAAGTTTATTAATAGCAATTTAGCTGTGGGCCAATTACAATAAAACTACATCTGAAATTATAAAATGCTAAAATACTTATAAATAAAGATTACAAAGGACATACACCTTTAAATCATATATGATCCCCAGGCTACTTGCCCTTTCCTTTTTTTAGTTCAGACGGAGCAACTGTTCTGGTCACAGTTACATTGTCAGTTCCTACCAAATGGTCTGTTTTCTGAGGAGTCATAGACAAAGGCATCTAGGACAAAAACACAGAAAGCCACCTTGACCGCAAATGGCAATACACATTTCAATATAATAAGTAGTGGGGGATAGGGCTTCCATTTGCCTTAAGCCGCATGGACAGGAGTAGACACATTTCTCTGTGCCAGTATATTACTGGCTTTCTAAGTAAGCTGTCTGCATAGACTGAAAATGGAGAGCTGTAAAGGCCCTTCTTAGATGTGATTATACAACAATCTAAATATCTGGCATACCCACGAATCTTTTTAACAAAAGGGAACCAAGGTGGTATATTTGAAATAGATCTGTTTGCTTATTAATATCCAAAGACACACACTGCTTCTGCTTCCATCAACTGCAAGGTGTGTTTAGCAGGCACCAGTAACTGCCTCCTCCTCTGCACATGGGTACCAGCATCCAGGGCTATGAACTCTTGTTTGCTCTTTATATTTCCTGGAGGTAAATTTACAAAGATGTCTGAATGGCAGGTGCAGACGAGACAATTGCACATGCACATGCTCCGCGTTGTGCATTCTCAACAGATGGCCTAAATCAGAAAACAAAAAAGAGAATGGGCCTTTGTCATAAACATACAGCTACGGGTAGCATAAAATCCCTCCTTTACCTGTAAGGGGTTAAGAAGCTCAAATAACCTGGTTGGCACCTGACCAAAAGGACCAGTAAGGGAAGAAGCTCCTTTCAAATCTGTGGGGGGAGATTTTGTTTGTACTTTCTTTGTTTGTGCTCTCTTGGGACAGAGAGAGGGACCAGGCAGGAAAAAACCCTCTCCTAAAACCCTACCTGAAGTAAGCATCCAAGATTACAAAAATTGTAAGTAAAGCAAGGAAATGCATTAGATTATCTTTTGTTTTAGCTTGTGAATTTTCCCTATGCTAGAAAGGAGGTTTATTCCTGTTTTTTGTAACATTAAAGTTTTGCCTAGACTGGAATCCTCTGTGTTTTAAATCTTATTACCCTGTAAAATTACCTTCCATCCTGATTTTACAGAGGTGCTTCTTTTACTTTTTTCTTTATAATAAAGTTCTGCTTTTAAGTACCTGATTGGTTTTTCGTGTCCTAAAAACCCAAAGGTCTGGTCAGTGCTCAGCTTGTTTACCTATTTGGTTGGTATATTATTCTCAAGCCTCCCCAGGAAAGGGGGTGAAAGGGTCTGGGGGGATACTTTGGGGAAACAGGAACTCCACATGGCCCTTTTCCTGAATCTTTGTCTAACTCACTTGGTGGTGGCAGCAATACTGTCCAAGGAAAAAGGAAGAATTTGTGCCTTGGGGAAGTTTTAACCTAAGCGGGTAGAAATAAACTTAGGGGGTCTTTCATGCGGGTCCCCACATCTGCATGCCAGAGTTCAGAGTGGGGAGGGAACCCTGACAGCCTTCAGGTGTATTTCAGCATGCGCAGGCACTTTCAACATAATGGCACAAACTCTGCTGTAAAATGTGGGTGGCCATTTCCATATTAAGGATTTAGGAATGAGTGACACACTCTGCTTTTACCCTCTGATTTCTGCCAATCAAATTTCTGAGGGAGAGAATGGACGGAGCATATTTAGAATATGTATTTTTAAAATGTCACTTCTGCCAACGCGTACTGACATTAAGAAGTCAAACACCAAAAAAACCACCCAACCAGCTGTGACTAAAACATAGCAAACAAAATAGAACAAAACAAGTAATCAGAATGAAAATATAGAACAATGTGGATAATTCCCAACTAAAGCAGTTACGTTAGACAGACATCAGATCCATGTGCTCGCCACTAACACTTATGCAGATAAAAAAGAGCTCGAACCAAAGGGTGTGTTACATGCTCACATGCAAGGGCAACATTTAATCCTTTCCTTCCACCTTTGTTACCTCTCACTCTCCAGCCTTTTAATTTGGTGTGATTTGAGGAATGAAATAAAATTCTCTCCCTGACCCAGGGAGTGAGGTCCCCATGTGTTTGTTCTGATTACAGAGATTACAGTAAGAGTGGGATCCAGCTGGTAAAAATTCCTCATTAGGATGATGAGGATGAAAGTGCAAGTCTTGGGTGAAGCCAAGCAGCTGCCTGAACAGATCTGTTCTCTAGACCAGGAAAGACAGAGGTAGGCAAAGAAGCTGGCAGCAGGCTTATTTATAAATAGATATTTATTGCTTTTTTCATGATTTATGACCCAAAGAAGGTAGCACCATAAATGTGCATGGTGCTTTAAAATACAGATACAGATGGATTCCCTCGCCCCAACAGCATATAATCTAAGGGCTATCTTGTGACTAGCCCTAATGTGGCTAATCAGGGCAGTAAAGGGATCTGAGGCCTCATTTCATCCCCTGGCTCTAGCACTACAGATCTTGGGTCCAGGTCCTGTGCAACAAATGGGAGCTGTGCCCTGGATATTCCTCTCATCAAGTAAGTGCATGAGGAAGGGGCAGGGAGAATGGGCAAAGCCCAGATTCTGCTTTGTGCCCCACTATGTGCCAGTGAAAGTGGACAGCCCTGGTAGCAGGGGGGTATCTACTCAGACCATGCAGGAGATGAGCTGACTTTTTGTATCCATGGGTAGCCTGTGACATCTGGCCTCCCTGGTCCTATCGGGAACACCATAAAGGGACACTGTTCCTATGTAAGTCACTATGACTAGAAACAGAATAAACCATCCCAGGAGGTTTTAGATAGGAGGAAATAGGACACATAGCAATGAAAACAGCTGCTGGTCTCTAGGAGTCCCTACAGTCTCTGTGCTGCAGCTAGATTCTCAGGGAAAGTCTCTTATCTGCATCTAACAGGGCCAGTGAAAATTAAGCAGGACTATGCTGCTGCTGTCCATAGCTGACTGAAATCATTGGGTCCCAATTCAGCCCTCAATACCTCCATGTAATACCCTGGAAGTCAATGGGAGATGTGTGTGGATAGCTGAGGAATAATTGGTTCCACTCTTCATAACTTCTGTGTAGTTAGCACCTTGGCCTGACTCTTATTTGATTTTGTGCAATTAAGGAGTTGCATTGAGCACCACTTCCAGTTAAAATGCAAAGAACTCTGCTGTACATGCAAAGGAAGGCTGAAGAGGACCCTACTATAGTCTAATAATTGTATTTGTTTTGCTGCAGGGGCATGCGCAGGAATTTAAATTTGACCCCTTTTGACAAGAAGCTCACTGCGCCCCCTCTGGCCCCAGGAGGAGCTCGCTGCCCCCACACCCAGCCCTGGGAGGAGCTCAATCTTCCCTCCCTCCACCCTGCTCTGGCGCCAGGCAGGAGCTCAATCTTCCTTTCCACGCTGCCCCAGCCTGGCAGGAGCTCGATCTTCCCTGCCTCCATGGCCCTGGGGCTGGAGAAGTTGTGTGCCCCCGATGATTTGCCCCACCTTGCGCCTGCCCCTGCTTGATAATGATGATAAAACAGATACTGATATGATCTTACTCAGTTTGGGAAATCCCTCCATGTTCATTGAGTCTCCTTATTCACCGTCTTGTCCTTAGTTTACACTTAAGATTGATGGCCTATGCCAGACACAGCAGGGTTTAAACCCTAATTTAACACATTTATTATTATTTGTATTACTGTAGAGCCTCGGAGCCCCAGTCATGAGCTAGAACTCCATTGTGGTAGGTGCTGTACGAACACAACAAAAAGACAGTGCTTGCCCCAAGAGCTTACAACCTAAGCATAAGAGACAACAGATGGATACAGACAGATGGGGGGTACAAGAAAACCAAGAGACAATACTGGTCAGCATAACAAGCTGTGGTCTCAGCACACCAGCAGCCTAGCAATTTTCATGAGCTCCCCAAGCAAATCTTTGTGACAAAGGATGTTATCTCCACTCCTTGATGCAGATGCTGGGCCAAAATCAGCTCTCAACTACACTATTGTAACTGTTTCATCTCCTGTATTCTCAAGAATGGACCTGGGAAGAGAAGATTTTAAAAGCATATCAAATTAGCCTTTTTTTGTGTCTGGCAAAACACTAAAAAAGCCACTAAGTCACATTTTAGATCTAGATCGTTTACCCTAGTTCAGCTGAGGGCATCGCAAATATAACCAAGGTCTGAATGAGCTCTCCCCTGATGGCTACTGATGAGCTGGGGGGAAGGCTTCAGGACCAGACTATGTTTACATGAACAACCAAAGGCTATGGCTACACTACAGCTTAAGTCAACATATGTCACTCAGCGGTGTGAGCCAGTTGCGTTGGCAGCAGAGCTGAGGCACTGCTTGAAGTTTCTTCCCCCAGGCGGGAGGTGAACTCCCATGAAACGCACCTCCGGACTCTGGGTCTTCGCTGAACAAAGACAGCAGCTGTGAGCAGGGTGCGATGGAGGGAGAGGGGAGTGGTGTGTTAAAGGGATGTTTGTTTGTTAGGGCACATCTTCACTGGTAACATTAAAGCGCTAACGTGGCTTGTGTAGTCGCAGCAGAGTGCTGGGAGAGAGCTCTCCCAGTGCTCAGAAAAAACCACCTCCAGGAGGGGCGTGGCTCCCAGCACTGAGAGCGTGGCTCCCAGTGCTGGGGCACTGTCTGTACTAGCATTTTACAGCTCTGAAATTTGCAGTGCTTGCGGGGAGGGGGAGGCGGGTTCACACCCCTGAGCAGGAAAGTTGCAGCGATGTAAAGTGCCAATATGGACAAGCCCTTAGACTCTCACACCACAAGGTGAGAAACGGAGGCAAAGGACACTGCCCAATGTAGTCTGGGGGACATTTAACAAACACAAATGGACTGCTAAGTTTCCGTGTTAACCCACCTCTTTCTTCTCTATTTCTTTCAGTGAAGGGAGGTTTTAAACCCTAATATAGAGAACAGTTATTATTCTCGGATAACCGTGAAACTGGTTTACTGCCCCAGTCAGGCTGCTGCACTCCTTGTATTGAAATGTGAGGATTGTAACAGTGAGTAGTGACTGTCATTCTTTACTCCCTTCATGCACCAGTGAACTGTGCTTATGGCAGCACCAAACAATTAAACAGATTAACCTAATTGCTAACAAAGCACAACTCACCTTATCCTTATGGACCCTCCAGAGCTGAGTCATACTCAAACCATAATCCAACTACTGGGAAAAAAAAGTCACGTTTCTTCCTTCCCTTCACTTGGCGCTCCGGGCCAAATTCTCCTGAGTAAAGAGGCTCTGTGCTGTGTGTCCTGTGCAAGGACGGGGTGGGGAAAACAGCATCACCGGGGGGGCTGTGGCTGCTACTGTAGCTAGCATGTGCCCACAAACTGTGCAATATTTGGGGGCAGTGCTGTGCTTGTCCTAGTTGGCCACATTCCTGCCACTCCCTGAGCTGCTCATAACATCCCCTCTCTTTTGCAGAGAAGTAGGGACGGGGCAGGGAAATGGGTTTCTGTTTGCCAGTCGCCTTAAGCAGAGGAAATGGAACACTTCTGCCTTGTGCACCTACAGAAGGAACCAAACGATGTTGCCATCAGTGACTGAATTTAATCTTTCCACATCCATCTCCAAACTGAGCTCGGCCTTCCTGCGGATTCATTATGGTACATATGAATCTATTTTATCAGCTGCCTTTCCCTAGAAATACTTTACGCTTAATGAGAATCTCGTTGGAAGGCACCGAATTGCTTTGCAAATGTTAAGCCTCACAACAACCTTGTGAGGTATTATCATGTGCATTGCATTATAGAGGGATAAACTGAGACTCAGAGTGGTTATATTATTTGCACAAAGTCAATAGCAGAAGTGGAAAGAGAACCCCCGAGTTCTACTCAACCACTCCCTTCCTAAGTAGTATAGCAATAAACAATAACCATGCATGTATTATCAGGGTACTGGTACATGCCTCTGCTACATTTGACTAATGCTTTCACTCACCAATAGCCTACTGATGCACCTCCTGGTGTGGCTTATTCATATCTGAGTATGTTTAATAATTTAAATAGTAAACTCAGTAGGACAGGGACATTGTCTATTTCTATGTCTGGGAAGTGCCTAATACACTCTGGGAATTATATGAAAATGGTAATGGGGTTCCAAAACAGGAATATTGAACAGTTTGGAATTTAGAATTATAAATGATAAAGGGCAGGGGATAGTTTAAATCTAATCACCTTTCTCCTCTTACTCCCTCTGGCTGCCTGTATTATCCCTGTCTCTTAATTCACTTTCTCATCCCCCCATTTAGGGCATAGGTTGGTTGGTTGGGTTTAAGTTGTTGCGGTTGTTGTTGATAAGGTCAATGCTAGGAGCTGGTGTACAGGTACAGAATCATCAAAAAGGCCCAGCCAGAATGTTGCTTTGGAAATGCTCTAAAAAAGTGGCAAGCATTTTCTTACCATACAGTAATTATTTTCCAGTGTAGGGTCCTATGACAACATAGGGAAACTGACTGTACAATTTATTAATTCTATGTGACATTATGAATTCTCTATATGTATCTTACCAGACTGTAAACTCTGTTTTGGATATGGGTTCTTTACATTCTTTGTTTTCCTATTACCTACATGTTGGATTAAAATTCCAAAAGCAAATGGCAAAAGAATAACAGAAGAGGTCACTGACTTAAGTGCCCAACCATTGAAACTGCTGTAGACAAAACACTGGATCCCAACTAGGAGAACTAATTTATCGGGGAGAGCTTGCCTAGCAATGAAGTTACCTGATAAATATCTGGGATCACCTAAGAGGCTGATACAGAAATCACCTGACAGAGGGACTGGAAGACGATAAAGGGTAGAAGCTACTTTTGGTGGGGTTTTTTGGTTGTTGTTGCTTTTTGTTTTTGTTGGGGTTGGGTTTTTTTTTTTTTTTTGCTCTTTCCCTGGCCATTTTTCACTCGCTTAAGATGAGGGAAGCTGCTACAGGAGCTGGATGAACTGGGCGGTGCGGGGGACCCTTCCTACCTACCTACCTGAACACAGATCCCAAAGGACTCCCAAGATAAGGGTGAGCTATAGTGAGAGGAAGTGTGTGCAGGGTTTTGCTTTTTTTTTTTTTTTTAATGCATCTGTGTATTTCTGGGGTGATGAAGTAAAGAGCAACGTGTTTAGTTCTGTGCAAAGTGTCTGTCTGTTACATGCTACAGATACCTGAGAGAGCTAAACCATAACCCAGAAGGCTGATACTTTTGATGGGCTTTTGGAAGAGGATGTGTTTAAGCCTCAGAGGAATTTGATGGATCAGCATTGGTAGCATGGGCTGGGTAGCTGGACTGTGTGATAGCAGCTGTCAGGAGGGGGTACTAGACAGAGTTGTCACTCTGACAGTGTCCCAAGGAATCCCAAGCGTAGGACAGTGCCTGGGGTCTGTTCAAAATCCAGAGGCTTAAAACACCTGAGTATCCAGAGGCTGGGATTCCCCCACAGCAAAGTGGTGGGCTGCGGACAGGGAGATTATGACCAGATCTGTGACAAAGGCCCAGCCAGAGTGTGGCTTTGAAAATGTGTGCCCCATGCTAAGCTCCAAATACGTATCAAGCATTTTCTTTTCTTACACTATAGTAATTTGTTTCCAGTATTGATTGTTTAGGTTCTATCTTGCAGCTTTTACTCCCTGTGAATAAAGGCTGCAGGATTGGGCCCAAGTTATTTGGGAGACTGATTGCCTCTCTATGGATCAACAGAACAACTGTAACACTAGCCGCAGCAGAGCAAGCTTTTCCCAGAATGCTGTGCCAAAATGCCTGTGCTGTGGGCACCAGTTCTAAGGCTACATCTACACTGGGCACGAGACACGTAGTTTATCAGCTCCCATAGACACACTCATGCTAGCTGTCATCGAGCTAGCATGCGAACTGTTGTCATGTAGCGATGGTAGTACAGGCAGTGGTGAGCAGTGGCATGGGTTCGCTCTGCCGAGTACATACCCAGGAATTCCAGGCAGGGTTGTACTTGGGGTGGCTAGCCGGTGTCGTTGCTCACCACGGCTCATTAAGAGCTCGTGCAAGGACATCTACATGAGCTGGGAATCACACCCCAAGCTCCAACTGCAGACATAGCCTAAAGGTAAGAGTGTAGTTCATTCTCCGCTTATTCAGGCCTCTCTAGTGAGCCTATCAACAACTACACCAACGAATGCCAACCAAGGTGGTTTTTTTTTTTTTATTTGTCTCTTGTCGATTAGGATTGGGAATGAGACCACCAACTCGTTTCACATGAGCCACTAAACAGCCAACAGATGGTAATAACTTTCAGTCACTGACAATATGGATTCAAAGCAGAAATATGGAAGTGAAAAACGATTCCATTGGCCATTTCTTGAACCATTCCTGGCTTTACTAATCCTAATACTGAATAGATTAAGGGCTTGGGCTCCTAAATCATCTAGGTGCCTTTGAAAATTTTATCCCATATTCCTTCTGGTTTAAATCCGTTGAAGTTAATGGGGTTTCACAGGGGACTGAATCTAGCCAAATAAGTGTCAGTAGCTAGGAAGATTTAACTTTGATGTTCATTTTTTCTCTCTGTGGAATTCTAGTTATTATTGATTTAAATATATTATTGCCTGGTCTTCTGTTTCATTGCTCATGTCTGGGTTCTAGGTATTTAGAAATCTAAATAGCTAAATTATACGGTTATATTGTGTAGTTGAATTAATCTTACAGTATATTCTATTGTGTGGAATAAAAAAAGGCATTTCCTAGCAAAGATAAGATGTTAATGAATGGTAAAATAGGCATTAATTTATTATCTACATCAAATTTATTTTTTCAGCTGGTATAATTGCTATAATATGTAATGTATGCATATGAAACAGTTATTATAATGACAGGTTTCAGAGTAGCAGCCGTGTTAGTCTGTATCCGCAAAAAGAAAAGGAGGACTTGTGGCACCTTAGAGACTAACAAATTTATTTGAGCATAAGCTTTCGTGAGCTACAGCTCATGCTCAAATAAATTTGTTAGTCTCTAAGGTGCCACAAGTCCTCCTTTTCTTTTTGCAGTTATTATAATATAAATACAGAATTGAGACAGTTCTAGTTACCATCAATCTAGAGCACACTATTTAGAAATAATTTATGGACTGTAGTTGTCTTTTCCTCCTTTTTCTTTTTTTAGATTAAATGTACTGAAGGGGAACACAATTTAATGAACATGGAATTGATTTCATGTCAGCTAATTTTACACAAGTTAATATAATGGTATTAATGAATTGCCTGGTCACCCCTTGCTGTTAAGTTGTATTGTAGTCTCTCTTCAAATTGCTTAGTATTCTACAGGGAGTAACTATTTAATTGTTCAGAAAGTGACATGACCTACTGAAAAATAATTAAATATCTAAAAGGTGATTGCATTCTTACCAGGGAAGATAACGAATCGCTTGTTTCCATTAAATCGCTTAAATCCTTAAATTGCTTGTTTCCATTTGCTCATGCAAGACTCGAGTTCAAAGGTCAAATCCTTCTTTTATAGCAGGGATCGGCAACCTTTGGCATGTGGTCCACCAGGGTAAGCCCCCTGGCAGGCCGGGCAGGTTTGTTTACCTGCCGTGTCTGCAGGTTCGGCAGATTGCGGCTCCCACTGGCGCGGGCTGAGGAATGTGCTGGTCACTGCTTCCTGCAGCCTCCATCGGCCTGGAGTAGCGAACTGCAGCCAGTGGGAGCTGCGATCAGCCGAACCTGCGGACGCAGCAGGTAAACAAACCGGCCCAGCCTGCCAGGGTGCGTACCTTGGCGGGCCACGTGCCAAAGATTGCCGATCCCTGCTTTATAGGCACTCATGGCCTCAAACACATCAGCACAAAGGCCTGGAAACAAAGTGACTCCGCTCTACCCTTGTGGAATAGATCTGGAGTGACAGTATGTATAGGAGCACAGAGGGAGAGGGATTCTAAGCTGGTAAAGTAGTGGTATGTCCAGTGGGTCTGTACCTGGCATGGATTCACTGTTTCAACATACCAGGGGAAACAGAAACTGGCCCTGTCCACTACTTCTCACTTATCTTTCAGATGTAGCTTCAGAGCAGCTTTAAAAGGGCTAGTAGTGAGGAGTAGAATCCTTAGCCCCACTGTATTCCCCTAAATGCACAGCTCATTTCTTCAACTAGTTTGAGTGCACAATATTTATTTTTTCCTCAGACCATTTTTCTCCTCTTCCCCCAATGATGATTCATTACAAACATGTTGTTAGCAAAACTTGTGGAAGCTTGTGGCCAGTGTATTAGAAATAGAACCATCTTCCTTTCCAAACACTAACCTGACACAAATAGGTGCCCTGCATATGGAATATAATCTGGGCTTCAGTGAAGTAATACATGAGAGATGACTTTGGCTCACTGTATTTACTGTTCTATTAGAATTTTTCTGACCCACTCTCTACTCTCTTTTTTCCCTCTGTCAAAATTTTCCACTTCCAACCCTATTCTTTCATTGTGAAGTAGGTAAATACATTTCTATAGGCCAGACTGATACCCTTAATTGCATTGAATAGTACTTTACAATCAGTCAATGGGATTAGCGGAGTAAGGTAATACATCAATCTGGCCCCATTCAACTGAATTTCTGATAAAGTCGGTATTCTTATGCCACATCAATCATCATGATACATGAGAGCTTCTGAATTCCAATGAGAGCTCACTATGCATCCTCATTCATTCAAATTACTCACCAAAGGAGCTTGAGTAATCTATAGGAGTGGTTATGTGGAAGTGATATGGAGGTGGGCGTTCTGTTGCTCACTGGAATTCAGACACAAAATTACATTTTATTTGTACTTACTTGAGGAGTGAAAGCAAAGATTCCTGACAAAATGGTGGATGTGGTCTTTCCCTATTATGACAAAGAAACCGTGAGCACAGGGAAATGGCCAGGAAGCTGCTGGCAGTGCAGTTTAAGAACAAGAAAGCACAGTGTGTAATATCATCTCTCTGCTTGGTCATCTGGTGCATGAGTTACAAAACCTCTGGACCTCGGTGATGTCTCTTGAGTTCTAAAAACCTACATAATTACTCTGAGTCAGCTGCCACATCTGAACTGACTCAAGGTCTCTTAAATAAAATGGAAATACTTATAATTCCTCAGGAAATTAGAGCACAGTTAGGTAGTCCTATAGCAGAGGGGAAAAAAGAAGCCATAAAATCTCTGGGCTCTGGAAAAGCTCTGAGTGAAGACGACTTTCTAATAGAATGTTATAAGCTCTTTTAGTCTCATTTGGCTCCTAATCTACTGAAATGTTTTTAGATATGTAGAGGAAAAGGGTTTCATTGCAGCATTAATTGCAGCCTAGATTTTTCTTACCTCTCTCCCCACCAAAAAACTCAATGATGGACCATTTGCAATAATTAAATTACAGGCCAAAATCCTTTGATTAATAAGAATATAAAGACATAGACTAAAATATCATCCAGAAAATTCCAGAACAGTACCTTTTATGGAGAATATTTTAGTATCTAATCTTGAGGTTCACATTAATCAGAAAAGGTGATACAGAATCTATAGGCCTATTATAATTTGCTATTTTTAAAATTCTCAAGTAATCATAAAAATAAAACCCAACAGCCCCTAACTGGGCTGCACCCCACCCATAAACAGCAGCTGACTTCTTTGTTTACCCAAAAACCATTTAGTGCTCTGCCTACTCCTCTGCCATACTACTATAATTGTATCCTTAATTTTTGTCTTGTTGCAAGTCTGCTGGAAAGCCAAGTGTGCAAGTCCTCATTAGCCGCAATTCATATGTAAATGGTTTAAGATGACATAAACAAAGTTTTTTTTTAAAAAAAAAGTTGTCCCAAAGACTTGCAAACATTGTGAAAGCTATTGCTCATCCTTCTCGGGTGTGATGATGGCTCAGCTGGGGTTATGATGCTTGGTGAATCTACTGTGCAGCGTGAAGGATGCAGAGCACCCTCTTCATGCTATTTCCTTAGATGCTGTAGAAAACATTTGACAAGCGAATACTTATCTCCAAATGCTCTATTATGCTACAGTTGCAGTATTGGAGGCACCGGAGTTGAAGCCTCATTAGCATAAGAGCAAGGGGCTGCTGGCAGGGTATTCTTCATTAGGTACATGAGCTTTTCGAAAGCATGTCTTCCCCTTGGTCTATACAGTGACCTGAATTTATTCATTTCCATGTGCATTGCAAGACTCATCTTTTCTACCCTGACCATAAAGAAATGGGTAGTGATGGAGTGGGAGTCTGGTGGGGACCTCATCACTGCTAAGGCAGAATAATTTTCCAAATTCATGGAATGTGTGTCAGGTGTGTTGCTCTATTGATACAAAGGTGTATAAGGTAACTGTTAATTGTTTGTGTTAGAGTCCACATTTGATGAAGTTGGTGTTGCTTTTTGAGTACCTGTTGGAGCTGGGAATGAAAGCCTCATGGACCGTTGGGGAGAGTCATTGATTGCTTTGTAGGCAATATGAAGGTTGAAAGGAACACACAATTCTTTCCCTTTATTTCCATACTTTTAGGGTGTTGGATGAATCGACATGAATCATCAGTTCATTCCAGCAAAAGTATTGTGATAACCACTGAGAAATTTGGGCTCCTATCCAGATTTTTAAAAAGTAGGAGAAAAGCAAGGATACTCCTATCCAGTGGCGAAAACCTATGTTAAAACTGATGGCACCCAAAATCTCCATTGATTTTGATTCTGATGGGGAGTTTTGCTTTAAAAACTAATAGGACCACATGGATTCAGATTTAACCCTTAAAATTTTTAATAAATGGCAGATACATGATCCTGGAAAATGTAAAGTCAATCATGAGTTAATATCTCCAACTCCTTTTGGGCAAATCCTCTTTTGTAATTGGAAAAAAGATCTCCAATAGGAAGGTGCTAGAAATACATCAGACAGGACAGAGATTCATCACCTCTGATCCATGGAGCACTTGTTGGTCACATGGTGCAGGTTCACCATGTTTCCAACTGAGAGAAACAGAACAAACATGAGGCAGAAATGAAACGCACAGGAAAAAGAGAGAACCACATTCTTTAGTCTCGCTGGCTGTACTGAGTGCTAGACCAGATGTGGTGAGCTGCAAAAGTAACTTAAAGCAATCTTTGCAAACCCTGATCCTTGGCTGGCTCAGCAGTGGACTAGGCTCACAACAGAGATTCATGTAGTCTGAAGGCTACTGAAAACTGTGCCAGATAATGACTGGGGAAGACTGGAAAGATGGCCTAAAATGTGTAAGTATCAAAAAAGCATAGGAAATAACATCCTAAACACATCATAGTACTCCCATTTATGCATCTAGCCTATGATACAGGGAATTTAGCAGTAAGAATAAAGACATGCCATATCTGCATTAAGAGCTGCCACAGTGAACAAGGAAACTATTGAAATAGGAGTGATAGTAAAACACAACAAAATGAGATAAACAAACACTTAAAAGACAGCCCTGGCACAAAGCTAAGGTAAAGAATGGGTGGGGTGGGAATGGGCCAAGGAGTCAACTCACTGTGTAAGGCTCTGAGGCATCTGTTGACATTCAGATCTCCAGCTGCCCCCTGGTGTGCAGGCAAGGTACAACACTGAACGCTGCTGGAATATTTTTTTTTAAAATCCCTAAACCTAAAGATTTCTCAAGCTGCAGTTGCTAGACATCCCCCAAGATGGAAATGCTATTAAGGTATCTTCAAGTCGAAGTAATTAAGAGTCCTGTTGTGCAAGAAGCTAAGAAGTTTGCTGAAGTCAACAGGAGTGAAGGCTCCTCAAGATCTCACTGGAGGTGCTAGATGCCCTACTAGAAAAAGCCCCAAGTTAGCAAATTATTACACAACGAATTTAAAAACTACAGAGCACACTCAGTAAGTCCATATGTGTGTGCATGTGAGTGATTCCTTTAGGCTGCTATTGCCAACAGCAGCAGCCCTGCAAAAGTGGTTGGAAATAAACTGTAGACTCTGCAGTGTGGAGGATAAGCAAATGAATCACATTGAAATGAAGTAGCAGCTGTCTTTGTGGAGAGGATTAACAAGAACAGGTTTGGCCACTTAGGAGCTGTCCATCTCCTTTCAGAGCCTGGGGATTCTTGGCCTGATGACAGCATGAGTTTATGAGTGAAGCCAGAGAACACAAAGGTAGCTACACAATTCTGTTCAAACATTAAAGTGACATTTGCTTGAGTAATGCTGTAAATCACAAACAAACTGGATTGATTTCATGTTTAAAAGTAAGAACATTTTCTTAATACAAATAAAATAAAAACTACTCTTCTCTTCTCCTGGCAGCAAAATTATGTGAGATGCCCAAATTCATCTTCACCCATTTTTTAAAAAAGTTTACACCACTTTGATGCACTAGCCTGACTCATATGGATCGTTTGCAAAGCAAGGAGCAGAGCTATTACATGACTCCAACGTAAGTGCTCCTCTCCACTTGTCACTGCTCAATTTGATGGGGACTTTGGAGAAGCAAATCAAAGAAAAATGCATGAAGTGCGAGTGCAGGCAGGAAAAAGATGGCACATGGAATATCCCTACACACACAAACATCTATGTAGTTGCTAATGACACCTGCACAAAAATTCCATGTGGCAGACAGACCATACATAGGGACAGAGGTCAGGGAGTGGAAGAACCGGAGAACAGATGCTCTTAGCATATGTTCTCCAACTGTGTAAAATATTCTGGTTATTTAGTGATGCTTGGAACAGCATTATTTATTAATTATTATTTAGCTGTACTAATAAACACTCTCAGAGAAAGCTCTAGGTTTCCTAATTAATTATAGTTACAGAATGATGACCATCCAGCAATATTAAATAATAGTAAAAGGGGAACAAGCTAACTCATCCAGCCAGTAAATCAAAACAGAAAAGCCCCTTTTACTTCTCTCCTGAGGGATATATCCTCATCTTTTCCCTCAAACTGTGTCAAATGGGTGGCTTTTGCAGTATGCCTGGAAGGTTCTGAAGTTTGAGCAATTTCAGACCAAGGTGGGAAACCAGTTAAAGTCCTGGGGCGCTTGCAGAGAAAACAGTACCAGCAGCCCCCTCATATTTCTAAGGAGGAAAATCAAACTTGAGAGCCTCTGCTGATCACAGCTATGGCAGTATGTCACAGAAGAGATGAGGTCCCTCAGGTAGGCAGGTTCAAAGCCATTTAGGGCTCTATAGGTCAGAACTAATACCTTAAACTTCACTCAGAGACCGATAGGCAACCAGCTGAGATCCTGGAATTCTAGTGTTATGTGCTCCCAGCAAGATGCCCCACTCAGTAAGTGAACTGCTGTGTTCTGCACCAGCATCGGTCTCTGAAGGATTTTAAGCGGTCGTCCCACAGAGCATATTGCAGGTGGCAAAGGCATGGCTAGCAATAGCAAAATCCACATCCAAAAGTAAAAGTTGCAACATCCTGGCTAGGCACAGAGTGTAAAAAGCCACCTTAGTTACTGCTGCAAGATGATCCTCTAACAGCAGCTGGCAGTCTAAAATCACTCCCTAAGTCCTAAACTTTGGTGATGAGTGGTGAATTCACTTCCTCAATCGAAGAGGTTGATCTATTATCTCCGCTATCTCTTCTGCAGCTTCCCCAAACCCAGTCCTCTCCATTTCTGATGAGCTGAGCTTCAGCCAGCTTGTTCTCATCCACAGCCCTGTCTGAACTGAATAATGGCTGAGGCACTGGACCACAATGCTATTCAAGCAAGACAAGAGAGCCATACAGTTGGATGTTATCAGCATACTGAAATGGCTTCCCTGTGCTACCCCATACATGAGAGCCTTTTGGGAAGGGGAGCCATAGCATTAGCTATTCTTAAAGTAGCCAGTGGCCACATGGCAAATCTGTCAACTGTGGTGACGTTGCTAAGCATTCTTGTGTGAAATGATGGAGGACAGTCTCGGAGTTAGGGCCACAATTTCCCAGGAATCCTCAGTCTCCACATCTTTTATTAGTCCTTCCCCCTGCCCACATCTGTTTACGCCTGGTATATTCCCATCACCAGGGTATCTGAGCAACTAACATGTCACAGTGTAATGCAATCTAATGGCTGCATCTCAAAATTCAAGGCTTCTTTTTCACAGAAGTGGAATATAGGGTGCTGTGGACACTGAGTGAATTTTTCATGATAGTCACTTATAAATAAGCTTACAAAAGCCAAAAGCCTCGCAACAAAATGTATTTTTTAACCATATTAAAATGGAAAAACAGCAGGTGAAATCTTGGCTCCAACTATCCCAATGGCAGTTTTGCCATTGACTTCACTGTGGGCAGGATTTCACCCCATATCATTAAAATCTGACCAATTCCTTAATTCCAGAAATTGCCCCTACTTTACCCAACAGTATCATCAACACCTACATGTGCACATGCACACACACCTCTAAAAGGAATGAGAGTAACTAGCAGACACATTTTTTTCTCTCTCTCTCACACACACACACCCCTAAAAGGAATAAGAGTAGCTGGCTTGCTCTGTCTCTCTCTCTCACACACACCCACCCTAAAAGAAATAAGAATAGCTGGTGGACACACACACACACACACTCGCTCTGTCTAGTTCTCTCGAAATAAGAATAGCTGGTGGACACATTCATAGCTGAGGTCACTGAGTTGCTCTTCAGCCAGAAAGCAACAAACCCACTCCTTCTGTCCTCAGGCTATATGAGGCTAACAAACATAACATCCCTTAAGAAAGGCAAGATTAATCAAACAGCTCTAAACCATCATGTCTGCAGAGTCCTAAGCCTTTTATTTTATTTTAATCTTACCTTTTTCTTATTTTTTAATCATGCATATTTTGAAAGAGACAAAAGTAAGACAGCATTGAAAACATTTAACGTCTCTATGGAAACTAGGCTAACTCATATTTTATTGCCAAGTGACTACCTAACTAGAGTTTTATATCCTATTGGATCACTACAGGCCATCTGCCATACCAGAAACTTCTGAAAAAAAAAAATCAGTTAAAGAAAGAAATTATCATTCTTGGCTTAGAACAATTTTGAAAAAATTCAAATAACCTCACTTCAGAGGTGGTTCCTTAAAAAGATAAAGGCCTGCCTTAGAGAATTAATATAAAATGACCTATTTCTATGTGTATTTTAATTATAAGCTTGTATATTGGCAGCCACAAGGCAAAACAAATGATTAAACAGCTGTTTCTTGTTCTCTAGCACTAATTGTCTTCCTCTCTCCTTTCCTCTGTTAGTGTCAAAAGCCTTTTCTTTTAAGATTTAACAGTTACTGCCCTTTTTTTTTAAGATTTAACAGTTACACTGGCGCTCCTGGCTGCAGGCTATCTCCCCAGAACTTGCTCCAGATACAACAGAGGAATAGGTTTCCTGCCAAGCCCTGTGAAAGTTTGAGGACTTTACTTTTAAAAATATAATCTTTTATCAGTGCTCCAAGCCTGCCAAGGTAATTATGGGCCATGCTGCATATACATCTCTGCAAGAGACCTGCAGACATTTCAAACACTTAATAGAAGAACTCCATAAATGTACATATTTAAATAAATAAAACTGTCATGTAAAGGTATCACTTAATCTCAAATAGTGGAAGGAGCTCATAATGAGAATGGAATGGCTCAATAAGCCTTTCAAAGCCCCAAGTTGTAATTTAAATTAATGCTTTCTCCTGCCGTGCCAGTCACAAAACATACTTATTATATCTTTGGATTGTCAATCACAGTCCATTTAGCACAGACAGAGCCATGTAGCTTTGTGCTCTTGCCCTTCAAGTTGGTTCAACAGATTTTCATGTCAAAATCTATTGACAAGCAAGCCAATGGCTGCAATAAGGTCACAGAATTTTGTAATTTAAACTGGAGAAGATACAGTCCAAGGTAAGTCTGATGCGGCAGCATATTTTGGGGGGCTGGGGAAGTCTGCATTTAAAATACTTAAATTAATTCTATGTCGTACAAGCTGTGGGTATGTTTTATGTACCTTTTCATGTCTCTTGGCCACACTGTAAGAAACAAACAAAAATAGAAATAATGAAACAAAAGTCATTTGAAAATAATTTGCATAATTAATAAGATTGCACTGAGATTTCCAGGTGGCATTGATAGCCAAGTGTCATAAATATAAAGGGAAGGGTAAACCCCTTTGAAATCCCTCCTGGCCAGGGGAAAGCTCCTCTCACCTGTAAAGGGTTAAGAAGCTAAAGGTAACCTCGCTGGCACCTGACCAAAATGACCAATGAGGAGACAAGATACTTTCAAAAGCTGGGAGGAGGGAGAGAAACAAAGGGTCTGTGTGTCTGTCTATAGTCTGTCTTTGCCAGGGATAGACCAGGAATGGAGTCTTAGAACTTTTAGTAAGTAATCTAGCTAGGTACGTGTTAGATTATGATTTCTTTAAATGGCTGAGAAAAGAACTGTGCTGAATAGAATAACTATTTCTGTCTGTGTATCTTTTTTGTAACTTAAGGTTTTGCCTAGAGGGGTTCTCTATGTTTTAAATCTAATTACCCTGTAAGGTATCTACCATCCTGATTTTACAGGGGGGATTTCTTTATTTCTATTTACTTCTATTTTTATTAAAAGTCTTCTTGTAAGAAAACTGAATGCTTCTTCATTGTTCTCAGATCCAAGGGTTTGGGTCTGTGGTCACCTGTGCAAATTGGTGAGGCTTTTTATCCAACATTTCCCAGGAAAGGGGGGGTGCAAGTGTTGGGAGGATTGTTCATTGTTCTTAAGATCCAAGGGTCTGGGTCTGTAGTCACCTAGGCAAATGGGTGAGGCTTTTTACCAAACCTTGTCCAGGAAGTGGGGTGCAAGGTTTTGGGAAGTATTTTGGGGGGAAAGATGTGTCCAAACAGCTCTTCCCCAGTAACCAGTATTAGTTTGGTGGTGGTAGCGGCCAATCCAAGGACAAAGGGTGGAATATTTTGTACCTTGGGGAAGTTTTGACCTAAGCTGGTAAAGATAAGCTTAGGAGGTTTTTCATGCAGGTCCCCACATCTGTACCCTAGAGTTCAGAGTGGGGGAGGAACCTTGACACCAAGGATGCTCTGTTTAACATTCACGTTGGTCTTGAGGCAAGCCCAGTGAAGTCTAAGATTCCCATTGACTACAATGGGCTTTGGATAGGCCCCTAGTGAGGCTGTAATCATTTCTTCAGCATGTGGAACCTACCAGTTTTTCATGCCTTGGTCACCTCCACCCTGGTTTGCTGTAATGCTCTCTACACGTGAAACCTACTTGCCACATTGTGGCTACCTGCCTACCTGGCAAAGATTTTTCTATGGAACACATTACACCTGTGCTCCAAAAGCAGCAACGGATTCCTATTTGTTTCCAGCTGAGGTCAAGGTTCGATTTGGATCAGTAAATCATTATATGTTTTAAGTCCTGACTATAATGTCCTGCGTTCCATACCAATAATTGAGGTAGGCTGTGGAGGTCTTCATGGTTCTGACCCTGGAATTCTACTTCAAAGGAAGCAGGAACAGCATACTCTGGCAGAGAGTTCACAAATCTGAAACCTATCTTCCTGACGGTCTGACAGAGTCTGGGTTTGTAGAGCATAAAAACGTGATGCAAGGTCTATCAATTTTATTAAATTTTTCATGAAATGTTTTGACTGGTTGTTGGGGACATCAGAATTACTAGAACAGCCCAACAGACAATCTAATATCCTGTCTCTGAGTGACCACTAACAGACAATTCAGAGGAAGGTATGCAAAAACTCATAATACACAGTTATGGAATAACATGTCCTTTAGAGGAAGTTTCTTCTTAACCGCCATCTGTTAGTTGTTGGTTTATGCCCTAAAATATGAGGGTTTAGATCCCTTGTTAAAATAATAACTTCAGCTATGTAACTTTAACAGCATCCCAATGCCAGAGGGCAAGGGGCTCACGGGTATCTGGTAGTGAGTTTCAGTTGGCCTGATGAGTTCAGTGTAGCCCAATTCACTATGTCATAATCTGTATTTCTTAGGTGTCATGTAAGGTGTTATTGGAAAACCATAACAACCTGATCCTTAATATTCTTGTGTGGTGCAGAAATAGTAAATGTCCAAAGGACTGTACAAATGTGAAGGAAACACGGGACTAAAATGTGTTTAGGGACAAGTCTGGGTAGTGGGTAAACAGATTTTTTCCAAAGGAAAGGCCGACACCTCCATTCAAGCACAATCACAAACAACTGGCAACCAGTCAAGTGGTGACTCACTGGTATATCGGAGGCTGCAGAAAAAGATTAATTTTCATTGTAGAAAGCACCAGCAAGGAATAAACCTGCATGAAACCTTCTCCATCAGACTTCATGGCACGTTTCCTCACAGCAGGGGCACGGGACTTTGAGAAAGATACATTTCAAAAGCTCATTGCACTATAAAAGAGAAGGGCATAGAACCCCAAGTTCCCTTTCACTTAAGATGACAAAGGAAACAAGTACTTTGGACTTGGTGGGAGATCCTTACCGACTAGGTGGTCAGCCATCTTGCTGGTAGGAAGCATGGTAAGAATCTTACCTTGAACCAAGACTGTAGTTTTGTTATTTCTTAATCAGCAGAAAGTGTTTTTCACTTTTTTTTGCTTGTAACCATTTCTGACTTTATCCCTTATGCACAAACTCACTTAAAATCCTTTTTGTTAATAAACTCATTTTACTTTTAATCTCCACCAACCCAGTGCTGTATTTGAATTGAAGTGATTAACACCACTTAAAGCAAAATAATTGCTACGTGTAGAGTAGCAGACCTTATTACTTGCCTACATATTCCAGGCCAGAGCTGGATGCTTCAGGGCAGAGTTTTGGGGAAATTCAGGACTGGGGTGTGTGTTGGGATCACATGGCTAGTAGTAACCAAGACTGGTGGAGACCAGAGTGTTGCTGTGGTGTGTCAAGCAGGCTGCTGGAGTCAAAGTTGCTGAACCAGGGCTTTTTATCACAGAGATTCAGTGCATGCTTATATGCTGGCTGGGAGCATCCAGACTGGGATGCTAAAGCAGTAGAGCATTTTAAGGCACTCAAGGTTACAGGACAAGTGGTGACACAACCTATCGCTACTCTGGGTTGCACCCCAAAATGTGACACTCATTAGCCATTAATAATGCACTGTATTAAAAATTCTCTTACTTGTAAATTTGATGCCTTTAATTGATCATTACCTCGTTCTTATGCTGAGATGATACACAGGACATCCCATATACCTTTTCTATACCATCACTATTTTTAGACCTCTATCGTGTCCCCTCTTATTCATCTCCTCTATAAATTAATCCATCCCAGCCTTTTCTTTCTCTCCACATAGAAGTCTCTTCATTTTTGTCAATCACCTCTGAATTTCTCTTTCTACTATGTCTTTGAGATTAGGGGGGAGAGGGGATACAAACTGAAGAGTTTTTCAGGTGAGGGCTTGTAACCATGCCTCAGTGAGCCACAACTGAGAATGCCAAATTCAGGACAAACCGCTGAGAAATAGGGCAGATGCACCCCAAGACTGGTGGCTAATTCCCCATAGAATATACCAAACCAGCAACAAAAGTAAACATCTGTTTCACCTCACTGGCTAACAAGAAGTCATAAAAGCAGTTTCCTTAAGCATTCCACTTCTTATATTGCCACCAAAAACGCTGGATTTAGAGATGAGTGGTTCTTTAAAACCAATCTCTTCAAATTAAAGGTTATTCTGATCCCAAAGGACCAGCCACACACTCAGGTCAATATATAACTTAGATCTTACCCAAAAATCACGCTGTTGCCAATCCTTTAGTATCTAAAATCTAAAGGTTTATTCATAAAAAAAGAAAGAAAGGTGAGTGTTAAAAATGGTTAAAGGAATCAAATACATACAATAATTGCAAAGTTCTTGGTTCAGGCTTGTAGCAGTGATGGAATAAACTGCTGGCTTAAGTCTAGTCTCTGGCTGCTTCCAAATCATTGGAAGGTCCTCAGTCCATTGGTTAGAATGCTCCCATTAGTATAAGTTCATAGTCCAGAGGCTTGGGCTAGAAAGAGGCAAAATGGAGGTATTTCCAGAGCCTTTTATATCTTCTGCCATGTGGAGAGAATCCCATTGTTCTTACCGTGGAAAATTACAGTAACAAGATGGTGTTTGGAGTCACATGTCCATGACCGATTTTGCTCAGTCACAGCAGGAAATCATTACCCATACCCCAGACAGCATGTTTGTAGGAAAATTCCATTAAGTGTAGATGGACGTCTCTCATGGTCCATTGTCAGTTAAGTGTCCTTTTGATGGGCCACTCAATTTGAATCGTCCCTCCAAGATGTGCTGGCTAACTACCTTGTGGGCGTTACCCCAGAATCAAACATTTGAAATCCAGGTATGGAGCCAATATTTGTAACTTCAAATACAAAACTGATACATGCATACAAATAGCATAATTGTAACCAGCAAATCATAACCTTTTCATAGACATCTTACACGCCACATTTGTGTAAGATTTGTTGCAAATATGTAACAGTGGTTGCAACAATGATCTATATGGTCATATTTTAATCAGATAACGTCACAGGCCCTACCATTGTTTGCTATAATAGGATGATACTTTCATTATCATTCTCTATTCTGATCTTCATGCATTGTTCCTGTTTGTTTGCTTTTCTGACTGCAGCTTAACATCAAGCAAAGGTTTTTATTGAGCTTCCATATTGATATCTTGGTCTCTTTCCTTTAGAAAATTTAGAATCCAGCAATATGCACAAGTAGCAAAAATTATTTCTTACAAAAGTATATTACCTTGCCTTTGTCATCTTGAATTTTATCAGTCATCTAGTTGCTGATTCACCTATCCTGTTAGGTCCCTCTGAAATCCCCCAGTCTTCTCTATTCTTGACTAATCCGAAGAATTTTGTTTCATCTGTAACCTTTACTGCTTCATTGTTCACTACCTTTTCTAAATCGATAATAAACATATTGAAACAATACAGGTCCTGATATTTCGGGTACTCCGTTGTTAACTTTTTGCCATGTTGAAAATGGCCCTTTTAATTTCTAATCAATAACAGAACTTCATCTCTCACTCCCTTCCTACTTAAATAGCCTTTTCTGAGGGACATTCAAAGGTTTATAAGAAACCCAGTAAATTGTGTCATCTGGCTCTTCTTTTCCCCTATATTGTTAATGCATGCAAAATATTGTAGTAGATTTGAGAAGCACAATTTTATTTTGAATAATTTTGCTTAGAGGGGTTTATTGGTTATTTTACACTGAAGGCTTCTTCTATGGTTTTATAAATGTGATGTGTTAATTTATGCAGTTTTAACGATTAAGTAAATGTGCACTGAGCTGGTGAAAAGGGCATATTATAAAATGGAATATATATATTAGTTTCAAGAGCAGCAAGAATTGAGCCCAAGAATTTTAGGACTAAGATTTTTTGTTTAAGGTGACAGAATAACTACAAGGTGGGTTACATCCCAGTTCTAAATGGACACACTATAAAGCCTGTAGATTTTTTACATAGCTCGATTTCTCTATTAGGTTAAACTTCTCAAACTCAGCTGCCTAAAACTCAGACACGTATTTAGGTACATAATTTTCAAATGTATTGAACACCTACAGCCGCAACAGCAGTTAATAGGACTTGAGGCACCCAATACAAATACAGTACAATACAACAACACCAACATTTTCTAACAGGCTTTGGGGGCATGTAGCTGTTAGGAGTATCTTTATCTATTGATCTATCAATGTATTTTTTCAAGTCAGGAGAGAGAGACTAAAATCCATGAATATTTTCCATGACAAGGAAATAGGTTTTGTAACCTAATTTTGCTTTTTCAGAGGAGAGAAATTGGTTCCCTTTCAAGTCCTTCATCAAGGATTCATCAATACCCAGGAGAGTCCGTTTTGGAACCCCAACAGACCAACATGAGGCTGGGGAACATGCAAATTTAGCATCAGTTCTAATACTACAAAAAGTGTTGGTAATAGAGACTAAAGCCTTGATCCTGAAAACAGTTAAGCGCATGAGCGGTCCCACTGATTTCAGGTGGGTTAGCACTGAAAAGATTTTTAGGAGCCTGTAACTGGCCTTTTTTTCTTTTCTGCTTTACCTGTTTGAAGGGATAATCAACCCTACCAGAGACTTAGAAATGTCACCACCAGATTTAGTCTGGGTTTTTTCACTTCATTATAACTTTGTCCTAGAAGCTAGAATTTGACCAGATTAGAAAAAGCCAGTGGTTTGGGTACGGCTTTCTCACCCCTGCTATCTGAAATATGACCCAGCAATATATTTGGCCTCTCACAAGGATCAATATCCTGACAATTTTAGAGAAAGAAGAACCTCCCTCTAAGATGGGTTTCTTCTAAAGAATCCCACTTGCCATCTTTTGTCCCAGTTCAAAAGTCCTAGATAGACTCTCACTGTGTCAACCATCTTCAGCTGTACCGTGTGTGTTATGCAGTCCTGCTACCCAACAGCTTGATTCTTCAGCCCTGGTTCTTGCTCAATTATTACTCATGTGAATAGTCCCATTGACTTCAGTGACTATTCCCCATGCAAGTAAGCATTCCTCAGTGTAAGTAAGGATGGCAAAATCAGGCATGGCTTCAGAACTATTTAATTTTCCTATTAGCAGTGATCTATGTACTTAAATGGTTCCCATGACCAGTTTCAGTTTCAAATATTAATTAATTTGTCCTTTCAACACACTAGTGAGATAGGGAAGTATTGGTATCCATTTTACAGATGGAGAATGGAGGCAGAGAGTATAAGGCCCAGATCCTCAAAAAGTATTTAGGTGCCTAACTCCCATTTATTTCAAAGGGAATTAGGCACCTAAATACCTTTCGTGGATCTGGGCCTTAAAATGACTTGTTCAAAGTAATCAAAGAAGCTTGTGTTAAAGCCAGGAATTTAACTCCTATCCCAGCCACCAGTCAAGTGCCTTAACCACTGGTATATCCGTCCCCACAGTGAGATCTGGACCTATGTTATCTAAATTGTGGATATTTAGGCAGTCTGTTTCAGGGTCCCTTGCAGCCCTTGCTTACAGAAGGAAGGGAATTGACAGAATCTCCTTTCAGCAGTACATAATCTCTGTTGATGCTGATGAATCTACAAATGCAGTAACATTTTATTTGGTTATAGGAAAGAAAAGACTCAGACCAGCAGCAACTGAGGTCCAATGGGTCAGGAAATTCAATAGACTGAAAATGTAAACAAAAGGAATAATTTTAAAATCTTGTAAATAACAGTAATATTTAAAAATAGCATATAGGAGCCCAGCACAATTTTTTTTTTTTAGTTCCTTTTCCCTCCATTCAGTAAACTATAAGCATTGAGAAAATTGTATAAAAATAAATTTCAAGGTGTTGGGGGAACTGGTGGCAAATTAGTTTTTTTATTTTACCATAAAAAACAAAAAATTCCACTTTTTCAACATGTTACTCTAATTGTAGAAAATATGTAATTGTACCATGATTTTGACTTTTGTATCCATAGAATTCTAATCTCTCTTCTGTAATAAAAAATAAGACATTTCTCAAAATTTCTGCAAATCAACTGACTAAATCACAAGATGTTTTTTCCTCAAGATAAATATCCACCAAAAGCAATATAATCAAGGATTCAACTTGGACCTATATTTTTTACTCATTAGTGGAACAGTAAGGCCCTCTTCTGGATTATGAATTACAGCATGGCCAAGCAAAAGCATATGTAAGTGACATTTAAATAACAAATGCTCCAAAAGGTAGACTGTCATGCATCTGGTTCTCTTTTTCTTACTGCCATTTTCCTTTCCTAGTTTTCACATTTGTGATTACACATTTCAAATGCCATGATTTAGTAGTTTAGAATGAGTCCAACTGACTGGTGGATTTAATTCTTAACTGTAATCTTTTTCTATATGCTAACATTCAAGAGAGGGGTAAGAGGGACCAACTTTCATGGCAACCTCCAAAACCTTCACGTACAAATATTATGCAGGCAAAACTGGAATTTGTTTATGCAAATCACCATTTGTTTATGCAAATCAAGTAGTCTGACATGTAGTTTTGTATAAATATCTGCCTTTTCATATGTGACTTTTCAGAAGCTCTTTAAAAGTTTGGCCTACAGTAGATATACAGTGGAAAACAATGAACTGTTACATTGGTCTGATCTCAGTTTTCAAGATCGGTATAGTTGCTTAACTGTCCTTTTGTTACCCTCTTGTAACTCCTAACTGTATTCTAATTCAATATGCAGTACGGTATGTATATGAAAGTAACTTTCTAAGGGGCTTGTTTATCCACTTTTGGTACTGATCTAGTCTCTACAAGTATCTTTGGTCTAACAGCAAGAGGCTGCTCCATAGACGAAAGGACACAGATATTCATCCATGTGCTGTACAGAATGGCAGTTACTCCGATGGAGCGCTGAATCTATATGGCTGAAAAGAAGTTCAGTCTGAACTAAAATTCAAAATATTCCCCACCAAACAGAAGCCATATGTTCTTCATAAAGGCTATGTTTGGTGATTAAAAATCATTCAACCTACTCGCCATAGAAAATGACAGAAACCAATAACATTCAACTAGTGAAACCATACAGATAAACATATTTGAAGTTCATTAATGTTTCCATTCCATACCCAAATGCTGTATCAAAGGGAACTCTGAAGAGATCTTTTCCCACAAAACATTATTTTGTTATCTTTCAGTTTTCCATCAGTAGAGGACTATCACTTATTGCATTCCTTTTTCCGTACTTTTGATTTCGGTGCTGCCAGAAAGGAAGGAGGGGAAAAAAGGACATGGAAAGTGAAAGATGACAATGCCTGTGCCAGAATTCTTTTAACTTATGATTAGGGTTACGGTAATTGCAAAAAAAAAAAAAAGGAAACTTACCATTTGGATTTTCTTGTCTGTAGAAGGTTTTTAACATGTCCACTGCTTCTTCAGCGCGATAACCAGCAATGCACTGTTGAAATTAGAACTCTATGTTCATTAAAGCATCCAAAACCAAGATGCCTTGTGCCACACAGTAATACCTGAGGTGTAGGATAATTGCACAGAATTTGTACTGCCTTTTCTGTTTACTGAGAGTATACCTCTAATTATCTGTGATCAGAAACCCTCATTTTCAGGATGAAGACCTTGTCTGTTTTTAAAATTAGGCTGAGGCTTAGCATAGTAGTTGGCAGACCTGCTCATCCTCCATAGGAATTATAACAAAAACTTTTCTGCAACCACCCTTCCCTCCTCCACATACTAGCAGTGTACTTTCCGGTTACTTCTGTAAATCACACTAACTCTTGGGAATATAAGAAACATGCAAGTGGGTATTTGTAAATTAGGTTCCTATCAAGTAGCTCTTCTATGATACAATTCCTAGAAATCAATTCTGAGGCCTCCTTGGCCCTTCAAAAGTAACACTCCCACCCACAAAATGTACAGTAACCTGCCCAAATATGTGAAGGGGAATGATAGGAAAAATAACGAGCTAGGATGTTTTCAATAACACCACTAATTGCAGAGAGTACACCCACATAAAAAGAAGCTAACTTGTACACATTCATCCCACTGCAATTCCTTGAAAAAAACATTTACTATAGAAGTAGCCTTTTCCTTTACATAGTTGGGCATATCTGAGAGCTAATACCCATTTTCAGCTTGAATATCAGAATAATCTTTCAGGAGAAGACTGTACAAAGCTCTCAAACTGTAGTCTTACAAGCAAGTTTCCTCTCTATCCCACCACTGATCAGCAGGTGGTCAATCTAAAAAGCAGGTGCTTATGTTGTGATGTGATCAGTATGTTCTTGCTCATGTCAGAAACCCTTTTACAGCCTCACTATCTCAGTTTCTCATCACCAACTGTAACTACATTCATTGTTTTAAACATTAAATACAAGAAGGCACACATCTTGATGTTTTACCTGAAATGGCTCCCCAGGGTCTGTTAAGTTAGCAGAGGAGATGTTCAAGACTGAGCCACAACCTCCAAATCGCTCATTTTGACAGCCATATACAACCAGTGGGATTTATATGAAAGAGTTAAGGAACTAAGTTAATGAGAAAAGAGTGGTATGAAGCAGAGTATCCTGATTTTACTGGCCATCTGAGTTCAGTAAATTGTGCCTGTACTCTTAATAAAATTAGTCTGCACTCAACCCTCACTCCTGGGCTGGCTGTTCTGGGTAACACATGGAGCATGCCTTCTGCAGATGGAAGGATGGGGTCATCCTGCTCTAGCCTTTGAAGATGGGAGAGAAGAGATCCCAAAGGGGACACATTGGAAACAACATATAACTAGTTTGTTACATTTTCTAAAACTGGACACTTGCGTGGTATTAACTAATTGTATACAGTAACAGGCTCTTTCTGAGATTTACTTTCACACCCCTAAGAGAAAACAATGTATGTGCCAGGTTTGCAAATTGCTTTCTCTTATCCTTAAATCACTCATCCTTGGTCATATGGCCTCCATATAGGAACTGTAGCATGGGCACGTTCTCTGAGCAGATACGCCGGTACCCTATAAAGCTTTGTTTGACAACATCAAGCTCTTCTCCACTGGTTCATTACCAAATGATTTACTTGAAAGTAACATACCAAGATATGGTTTCCCAGCATGAATCAGAACCAAAGGATACTCATCAAGCGCAGGGCAGCTGCACACATAATACAAGGCTCTACAGTTACATACAACACTGTGTGTGCAAAAACTTCCAAAGGATCCTTGTTGTGTTGATGACACCAGTCTAGGACCTGATCGATTGCTACCATTTCTGCATGTCGAGTAGCCTGGGAATTAATAGGGAGACAAAAAAGGCTTGCATTGATCTGCAACTTTAAACATATTACCCCTATTAACCTTATCCACTCAAGTGAAATGAGAACACACCACCATAAAATTATTTCTTTTTAATAAAAACAAGATGGGCTACGCCTTGTTTATTAAAAATCAGTTATTTTCATTTCTATTACAGTGGCAATGTATCAAGTATCAGAGAGTAGCCGTGTTTGAATGAATATTGCCTAGATAATTTTATTTTTTTAAATCCTTAGTTAGGAAAAGGATTTTTTTTGTTACCCAGCACTGAACTGGAATGTGGGAGATCTGAGTTCAACTCCCGGCTCTGCCACTCACTTCCTGTGTGATGCTGGCCAAGTCACTTCATCTTTGTGACTTTATTTTCAATCTGTAAAATAGGAATAATACCTTATTAGGGTGCCATGAAGCTAAATTCACTGTTGATTGTGATGTGCTTGGATATTAAGGTGATGGGGCCCATGTATACAGATAAATAGGTTACTAATAAAATCTTATGTTGCTAAAACTAATAATTGTAAATTCATATTTAGATTCACATTTAGAATCTATATGTGGATCTAAATCAATATTTAGATGTAATTCCCACATACTTAGTGATGAAATGTGACCTTAACATTGCCTTAATATGGTAGCTGAGGATTCCTCAGTGAAGGTTGACACTAAAAATGATTTGAGGATTCTGGTGGGTAACCTGCTGAACATGAGATCCCAGTGCAATGCTGTGGCCAAAAAGGCTAATGCAATCCATCGATGCATAAAAAGGGGACTCTTGCGTAGGAGTAGAGAGGCTATTTCCTCCCTGTATTTGGCACTGGTACAACTGCTACTGGAATACTGTGTCCAGTTCTGGTATCCAGAAGGATCCAATTCAAGATGTTGAAAAATCAGAGAGGGTTCAGAGAAGACCCATGAGAATGATTAAAGGATTAGAAAACAAAGTGACAGTCCCAAGGAGCTCAATTTATTTAGCTTAACAAAGAGTAGGTTTGTTAAGGTTTATCAAGTGCCATGATTACAGTCTATAAATACTTACATAGGGAACAAATATTTGATAATGGGTTCTTCAATCTAGCTGAAAAAAGTATAACACGATTTAATGGCTGGAGATTGAAGCTAGACAAATTCAGAGTGGAAATAAGGTGTACATTTTTAACAGTGAGGGTAATTAACCGTTGGAACAATTGACCATGGGTCATGGTGGATTCTCCATCAAGGGCAATTTTTTAAATTGAGATTAGATGTTTTCCTAAAATTTATGCTTTAGGAAATATTTTGGGGAAAGTGTATGGCCTATGATCATCTAGTCTGACCCAACAGTCCCTTCTGGCCTCGGACCCTAAGAATCTATGAAGGCTGCGTGCATTGAGAGTGCCTGGGAGTTAGCTCACTGCACTCCATTAATCCCTGGCCAGCAGACTGATTCCCAGGAAACCATCACAGTCAATGTAATTTAGAGCAGCCCTGTTTGACTGCTCTAAAGTATGCCCTGAAGATCACAGGAGGCATGAAGATAGAGTCACTTCTGCTTGCCCCCACACCAACTCAACTGCACCAGCCATGAGCTGGATGTAGATGAGGATTGAGTCCACATTAGTGGAACAACACATGGCCTTAAAATATGACTTTGTAAACAGGTATATTGAAACAAACCTATGTGTCATTTTCATATGGGTTGTCCATGTGGTCACTTGCATATTACATCATATGAGTCCATTTATAATCTCCTTTAAGACCAATATATAAAAATTACTGTTTGCATAGCATTTGTGTGCTACATATTAATTAATTATTGTATAAAGGAAAAAACAGATAAACAGTAACGATGGAATAAGAAAATAATTATTGTTATAGAAGAGCAATAAAAGGTGTTGGAAGAATAGGCATTACCTGAAAGTGAAGTCATTAGGGAAGAAACTTATGATGCTATTAATACAGTGCCCAAAAGTATCCTGCCCTGAAGAACAATCTAAATCTTACACAAGAATCAACAAGTGAGAGTGACAGGGCTAAAGCTGGTAGTTCTATTTTATCTCAGGGCATCATTAGTAATTTATGAGTGAAAACAATATTTCCTTTTCAGTGATTACACACAGAACTTGCAAGATGCTCTGGGCAAAGACGCATGCTGGCATGACTAAACAGGAGATAAATAGAGAGGAGAAGCCTCCATGTGGTAACAAAGCATCCTAAAGGGATAACAGTTTAGTGGGAGGGGTATGCCTGCACATAAACAAATTCCAAAAATATTTCTTGCTGGGAAGGCCACATGTATTATTACAGAGGAAATAGTAGGGTTGTCTGAGGAAAGACTGAGAACAATCAGGCAAGCGTGGGAGCTGCCAGAGGGAAAACAATGCTGGCTAGGTCTTGTGCACCTATTGCCAGGTTGTTTAAAAAGAATGCCTTACAAAGATATTTGTTGCACTGTTGCCCAATAAATTCAAGTAATGACAAGCCTAACAATCTTGAAGGGCTGAATCTAAATACATGCTCCTACTAAGCAACACGAAAGATTCTGTAATATATACAGCCCTTCCTCCTATCCCCAGCCTTAGCAAGAAGGAGGAACCAGATGATAAACAATTTTAAGATAAGGCTGGTAGACGAGGTTGCCTCACTGGTTTTACATATATTGCTATTGGCATATGGAACAGAAAGAGAACATATGTGACAATATGCAGAATAACTAGAGATTTCAATTGCTGGCAAAATTTGGAGAGATTTCAGAAAATAAATTTTTCGACAAAAATGACCAGTTTTGGAATAGGGAGAAGGGATGTTGAGTGCCCTTAGCAGTTCACTTTGTGCCTAGTCAACTAATGCCAGAAAATGGTGTGAGAAAATACGAGGAGAAATATTAAAGACATTTTGGTCTTTTCCTGCTTACATATTTTCTAGTAAGTAATCACAGGGTGACCAGATGTCCCGATTTTATAAGGACAATCCCGATATTTGGGGCTTTTTCTTACATAGAATCCTATTACCCCCTGCCCCCACCCCCGTCCCGATTTTTCACACTTGCTATCTGGTCACCCCACTGTAACACCATCTTTCATTCAAGACCCAGACTGCTTGTAGTCACTGAAGAACAAGGGTGAGATATTCAGAAGTGCTGAGCACCCTCAGTTCCCAATTACTTCAATGTGAGTGGTGTGTGCTCAGCACTTCTGAAAATCAAGCCACAAAAATGTGAAACTTGGGTGCCTAAAGTTCCCTTCATGCTTTTTTTCTGTAGGAGTAGAGATGCTACTGCTGATTTTTTGTGATTGACTTCTACCGTTACATTCTGTCTTATAACAGTACATTCTCCCTAATTGGATTTAGTATTCTTCACTTTATTTTCTAAATAATGGTGTAGTACTGATTAAATACGTGTTGTAGGTCATCCAAGAGGTGCCTGTATTTCAGTGATGGGAGAAGTGTTCATAAGGATTTTAAACTGAACCCCCTAACATGTACTACACTTCTAATTATCATTAACTAGAGATGAGAAGCAAAGCTGTTACAAAAAGGTTGTGCATTATCATCTAACACAAATGGAAGTGGGTCATTAGACTTACTACCATCTCTCTGAAACTGAATTTATAAGCCTCCTTTTTTAATTTTGTTTTTGGACTGGATGAGACATAATACAAATCGAGGACCTGAATCTGCAATCAGATCCATTTGGGGGCAAACCTTTCTACCTGCACAGAGCCCCATTGACTTGTATAGGGCTCTGTGGGGCTTAGCATCCACCCACACAGATCTGATTGCAAGAACTGGGTCTAAATGTTGAAAGCAGAAATTCACTATAGCAAAAGTCTTTGTTATTGACATAATTTGGGTAAACAATACAGTTGAACTTTGCGAAAATGCCTATCCTATAACTTGCATACCAAAACTAGTAGTCCTGGTATTGTCTTTCTTCCCAGGGAAGTTTTCATAGAAGAATACTAGAGTTAGGTCTCATATTACTAAAACTAACTTTTGAGAACATACACTAACATCAATCCTATGACGTATTATTGTAAGTAAATAAAACCTAACTACACTGGTCAAAGTACATTTTGCAAAGAGATATCCTTGTTTTGTTCATTTAAATGCTAAACTAAAAAAATCAATTATCTGTCATCTCTCCCAGTCATTAGTGTGAATTAGCAAGGCTCTCCTGCATAATTTATGATGTCCACAAATATACGGAAAAAAATAAAAATTACCAGTAGTCTACATTATAATGCATTATCTTCAGTGTCCTATAGTCACAGGAAATTTGGATGCTGCTTTAACTGTAAATATGAATTCAGTAAAATATACAAGGTATAATATATGTATTTGTATATAGCCATGTTATATCTGTGTATATCAACTTCCTTTTCTGATTTTTGTTTATTTCTTGTCATAAATAGCTCTACCTAGAGGAATTACTGATAATTAGATAAGTGGAAACTTCTGAAATCCATCACTCACATAAATTACAGTCAGTAAGTACACAAATGTCCCAGGTGATAGCAAAAGCATACTGAAATAACTAGACCATGCTCTGAAAAATAAACATGCAAAAAGTGATAGCAAAAAAAAAAAAAAAAAAAAAAAGACAGAAAGGCTAATTTACTGAAAAGAGGGGTTAGGTGTGCAGAGATAGAAATTTGAAACATATATGAAAAGAAAACAAAATTGTGCACATATGGGGGAAATCCAGGACCCACTGAGGTCAATTGTGAAATTCCCATTGCACGTAGTGTGTACTTTTTGATAGGGCTTTTTTTGTGACTTACATTCTTAGTCTCATTCACCTCATTCCTCCCCTTTCCTAAGATCTCATTGTTGTAGACCATAAGGCAGCCAACAGGAACTTCCCCATTTTCCAATGCTTCTTTAGCCTGCAAGACACACAAGAAAATTAGGGGTGGAGGGGGAAATGTTAATGATAAAGCGCAGACAAAATAAAACCTAATTGCTGTTTGCGTTTGTATATACTGTACACTTGATGGCAAAGTTACACTCTGCCACAGAAGCTCTTTCTGTATTTCCAGTATAGGTTTACCATATTGCAGGTTCCCAAAAAAGAGGACACTGCCAGAGGGGGAGGGAGCTTGGGGGGAAGGGGGAGCGGGAGGGGTACAGTTGGGGGTACTGGAGGGGGTACCTACAGCAGAAGTACTCACTGGAGATGAGGGGCAGTGACGTTCCCTGTCATGGTGGCTGTGTGGCTGGTGCAAGCCCGGGGCACAGCAACAGCCATCAGTCAGTGCCTCCCGGCAGGACCCTCTCCCCAGGAATGGGAGCTGGGGCCTAGGTGTGCGGGATCCAGCAACTGTGGCTGCAGGGGAACGAACCAATCAGCTGAGGATGCAAGGGAGGGACCAACTGGAGCTCTTTCTGAGCTGCTCTGCAAAAACCCTGGACATTTCCTGTTATTAGAGAAAGGAAGCTCAAAAAAGAGACTATGTCTGGGAAAACCAGGACGTATGGTAACCCTATTCCAGTCAGAAGACAGACCTGAGATATTTTATGTCTTTTCCAAATAAAGGGCCTGTTTCGTCCCAGAAAACCTTGTGGCAAAAATATTGTGCAAACAGCAACACATACACCTTCCGTGAAGGCAGCGTAACCACAAATGTGGGAGTGCTGATCAGGATGAGAATGTGATGAGAGACTGACTGAACACATTCAAACATCTTCTGGTATGGCTACTATGGCTCTCACTCAATGTACAATCCACGAAGGCAGGCAGATGGTTATACTCCTGCCTGCCCTCCCTTGGGTGAATCTCCTTCAGGCACAGAGGGCCGGCCTATTGCAGAAAGGTGCAACTGACACCTCCCTAGTCCAGGAGACACTAACCCAGACACTTTGCTTGCAGTTTATGTCCACATCCTGATTTGTAAGCTCCATAAGGGTAATTTTAGATATCGGTGACCTTGACTGTACCCATGCAGCTGGGCTACTCTGAACTATCTAGTGTAGCTGTGCCCTTAGATGAGGGGTAAACTTGAGGTGCTGACTTTTGGTCACTCGTGAGTAAACATACTAAATCCAGTGCCCAGACTCAGACTTCTGCAAGCCTGGTATAAGCAGCTGAGTGTTGCTGGGCTGTCCAGCTCTCTGCCTTCACTAGTTATTTTGCCTCAAGTGAACGGATTGGCCAATTAATTCAAAGTAGCCAACTCTAGGGAAGACAAGCCCTGAGTGCTGGAGCCCAACACCCCGGTGCCCCAGCTCCAGTCAAGGCACAAAGCTGCACCAGTTTAACCCCAGCGGTGTCGTTTAACCTGGACCTGAAGATGAGCTCTGTGTAACTCCAAAGCTGGTCTCTCCCACCAACAGAAGCTGGTCCAATACAAGATATTACCTCGCCCCCGCACACACCCCTCACACCCCTATTTTAACTCAGTTATAAGGGGGTGCAGCAGCCTCCCCTGCAGAGATTCCGCTCTGGGCTTGTGTCAAGAAATTAACAGGCGCCAACGAGCCTGTAAGCTCCGTGGGGCCGGGATCCGGGCGCTGTCCTGGCTCCGTCCAGCGCCTAGCATGGTGGGGACCAGGCGGGGGCTACAAATAACAACAAGCGCCGCTCTCCAGCCTTTGCACGCCGGGGGCTCGGCCAGCTCGGGCTCTGCCCCCGCTTCCTGCGCCCGGCGGCCCCGCACTCACCATGCGCAGGGCTCGGTCCATCCAGCGCTCCGCCGCCGCCGCCGCCTCCATCCCCCGCCGGCCGGGCCCGGAACGCGGCGCGCGAAGCGGCTGTTTCCGGGGGGGGCCGGGCGGCGGCGGCACCGCGGGGAGGCGGCCTGGGGGGCGTGTCGGGGCCTGCGCGGCCGCCTCTCCCCGCCCGGCGGCACCCGCGGGGGCTGAGGCGGCGGCGGCCTCTCTCGGCTGGTCCGGGCTGGGGGCGGCCGGGCCGGGCCGGGCCGGGGGCAAGATGCTGGGAGCCCTGTGGAGCTTCCTCAAGCGCCACAAGAAGAAATGTCTCTTCCTGGGCACCTTCCTGGGCGGTGAGTGACCCGCCCCGGGCCGCGGCCTCCCGCCCCCCCCTTCCCGCCTCTGAGCCGCTCCCCCGCCCTGGACTCCCCCTTTCCCCGGCGTCTCTCCCCGCCGGGCACTTCCCCCTTGTAGGAGGCCGGTGCGGGAGCCACAGCGCCCCCCCCCCCCAGAGCCGTGCCCTGCGCCGTCCCCCATGTGTGGGGGGGCCGGGCCCGGGGGGCGCTTTCAGATCGGGGCGCCCTCGGGAAACACTCGTGCCCACCCCGCCGCTGGCAGCCCCCGCGGCGCCCCCTGCGAGGGAATGGGGCTGCCCGGGACCCCACGGAGCGCGCTGTAATCTGCTGCCTCTCTGGCCGTGCCCTTCGGCTCAGCCTGCAGCCCCGGCGACACTCCTGCTTCGGGGATATCGCCGGTCAATGATTGCTGCGTATGTCGGATGGGCATGCTTCCTCTGCGCTTACACCTCGCACTAGGTGCGGCCCAAAACCTTTTGGAGTATTAACTTGAAAGGCAGTTTTAAAAATATAATCTTTTGGATAAGACAGTTTCATGTTCATATATAACTTTTGGGGCAAAATAACTTAAATTGATTAATTGGGTTGCTGAAAACTATATAAATGAATGAAATGCATAAAAGTGAATAATTTTGGGATGCAAAATCAGTGGTTTTAAGAAGCACAACAGACAGATCTGGGTTTTACATGGTATTTATTCTTTGCAGTTATGTGGAGAGGATGATGGCACAGTAGCCAATGAGGCAGCTAGTATTTTAAAATATTTACCTCCTGTTACCATGTTAGTTTCCATAGTGATTGAGTTTTACTAAAATGTTACCAAGGACCATGGTCCCCCTATTGCTTGTGGGGAAACTAAGAGGATCAGCTGAAGCAAACAATATCAATAAAACTTTTAGGATGTGCCCATTCAGTTGCTAATAAATCTGAATTAATTTGAAGGCCTTGAAAGCAACACATAGAATCATAGAATTATAGAATATCAGGGTTGGAAGGGACCTCAGGAGATCATCTAGTCCAACCCCCTGCTCAAAGCAGGACCGATCCCCAACTAAATCATCCCAGCCAGGGCTTTGTCAAGCCTGACCTTAAAAACTTCTAAGGAAGGAGATTCCACCACCTCCCTAGGTAACGCATTCCAGTTTTTCACCACCCTCCTAGTGAAAAAGTTTTTCCTAATATCCAACCTAAATCTCCCCCACTGCAACTTGAGACCATTACTCCTCCTTCTGTCATCTACTACCACTGAGAACAGTCTAGAGCCATCCTCTTTGGAACCCTCTTTTAGGTACTTGAAAGCAGCTATCAAATCCCCCCTCATTCTTTTCTTCCATAGACTAAACATCCCCAGTTCCCTCAGCCTCTCCTCATAACTCATGTGTTCCAGTCCCCTAATCATTTTTGTTGCCCTCTGCTGGACTCTTTCCAATTTTTCCACATCCTCCTTGTAGTGTGGGGCCCAAAACTGGACACAGTGCTCCTGCTGAGGCCTCACCAATGTCGAATAGAGGGGAACGATCACGTACCTTGAATTATTTAAGTTTTTAATGGTAGTTTAACAAAATTCATACTGCAACATTGGAAAGCCATTACATATTTTGTATCATCCTTACAGGTACTAACTATTGCAATAATTCAGTAAGCTAGCTGTGTATTTAGATGAAATGCACATTTGCCATCACTGATAAAAACATCCCATATCCTCATTTTAGCCCCAGTCTTGGAAAAGGCACTGCCCCAAAATTTAGTTGGCTGGCAGTGCCATGTATGCTTCCAGGATGTTGAATGCACCTATACGTAAATGTCTGAAAACCAGGAAATACAGAGTTTAGTTACGCGCAATAATTTGTCCCTGCTGTGGGGATTTGTGCTTGTCTGGTAGCGTACCTAACAGTACGCTACAGGGCAGAGGTAAGTGTGGGTGTTATTCCAGATGGAGTCCTTAAGGCAAGCGTTAAGGGCTGGTAATACCTGGCAGCAAGTGATCAAATATAAGCACACTAACCGTTTCTTTTAGTGTACCCATGTGTTGTATCCCCACAGGGCTCTGTATTTATCTGGAAAGATAGACATCTGTCAAGGCAGATTGGGACACAAAGGGCATGTCTACGCTACACTTGGGAGGTGTGATTGCAGCAAGCATAGCTGTACCTGAGCCAGCTTTGATATAGCTGGATCTAGCAGGCCCTGCTTCCCGAGGGCATCTCAGAGCTATCGCTACCTGTACCTGGGCCTTATACCAAGAGGGCGTCTTAGAGCCACTTGGCTAACAGCTCTGCCTTCCTCCTGGCTCCTCTATTCCCCCCATAGTAGAGCCCTGTAACCCAACCCAAACCCAACGGACCTGACTACAAGTGTTGGGGCTGGATCAATTGGGGGAAAAAAAATGGACCCTTTGGAGGTATGGGGGGGTTGGCACAGTGGCGACTGCCTGCCCTACTCCTGCCAGCTGCCTGCAGTGCAGAGTGAGAGTCTGTTTAGGAGTCGGTTCAGCAAGTGGTGGCAGACAGCAGGAGCCAGTCACACAGACTCCTGTTCTTTTTGCCACCGATACAAGCATCCACTGCTGCACTGACCCTATAGACAGGAGGTGGCTGACTCCATTTCGGGGGAATGGGTCCGGGTCAGGTTAGTAAATGACTCAGCCCTCTCAGGATCAGGCCAGGTAGGCTCGGGTCAGATCTAAAGATTCGGATCGAGCTTACCTGTAGGAATGGAAGGGCAATGGGAAGGAAATAAAATGATAACCAATGGGCTGTGAGGAGCACATCTGCCTGCTGGAGAGAGCAAGGGGAAGTGGATGGAAGCCCCAGACTTCATATTCCACACTTCAGGAATAGGGTAGAGCTAGGGGAATCAGCAATATAGGAGGATTACTGAGGTGTGAAGTGTTTCATCTCAATAGGATGTGCTTGGGGGTGGGAGGGTGTGGATCAGACCATCCCATGGAGATGAATACAGCATGACATAATAGCTCTGAGACATGTGAACTGACCCATTTATCTCAGTGGGGGTTTTCTGTTCGCGGTTCTTTTCCTGTCTACCTGGCCAGTGCATCTGAGTTGAGAGTGCTGTCCAGAGCGGTAACAATAGAGCACTCTGGGATACCGTCGAATTGTGTCCACAGTACCCCAAATTCGACCCGGCAAGGCCGATTTAAGCGCTAATCCACTTGTCAGGGGTGGAGTAAGGAAATCGATTTTAAGAGCCCTTTAAGTCGGAAAAAAGGGCTTCATCATGTGGATGGGTGCAGGTTTACATCGATTTAACACTGCTAAATTCAACCTAAAGTCCTAGTGTAGACCAGGGCTTAAATACTGTTCGGGTTTATAGTAGTAACTTGCTTCCTCTTTCAAATATTTACTTTGTAGCCTGTGAATCTTGATTCAGTTGGGGGGGGAAAGTGTAGATTTGTATTATACAGCTTTGTAAGTGCACTGTAGCATCAAGAGGAATTTTGAGTCAATATCTAAACTTGTTCTGTGTACTGTTATGTGATTCTCTCCAATGAGAAGAGCTGTATGAAGAGAATTAGTGTAGAAAAACACATGTATGTGGTCAGATAGCAGTGATGCTTATCCATATATGTCCTCTAAAACATCAATTTGACTGGTAATCTAGGAAATTTCAACATTCTAAGATTGAGGTGGTGTCCAAGCTCAAGTACAATGAATATAAAAATAACATTAACCATTGATCAGTTGGGGAAAAGTTACTTAAATCTGTCAATGTCATAACATGAAACAAGTGCTCAAAGTCTTTTTAATAGAAGCATAGCAGGAATAGGGCAGGACTTCCCTTGAAGTCTGGGATCTTGTCTTTGCCATTAGTCAGTGCTAGATGTTTCAGCGGACAGTGAACCCCTATATAGTGTCCTCTGCCAATTGTACCATACTACAATATTATAAGGTAAGGGAGATTTCTTCTTGATCCCAGCTGCTGGTTATTTTAGGCCCCTGATCCTGCAATGTGTTGTATATAGCAGATCCCTGAAGCCAATAAGGGCTTATCTACGTTTGAAACACTACAGTAGCACCACTGTAGCTCTTGAGTATATGTACTCCCTATAGTGATGGTAGGGGTTTTCCCCATCAGTGTAGGTAATCCACTTCCCCAAAAGGCAGTAGCTAGGCTGATGGAAGAATTTATCCATTGACTAGCACTGTCTACACCAGGGATTATGTTGACTTAACTGTGTCACTCTGCAGTGTGGATTTTTCACACCCCGAGTAACATAGCCAGGTCTACCAAAATATTTAGTGTTGACCAGGCCCACAAGTGGTTGATAGCCTTTGTGATTTTCATCCCAGTTAGAGATTTAATCACTTCTGTATATTAGGACTCATCTACACCTTCAGATGCTGAGGAATTTATTTCTGACTTTTTTTTTGCTAACAGGCTCATACAAATATCTAAACAAAATATTTTTGTCTAAAATTAAGCTATCCATTTTCTTTTCTTTTGTATCTCGCTCTCTTCCCCCTTTCTTTGGGTTTTATGCATTTAACTTTTCTCACTGACCCTTTATTTCTACCACACTCTTGCATTGTGTCTGCTTTTCATTCTCCAGTCTTTTTAAATATTTGTTGTTTGTACAGTAACTCCTCACTTAATGTTGTAGTTATGTTCCTGAAAAATGTGACTTAAGTGAAACGATGTTAAGCGAATCCAATTTCCCCATAAGAATTCACGTAAATAGGGGAGGTGGGGTTAGGTTCCAGGGAAATTTTTTTCAGCAGACAAAAGACTAAAACACACACATTGTAAGTTTTTAAACAAACAATTTAATACTGTACACAGCAATGATGATTGTGAAGGTTGGTTGAGGTGGTGAAGTCAGAGTGTGGGATATTTCCGAGGGAATGCCTTACTGCTAAATGATGAACTAGTACTCGGCTGAGCCCTCAAGGGTTAACACATTGTTGTTAATGTAGCCCCACACTCTCCAAGGCAGCACAAATGGAGGGAGGGGAGACAGCATGGCAGACAGACCCTGTGTGTAAGAGAGAGAGATGCGCATTGCCCCTTTAAGTACGCTGACAGCACTGTAAGTACATTGCCTTTTTAAGTAGATCAGCAAGTTGTGACAGCAGCTGTTGTGAGCAAGCTCCCTCTGTCCTGAGCCTTGTCATGTCTCCCCCCAGTTCTGTGGAGATGGGGTAAGCAGGGGGTAGGGGGACACCCTGATACCCCCCCCCCCCCGCAGAGCAAGCAGGAGGCTCGCAGGAGCAGCACATGGCATTGGGGGAAGTGACAGCTGAACTGCCGGCAATTGATAGCCTGCTGGGTGGCTGCCGCACAGGGAACTTAGGGGAGCGGGGACCTGATGGGGGGCTGCCGATCCACCCTCGTTCCAAGACCCCACCAGCTAGTTCCAATGGGCTGCTCTTTTTGCAAGCAGTGGACAAAGCAAGCAGCTGCCAAACAGATTATAAGGGAGAATTGCCTAACTTTAAATGAACATGTTCTCTAATTGATCAGCAACGTAACAACGTTAACTAGGACAACTTTAAGTGAGGAGTTACTGCATTGCAGTAGCACCAGAAGCCCCATTGTCAAATTGTGAGGAATCTCTGCTTGGAAGACATTTCTTGCATAAATTCAAAGCATTATGTCTGGCATTTTATTTCAACTTGAAGTTCTAGTTTTTAATAGTACTGTGGAAAAATTCGACCCCAAATAGTTGATACCCAGATTCTTGAAGAAAAATATGATGTTGTGGTTTTGTTAAATAAAGAGAGAGAGGTCGGTAGTAAAACAGAACAAAGGGGCAGAAGTAGGAGGAGCTTAATGACATTTTGTAAATCTGCTTGTTGTTTAAAAAAAATGTATATCTTTATAGGAGTCTACCTACTGGGAAAATACGGGCAGAAGAAAATTAAAGAAATCCAAGAAAGAGAAGCAGCTGAATATATTGCCCAAGCACGAAGGCAATATCATTTTGAAAGTAATCAGAGGACCTGCAATATGACAGGTAAGGCAAGCAAATACATTTTTCTGATAAACAGAATCCTTTGGGGACTGAATCCTTTGGGGATTTATTTAAACCCACAATATGGAAGGAGAAAATTAACACAGCAGCTAATTAGAACTCAGAAGCATCAGTGTTGAATAATTGTCTTATAAAGGCATAGTTCAAATAGTATCATTGGGCTCTATAATAATATAGATTACAGTTCTTGTAGGTTCAAGTTCTCTAAGGTCCTTAAGCACTATCTTATTCAAGAATAAAGTGGTTGCCAAACTAAAGGGGCGGGTAGATTTACAGCAAGCCACCGAGATTAATAATATAAACAAACACTTATTAAGTTACATAGAATTAACTTGGCAGATAACCTTTAGTACATCCAGTAAGAAACTTTGCAGTTTAATAATTCCCTAACTTTGAAGATAGACCAGTTAAAAGGTGGAACTTTAAGGTGGTGGTGATTATTCTTGTATTACAACATAATCTATACTTTAGAGATGGGGAATTATTTATTCACAGGTGGTTCAAGGTTATTTATGTAGCACAGGAGTGGAGCAGCATTTCTTTTTTCCCCTTTGAAGTGCATAACGGCTCCCTGAGTTGCTGAAAGTGATTGAGGATACCAAGGGTGCTTGGAAAGCAGTCTGGACTTCCTTTAAACTCAGCAGAAAAACTTTTCCATTTCATAGGGCTGGGTTGACTCTACAGAGGAAATTAGGTTTTATTTATCCTGCTCATCCACCCCAACTAAGTACCATCTCTCTGAGGGTTTTTTTTTCTTTCTATGTGCATTATCATTATATACTGTGCATGTCTGTCTTTCATTTTATCCTCCTAACAGGATAGGAATTTGGCTCTGAAATCTTCAAAGAAGAAGGGAAGTTGGCCCCCAATATCCCTTTTATGTGTTTCTTGTTTTAAATATAAAACAGATCTCGCAGATATGCAGCATCCTTCCTCTTTAGAAATAAGATCAGTGTTTTCTTCTCCACTGAAGAAAGCCAAATTTTAGTTTTGGCCCAGCTGCAATATACATTTTAAGATTTTATATATCAAATAATTAGATATCTCCTATTTATATTGTAAAAATAATGACACACAAGTGGCACTAACAATTTGTGTGCAAGCGGCCTCCTGAGCACTTTGCTTGTGTTGGGTTCCATTCTATCACCTTCCTTCAGTTTTTTTTTTTTTTCTTTCAGGTTCATAACTCTTTGAGGCAGTGACTGTTTTCTTATGTCTGTAAAGTACCTGGCATACTTTAAATTCTAGTGCAGCATAAATTATAATAATTTAGGCCCTAAGAACTATATTTTGTAGTTTGTGTGTGGTAGCATAGTATTCAATTGTGAATCAGTTAAAAAGAGGAAAGATGCCTTAATGGTTGGGGTCCTAGCCTGAGATTTGGGAAACCTGGGTTCAATTTCTTGCTTAACCACTGATTTCCTCTGGGATCTTGGGCAAGTCGCTCAATGCCTCAGTTTCCCATCTGTGAAATGGGGATAATAGCACTTACCCATCTCATGGAGCATTGTGACGATAAATGCATTAAAGACTGTGAGGCACTCAGATACTACAGTAAGGGAGGCTATCTAAGTACCTGAGAGACAGAAAAAGGAGGACTTGAAACAAAAGTCTAACTTGATCAGCCAATTAAGCCTGGCACAAAATATAGCTAACTTGGGAACTAGCCTGGAGTTGAGGTTTATAGACACATGAACTTAGCAAACAGCAGGCAAGTGCAGACTCTAGGAAGTAGGAAATACTCTAGCTGGAGCTCTTGTAAAGCCTGTTCCTAGACAAGCGGATCAGACTTTGATATGAGCAGTTAGATGGGCTGGTGCAAATTTGTTTCTTCCTGCACAAATAGGAGTTCCCAATCAGTAAACAGAACAAGCCAGGGTTTCTTTGAAGCAAACCATCCATGTGACTTTACATACTGTTAAAATGACGTAGTAAGTTTGACTGTACTGTTTCTTTTTTGATGTAACCTGAAAATGGCCTGCCTTAACATCTAAAAATAGTGGTAACAGATGGGTAGTGGCCACCCCAGTTTGATTTCCACAAGACTTATTGAATTAATGTTTGCTTTTGTTAAACTATGGTTGGAAACCTTAGATCTTATGGTCATGCTGTAGTGTACTTTCAGCCCCTTCTCTGTATCTTGTCCTTCCCTCCAGTCACACACACCTACCAGGTATGTTGTAAATTAAGAAACAAAAATGAATTTTCTTGACTATTGGAGAGAGGGACACACTTAGGCTGGTTGTTTTTCTTTGTTTACCAATTTATTTTCTTTTAATGATAGTGCTGTCAATGCTTCCAACACTGAAGGATGCCCTAATGCATCAGTTGAATTCTGAGAGCCTCACATCTTTACTGAAAAATAGGTAAGAATATTTTGCAGGTGGTCTTAAAAAATGTGCTAACTGATTCTGAGTCACAAATTTTCCCTGATTTGGGCTTTAAGTGATGCATTTGCAGTTTAAAGAGCATGAGAAATGTTGATTCTCTAGACCTTTGAATCGACAGTCTGTAATGGTATTCATTATTTCATAATAAAATGATTATTTATTAAGTATGTAGTTTCATGTATATGGCACTTCACAAACATTAGAAGAAAAGATCCTTGCCCTACAGCACTTAGTCTAAGAGCCCTAGCTTCAAGCACTTAACATGTGGAATTGCTGCAGAGAAAGTACTTACAGAATCAGGCCCCATCTGAAACAGGACAGTGAGTCTTTCAATGAGTTGCTTACAGTGAATTTGTAAAAATGTTTCTGTACTCTTATCAAGGTCAGGCATGAAAAGTGAAAAATATGCACGATAGCTTTCCAGTTGTAATCTCACATGGAAGAAGTGAGGTATTAGAAATTAATTTAAAGTAGAACAGGTAGGGGCACGTTCTACACTAATGAGTAATGCACAGTTTTAGGGACATACCTCTACCAATTGTGGTGATGGCTTTTGTGGCTGTGATTCCCAACCCATTGAATTTAGGCTACTGAACAGCCATCACGTGGCAATGACTTCTTTACATTTGATCTGGTGTGTATTGAAACTAGTGACCTACAAGGGAAAAACTACACAGCATATAGCCAATTTTGACCTATCCAGTACCCTCATTACTATCAGAAGATGCTTTCACTTACATTAATGCTACAAGGAAAGCATTGTAGCTACCAAATTTCACCACGGCAACTTAAAAAAAGTTGCTGTTTTTTTTTTTTTTTAAAAAAGCATCTGGAAAGGCTTTTTCAAAAGTTCAGCCTTAATGAACTGATTAACTAGTCATTGTCTGTCTTAGTTACGTTAAGTTGCTTGCTAATTTTTTTAATGCTATTTAAAATGGTTATCAACCCCTAAGCAATTGACTTATAGTAGATGTTCCAACAGTATCTTAATTGTAGTTGTCAACTGCCAAAACAGTGGAAAAACACTCTACGTTATTTCAGTGCTGATGTGTTAATTTTATACAGTATATTAAATCAGTAATTTTGTCACAATAAACCATGATTTTAAAATGGAAATGTACTGAAGAAAATTTTAAGTAAATATTTATAATTAAGGGACTCTGCAATCAATCAGGTTCATGTCCTGAACTAATCAGCAAAACAAGTTTGACTACAGTCCTGGGTGTCCTTTGTTATAAGGCAAAGATGCACAGTAGCTGAAGTCATACACTGTAGTGTGTATTCTTCTATAAAAATTGATCTGTTTCTCACAGAATACAACGGTTGGACGGGACCTCAGGAGGTCATCTAGTCCAACCCCCTGCTCAAAGCAGGATGAATCCCCAGTTTTTGCCCCAGATCCCAAATGGCCCCCTCAAGGATTGAACTCACAACCCTGCGTTTAGCAGGCCAATGCTCAAACCACTGAGCTATCCCTCATCTAATAGGTGATTGTTTTGATAAGCTTGCAGGTCAAAATGTAAGTGAGCTCTGAGATGTTGGTGAAATGGAGTTGGTTTTCTTCATGCAGTGGCAGTGGATGTGGGAAAGGGCAGGCCAGGTAGTAACATAGTTTTGTTTTTATCTAATTTTCTGAATTCAGATGTTGCATGTAATTGCTAATCTCTTATGGAGAGAGCTGGGCAGCCAGATCACAGATATTAAGACGATCAGGGATTCTGTACAGTAGCTTGCAAGCATGAATAATCTTTTTGGATAATGATGCAGGTTAGGGTACATTCTGATCAATTGCCTCTATTGAGCTCACTGGTGCAGAGGAAGCATTGAATTTCATTTTGCTTGGATGTAGGATTGTGAGTTTTATTTTTTTGTGGAGAGACAGCTCATGAGATGAAGTAACTGACTGGATTGGGTATAAAGCTGGAGTTTTTCAAGTAGCTACGTATTCTTGGGCTCTGCAGGGATGCTTTCTCACCTTCTCCTCTGGCAGAGAGGGATCAAACTACTTCAGTCCGTGAGAGGTCATTTAGACTGAAGGAGGGAAAGAGAGTACATAGCAGGCAGATAGAAAGGATCACCATTTCCTAACACTACTATTTTGTACCATGAAAAGGAGCAGAAATGGAGATTTCAGTTCTTGATGTCCCAGAGGATACATCATCTTTCTGATATTTCAGTGTGTTAAGATTGTGCCATGCCTTAGTAAGTCTGCTGAAATATGAAAAGCTGGTCACTTTTTTTTTTTTTAGCATTGCTGTGGAAAAAATTTCCTCAGTCTTCCTACGAAACTTGCTCCTATCTGATATTTCTTCTCAGAGTATTCTGGTTCCATCTTGGTCTCCTCTCCCACACCAGAGCACTCCTGGCTGTTGTGACCAGGAAAGTGGTCTGCCACTGTATTCCTAATTCAACACCTCCCATCTTCCAAGCTGCTCTTTTACATTGTCTTCCCTACTGAACAACTCCAGTGCTTGCTTCTGCTGCTAACTATGGCTTTCCAGAGAAATAAGAATAAAGTCTATATGATTCTGGTCAGTTTTGCTGCCTTGTCAAGGTTCTTCCCCCACTCTGAACTCTAGGGTACAGATGTGGGGACCTGCATGAAAAACCTCCTAAGCTTATCTTTACCAGCTTAGGTCAAAACTTCCCCAAGGTACAAAATATTCCACCCTTTGTCCTTGGATTGGCCACTACCACCACCAAACTAATACTGGTTACTGGGGAAGAGCTGTTTGGACACGTCTTTCCCCCCAAAATACTCCCCAAAACCTTGCACCCCACTTCCTGGACAAGGTTTGGTAAAAAGCCTCACCCATTTGCCTAGGTGACTACAGACCCAGACCCTTGGATCTTAAGAACAATGAACAATCCTCCCAACACTTGCATCCCCCCTTTCCTGGGAAATGTTGGATAAAAAGCCTCACCAATTTGTATAGGTGACCACAGACCCAAACCCTTGGATCTGAGAACAATGAAAAAGCATTCAGTTTTCTTACAAGAAGACTTTTAATAAAAATAGAAGTAAATAGAAATAAAGAAATCCCCCCTGTAAAATCAGGATGGTAGATACCTTACAGGGTAATTAGATTCAAAACATAGAGAACCCCTCTAGGCAAAACCTTAAGTTACAAAAAAGATACACAGACAGAAATAGTTATTCTATTCAGCACAGTTCTTTTCTCAGCCATTTAAAGAAATCATAATTTAACACGTACCTAGCTAGATTACTTACTAAAAATTCTAAGACTCCATTTCTGGTCTATCCCCGGCAAAGACAGACTATAGACAGACGCACAGACCCTTTGTTTCTCTCCCTCCTCCCAGCTTTTGAAAGTATCTTGTCTCCTCATTGGTCATTTTGGTCAGGTGCCAGCGAGGTTACCTTTAGCTTCTTAACCCTTTACAGGTGAGAGGAGCTTTCCCCTGGCCAGGAGGGATTTCAAAGGGGTTTACCCTTCCCTTTATATTTATGACATGCCTCCTACAGGCTTCTGAGTAGCAACAGTGAAAACTAGCATGACTGTGATCAGTTTTCACTCTTCTGTCGCTTGATATTGGAGACTTAAGAAGACCACATCAGTTTACATTGAAAGGTTATTTTTATAATAACAAGCTCTAGAAACAGGTGTTATATTTAGATGAAAACATAGGTTCTGCAAAGGTTGATCGCATTGGTTCCTCTTCCATATCCCATTTGGCCTGGAAAGTTTTGTACTCATTATATACAAATAGAATAAGTATATTTTCAAGTCCTGTAATATGCTGGCTTAAAGGAATGCTCTAGTATGTTTTTTTTATATAGGATTTTTTTTCCTCTCAATTTTTTTAAAACATAGTTTTTAAAATTGTTGATACTTTATTCTCTTTTGCGAAGTATAAGTATGAGTTGCTGTTACATATGCCATAGCATTCCTCTGTCTCTTCCGTAATGTGTCTCCATCTGGTTTCAGAGTAACAGCCGTGTTAGTCTGTATTCGCAAAAAGAATACAGCTGTAGCTCACGAAAGCTCATGCTCAAATAAATTGGTTAGTCTCTAAGGTGCCACAAGTACTCCTTTTCTTTTTGTGTCTCCATCTGTCCACCAAAGTCATAGATTTGATAGCCTATTCTATTTCATTCAGTCTGTTGTATTATCTCTACTAGAGAACTGAGCAGTTGATTGATATTTTAAACAAATACCAAAATTCTGTGTGTTCCTTCCAAAAGGATGAAAATGGCCAGAAGTGTTGAGAGCCAGATCTATGAAGAACCATTAATTGGGGATCAAAAATCATAATTTAAATTTTATTATTTTACTGGAATTTCTTCCAGCCTGACTCAAGAGTAGATCATTGTTTTCTACATAAAAACAGCGATATTTATGTAACCTTTCACACCAAGGAATTACAAAATACTTCCCAGATTATTTTCAGGGATCATTTCATACAGCACTGAAATGCTGTCATCTCTGGAGTGGAACGCAACAGGCATTCTGTATCAGCAATGCTTAAAAATAAGCATGGCTACATTATCTTATGAAAAATTAGGAAGAATTTAGGTAATAAATAAGGGTTAAATTTGGCCAAGACATTGAGGATAACATGCCTGTTTATTTAAAAAAAAAAAAAAGAAGTGGGAGTGGCATTTTCTTTTCCACAGGTGTCTCAGAAGATACATCATCTCTCTGATATTTCAGTGTGTTAAGATCGTGCCGTGCCATGCCTTAGTAAGTCTGGTCAGTTTAATCTTTCGAGCTTCAGTTTCATCTTTAAAAATCATCAACTGTGCTCCATAATGCCAAACTTGGCAATGGTTCGACTTGAAAGAAGGAATATGAGCACTGAGACTCTGGTCCTGCAGTGCACTGCACTGTGCCCACCCAGAGCCCCATTAAGTCAGTGGGACTCCAGGTGGGCATAGGTGTCTGTCTGTGTGAAACAAATGGTAGGATCTGGGCCCATGTCACCAACACCGCTTTCTGGATCATCAGGGTTTTCTCTTTAAATATTGAGTCACTAAGCTTATGAACTCAGACCAGATAATAGAGCTACAGAATCTAAATTGCCAAAAAAATTAATCTGGTACATGAAAGTTGTTTTGAAAAACCTCCAGGATTTTGTAGTTCTTTATTATAGACACACTTCTTCCTGAACTACAAACAAATGATGGTGGGCACAAACTTAATTTCAGTAATTATTGTAGTTGTATAAACTTGCCTTACAACACTCTTATTTCTTTTAGTTTCTTTAATACTTTCTAGTTTCTCTTTGAATGTGAATGTTTTTAATGTTTTTCATTATTTCTTTCCCAATAGGCCACCAAACAAGTTAGAAATATGGGAGGATTTAAAGATAATAAGTAAGTCAAAATGAAAGATTTTTATGTACATATTATTGTAGCATAATCCTAAAAAAACATCTCTTTTGTCTTCCCCTTTTAGAATATACGTATCCATTTAGGTGCACAGGAGTGGGTTGCTCTTGCTTCAGCAAATATTGTTTATATAGTCACTATTGTACTACACTTCATAGCAACATTATACAGTATAAGCCATCACAGAAAGGTGCTACGGATAAGAGTTTTGTATCTCTTTGGAAAGTCGTAGGGTCAGAGGCCAAGCTGAAGTATCTCACTGAGTCTTGGAAGGCTGTTAGACCCTCATGAAAATCTGAGAAGAGTGGAATAACAATGCAGAACTATGCATGCCACACCTTCTGCACCACTGTGAAAAATCTCCAAAATAGGTGCTCAGAAATGACTCTGATGGGCGCAGTATAAGAACCTGAACAAAAAAAATACATTATTGCTACTAGAATGTCTTGTCCAGTTGTACATATGATCAGCTGTTGATTTTGCTGAAGCCCAGACTCATGACAGAGTCTCATGTCAATGTCAACATATGAGGATTCAGCAAACTCTATAGGCAAACACATATATGTGAGGTCAGACCAATGTGAGAATCGAAAACACAGTTACATGTGGGACAAACAAGATTGTCCATGACCGACCGGGGCAAGCTGTTGTGTCCTTGCTCTGTGGTGGTCGGATTTTTCATATAAGGTATTAAGGTGCCTTGCTTCAAAGCAGTTAATGACAACATGACAAAACTGCTGCCACCTTGCTCTAACATGGGCTGTTACTTCCCAGTTGCTGGGTCTATCTGACGTGTTTTCAAGTTTTTTAGTGTATCTTTATATTGTTTGTACTTGTCGTCATGAAGCTGGATACCTTGCTTTTAGCTGATCATAAAATATGGCCTTGTGTATTGAGTTGGCTTACGAATAAAATACCCAGAGCAAGGCAGCTGAACTTTTCTGAGCATGCCTTCAATGCCAAACATCCACCAGTGATTAAGGATTCCAATATTGGGAATCTCATCCCACTATTTCATCCTGCAAACAAACTGAAGACTGAGCATATAGAACTAATCAGGTTGCCTGTGTCTTACAACCATATATAAAAGTATTGTAAGTATGACAGTCCAATAGACATATGGCTTAGTGTTTTTTTTATGTCTCTGTCACTCCATAGACAATATGATAGCATTCCAAATGCAAACCTGGCCTTGCTTATGCACTGGGTAATCTCATAACCAATTATGGCATTTGGTGATGGCATACTCCCTAAGTAGCAAAACTTCTCCACTGACTTGAGAGAAGCATGCTGTCAGCTGTTGATTTTTTTTTTCTCAAGTTCATAGTAACCAATCATACCATCGGAGCCCCTTGTTTCATCATTGTACGTGTTTTGGGGTAGAGGGAAAGGGAAGGATGCCATAGTGTATACATAGCTGAATAGTTGTGCAGTGAAATACCATTGGGCCAAGGTGGAATACCCCTTCCTGACTCCTAGCTACCATGTGTTGTTCTGTTTTTTCTGTTTGATTTTTCCACTCCCTTTGGTTCTGTTTGTCTCTCTTCTACAGCTCTCTTACATATGCTACTTTGTTCATCTGGTCCCCTCCTTCTCCTTCCCTGTTTCCTAGTCCTTTTCTTCTCATGTTCTTATTGCTTGCTACTCAAGCAGACTTACTGCCTAGTTGCCTCATGTACCCTTCCATCCAGACATCCTCTCTTGCTCATGGCTGGCTGCTCCAGTGCCAATGCTGGTTCCCGTTTCCTTTCTTAAGCAATATCAGCCCCAATCCTAGATAGTTAGCAGGCTGCTTCTTGTTCCCAGGCTGCTGTTATGCTGCCTTTGTCTGAATTGCATGGTGAAGTCTAATGTAGTGTTCTAAATCCGTTTCCATGGCCTAATGAAGAATGGAAATTTCAATACAACGCCCCATTTTGCATTTTATATTAGCCCAATAAAAGGAATCAGCTGGAAGTGCATATAGTTTGGGTAACTTGTGCAGTATCTTTTCTTTTTGCAAATAATTATAATAGTGTAATTTAGCATGTTTTACAGTGAATGATTGTGAATATTATTAAGCATTTTAGCTATCACTACTGTACATATTTAGACTTATGTGATCATCTTGGTTGTGAACTTTCTTTGAGTGGTGTGTGATCTAAGAAAAGGAATGAAAAATGGAATGACATGAAAAAATGACTGTAAAAATGAAAGCTGATACTTACTGAGCTCTGGAGAATGCTCTCCTTTGCCCTCCTAGTGATATAACTTCAAAATTATTTCCTTTTTCCTCTTTAAGGTTTTACCAGAAGCATTGTAGCTGTGTATAGTACGTGTATGCTTGTAGTTCTTCTGCGAGTCCAATTAAATATTATTGGTGGTTACATCTACCTGGATAATGCGGCAATCTGCAAAAACAGCACAGTAAGTATTTATTCATGGAAAGAAATTATTCAGTGAGAGATGAAAGGGTATATAACCAGGAATATTGGGATGAAATTATGGAAGGGAAAACTTAGGTTGAAATCAGGAGTCGGGGTATGAGAACTCTTCTGGCGGAGAGATGTATTAGTCTATGGAATAGTCTCTCAGTGGAAGTAGTGATAGTCCTGTTGCTTAAAACCCTTAAAACTGGGCTGAACAAAATACTAATAACCTCACCTAACACCCTTTCTAAGCAACACAGGTGCAAATTGAGAGGGTTATTTGTTATTAAAGACCCAAATACTTATCTTATTAATTTTGTGAGAGCTTGTCTACATTACCTGCTGGATTGATGGGCAGCAGTCAACCCAGCTGGGGTCGATCTATCGCGTCTAGTCTAGACATGATAAATCAACCGCCGAGCACTCTCCTGTCGACTCCAGTACTCCACCAGGGCGAGAGTCGACGGGAGAGCGTCAGTGAAGACACCGCGGTAAGTAGATTTAAGTACGTCATAACTTCGATCAATTCCCCCCCACCCCATAGACCAGGCCTGAGATATAGCAATATCAGTATGGACAAATCAGCCTGTGGTAGGTAATCCAGGTGCAGGATTTTCATGCCTAGTTCCTCCCAGCATATAGGCAGGCTGCCCCAAGTTACAATCTCCCACAGTTGAAGAAAAATTGATTGACTAATTACAACACTGACTATCTAGTCACGTTGCCTGACTCCAGTTGTCCCTTGAGGCTTCCTGACTGGATGTTCTCATTGGTGTTGCTAGATCATGGAAAACAGCTAGCAAGGTAAGAGATTTGGTTTTCTTTTGTGTTATGGCTCTCACCAACAGGAACAAATGGGTCCAACTAGGGTGTCAGACAAGATCTCAGTGAGCTACTGAGTGGCTGCTCTAAAAGCATGAGATGTGGGCATTAATAGTTATCTGAGTGCTTCTCTGTATTATTAACCGCTCCTTCCACCTTCCTTTCCAGAGTCATGAAGGACATGCTGGTCTCTAGAGACAGGCCTGGGGGCTTAGGAGGAATCCACTTTCCAGTAAGGCAGCCAGAGGTGGTGGAAGTCAGGGTCCAGTTGGTAAAATCTAAGGAGGTTCTTGGGCAGGGTGAGTGTAGAGGGAGAAGCACTCTCTGTTTCTGCCATCTTCCGAGGAGTGGAGTGGATTGGCAGGATCCAGTCTGAGAGGTTGCCTTGGAGCAAAGCAGATAGCCTCCGCTTCATGTCCTGAGAATTTGTTTCCCTACAGAGAGTTTTAAGGCTTTTATGAGACTTGAGTTGATGTTACCCCATTCCATCAGAGTGGCTTTCCTGAGGTGATCTGAGGAGCAGGAAGGTGGAGAGGGGACTGGTTCCAACTCTAGCTTGCCCTCTTCAGGAGAATTCCTATCTGAGCAAAGGGTGAATGAGGGATGCGGTTTTTCCTGCCGCTAGGGATGGAGAAGAGGTCCCTACAATACAGTGGAGGGGAAAAGTTCAGGGAGCTTATCTGCAGAAAGCTCTTTTTAGAGGAGAGGTAAAAGGATCCTTTAGGATGGAAGGAAGCAGAAGCCATACCCTGAATAAAGGGTCTCCTTTTTATTGGAGAAGGATGAATGTCTGAGAGAGACTTGTCATCTCCCACCTCCAGCGTGTCTGCTTGTGAGCTCTGGTTTGAGTTGATTTATTCTGGAGGTTCTCTTCTTGGGTGTGCTAGGACACATAGGAGCAGTCCTGCTGTTCCTCAAAGTCCCCGGTGGGGCAGGGGTTGCTAAATTAGATTGCCTGCTCCCATCGTTTGCTCAGGCTTGTGTATAGCAATTCTACACAAGGCTGGGAGAGGAAAGATGAGCAGAATGACCTGCTGCTAAAGAATGGATGTGCCGCAGAAGACATTTTTAGCTCTTCTTCTCAATTTTCCTTTGAGGAAGTCTTTGTCCTACCCTGTTCCATGCTATGAAACTACTGAGGTCTGGAAGAAAGATGGTGCCTCACCAGTGAGGCAGAGTTGGGGAAGCCCATGCATGATATTAGAAGGATCTGGGGGAACCCACATACAGTGTTGAAGGACTCGGGAGAGTAAAATCCACATCCAGAATGACTACAATCCACATGAAAGCAAAGGAGGAGGACTCATGCATTAATCTATACTAGTGGCTGGCACATCATTAAATTGTTTGGGGTTTTTTTTTTCTTTACAGACACCTCTAGCTCCCCCTGAAGTCCAACAGCAATATTTATCAAGTATTCAACACCTTCTAGGAGATGGTATGACACTTGTAAACTTACTATTTTTTATATCATGCCATTGTATGCAATATTTCAACAAATAAGACTTGAATAATTTTTGGTACCTTTTTTCTGCCCATAGGTCTGACTGAGTTAATAACTGTAGTTAAACAAGCTGTGCAGAAAGTTTTTGGAAGGTAAAGGTGACTTTTTTTTTTATCTTTTCCCTGGTAGTTGCTTCCAAATAGTGTCGGGGGGTAAAAATACTAAAATGAGGAAACTTTTTATTATTTGAAAATAGTATCTGAAAATGTCTGATTTATCTATTGATGTGCATTGGCAGGCTTAGCTTGTTGCAACAGATTTCTGGGTTGATCAGTATCTAAAAATGGTGATTGTTGTTGTGTGAATGTAATTTTGTCACAAGCAAATAAATGAAATCTATGTTGTTGACTCTGCAATTAACATTTTGGTCCTTTCTTTCCACAGTGTTTCTCTTAAACATACTCTGTCTCTTTTGGAGTTGGAGCAGAAACTTAAAGAAATCAGAAAGTTGATAGAACAGCATAAAGACTTGTCCCACTCAGATAAGATTGGATCTAGATCTCTGTTGTGTCATTATATGATGCCAGATGAAGAAAACCCATTAGCCACCCAGGTACTTGTTTAATTTTATGTGCATCATTTTTATTCTATTTTGTGTACCACATTATTGTTGTAGCATGGTAACTATACCCTTAATGAGAGCCAATGCCAGTTATTTCACATTAAGTCAAGTGTCCTAGTTTCTTTAATCTAGGCAATGTAATGTATGGACTAGAAGAGTTAAGACAGAATTGCTTTTTATTCTAATGTCAATTTCATCCTCCAGCATGGAGAAACAAAGGTTAGAGAGGAGAAGAAAACTTCAGTGGCAATCAGTTGTTTCACTAAAACAGTTTTCCAAACTTCCTGAAGTTTGCCAGCATCATAGTTACATATCTAATCCACATCTCGCACTGAGAGGAGATTTAGCTCTTAACTTGATATAAAACTAGTTTTAAGGAATAAACTTTCCCCAGAAGGGGTGATAAGATACTCATCTCATGTTAAATGACTAAATATAAACATGTTGAATTATTTCAACTTTAGAGGGCTAAGGAATACCGAATATCTCGCTAAGTTACTCTATTTCCCAGAAAACTTTCTGAAAGAAAACGGCAGTGATAAAATTAGTGAATGCTTCTGCGAACACAGAGATTATAAAGAGACTTGATAAGCACGATTTAAAACTTGGTTTCCAGTTGGACGTTTGTTACAATGATTTTCTTATTACATTTTTGGCTTGACTTCTCTCCCTTTTCCCTGTTGCTCTTACGTTTTAATCCTTATTTTTGGTTGCTCATGGGATGTTCGCTGTGAGGCTGCCTACCCTTTGCATGAGGAAGCCTTGTCTGTGCTTGCCATGAGTCAGCTCCCCAACCCTACTGGCCATTGACAACACAAGCACTGCCCTCTTGGCCTCACTGTCGCTCTACAGATTAGTGATTGGCATACGCCAACCCCCAAGACCTCCCAGCATCTCCCTGGAGTGTCCAGCCCCATGTCCACTGGACACTTGCAGTATTTACAAATCCACTGCTTCCTTCAAACAAACCATGCACTTCAGTTTACCACTTCCACCTCAGATCACCTCTGCTTTACACACAGCACATAGATATCTTTATAGTGAACTCAAGTACAGTAAAACCTCCGAGTTATGAACACCTTGGGGATGGAGGTTATAACTCTGAACAAAATGTTATGGTGGTTCCTTGAAACGTTTACAACTAAACATTGACTTAATACAGCTTTAAAATTTTACTATACAAAAAAATTCTGCTTTTAACCATCTTACTTTAAATGAAACAAGCACAGTTTCCTTACCTTGTCAAATCTTTTTTATACTTACCCTTTATTTTTGTAGTAGTGTATATTTAACATAGTACTGTACTGTATTTGCTTTTCTTTTTTGGTCTTTGCTGCGGCCTGATTGTGTACTTCCGGTTCCAAATGAGGTGTGTAGTTGACTGACCAGTTAATAACTTTGTTTGTAACTCTGAGGTTCTACTGTATAAGTCTATCTACACAGCATAGAGATTCAAGTAGCAGCAAGTAGTAGTATTGGAAACAGATGGTTACATGTAAAATAAAATCATAACACACATTCTAGTGCCTAGACTTACTTAAGATGATACTCTCATGTCTAATAAAGTATTGCTCACCTAAAATCTTTGTAGCCCAGGCTGGCTGCAACGCTTTTTGTGAGACTAGAACACTGTCAGTTGTTTCCTAGGTGAAGGATTCGGTATGTCGTCTTGTGCTCCAATATATACTGGAACAGATATACCTTTGTCTTTATTCATAAACCAGACACTTCCCCTGCTGTTTGTTCTTGTAGATTTTGCAATCTCTCAATCTGCACCTGATTCAGTATTCATGTAGGTATATAATACACAAAACGCAAATGGCCAGGGACATAGGTATCTTGCCTCTTGCCTGAAAGGAACATTTCTGAGATATGTCACTTTCTGGCGACCTGCCTTAATTCCAAGACATTGTGAATATAATTTTCAGTATAGCTACATAGCTCTGTAAATATCTGTACATACATGTTGCAGTGATTATGACAACCAGCAGGCTACTACTGGCTTTTGTTAGAGATCTCACATGCCACCGTCCGTCAACTACAGATATTGACCCAGGGGATCCCTGTAAAGCACTTTGCGCCCCCTGTGCACTCTGCCAGTTGGTATCAAGCGGTCCCCGGGTCACTTACTCCCATTTTACTAAATTTTTGAAATGAACACTAGAGGAACACCAACCTGGTTCTGCAACAGTGACTTCAAAACTAGACCATTATATTTGTAGTCTAACTGTATTCCAGTTGCTAATGGAGTTCCTATTAAATTGGATTTTTTGTTTGCTTTTTCTAGGCCTGTGGACTTACCGAAAGAGATGTTGCTACTATTAAATTACTTAATGAAACCAGAGATATGTTGGAAAGGTATAGAGAGAACCTGTATTAGCATTAAAATCTTTATAATAATTGCAATTTTCATATATGTACCGGTGCTGGTGGTTCCCCTCATAAAATTTGACCCTTAAATTATTAATACTGTATTAAAATTTAATGAGCTAAAGGCTTTTAGGCTGCCATTTTAAAAAGTGCTTAAGGGGCTTGAGTGCTCAAATTCAGTGGGATTTGAATACTGAATTCATTGGGCCTTTTCGAAAAACCAAGCTTTAGCTTTTAAAAACAAAAAATTGATTAATCACTGTAAACATTACTAGACACATCACTAGAAAATATACTTGCAAGAAGAAATAATCTTGCAGTGACAAGCTGATACAACAGGCCTTTTCCCCCTCATTTTCTGTGGTTCTGCAATAACTTGGGCCAACTTCTCCTCTCTTTTAGATCAGTGTAATTCCAGAGTTGTTTCATTGAAATCAGTGGCTTTCCTCCACTCTTACTCGTACGTAAAAGTGCAGAAATTTGGGCTTAATTTTCATTTTCAGATTCTATTTTTAAATGGATTCCAATTGACACCTTTTTATGCAGGGTTTTAGCAGTGCATTAAATGCTTTCTTCTACAAGGGAGTTATAAAAGTGAGGGGTTTTTCATTGAAAATGTTGACAGAAATTGAATATGGATGCACTGAACTATGGGCAGGTTGTTCTTTTCATTGATCTTCGAGAGGTATTGGGGATTTTATTGTGCCCATCACCACAGTTTCTTAGCACTAAGTAAGAATGATTATTGAAGTTCTAGTTCTCCTGTATTAGTGATAAATGCTTGATCTGCGCTGACTTTTGTTCAGCTTGCAGGTGGATTTCAATGTGTTGGTTATAACCTGTAAAGCCCTAAACGGTTTGGGACTTGGTTACTCTCTCTCTGGTATACTGCCTCAATTGAGAACAACACTGGTGCTCAAGGTGGAATTGCCTCAATAGAAATAAGAGGGAACCACTGGCAGGGTGTTCTGTGACCTTTTTTTTTTTTTTTTCTTTTTGGAACCTGCGTCTGCCAGAACCCATACTTGCTAATCTTCTGGACATGCTGCAAAGACCATCTGTTTGGTGGGCTGAGGAACATATATTTTCGAGCAGTCCTTTGTCTCTGTTATAACCTTTAATTTATGGGATAGGCATCCAGATTGCTGATGGGGTGCCTATGGGTGTATTTTAAAAATGTGAAGAACTACATATTAGGAACCAGAACAGCAATTTTTAAAAACTTTTTCTTTTTACAGCCCAGATTTTAGTACAGTTTTGAGCACGTGTTTAAACAGGGGATTCAGTCGACTATTGGACAATATGGCAGAGTTCTTTAGACCCACTGAACAGGACTTATGTCAGAGTGGCTCTGTAAATAGGTAAATATTGCTTTGATGATATTTTACGTGTTTTCTGTCTTGATTATGCTTTTGACTTCACAGGAATCTCTGCACATGGTTATAGATACCATGGCCCCGTATAATGGAAGTAACTGGTGATGAGAAGAATTCTAGCACTTCATAAACAAACATGGATTTTAGGATTTTACTCACTTTAGTGAGGTAGAGAGGTACTAGCTTTGTCATTTTACAGGTGAGAAAACAGCAGTATAAGCTGTGATTTGACAAAGGTCCCACACAGTCAGTTGCAGCGTTAAAGCTAGAACTTCAGAGTTCTTGGCTCTCTATCCCATGCTTAGTCTGCTAGAACATGCTGATAATTATTTTAGCAATAGTTTTTACAAACCCTGAGTTCAGAGTCCTCCAGCCTAAACCACTGGGCCAGACTCATCCCTGTTGTGACTCCGTTGTCTGTTTTTAATCCCCTACTTCTTAACACACTCCATCCTCCTTATAAAGCTTTGTTTTAGCATTCTCTGATATGAAGTTTCACTCCTTGACTGCCAGATGCTTAGTTTAACCCCTTCTGAACTACGTTCCATCTATAATACAGTCAGAGTACACAGAACTGTACAATAATTGGAGTGTGCTGAATACAGAATAGGTCCTTCCTGGAAGAATGGATGCTGAAAGGCAAAGTGGATTTAAAAACCCCCACACAGGATAAACATAGAATAATATGAAAAGGAGTACTTGTGGCACCTTAGAGACTAACCAATTTATTTGAGCATAAGCTTTCGTGAGCTACAGCTCACTTCATCGGATGCATCCGATGAAGTGAGCTGTAGCTCACGAAAGCTTATGCTCAAATAAATTGGTTAGTCTCTAAGGTGCCACAAATACTCCTTTTCTTTTTGCGAATACAGACTAACACAGCTGTTACTCTGAAACCATAGAATAATATGAGGTCATTTTTATAGCTGAAATACTTAACAGAATAGATAAATTGTGGGCATTTCCAAGGGAGCTTGACTTAATTGCACTTCCCTTATAACACACTCTTTATGCCCTGATCCTGCATTGGAGGACATATAGGCAAACTCCTGCACCTAGTGAGAACCCTGTTGGTTTCAGTGAGGCTCTACGTGTGTACAGGGGTCTGCTTACAAAGATCTGTTTCAGTGCAGGATTGAGTTTTGAGATGGACTGTGAAAGGGGCATATGGAGGGGCTTTATTACTCTGATATGTTTAGTAGTAAGATGAAAGTGAAATATGTGTACTTTTTGGGTGAAATCCTGGCTACACTGAAATCAATGGCAAAACACCTTATTTGAAAACTCCACACTCATCCAGTTCTAAAAAATCATTTCAAATGGGAAAAAGATTATCATTGTCAATAACACAAAAGCAGAACTGTAATTCATTTAAAAGTGCTTGATAGTCCCCTTAAATATAATTTATTTAAATGGATACAATTACTGTACTATTTTGGATTGCTATTAATCTCCCATCTGTCCTACTCGACTCCTCACGTTACCTCCCATAGTATTTGAAAGAGGATGGGACTGCAAACTGACATAGCTAATGATACAAACGGTACAAACTTTGGTTGAACTATAGGTCTTGCTAATGTGATACACCTATGTTGTTGGATGGAGTACAGTCACCAACAGATCAGTTGCTGCTTCTTGTGCTTGTTTTCTATATGTGTGCTTTTAACAAAAGACCTGATAAAGAACAAATAAGTAAACTTAAAACCACACACAATGCAAATCTGAAACTTACTCTTTCAAGGGTAAAAGAGATGGAAGTGACTTCTTCAGAGTTATAACAATCCCAAAGAATTTATATATAGTTTTTCAATATAAAAAGGAGGCTTATGCCTGCCTCTTATGTGTTTTTTATTCCTTCTAGTCTTTCCAGTGTCAGTCTTCCTTTGGCAAAGATAATACCCATCATAAATGGACAGATCCATTTGGTGTGCAGTGAAACCCCTAGTCATTTTATTCAGGTAAGAAGCCTTTGTACTTAGTATCTTAAAAGTATCCCAAGTCTGCTAAAATATTCATTGTTAAATGCAACATTTTATAGCAAAACTGTATTGCCCAATTCTCATGTGATGAGTTTTAGTTCAGTTTCTTTTCAGAAGTGGGAACAATTGGTGCCACTTAAGAAAAGGCTCCCTCTCCCAAAAAAAGGTCAGTCTCTCTCTCTTATCCCTGCCACCTGCTGTTGTCAGTGGGAGGGTAGGGAGAGCGGGAGAGAAGAAGAGAAGGATGGGTGGTAAATGCAGAATGATCTCTTGATCAGACTGCTTTGGCAATTCTGATCACAATTTTGTTTTTCAAATGTGACAAACTTTCATATTTGAGTAAAAAACTCAACACTTTCTGGTATCAGACTCTGTCATGTTTAACCATGTGTAAGTACTTCAGCAAGAAAAGGTGATGGTTCTTAAACTAGTTATTTTTTACTTCCATCTTCTTCCAGGACCTGTTGATGATGGAACAAATGAAAGACTTTGCTGCTAATGTGTATGAAGCTTTTAGTACTCCTCAACAATTAGAGAAGTGAACTGTGCATCAAAAGGAACCGATCATGTCTTTATATAGTACATCCCTTGTGAATACCTGGTGGGAACTTAAGGATTTTGGTTAATTTCATGATAGTGTAGGATTGCTAGACCTTCAGAAAGAATACACTTCTTGAAATACTTGGGAATGCACCTGCTATTGTTTATATAATAGAATTCTGCTTACAACACCTGATGAAAAACTTCGTGTTGGAAGAATCACTGTTCACTAAGACTTTGTATTAAGCAGGTTTCAGCTGTATTTAATTAACTCAATTAGAACTACTTTTATTGTACACAGAAGGCCAATATTAAGATACCTACAGTTATTAAAACTGACTTGCTTCAGATGTGGTGAATTTTGGAAGAAGCAATCTCTCTGATCATAAAACTCTAGAAACTGCAACAGACAGTAAGATGGGTGAAGTCAGGCTTCTCTCTCCTTCCCCCACAAAAACTTTAAAAAACCCTTCTTTCCTCAATTCTATAAATGCTATCCTAGAGGATTTAATATTCCAGAGGCAAAAGCACAGTCTCTGCCAACTGATGCAGGTGCCTGACCAATGTTGTGGGTGCTTGCCTTCTTGCTGAAGACTTAGAATACATTGATTTTTAGAGGGTCTGTTGTGTTTATGCTATCGATGAGCAGCTATCGATGTACACATTTGTAAATATTTTATCTTACTTTATATTAATTTTGATCCCAGTACACTGTCTGTATTGCAATAAAGAATTTTAATGTAAAATTTGTGTGCAATAACTTTACCAACATAAAATAATGTCTATACCTAAATAGACCACCATTTTAAAACTTTACATATGTTAAAATTTCTCTACATTTTAGTCTTGCATTTATTTTCATTGGTTTCCTACAGAAACTTGCAAAGACTAGAAAAATATAACTCTTTGGCACAAAAGGTGGGACTACGGGAGAGCAATTTTCATGTACATATGGATTTATAAGTCCACACGAGATACCTATTTAAAAACCCAATCAGCATAAATAAGAGAAACTACAGCAGCCCTACTGACTATAAGAATAGCTAAATGAACCACACAGCACAGGTGCATAACATCAGTTCACCACTCAGACTTTTACTATGCCCATCACTATACCATAAGTACAGATTTTGTAACTCAGGCCTACTCCTATTCACAATCTCCTAAATTCTACGCAGTAGATAACAAAATTTCACATGTAAAATTAAAATTTTGTGTTAAATTCCTCACCAAGGGGAGCTGCTTGAAATAGTTACAACTACATGATTTTCCTAGTCTATTACTCGCAGCCAGTCAGACTAGAGCCCTGATCTTGAAAAGACTTAAGCACATGCATAACCTTATATGTTGTGACTACTATTAAAATCAGTGCAACTACTCAGTATATAATGCTATGGATGTGCATAACTCCTTGCAAGATTGCTGCCTAGGGTAGGATATACAATGGAATATTAGATAATGATTAATGTTTCTGAAGTAGGATAGAAGCTACAGCTGTACTAACTTCCCCAGCTCTCTAGAAATGTGGCACTGAAGTTTCTTTACAAATGTCTTTGACAAAATAAATTGTAATAGACTTTGACTCTTCTGAAGGCTGTGAAAATAGCCTAGTTAATCTTTCTTCATTTAGAATTCTGTCTAGCCACTTATACCATGTTCAATACCACAGTCCTGTTACCCAAAGATCAATACTGATTGGCCAGTTGGGCCTTTTAGGTGTCCCAACTGCACCCAGCCTTGTAGTCACTGAAACACAAATCTCTACATCCCTTTGGTTAAATGGGTATTGAGGAAGAGATAAAGGGTTTGTCATAAATGGACAGCCCATGCCATAGGAGGAAGGATGGATTAGAATGACTTTTAAACAGTTTTCTCCCACAAGTGCTATTTAGAGCAGTATTTGGCCCTTTCAGTCACTTAACTCACCTTCTGCTGTAAAAAGGTAAACCTGGAACTGCTAAATACACAGTGAGTTGAAAATTATTGGGGGGACACAATGCTGCTGAAAGGACAGCCATGTTCCTAGAAGGCAGCAGAGGTCCAGATATTTCTAGAAATATCTTTTCTGCTCTCTTATATCCTTCACAAGGAGTGCCTTTCATAGTGAAAGGATGTGTTGCTCAAGTTCTCCATAATTTAAAAATTAACCATACCCCTCATAGCAATAACCTGCAGCATAGCAGAGATTCTGCTAGACTCAGTGTATTTCTAATGTGGCTGAAAGTGCCTTATTCATGATTTACTACCACAGCTGGTCAAATTTTTTAATGTGAAATTATTTTTAATGAAAGAGAGCCTTTTTTCAATAACAAACTTCAAAACTTCACTTTTGATTAATTTTATTTTTGGTTATTTTTCCTTTTTCAGTGGCAAAGAGGGAGAGAGGAAACAACTGAAATATTTCCATTAGAAAAAAAATAAATGGTTTTAAAAAGTACACAAAATAACTTCAAAAAGGCTGACTGGTACAACTAACCCTTGCCCTGTACACCTGCTTTTTGATCAACTTATCGCTGCAGAATTTGGCTACATTCACAACCTTGCTCCTGCTGTTGTGGGCTGCTTAAGGAAGATGCACCATGGGTCAGTGCACAGACCTTTTTTGAAGAGATGAATTGAAACCAGTACATCAGAAATCTAATATTATGCTGCAAACAAAGTCCAATGTAATCTTACAAATCCACCCCACCACTTAAAGCTAACCAGTCTTTCAAATCAAAGAGGTTAAATGCTGGAAGTGAAAGGCCAAATGCCCATTCTGCAGAATCTGGAACAGCATTTGTCTGCATTAAATCTGCTCCCATCAATCCCAATTTCAGCTGTACATGGGGAGTTCAATATAGCGTATATATAAGCAAGTTAGAAATTTGAAGTGTTCTCAGTAACATTTGTGAAGAAACAGCAACTGAAGTCTCCATTTGTATCCTTCAGTTTACATTCATCAGTTGCAGAGTCCAGCCCCATTGACAGGGTAACTGACTAGGGGTTAGCTGAGGCACAGCCACTGTCATCCCCTTTTCTCCCAGTGAAACCCACTTCAATTGTCCTTTATGTCCAATCAGCTTCACCTGGAAAAAAAAAAAACAATCAAATTGAAATCTATCCAAAGTGACTTGCCCCAATGATTCAAATTGCAGTCTATTCAAAGTGACTGTTGGCCCAATAATTACATGCATATATTTTTCCACTACTTAACAGCAGTGATGAGCTTCAAGAACCGGTTCCTTCAGTCGCTCCGGGTCTTCGGCGGCATGTCCTGAAGTACCAGCCGCCGAAGTGCCGCCGAAGACCCGGAGCGAGTAAAGGGCCCGCTACCGAAGACCCGGAGCACCACCGGGTGAGTGAAAATTAAAAAGGGATTCTCAGCCAGGGGAGCCTCCCCAGCCGGGAGCTCAGGCGGCCCGGACAGGACGGTCCTGCAGGCCAGATGTGGCCCGCGGGCTGGAGTTTGCCCACCCCTTTAAGAACCGGTTCTAAACCAGCCTCAAACTTTAACAACCGGTTTGCGCGAACCGGCTCCAGCTCACCACTGCTTAACAGGTCCTTTTAACATAATGGATTAACTGTAGGCACCTCTTTGCCAGCCACATGAATGGTCAGAGGCTGTCCAAAGGTTCTAAACATGCTTCTAAGGTGGTCATATAAATAAGCTGGCAGATGTAATGATGCTGTGTCCTATGATTTGGGCCAGACTATGGTTATTATGTTCTACATGCAGATGGCAGTGGGAAATCAAAAGGATTTTGAGATACTAGCTCCCTATGTGAAGGGCCAGGTTTCACAATACAAACCAGATCATTATCTTACAAATAATGGAGTAGTTTACATTTTTTTTAATACATACTACCACAAAAATAGAGCAAAGTGACTATACACAAACAATGTTCAGATGATTAAGCAGAACATGTACATGAAGGTGAAGAGGTTCCAAACATAATAATGCAATGTTACACTTTTGGAAAGTTAGTTAACAGTTTCTTAAACTTGCACTACTTCTTGCCTATAGGAAGAAGTCAGATGCCAACATGGGTATTTTATGGGAAGCAGGAGTTTTTGTTTTTTTAAAAGGTAAGATATTCTGGAATCTGCTTTTAAACTGAATTGTACTTTACTGTAATGGAAATAACCATTCTGCTCAGCTCAGAAAAAAATCAATGATTTTTTAAATATACTACTGCTTCATTTAAAAAGCATATTAGAAAGCAGGACGGGGGGGGGGAAATCACTTAAGAAGCTATATAGAAATTATACCATTGCACATAGTACTTAGGGTGGTATAAATTCTATTCTCAATTTACTCTGCTGTAAATCAGGAGTAATTGTTTGAGTTAGTACAACTGACACTTCCATTACACACACTGTTAACAGTAAGTAAAATTTTGGCAGATTAAAATTTTTTTTAAAAAACCTAGTGTTCTTTGAACAAGTCTTTGAAATAACTTTTCCTATTTGTCTACATTACACTACACCTCCTCTGAAATTTTGGCCCTGTGTTGTGACCAGCTGAAGTCATGAGGAGTCTTAATATTTAGAAAGGAAGGAGGGACTTGTGTCAAAGCATTGGCCAGGGAAAAGGTGATTTGGGTTCAATTCCCAGCTCTGCCACAGCCTTCTCCTGTGACCCTGGGCAAGTCCCAATCTATGCCTCAGTTCCCCCTTCTGTAAAATGGGGATAACATGTCCTTTTGCCTGTCTTTTGCCAGTCTTGTTTATTTAGATTGTAAGCTCTTTAGGAGAGGGACTCTCTCTTATGAAGTTTGTACAAGGCCTAGCACATTAAGGCTCTAGTATTGGTAGGGGCCTCTAGGCATTACCATAATGCTGCTACTAATAATGATTAAAAATGCAAAACTAAGAATGATCTATTCATTTTAAAGTCTCCCCATTCCTTGCCTTTCATCTGAGGAGCGCAGGCCAAATTCTTCAGTGTCATGATAATGTAATTCAGTTGCCAACTGTAATTTGTGCTACAGTAGCACTCTGTGTGTAACACAAGCACCCCCATTTATATACCAAGGTGTCATTATGGGGGAGTGTACTGAAGTGGGAACAGAGCTGGTCAAAAATTGGGCATGTCAAGAGGAAAGTCACATTAGGCTAGAGCAGTGCAAGCAGCCAAAAAGCTACTCACAAGAGGGTGTAACACATCATCCCTTGGGGATAGAGGAATTACCACCTGCCCTAATTTACACTCCCATCCTTATGGTTTTTGGAGTTCTTCACTAAGAAGAAAAGTCAGGGTTGACTGGCTCAGCAAGACACCCTTAGAACCAAGGAAACATACTCTAGACCAGTGGTTCTTAACCTGGGGTGCACGCATCCTCTGGGGGCGCGAGATGCCCTTTCTGAGGGTGCGAGATATGCCAGATATTTTTTAGAAGGTAAATCATTGAAAACACCAGTTAAGCACAGGCACGTACGTACAACTACTTTGTTTCATCAAACCTATGTATTTATTAACATTATACATTTTTTAACGATTACTGTAATATACAAACAAAAAATACATCTAGGTTTAGAGAACTGACCTACTTCAACGATTTTTGATAAGGGGTGCGAGAACATATTTTGAGAACCAAAGGAGTGAAGGCTGCAGTAAAGGTTAAGAACCACTGCTCTAGACCATCTAGCCGCTCAGGGCATCATAGGCCCGGTTGGAAGCCTATTGATGAACCTATTTGCATCCATGACCAGTTTGAAAAAACAAGAGGTTCTACCTGAGAAAGAGACACTCCCTTATGTCAGAAGTAGGCCTCCTTTATGCCATTCCTCCCTCAGCCACTCAGAGTCTCTCGACACAAACACCTAGTTCACAGCAAGCCGGGGTGTAAATCTATGTCATACTAGCCTGCCACACATTAAGTGTCTGTGTGGCCCTTGCTGCCAGGCACTAAAAGTTCCCTGGTGAGCTGGATCTACCCCGCTTTGAAATGGGAGTCGATTAAGGCACACTAGGGAACTTTTTGTGCGCAGCAACAGGGTCCACACAAATACTTAATTCACACCTCAGCCTTAATTTACAACTGAATCTTCCCCCTTACAAGGGATGACTTGCTGCTTTTTGCATGCCACTGTGAAGGCTGTCTGACATGGAGGGGACTGGGCTTGTCTTCACTATCAGTGTAAGTCGACCTAAGTTACACTACTCCAGTTATGTGAATAACGTTGCTGGAGTCGACATAGCTTAGGTTGACGTACTCCGGTGTCTTCACTGTGCTGCGTCGATGGGAGACACTCTATGATTGACTTACCTTATTCTTCTCAGGGAGCTGGAGTACAGGGGTCGGCCGGAGAGTGCTCTATTGTCAATTTAGCGGGTCTTCATTAGATCCACTAAATCGACACCCACTGCATCGATTGCAGCAGCATTGATCTCCTGGTAGTGAAGACAAGTCCTCAAATAGGGACAATTCTGTCTTACCTGTGCATTTTCATTCTAGGAACCTCCAGGTCAGACAGCCAGATCCTCCCTGTGGAGAACTGCATTAAGTTTGCTGGAGAGGGGTGTCTGCCTATTGCTTGCTTGTTGAGTAGTTTGAAAGGCAAGTGGGTATTCCTCCAGGAAATCTCTAAATTTAATGTCAAGACTCTGCTGTGGGTGGTTTGAGTTGAACAGCACTTTTACACTTCGATATAGTTAGCATTTTTCATCTTTGGAAGCTATCATCCTGGGCAGTTCTTCCTAAGAGGTGGCCCTAAGCCCAAGCTCAGAGCAAAGATCTGCTCGGCCCCCAGTTGTCATGGACCAAGAGAACGCCCTACTATCAAGTCTGACATAGAGAGACCTAGACTTAAAGTTAATAGTGACGACAGAATTTTCCCTTTTTCAACATATTCTATTCTGTTTTTACATATCACCAAAGGTGACAGGTATGTATTATTTGAAAACAAAAATGTTCGCAGTGTTGATGGCACATTTTTCAGATATTTTCTGATCTATCTTATGAATATATTCCTTGACAATGCGTTAGAAAGCTCACAGAAGTAGCAAAAAAGATAGTGGTCACTTACTTGTGTTGCTCCAATTTTGGTTTTTGGGTCACCAAGTACCAGAGTCTCCGAGATTGGCCAATTAAGGAAAATGGCATAGACTGTCTCTTCTTTAGGTTTGAATGTGTACCTGGTTGGAAATGGGGAGTCATATAATTTAGGTCCAGTTGTTGTTGTTTTTTTGTGATTATCCACACACTTGAGAGTAATGTACATGTAAAGATTTCAGGACTGGAAAAGGAATTTTAAAAGTTGATGGCAATTAGGATCACAAACACCACAAGAACTGTTTACATCAGAACTACAGCAATGCAGTCCTTGTCCTGCCAAACTACTATTTAAAAAAGTTTGGATTCCTGCAAATCTTTTTTCCAAGTATAATTTATTCTCTACCAAACAATCGTGCAAATATTTGTAACACTTCTCTTTCTCTTCTTACATATTAATGTTTCTCATGAGTTTTACTTCTAGCTTTTTATTGTGTCTAGACGTGATATTTATATTTAATAGCCGATGATGGGGTCAGGAGTACAGAACGGACCACGAGGGAAGGAGAAGGAGTAGGGCCAAAATGCAGATGAGGGATGGTTGTGGATTACTGGCACAGCAAAGGCACAGAAGCTAAGGGATAGAGCAGGGTCCAGAGACTAAAAAGGGGTGAATCTGATGGTTGATTTCACCAGAAATGACATTAACATTATCTTACCAAATAATTTATCCATCATACTCAGTTTGACAGGGCTCATGGCCATCCTACTATTGATCAGAGTTGTTTTCTAGGAACTTTTTTTTTAAAAAAATCCAGCTTTGGAAGCTATTATTGTGAGGAGTTCTTTCTAAGCATCCTTTAAAAAGTGGCTAATTTTAAAAAAGTACCTTAACATTTCTGTCTTTCTCATGATAGTGATATTGACTTATTTCTTATCATCAGTTTTATATTGTATCGATCAATATTCTATAAAAAGAACAGGAGTACTTGTGGCACCTTAGAGACTAACAAATTTATTAGAGCATAAGCTTCCATGGGCCCATGAAAGCTTATGCTCTAATTAATTGGTTAGTCTCTAAGGTGCCACAAGTCCTCCTGTTCTTTTTGCGGATACAGACTAACACGGCTGCTACTCTGAAACCTGCCAATATTCTACAGTAATTCCTAGGTCTTGCTTTAGTTTTTCAGCTACTTTTGCTGAAAGGCATAAACGGGCCAAAGATACACATTGAGCCTTTGTTTCAGTCTGCATTGGAAGCATAAACTCTCTTGTCTCCCAGTTTTTTCCCCCTAATCATTAGGATGTACCAACTTCACTAATGTCCAATATATATATATATATTCTTCCTTTAGGCACCTATCTTGGCTTTCCGAAAGGGTTCTTTTCTGAGACAGCCAAATAACATACAAATTAAGGTAGTGGTTTCTTTATTGTAAACACTTGTCCACTAGAAATTGCACAACTTCACGAAAGGGTCTCAATAGTTATATTTTCTGCATATTGTTTCACTAGTCTTACCACACTCCTGGTGTGACAGTGTCATTCTGCGTTCTCCATGGTTTAGTTCCGTAAATGGCTTCTCCATTGACTCTCAGCCAGACACCCATCTGCCTTAGGCGTTCTTGGAATATAACATCAATGCGACCATCATGGGTGGGCCCAATGTTCATCAGGAGATTTCCCCCACATGATACTGTTTCTACGAGTTGCTGAAACATTTAGCAACGTCAGAGTGTTAAGATTATGACCAATGAAGGTATACACATTGTCTGGTGTTCTTACCAAAACTTAGAACTCTGCTCCAGACACATGGGTTGAAAGAGCTGAATCAGTATTTGACACTGCAATATGCAAAGTAGTATGTTAGAGGTTCCAATCGTTTCTACAAAATTTAAGCTTCCATTAAAAATGTTACATTTTTAGCTTGTATGGCTCAAGAAAACCTTCCAAATGTGATCTCACTCTGTGATGCCTGACTAACTCTGCATTTTTTCAGTCTGTCTGCATTATGAGTTATCTGCTTCCTATTTGTTTAACTGCGGGCTGAGTCTGAACCCTAATGATGACTGATATCAGTCGTTTTATATTGTAAACATCCAGATATTCTGAAATGGTGGTCAGATTCTGGGATTGTAGTTGGATACTGTGAAGAGCCCCTGATACATACACACACACACATACACGTTACTTCTGAGAGTGGGTAACTATTACACGAAAAAAAACCTACTTGTACCACAGAATAAAACGAAATTAAACAAATATCTTTGGTTTCTGCAGCTAAATACTCATTTCTTTTCAGAACTATCTTGTATACAGTACAAGAGTTAAAAGTAAACTGCAGCACCTAAACTATTAAGAGAGCTTACACACTAAGACCTCGTTCCTACAACTGATTTCAGGTGGGTGGACCTCCTGTGTCTGCAAAAAGCCCCACTGAACTCAATGAGGCAGGTGCAGGGGTCCACCTGCAAAGAACCAGTTGCAGGATCAGGATCCTACCTTACCTTACTAATTTGTTTTAAATCACAATTATCTGCATGTCCTACTTTAATGAACAGACAAAGTATTTTAATTTAAAAATGTAAGTATAAGATTGGATTGCATTGGGGAAATAAACCACCTAAAAAAAAAACAGATGCAAAGTAACAAGGAAGTCATTCCTGAAACAACCAAATATATCAAAGCCTTTTGCATTTCTCTCACACCAGAGATTGATGAACACCTGGAGCCCATGCACTTTGAAATAATTCCCTACTGTTGTATTAGGTAAAATTCTCATTGACTTCAGCAGACATTAGAAGTGTTGAAAAGCTACAGCATCTACTCCAAATTTGGGTATATGAGGTACAACATGTGCATACAGCTGTATGAATGTTTGTTTCTTTCCTGGACATAATGTTTTTGTTTGACATGCTGTACATCAAATAACTTAACCCGTAGAAGGACTTAGTTGTTAATAGACCAATTAAAAGACTTTGTAGGTTCATTTGGAAGTCTTGAACTGGTAGGATGGAAACATCAATTTTATTATCACAAATTTTACAGGATTAACTGTGGGAGAAGTTAGAATTAGCCAGCAGAAATTCAACCCATTCCCTAGGAACTACTTCCTTTGTGATTAACTGTCACTGAAATGCCTAGTCTGTGGTCACACTTCTATTGGAAACTTTCCTAGCATGCTTTTCAGGCAACTGGCCCTTTACATTTGGAAAAGCAAAACAGCTACAACCATAAAGTTTCTATTTTGTAGCTGACTGCTGAGGGCTACATCTCACTTCCTTCTACCTGGCAAGTGCTGATAGTTCTTACTATGGTTTACCTTGGTATTTCTTTCACGCCTCAGAAAAGGCCACCTTCATATTTTTATATCTATACCTGCAGATTTTTTAAGCTAGTGGGCACCGATAGCTTGCATTATACTTAAGGTTAGTTCCATCTTGCATTCTAACTTATTTAAAAAATTGTAAGAAATTACATGTAAGACCTACACCTAAGATAAAAATTTAACTCAGCTGTTGACTGTTAGATGTTAACTCTAACCCAGCTGTTAGACTGCAAAGTCCAGCCATCAAACAAAAGCTAGATTTGGGTTATGTGATAATATCAAACTATACACACCCACAAAATAATTGAGTGTTACAACTGCAAATTTCACTGTGTTGTGACTACTCCTCAGAGATTAAAGTTTCGAGTTGATCTGATGGCTTGTCTCTAAATGTGTGCAAGATGTGAGCTTGGGAGCACCCTTTGAACTCTGGAGGGCAATGAAAGTTGCCGGTGGAGGCAGAAGTGTATTTGAGTTCTTTGGATGAGTCAGCAATCTGTTCCCAGCACCGTCTGTTGTCAAACTCATAAGGTGATGTTGAGGGTAAAATGAGAAAAGTGTCCCCTCAATGAAGTGGGACAGGCAAACCCAAATTCCTCCACATGGATCAGCCTTCAAATCTGGGTCGGATGTAGAGAATTCAGACTTGGATTGCTATTTCCACCAATCTGTAAAACACATTAATATTTCTATCCTGTCTCTGGAAAACTTTTATCCTTTTATATTTATGAAATAGCAACATTTAATGTAGAGTATCGCTCTTTGCATTGCATGAATGTAGACTCTTTTTTGGAAACAATTAGTTATATGCTATGTAAACAGGGATTCAGCAGACATAAAGCCCATCCACGTCTATGGAATTTAATGCATGTTTTGCCATTGACTTCAGTAGCAGCAGGATTGGTTCCCTGAGTGTTGCTGGCAGAATATTCTGGGAGATATGAGTAGAAAACTACAGAAACAATAATGACTCTTTTGTATTTAAATGCCACAAACACTTAAAGTGTGTAATTTGCATAAAATAAATACTTAGAAGAATACTAAATATCCATGGCTTATTATTATTTCATATTTGTCACCATAGAGTAGGAGCAGAGAGAACCTTAAAGACAGAAAGAAGAGGAAGTGCTTGCCTCTTTCATTTGCAATAAAAGTAACTGAGTGGAATTTATGGGCCTGATCCTCATCTTGCTTACATGTGTGTAAATCGCAAATAATTCCACTGAAGTCAAACTGGTGTAAGAGAAAGAGGAGAATCAAACCATAGGATTTGCACAGTTGAGGTAGAGCCATTACTGAACTTAGTTTGATAATATAATCAAAGGAAATGATCATCAAGAGGTCACATAATTAGTTATTTCTTCCCATTACATTGGTGAACTATAATAATCAGAAGTACTGGCCAGATGTTGTATACCATATCTCTGTCTTACTGTACCTTTACCAGTTCTTCAATCGTGAGGTAATCACTTAGCTGCGTATTCCTCCTATAACCCCATGACCATTTGTCTATGGTCATACAGTTTTCCCACTTATGAGGCAAAAGGTGTCCTGGGTTATAGCGGTCGCTGCAGGTGTAGTATCCACCATGTTTACAAATGCTGCCAACTCCCCAGCGATCATTTGTTACAACTGCATCCCGAACTGGGCTGAAATTACAGAAATTTTAAACAAATGATTATGATTTTTAATTTTTTAGACTAAATGTCAGCTCTTTTCCCCAGAAATTCACGTTCAAGATGACTTCTGTATTCCTAATTTTCCTCTTTACATAATGCAAATGGGTACGAAATCTGAGGTCTTACACAGAATGGGAGTAGTGAATGGACCCGCTTCTGCACTCCTTACTCAGGCACACCTCCGACTGTCTGCCATGGAAATAGATTACAGTACAGATCCTTGAATATGTACTGTGTCTTATGTGCAGTGTCAAAGGCACGGTCTGTGAAGAAAGTGTCCTGATCATGGACTATAAGGTGGATAGAAAGCTGACTAGATCATCGCGCTCAACGGGTAGTGATCAATGGCTCCATGTCTAGTTGGCAGCCGGTATCAAGTGGCGTGCCCCAAGGGTCGGTCCTGGGGGCCGGTTTTGTTCAATATCTTCATTAATGATCTGGAGGATGGTGTGGATTGCACCCTCAGCAAGTTTGCAGATGACACTAAACTGAGAGGAGAGGTAGATACCCTGGAGGGTAGGGATAGGATACAGAGGGACCCAGACAAATAAGAGGATTGGGCCAAAAGAAATCTGATGAGGTTCAACAAGGACAAGTGCAGAGTCCTGCACTAAGGACAGAAGAATCCTATGCATCACTACAGACTAGGGACCGAATGGCTCGGCAGCAGTTCTGCAGAAAAGGACCTAGGGGTTACAGTGGACGAGAAGCTGGATATGAGTCAACAGTGTGCCCTTGTTGCCAAGAAGGCCAATGGCATTTTGGGATGTATAAGTAGGGGCATTGCCAGCAGATTGAGGGATGTGATCGTTCCCCTTTATTCAACACTGGTGAGGCCTCATCTGGAGTACTGTATCCAGTTTTGGGCCCCACACTACAAGAAGGATGTGGAAAAACTGGAAAGCGTCCAGCGGAGGGCAACAAAAATGATTAGGGGACTGGAACACATGACTTATGAGAAGAGGCTGAGGGAACTGGGATTGTTTAGTCTGCAGAAGAGAAGAATGATTTGATAGCTGCTTCCAACTACCTGAAAGGGGATTCCAAAGAGGATGGATCTAGACTGCTCTCAGTGGTAGAAGATGACAGGACAAGGAGTAATGGTCTCAAGTTGCAGTGGGGGATGTTTAGGTTGGATATTAGGAAAAAAAATTTCACTAGGAGGGTGGTGACGCACTGGAATGCGTGGTGGAAGAGGTGGTGGAATCTACTTCCTTTGGGGTTTTTAAGGTCAGGCTTGACAAAGCCCTGGCTGGGATGATTTAGTTGGGGATTGGTCCTGCTTTGAGCAGGGGGTTGGACTAGATGACCTCCTGAGGTCCCTTCCAATCCTGATATTCTATGATCATATTCTTAACAAAACCACCCTACTTGCCATCATGGTAGATGACTGTTACTTACAAGAGAATAAAAATAGATAGAATGGCCAGACCATGTTAATGGAACAACTTATGGACCTGCTTGACATTTTTCATGAAAAATGTTCATAATTTTTCAGCCATGTCTAATAATTTGGTTGTTAAAGGGAATACTCTTCCCTGACTTGATCCCTTATATTGCAGGGAAATTAAGTGGGAGATGACATGGTTAAGTGCCCAATAAGTGAAACAATGGATCCCACACAATATATGGAAAATGAGACAGAGGCTATAGCCTGGCCAAAGTTCCAATTTAAGAGCTAAATATATGCTAAAAACAAGACACCTGTCATTATACAGCCAGGCTAAAAATCCAGTGCTGTTCCAGTAAGTATCTGGTGCATTACCATCCCCATCAGACCAGAGGATCTCTGGCTGGTATTTAGCCACAATCTCATAGAGCTCAGGCAATGACTTGGCTGTTGGAAACTGTCTTGTCTTGAATACATTGGAGGCATCATAAAGGAAGAGAGGATTGAACCATTCAAAGAGAGAGTGATACAGCCCAAAGTGCAAATCCGTCCTGTTTCTAATAGATGTTGCTAGTTCAGCCACAATGTCCCGTTTTGGTCCTACGTTGACAGCATTCCAATTCCATGAGTATTTGGACCCCCACAAAGTAAAACCTAGAAAGAGAAAGTTGAAGGACAAAAAGAGAATAAAAAGCACTGTAAGCATATTCTTATATATGCTATGCTATTAGTCAAACACACATGCTGATTGCAGCTCCCCAGGAAGAGGAAGTAGGCTCTTCCCTGTTCTGCAGCTCCCCAGAAAGAAGAAGTAGGCTCTCCCCACTTCTGCTTGCCCTATCACTGAAATCTCTAGTTATGTATAACCATAATATTCCTTCCTTTAGAAGAAGAATCCAATACCAAGATGTTGCTTAAAAATTGTTTATACCATGTCTACAAATGACACATAACTCTCAGTTTCTGCACTAAGCAGTCTCTTACTATGGGTATGTATAGCACCTAGTACCACGGAGACCTGATCTTGATTTGGGCTTCTAGCTGCAGCAGTAATAATAGGAATCAGGCTACTAATGTTGAAATATAATTGTGCATATTTCAAAATCTTAACCGACTCCCAAGAACACATTGTACATTTCTTGGAGAAAGGTAGAGAGCTAACGAACTCTCTGCACACAGTAATGTTCTATATGAAACAGAACACGATTTACTCTTCTGGTTCATTAAGCAATAAAAAGCCTAGAGCTAAATTACGCAACAGTCAGACATTAACAACTTCTGTGGCTGTTGTAGGAAGCTCTGCAGCACTCTTAACTTCAGTCATTGCAACCTATAGCAGGAGGAATAATGTGATAACAAATTCTTCCTTCTATCAATGTTCCAGCCTTTTATAGGGGATATGGGCTAACAAATACCACTTTTATTCTTGCCAGGTTTTTAGCATCTAGCCAGCTGGACAAGATAACTTCACCTGGGTTTTTGTTCTGTTAGAAGAAATGAACCATGAACTGCAACAACTGCCAGCCCTTGCACACGTTCTATTTACCTTCATGATGTTTTGAAGTCAAGACAACATATTTTGCACCAGAAGCCTTCAGAATATCTGCCCACTGGTTGGCATCAAAAAACTCGGCTGTAAACAAAGGGCCAAAATCTTCATAACTGAAGCCAGGAGGGTAATTTGTCTCCATAAATTTTACATAGGCCGGTCTCTTTTCCTTCTGCCAATACCACCTTCCAAATACACAATAAAAATATCCAATGACATTTAAAAAATATATATACAGTTATAATAATCAATTCCTGTTTTGCCATTCTAAAGGGCGGTGCGCACTGTCACAGACATACTGTGGAAGTACACTGGAAATAACATAAAACTGCCTCAGGCAATAATAGCTTTGATATTTGGAAGCACCCTGGTCTACCTCCCTCAAGGACTTCATTTGAGGGACTGCCAGTGTTTCCTACTGAGCTGTGTTGTACACCAGCTAAAATTTGATGGGAGTGGGGAAAATATAGTCTTATTTAGGGGCCAAATGCTGAAAACTTACTACCAGGCATACAGGGCTGATGTGGGACGTAGGCAGCTACATTGGGTGCCAGTTTTGTAGGAACACCCCTGGTTCTGGGCCAGCACAGGCATGGACTTCTTTAACTGTGTCCCCCTGTAGAAGAGTAAGAGCAGCCATACCACCAAGCACAGCACAGCTTTTTTGCTTCTGCCTCTTAAAGGGCACCCCCACTTTCCAGTAGCTACTTGGGATGACAGCCATCTCACTGCTCCATCTACCCCCACCCCAAGCACAACTTTTAGGGAGTTTTGCTCCTTTAAAGATGGGCCTCTACCCCACACCAGCAGCAGCCAAAAATTGCCACACAGACAGAAGCAGGTCTCTAGTGTGGCTGTCCCCAACACCAGCACAGGTATGAGGAGGTGTGACAGGGTGGACTAGGTCTAGAAGCCTCACGGCCCTGCCATAGCCCACTCAAGAAAAGAGCAGAGGAGAAGTCCTCCCAGCAGCCTAGAGTGGTTTTAGGAGAACTGCTAATCAGAGGGGCTCCTGGAGTGACCAATCAGGGGGGCAGAAGGGCCATATAAAAAGAAGCAGCAGAGCAGTCAGTTACTGCCTGGAGTTTGCAGAGGGGGAAATGGGTGCTTGGCTGGCTGGAAGAGCAGCAGGACTGCTAACAGATCAGTGAGGGCAAGCTGAGTCCAGGGGACCAAGCCCAGAAGTTCACCAGACCAGGTGAGGGTACCGTGATGGACTCTGCTGGTCTGGTTGAAGGCTGATCCCAGTCAAGGGCTGCCAAAAGGACACCTACTGAGATAGACCCCTCTTGGGCTGTTAAAGAAAGTAGTGCCTTGGGGAAGGATGCCCTTGTGCTATGGCCCCATACTAGGGCCATGAGCAAGAACTAGAGACTGTATACCCCAGAAGGGGGGGACAGTGAATGTGACTTGGCTGGAAGGCTAGTCAATGAAGACCTGCCAAAAGAACCACCAGCCAGGGGAGTGCTTCCCCATTCAAAGCTGAGCGATTGCAGGCATGAATCAGCTAGGGAGGTGGATGCCAGCCCAATTACAGGTAGGAATTCTTAGGGCAGCAAAATGTCCAGCACCAGTCCTGTGGATTAGTGTTTTCCACAGAGAGGAAAAAAGGTGGGTGAAATCATATCTTTTATTGAACCAAATTCTGTTGGTCAAAGAAACAAGCTCTGTATAGCTCTTAATCTTGTCTCTTTCACCAACAGAAGTTAGGCCAACAAAATATATTACCTCATGCACCTTGTTATCCTGGGACCGACATGGCTACAACAATACTGCTTACTACATAAACAGTTCTATTGTCTATGGGCATAGCATGGGGTAGCATGAGTCTGTCACTGTAGAAATGCTATGGCCAGTAGTAAGGGTTTGTGGGGTTACAGTCATTAGGTTTCAGAGAGTGAGGCAGAGCAGCAAAGACCTAGGTAAGCTTAGACACACACTGGTCATTCAAAATTGGGGAGGAAAATAAACTGAATTTTTTAAAAATGTGTTTAAATCCCAAATTGAGGATCAGAGTCTGATCTCAGCAATACTCACGTAAATCCAGAGTAACTCTGCTGATAGCAATAAAGTTAACCCAAATTAACATGGACATAAGTGAGAACAGAACCTGGCCTCTTGTGGGGAAAAAGCTGGATGAAAAGGCCCAGAAATCATCCTGTGGAAAAAATAGTTGCAATCTCAAGACATTTTAGTGTCTAAGGAAACGGATCACACCTTCCCCTCTCTTCTCCTTTGCCATGCACCAGTTGCTAATGACGTTAAAACGGACAGAATTGAAATTCCAAAAGAAACAAACTGAAAAGTGATCTGCTGAGATCAGAGAAGTGGGAACAGCTGCAGGCCAAGGAAGAAAGTTGGTACTAACAAATAGGCTGTAATGACAGGGTAAATGAGGGTAAACCACAAGTGTAAATGCTATTTACAGTCAATAGTCCACATTAACACCGATGTAAGAGCAAAATCTGGAACATGGCTAATAAATAACAGCTCAAATACAAAATGCGGGGAGACATAACCAAGCAGCCTGATCCATTGCTTTAAAGTGAGTTTATTTTAATTTTGTACCACCTTAACATTTCTTTTTTGTGTAATCAAACACTGTAGTTTATCATAGGAAAGTCTGCAGTCAGGATTGGGGAGAGGAGGGGTTTACAAGATCATTTCTATTTTAGGGGGAAATTCTGCCCTCATTTACAGCCTGTACAACTCCATTATTTTCTAAATGACTGCACAGAGTGCCCAGCCCATAAAAAAAAATCCACATATAAAAGTGTGAGGACAACTGGCACTGAAAGTGTAAGGGAGGATTTGGAAATATTATACAAAAGGAGGATAGTTTTGCCAGTGGATGGATCTGTATGGTTAATATACTAGGAAGGAAAAGTGATTTTTTTGCAATGACACTTCAACCACAACCTTTCTTTTGGAAGGGTCTGTATCATGGCCAAAGCTTTTTCTATTTTTGGTACATTCGGTATATTTATGATTGAGGTAGAGCCCTTTTGCCCTACATCAGATGCATGAGTACTTTCAGGAGTTAATAGAATAGACAGCATTAACACTCTCAAACTAGAGATGGCATTTCAGTCAAGAATATTTTACACTGTACTAAGAATATTCTATTAAACTGTATTTGGTATCAAAGGCAGTCAAGACATCATCTTTATTCTTTGTCCAGAAAAGTTAAGTAGTAAAGTGCAGCCCACATCAGGGCTGTTTAAACCCATCCCCTGCAGCTCTGTATGTGTTGTCAAAATTCTGCCTTCAGAAAATCATGTTTTGCATGTATATACCTTTACTAAAATTATTTAATTAAGCCTTATAATATCCCCGTGACAGAGATCTTATTACCTCAATTTTACAAATAGCAGAAGAGATTTGTGACTTCTTCAAGATCACACAGAAAGTCAGGGGCAGACTATGGCATAGAAATGGTAAATCAGTTTACCAGACAAAGGGATTGATTCTGTGAACACTCACATGTGTCAAATAGCTTACCCATGTGTAAGTGTCTGCAGGACCTGAGTTTTCTCTTTTCTGTGGAAAGGATCTCTTTTAAAATCACAACCATTAACATAACATTAAAAAAAGCCAGTTTCATTAGTTCACTAAATATAGGCTCAAACGTCAGACCTGGATTATGGATACCCCCAAACTCCACAATTGCTCTGATTTGTGGTTTTTAGCCAGCCCGCTATAAATACAGGAGCACACTTGCAAAATTTGTTTGTGGGGTTACATTTTAAACACTCCCCATATTCAAGGATGCTCAGATGTGAAGTTTTGGTTCAATTCACTTACATTATGGGGATCCACATCTAGGTTTGGGTTGAAAACGTTCTCCAAATTAGGGAGCTGTGTTCAGACTAGTTGGGGCCAGATTTTACTGCTAAGAGACAAGGGAATAATTACCACATACACTGGGGGAGGGAGGGAATGGAGCGTGAAAGGTTGTTTACTACAGGGTGCAGCTTTGTTAGGGAAAGAAGAAAGAACAACAGGCTGCTCTGTCGACAGAAAGAGCAAGGGGAGGTTAAAGAGACATAAAGGAGGAAGTGAGGAGCTGAGAGTCAAACGCATGGAAGGCTCACCAGAACCACTCACTGCCGAAGCTGGGCACGGAGAACACGCCCCAGTGGATGAAGATGCCAAACTTGACTTCATCAAACCAGGTCGGAAGTGGTCTGGAATCCAGAGACTCCCAGGTAGGATCATAGCGCGCACTGCATCCCTGTGGGCAAAGGAGCAGGCAGAGGAGCAGCAGCAGCATAGCTGGCAATGGGGAGGATGCAGCAGTCTTTGGCTGGGGGTGGTGTGTTTAACGTCTCACGTGAGAGCAGTCAGATGACAACCCGCGGCAGGCAGGGCTGCTTCCTGCTCCTTGTTTTTACACCCAGCGAGGCTGCTGGGTGCAGTTTAGTGCATTGTTTAGCAAGGGCGGGGCACTGGAGGACAAGGAGGTTACGAGAATAATTTCTTAGGCTCTGATTTTTTTTCCAGGCTTGCTGAGCAAGGAAAGGAGGCTTGGAGGGAAGCTGAAACCAGGCCCTACATCAGTGTCTCTTAGGGAACCCAGGATGAGTGGGCAGTGTGAAATTTGTAGTGCACACACTCACTGATTTAACGACTCAACCTGGTGCTATTTGCCCTCATTTGCTATATGAAAAGATGGGATTTGAGCGTCCAGGCACCATCTAGGGCCAGGACTTTGTTGCCCCGTTCCAAATGCAATTGGTTTGAGACAGACCTGCTGTTACATCTAGTATGATCACTAGCACAGTCGGTGCATAGAAATTGAGCGGTACCTTCTGAAAAATCCCAAGAACAAAGGAAATTTATCTCTCGTTATTTATAGGAAAATTAAGGAAAATTAAACTGTAGGCCTGCCCACCTTGCTCCCTGGAACTGAGTTCTGTAGACCAGTGGTTTTCAAACTGTGGGTTGTGACCCAGTACTGGGTCGTGGTGGCTCTAGTCAGCGGGGCTGCCTGGCTAAGGCAGGCTAGTTCCTACCTGTTCTGAAACCCTGCTGTGCCCCGGAAGTGGCCAGCATGGGGGGGGAGGGGCCTTCACATGCTGCTCCCACCCCGAGCACCAGCTCCGCACTCCCATTGGCTGGGAATCGGCCAATGGGAGCTGAGGGGGGAACAGTGGGCGAGAGCTGCACAGAGTTGCTTGCACACCTCTGCCTAGGAGCCGGACCTGCTGCTGGCCACTTCCAGGGCGCAGTGCGGTTTGTGGTGCCAGGACAGGCAGGAAGCCCGCCTTAGCACCCCCTTTGCGCCGCTGACCAGGAGCCACCCAGGGTAAGCCTGTGCCCCACCCTGCGCCCCAATCCCCTGCCCCAGCCCTGAGCCCCCACCCAAACCAGGAGCCCCTTCCTGCACTCCAAACCCCTCATTGCTGGCCCCATCCCAGAGCCTGCATCCCCAGCCCAGAGTCCTGAGCCCCTTCCACACCTCAACCCCCTGCCCCAGCCCTGAGCCCCCCCAAACCTGGACTTGATAGCCCCTCCCCCACCCTGTAAACTACAACTGTGGCGGCACGACATAGACAGTGAACCTCTGAATAAATGTCTGGAAAAGTGCTTCATTGTGCTTGCTAGAGCTGTTTGAATTGTAAAAAAATTAAACTTCAGTACATTTTTCACAAAAAATATGCACCATTGTAACCAGCCCTAGTGCTAAGTTATCATTTATTTCTGAATTTTTATTTGAGCACAACCGACTTCAGGAAATATGCTCTGTGTCAGCCATAACTTTAAATTACCACAAAGTGGCAGTGTTTCAGAGCATTGCTGGTAGAAATGGAGGAGTTTCTGCAATGTACTTAGCACTAGTGCATAGTACATCAAGTAGCAGAATTGCATGATTTCAAGTAGGACAGTCAATTAATCACAGTTAACTCATGCGATTAACTCAAAAACATTAATTGTGATTAAAAAATTAATTGTGATTAATCGCAGTTTTAATCACACTGTTAAACAATAGAATACCAATTGAAATTTATTAAATATTTTTGGATGTTTTTCTACATTTTCAAATATATTGATTTCTGTTACAACATAGAATACCAAGTGTACAGTGCTCACTTTATATTATTTTTTTATTACAAATATTTGCACTGTAAAAATGATGAACAAAATAAATAGTATTTTTCAATTCACCTCATACAAGTACTGTAGTACAATCTCTTTATCATGAAAGTGTAACTTACAAATATCTATTTTTTTTGTTACATAACTGCACTCAAAACCAAAACAATGTAAAACTTTAGAGTCTACAAGTCCATTCACTCCTACTTCTTATTCAGCCAATTGCTAAGAGAAACAAGTTTGTTTACATTTATGGGAGATAATTCTGGCTGCTTTTTTTTTACAGCGCAAATATTTGTAATCAAAAATAAATATAAAGTGAGCACTGTACACTTTGTATTCTGTGTTGTAACTGAAATCAATATATTTGAAAATATAGAAAATATAAAAAAATATTTAAATAAATGGTATTCTATTATTAACGATGCAATTAATTGCACGATTAATTGTGATTAGTTTTTTTAATCATGCGATTAATCACGATTCATTTTTTTTAATCACTTGACAGCCCTAATTTCAAGGTTTCATAGCACAATGCTTATATTTAAGCAATATTACAATGGCCAAAACTCTGAGGGAGAGGGGGAAGTTCCTGGAAGGTGCAGGGGAGTTTTCAGAAAAGATGATTTGGCAAACTCACCCTGAAGAAGAGCTCTGTGTTGTTCAATAGCTTGTCTCTCTCACCAACAGACATTGATCCAGTGAGAGATATTACCTCACCCACCTTGTCTCTCAAAAATCACAGGAATTTTCAAAGGTGAACATGGATATTGCTGGATTTTTGAAAAGTCAGCCCTGGCTCTGAGCATGCAATCTGCCTGGTCATTCTGTCTTAAGCTGTACATTCAGCCACCAGGCTTCTCAGTTGTCACATGAAGCTATGCCCTGGTCTACACTAGGATTTTAGGTCGAATTTAGCAGCCTTAAATCGATGTAAACCTGCACCCGTCCACACGATGAAGCCCTTTATTTCGACTTAAAGGGCTCTTAAAATCGATTTCCTTACTCCACCCCTGACAAGTGGATTAGTGCCTAAATCGGCCTTGCCGGCTCGAATTTGGGGTACTGTGGACACAATTCGACGGTATTGGCCTCCGGGAGCTATCCCAGAGTGCTCCATTGTGACGCTCTGGACAGCACTCTCAACTCAGATGCACTGGCCAGGTAGACAGGAAAAGAACCGCGAACTTTTGAATCTCATTTCCTGTTTGGCCAGCGTGGCAAGCTGCAGGTGACCATGCAGAGCTCATCAGCAGAGGTGACCATGATGGAGTCCCAGAATCGCAAAAGAGCTCCAGCATGGACCGAACAGGAGGTATGGGATCTGATCACTGTATGGGGAGAGGAATCCGTGCTATCAGAACTCCGTTCCAGTTTTCGAAATGCCAAAACCTTTGTGAAAATCTCCCAGGGAATGAAGGACAGAGGCCATAACAGGGACCCGAAGCAGTGCCGCGTGAAACTGAAGGAGCTGAGGCAAGCCTACCAGAAAACCAGAGAGGCGAACGGCCGCTCTGGGTCAGAGCCCCAAACATGCCGCTTCTATGATGTGCTGCATGCCATTTTAGGGGGTTCAGCCACCACTACCCCAGCCGTGTTGTTTGACTCCTTCAATGGAGATGGAGGCAATACGGAAGCAGGTTTTGGGGACAAAGAAGATGAGGAGGAGGAGGAGGAGGTTGTAGATAGCTCACAGCAAGCAAGCGGAGAAACTGGTTTTCCCGACAGCCACGAACTGTTTCTCACCCTGGACCGGGAGCCAGTACCCCCCAAACCCACCCAAGGCTGCCTCCTGGACCCAGCAGGCGGAGAAGGGACCTCCAGTGGGTGTACCTTTTAAAATACTATACATGGTTTAAAAGCAAGCATGTGAAAGGATTACTTTGCCCTGGCATTCGCGGCTCTCCTGGATGTACTCCCAAAGCCTTTGCAAAAGGTTTCTGGGGAGGGCAGCCTTATTGCGTCCTTCATGGTAGGACACTTTACCACTCCAGGCCAGTAACACGTACTCGGGAATCATTGTACAACAAAGCATTGCAGTGTATGTTTGCTGGCGTTCAAACAACATCCGTTCTTTATCTCTCTGTGTTATCCTCAGGAGAGTGAGATATAATTCATGGTCACCTGGTTGAAATAGAGTGCTTTTCTTCAGGGGACACTCAGAGGAGCCCATTCCTGCTGAGCTGTTTGCCTGTGGCTAAACAGAAATGTTCACCGCTGAGAGAGGGTTGAGGGGGTAGCCACGCGGTGGGGGGAGGCAAAATGCGACCTTGTAACGAAAGCACATGTGCTATGTATGTAATGTTAACAGCAAGGTTTACCCTGAAAGAGTGTAGCCACTGTTTTATAAAATGTGTCTTTTTAAATACCGCTGTCCCTTTTTTTTTCTCCACCAGCTGCATGTGTTTCAATGATCACAGGATCTTCTCCTTCCCAGAGGCTAGTGAAGCTTAGAAAGAAAAAAAAACGCACTCGAGATGAAATGTTCTCCGAGCTCATGCTGTCCTCCCACACTGACAGAGCACAGACGAATGCGTGGAGGCAGAGAATGTCAGAGTGCAGGAAAGCACAAAATGACCGGGAGGAGAGGTGGCGGGCTGAAGAGAGTAAGTGGCGGGCTGAAGACAGGGCTGAAGCTCAAATGTGGCAGCAGTGTGATGAGAGGAGGCAGGATTCAATGCTGAGGCTGCTGCAGGACCAAACCAGTATGCTCCAGTGTATGGTTGAGCTGCAGCAAAGGCAGCTGGAGCACAGACTGCCACTACAGCCCCTGTATAACCAACTGCCCTCCTCCTCAAGTTCCATAGCCTCCATACCCAGACGCCCAAGAACGTGGTGGGGGGCCACCAGCCAACCAGCCACTCTGCAACAGAGGATTGCCCAAAAAAAAAGAAGGCTGGCATTCAATAAATTTTAAAGTTGTAAACTTTTAAAGTGCTGTGTGGCATTTTCCTTCCCTCCTCCACCACCCCTCCTGGGCTACCTTGGTAGTCATCCCCCTATTTGTGTGATGAATGAATAAAGAATGCATGAATGTGAAGCAACAATGACTTTATTGCCTATGCAAGTGGTGATCGAAGGGAGGAGGGGAGGGTGGTTAGCTTACACGGAAGTAGAGTGAACCAAGGGGCGGGGGGTTTCATCAAGGAGAAACAAACAGAACTTTCACACCGTAGCCTGGCCAGTCATGAAACTGGTTTTCAAAGCTTCTCTGATGCATACCACGCCCTCCTGTGCTCTTCTAACCGCCCTGGTGTCTGGCTGCGCGTAACCAGCAGCCAGGCGATTTGCCTCAACCTCCCACGCCGCCATAAACGTCTCCCCCTTACTCTCACAGATATTGTGGAGCACACAGCAAGCAGTAATAACAGTGGGAATATTGGTTTCGCTGAGGTCTAAGCGAGTCAGTAAACTGCACCAGCGCGCCTTTAAACGTCCAAATGCACATTCTACCACCATTCAGCACTTGCTCAGCCTGTAGTTGAACAGCTCCTGACTACTGTCCAGGCTGCCTGTGTACGGCTTCATGAGCCATGGCATGAAGGGGTAAGCTGGGTCCCCAAGGATACATATAGGCATTTCAACATCCCCAACAGTTATTTTCTGGTCTGGGAATAAAGTCCCTTCCTGCAGCTTTTGAAACAGACCAGAGTTCCTGAAGATGCGAGCGTCATGTACCTTTCCCGGCCATCCCACGTTGATGTTGGTGAAACGTCCCTTGTGATCCACCAGAGCTTGCAGCACTATTGAAAAGTACCCCTTGCGGTTTATGTACTCGGCGGCTTGGTGCTCCGGTGCCAAGATAGGGATATGGGTTCCGTCTATGGCCCCACCACAGTTAGGGAATCCCATTGCAGCAAAGCCATCCACTATGATCTGCACATTTCCCAGGGTCACTACCCTTGATATCAGCAGATCTTTGATTGCGTGGGCTACTTGCATCACAGCAGCCCCCACAGTAGATTTGCCCACTCCAAACTGATTCCCAACTGACGGGTAGCTGTCTGGCGTTGCAAGCTTCCACAGGGCTATCGCCACTCGCTTCTCAACTGTGAGGGCTGCTCTCATCTTGGTATTCATGTGCCTCAGGGCAGGGGAAAGCAAGTCACAAAGTTCCATGAAAGTATGCGAAAGTTTCGCAGCCACTGGGAGTCGTCCCAGACCTGCAACACTATGCGGTCCCACCAGTCTGTGCTTGTTTCCCAAGCCCAGAATCGGCATTCCACAGCATGAACCTGCCCCATTAGCACCATGATGCATGCATTGGCAGGGCCCATGTTTTCAGAGAAATCTGTGTCCGTGTCCTGATCACTCACGTGACCATGCTGACGTCGCCTCCTCGCCTGGTATCGCTTTGCCAGGTTCTGGTGCTGCATATACTGCTGGATAATGCGTGTGGTGTTTAATGTGCTCCTAATTGCCAAAGTGAGCTGAGCGGCCTCCATGCTTGCCTTGGTATGGCGTCCGCACAGAAAAAAGGCGCTTATTGGAACAAGGAGGTTAGCCTGTCCTCTGATTGGTACATGGCTAGATTTACCTCGCTGCACCTTCTCTGTGAGTGACTGTAGTGTGACCTAGAGGAATGAGTCCCCTAGACGGGGACGGGGGGAAGCAAATGAGTACAAAACAAATCTGGTCTATTTCTTGTTTTGATCCACTCCATCTATCTTTTACATCTTTGGCTAGCAGCAGACGGTGCAGAAGGACTGCATGCCATCCACATCTCATGGCTGCTCGGCAGAAGATGGTACAGTACGGCAGCTAGCCATCCTCATCTCTTGCCTGCCCGGCAGAAGATGGTACAATACGACTGTTAGCCATCCTCATCTCTTGCCTGCCCGGTAGAAGATGGTACAGTACGACTGCTAGCAATCCGTATCGCTTGCCTGCTCACCATAAGACGGTTCAATAGGACTGACTGCAGGACTAAAGAGAATGACCTGGTCAAGTCACTCCAAATTTAGTCCCTGCGCCCATGTCTGCGCAGGCGCTCCCAGCCGACGTGGCCAGGAGCACCTCGGACACGACGAGGACGGCTACCAGTCGTACTGCACCGTCTGCTGCCAGAAGGCAATGAGTTGCTGCTACTGTGTAGCAATGCCGTACCGCGTCTGCCAGCACCCAGGAGACATACGGTGATGGTTACCTGAGCGGGCTCCATGCTTGCCATGGTATGGCGTCTGCACAGGTAACTCAGGAAAAAAGACACGAAACGATTGTCTGCCCTTGCTTTCACGGAGGGAGGGAGGGAAGGGGGGCCTGACGATATGTACCCAGAACCACCCGCGACAATGTTTTAGCCCCATCAGGCATTGGGATCTCAACCCAGAATTCCAATGGGCAGCGGAGACTGCGGGAACTGTGGGATAGCTATCCACAGTGCAACGCTCCGGAAGTGGACACTTGCCTCGGTACTGTGGAAGCACTCCGCCGAGTTAATGCACTTAATGCACTTGGAGCATTTTCTGTGGGGACACACATACTCGAATATATAAAACCGATTTCTAAAAAAACGACTTCTATAAATTCGACCTTATTCCATAGTGTAGACGTACCCTATGGTACCCAGCCACTGGAGTGCTCAATCATAACTAGGGATACCCGATAGCAACTGTGAAAAAATGGGACAGGGGTGGGAGGTAATAGGCGCCCATACAAGAAAAAGTCCCAAAAAACAGGACTGTCCCTTTAAAAATGGGACATCTGGTCACCCTAATCATAACCAAATGCAGGGGTGACCCTATCCTCCTTTACGACTCAGGCACCCATCAGGCACCCATCTGGGTCTATATGGTGGCCTCTGAGTAATTGGAAGAACCCACACAGACCCAAGAAACTTACCAGACATCAGAAATGCAAAAGACTAGATGAATGAGGTAAAAACCTCACATCGTGCCTGTTCAGGGTAAGCACAGGAGAAATATTACCAAAAAGAAATGTGCCCTGCTAATGGCTACTGCACCATATTTTCATACCTGAATAATCCTTTCCCTATAAAAAATGGAACACTATATAAGGAACCATCCTGTAATACTCTTTCCATTCCACTAGTACCTCAGGAGGATGTTAAAGAGCAGCTACTGATGTTAGACATTTTAAAATCAACAGGTTTGGATCACTTGCATCCAAGAGTTTTTAAAGACCTGGCTGAGGGACTTGCTGAACCATTAACGTTGCTTTTCAATAAGTCTTGGAACACTGGGAAAGTTTCAGAAGACAAGAAAAAAACTACTGTGGTGCCAATATTTTAAAAGGGTAAACGGGATAACCCAGGTAATTATAGGTCTTGTGCTCAAATAAAAATATCAATTTAGTTGATAAAGGTAATAGTGTTCATGTAATATACTAAGATTTCTATATGGTGTCTGACTTGGTACCACACAACATTTTGATTAAAAAACTAACATAATACAAAATTAACATGGCACACATAAAATGGATTCAAAGATGGTCAACTGATAGGTCTCAAAAAGTAACCATAAATGGGAATCATCATCAAGCAAGTGTGTTTTTAGTGGGTCCCTCAGGGATCAGTTCTTGGCCCTACACTACTTAATATTTTTATCAGTGAGTTGGATGAAAACATAAAATCATCACTGATAAAGTTTTCAGATGATATAAAAATGGGGGGAGTGGTAAATAATGCAGAGGACAGGTCACTGATACACATCGATGTGGATCGCTTGGTAAGGTGGGTGCAAGCAAATAATATGCATTTTAAAATGGCTGGACATAAATGTATACATGTACGAACATAGAATGTAAACCATACTTACAGGATAGTGGATTCTATTCTCAATCAAGGGTAACTCTGAAAAAGATTTGGGGCTTATGGTCAGTGTTCCCTCTAATTTTTCTCATACATGTGCGGAATGAATTTTGTTATATGCACCAATACGGAGGTGATGTGTGACACATCACCTTCATATCAGTGCACATAACAAAATTAATGTGTTGGGGGTGGGGCTGAGGGGTTTGGCATGTGGGGGGGAGCTCAGGGCTGGGGCAGAGGGTTGGGGTGCAGGGGTGTGAGGGCTCTGGCTGGGGGTGCGGGCTCTGGGGTGGGGCCAGGGGGATGAGGGGTTTTGGGTTCAGGAGGGTGCTCCAGGTCTACAGTGAGGAGAGAGGACTCCCCCCAACTCTCTCCCTGCAGCACCACCTGGGCTGCGGGGGAGGGGTGCCTCTCCCCGCTGTGGCAGCCCAGGGGCTGGAGCCTCAGGATAGGCGTCCCTCCCCCAGCCCCCACAGGTCCAGGCCAGGGCTGGGTTCAGGGAGGGGCACCCCTGGCACCACAGGTCTGGGTTGGGGCTGGCAGGGTTGCTTCACAACAGATCGGGCTGGGCCACCTGGGTCCAGGCCGAGCCGCCCCCGCTGTGGCTGGATCCAGGCTGCACCACGCTGCCCCGGCCACGGCTGGGTCTGAGCCACGCCGCCACGGCAGGTTGGGGGCTGGGCTAGTTTGGAGCTGGGGGAGGACCACCCCTCCCCCGGCCGCGGCAGATCCCAGGGTGGGCTCCCTGAGCGCCTGTGCGGTACTAAATATGCTGCTGCACAGCCGTGCAGCTTACAGGGAACTTAGGTCATGGTGAATAATTAGCTGCACATGAGCTGCCTGTGTCACACTGTGGCCAAAGGAGCTAATGTGATCTTTGGAGTTATAAACAGGAATATCAAGTAGGAATGGGGAGGTTATTTTACCTCTGTATTTGCCAATGGTGACACCGCTGCTGTGTCCCGTTCTGGTGTCCACAATTCAAGAAAGATGTTGGTGAATTGGAGAGGGCTCAGAGAAGAGCCACCAGAATGACTAAAAGACTAGAAAAAAATACCTTAGAGAGTGAGGGATTCAAAGAACTCAGTCGATCTATCTTATGAAAAGAACATTAATGAGTAACTTGATTATGGTCTATAAGTATGTACAGGAGCAACAACTATTTGATAGAGGGCTTCTCAATCTAGCAGAGAAAGGTATAACCCAATCCAATGGCTGAAAGTCGAAGGCAGACAAATTCCGACATGAAATAATGTGTGCATTTTTAACAATGAGGGCAATTAACCATTAGAACAGAGTGGGGAGCTGCAGAGGAATGTTTTGGGGGGTAAAGCTGGGGCCCGGGCCAACCCCCGTGGGATGTGGGGAGGGAGCAACACCCAGCTCCACTCCTGGCCTCGCTTCCAGGGCCCTGGCTGCCAGCCTAAGCAGCCCTGCCCCATCTGTGGTCCCAGCCGAGGCCCTCTTACCCCATCTATGTCCCCCCTCTCCCACAGCTGCAGCCCCGTTCCCAGCCTTGGCTCTGGGGGCAGGGTGTGGATAAGAGCAAGGGGGGCACAAGGTAAAAGGTTTGGGGACCACTGCATTAGAACAATGTACCGAGGGTCATGGTGGATTATCCATTACTGACCATTTTTAAATCAAACTTGGATGTTTTTCTAAAAGATCTGCTCTAGGGATTATTTGGGGGAAATGTTACAGACTGTGTTATACAGGAGGTCAGACCAGATGATCACAATGGTCCCTTCTGGCCGTAGAATCTATGTATCTATTCACCAAAGGACTGCACAACACCCTGATTCTGGACCACCTTCATCTACAATATGGTAAACTTGCTCTGTGGTAGGCAAATAGGCCATTGGAAGGGAGGAAGACTAGGGGAGTGCTTTGTAATGGACAGGTACTGCGAGTGCACTCTACTGGTTGTAAGCACCAAGAGAGAGAAAGAGACCACAAAACCACCCATGGAGAACACTACTCAACGGTCCCCTGCCCACAAGAAATCAGCTCTGTGCAAAGTGCAGTGAGTCACTAGGCAGCTTTGCTCTCAAGTTGTTCAAAACAACGAAACCAGCTCCGATAATAGAATTTAAGCATAATGCTAGCTTCACTGGGGGCAATAGAAAAAGGTCTCTGCTTGATATACAGAAAGATACAATGGTCACCTTGATTTTGTTTATCCCAAGGGCCAGGACTGGGCTAAGATCAAGTTGAAAAAATCAATAATATTTGAGACACAGGAACAGCAGCCTATGCCACTGCCCCAAACCAAGACACCACTGATGGGCAGCAGCTTTGTATACAGGCTTCTGTGATGCAAACCAGACTCTCCTGTTTGCTTCATGACGTGCAGCAGCAGAAAAGTTGTCTGTTATCTAGAAACCACTGCTTCTTTGTAGGTTAGATTAAACAAAAGGGACTGTGCTCAGTGGATAGGGTGTTATATGAGGTTGAGGAAGTGTGTGCGTGCGTGCATGTATGCAACCAATGGACAAAAGCATAGTGACTGGGAACCAATAGGGCTCTCTCATTGGAGGCTCTGAGCATAGGGATTGACCCTAAGTATAAAATAAGATATATGTTGAATGACATACCCCCAAAAACATGGAGGTGTAGGTTACTACCCCTATTTCAACACCCCTCTGCCTACATCTTGCTTTGCAATTGCAAGGCATCCTGCACTCCACTTCCCCTTTACACAGCAGCCCTGTAATTATAACTAGAGCTGGACATGACATTTTTGACTAAACTAAATTTCAACAAAATATGCTGTTTGTTGAAACTGAAACATTTTGGGAGACATAATGGTTTCAAAAGGTTTTTGAGTCCAGGATGGACAGAATGAGAGAGAGACTCTGTAGCTGGATGGTGATGGAACTGTCCTGGGATATGCTGATTTGGAGTGATATGGGACAACGAAAACTACTGAGTCAGGCAGAATCAGGGTCCCCCAGGGTATGTCTATACAGCAAGCAGGATTCCAGGACAGTAAGTCTCAGAACCTGGGTCTATGGACTCAGATTCACAGGGCTTGCACTATGGTGCAAAAAATAGCAATGTAGGAGCTTGACCTCGGGCTCTGAAGCTCACCCTCCTCCCCAGAGCTCCAGCCCAAGCCTGACTGTCCACGCTGCCATAGTATAAGCCCGAGTCTATAGACTTGCTCCTGTGGGATCTGGTTTGCTGTGTAGATGTACCCCTGGTCAGTACCTATAACGTGTCTCACACACTCTCCCTCTTTTTATCGCGTGTGTGTGTGTGAAAATGTTCTAAAGGTTTTGTTTTCATTCCAGTATGTCTCCCTATGTCTCCTGGGTGCTGACAGACGCGGTACAGCATTGCTACACAGTAGCAGCAACCCCTTGCCTTGTGGCAGCAGACGGTACAGTACGACTGGTAGCCGTCATTGTCATGTCCGAGGTGCTCCTGGTCGCCTCTGTGAGGTCGATCAGGAGCGCCTGGGCAGACATGGGCGCAGGGACTAAATTTGGAGTGACTTGACCAGGTCATTCTCTTTAGTCCTGCAGTCAGTCCTATTGAACCGTCTTATGGTGAGCGGGCAGGCGATACGGACTGCTAGCAGTCGTACTGTACCATCTTCTGCCGAGCAGCCATGAGATGTGGATGGCATGCAGTCCTTCTGCACCGTCTGATGCCAGCCAAAGATGTAAAAGATAGATGGAGTGGATCAAAACAAGAAATAGACCAGATTTGTTTGGTACTCATTAGCTTCCCCCCGTCCCCGTCTAGGGGACTCATTCCTCTAGGTCACACTACAGTCACTCACAGAGAAGGTGCAGCGAGGTAAATCTAGCCATGTATCAATCAGAGGCCAGGCTAACCTTGTTCCAATAAGAACAATAACTTAGGTGCACCATTTCTTATTGGAACCCTCCGTGAAGTCCTTCCTGAAATACTCCTTGATGTAAAGCCACCCCCTTTGTTGATTTTAGCTCCCTGAAGCCAACCCTGTAAGCCGTGTCGTCAGTCGCCCCTCCCTCCGTCAGAGCAACGGCAGACAATCGTTCCGCGCCTTTTTTCTGTGCGGACGCCATACCAAGGCAAGCATGGAGGCCGCTCAGCTCACTTTGGCAATTAGGAGCACATTAAACACCACACGCATTATCCAGCAGTATATGCAGCACCAGAACCTGGCAAAGCGATACCGGGCTAGGAGGCGACGTCAGCGCGGTCACGTGAATGATCAGGACATGGACACAGATTTCTCTGAAAGCATGGGCCCTGCCAATGCATGCATCATGGTGCTAATGGGGCAGGTTCATACTGTGGAACGCCGATTCTGGGCTCGGGAAACAAGCACAGACTGGTGGGACCGCATAGTGTTGCAGGTCTGGGATGATTCCCAGTGGCTGCGAAACTTTCGCATGCGTAAGGGCACTTTCATGGAACTTTGTGACTTGCTTTCCCCTGCCCTGAAGCGCATGAATACCAAGATGAGAGCAGCCCTCACAGTTGAGAAGCGAGTGGCAATAGCCCTGTGGAAGCTTGCAACGCCAGACAGCTACCGGTCAGTTGGGAATCAATTTGGAGTGGGCAAATCTACTGTGGGGGCTGCTGTGATGCAAGTAGCCCACGCAATCAAAGATCTGCTGATATCAAGGGTAGTGACCCTGGGAAATGTGCAGGTCATAGTGGATGGCTTTGCTGCAATGGGATTCCCTAACTGTGGTGGGGCCATAGACGGAACCCATATCCCTATCTTGGCACCGGAGCACCAAGCCGCCGAGTACATAAACCGCAAGGGGTACTTTTCGATAGTGCTGCAAGCTCTGGTGGATCACAAGGGACATTTCACCAATATCAACGTGGGATGGCCGGGAAAGGTGCATGATGCTCACATCTTTAGGAACTCTGGTCTGTTTTAAAAGCTGCAGGAAGGGACTTTATTCCCAGACCAGAAAATAACTGTTGGGGATGTTGAAATGCCTATATGTATCCTTGGGGACCCAGCCTACCCCTTCATGCCATGGCTCATGAAGCCGTACACAGGCAGCCTGGACAGTAGTCAGGAGCTGTTCAACTACAGGCTGAGCAAGTGCAGAATGGTGGTAGAATGTGCATTTGGACGTTTAAAGGTGCGCTGGCGCAGTTTACTGACTCGCTTAGACCTCAGCGAAACCAATATTCCCACTGTTATTACTGCTTGCTGTGTGCTCCACAATATCTGTGAGAGTAAGGGGCAGACGTTTATGGCGGGGTGGGAGGTTGAGGCAAATCGCCTGGCTGCTGGTTACGCGCAGCCAGACACCAGGGCGGTTAGAAGAGCACAGGAGGGCGCGGTACGCATCAGAGAAGCTTTGAAAACCAGTTTCATGACTGGCCAGGCTACGGTGTGAAAGTTCTGTTTGTTTCTCCTTGATGAAACCACCCGCCCCTTGGTTCACTTTACTTCCCTGTAAGCTAACCACCCGCCCCTCCTCCCTTCAATCACCGCTTGCAGAGGCAATAAAGTCATTGTTGCTTCACATTCATGCATTCTTTATTCATTCATCACACAAATAGGGGGATGACTATCAAGGTAGCCCAGGAGGGGTAGTGGAGGAGGGAAGGAAAATGCCACACAGCACTTTAAGCACAGCACTTTAAAAGTTCACAACTTTAAAATTTATTGAATGACAGCCTTCTTTTTTTTGGGCAATCCTCTGTGGTGGAGTGGCTGCTTGGCCGGAGGCCCCCCCACCGCATTCTTGGGCGTCTGGGTGTGGAGGCTATGGAACTTGGGGAGGAGGGCGGTTGGTTACAGAGGGGCAGCAGTGGCAGTCTGTGCTCCAGCTGCCTTTGCTGCAGCTCAACCATACACTGGAGCATACTGGTTTAGTCCTGCAGCAGCCTCAGCATTGAATCCTGCCTCCTCTCATCACGCTGCCGCCACATTTGAGCTTCAGCCCTCTCTTCAGCCCGCCACTTACTCTCTTCACCCCGCCACCTATCCTCCCGGTCATTTTGTGCTTTCCTGCACTCTGACATTATTTGCCTCCACGCATTCGTCTGTGCTCTGTCAGTGTGGGAGGACAGCATGAGCTCGGAGAACATTTCATCGCGAGTGCGTTTTTTTCTCTCTCTAAGCTTCACTAGCCTCTGGGAAGGAGAAGATCCTGTGATCATTGAAACACATGCAGCTGGTGGAGAAAAAAAAAGGGACAGCGGTATTTAAAAAGACACATTTTATAAAACAGTGGCTACACTCTTTCAGGGTAAACCTTGCTGTTAACATTACATACATAGCACATGTGCTTTCGTTACAAGGTCGCATTTTGCCTCCTCTCACCGCGTGACTACCCCCTCAACCTTCCCCCCTCCCTGTGGCAGCGGGGAACATTTCTGTTTAGCCACAGGCAAACAGCCCCGCAGGAATGGGCTCCTCTGAGTGTCCCCTGAAGAAAAGCACTCTATTTCAACCAGGTGACCATGAATTATATCTCACTCTCCTGAGGATAACACAGAGAGATAAAGAACGGATGTTGTTTGAATGCCCGCAAACATACACTGCAATGCTGTGTTCTACAATGTTTCCCGAGTACGTGTTACTGGCCTGGAGTGGTAAAGTGTCCTACCATGAAGGACGCAATAAGGCTGCCCTCCCCAGAAACCTTTTGCAAAGGCTTTAGGACTACATCTAGGAGAATCGCAAATGCAAGGGCAAAGTAATCCTTTCACATGCTTGCTTTTAAACCATGTATAGTATTTTAAAAGGTACACTCACCAGAGGTCCCTTCTCCGCCTGCTGGGTCCAGGAGGCAGCTTTGGGTGGGTTCGGGGGGTACTTGCTCCAGGTCTAGGGTGAGAAACAGTTCCTGGCTGTCGGGAAAACCGGTTTCTCCGCTTGCTTGCTGTGAGCTATCTACAACCTCCTCCTCATCATCATCTTCTTCTTCGTCCCCAAAACCTGCTTCCGTATTGCCTCCATCTCCATTGAAGGAGACAAACAACATGGCTGGGGTAGTGGTGGCTGAACCCCCTAAAATGGCATGCAGCTCATCATAGAAGCGGCATGTTTGGGGCTCTGACCCAGAGCGGCCGTTCGCCTCTCTGGTTTTCTGGTAGGCTTGCCTCAGCTCCTTCAGTTTCACGCGGCACTGCTTCGGGTCCCTGTTATGGCCTCTGTCCTTCATGCCCTGGGAGATTTTCACAAAGGTTTTGGCATTTCGAAAACTGGAACGGAGTTCTGATAGCACGGATTCCTCTCCCCAAACAGCGATCAGATCCCGTACCTCCCGTTAGGTCCATGCTGGAGCTCTTTTGCGATTCTGGGACTCCATCATGGTCACCTGTGATGATGAGCTCTGCACGGTCACCTGCAGCTTGCCACGGTGGCCAAACAGGAAATGAGATTCAAAAGTTCGCGGTTCTTTTCCTGTCTACCTGGCCAGTGTATCTGAGTTGAGAGTGCTGTCCAGAGCGGTCATAATGGAGTACTCTGGGATAGCTCCCGGAGGCCAATACCATCGAATTGTGTCCACAGTACCCCAAATTCGAGCCGCCAACGTCGATTTAAGCGCTAATCCACTTGTCAGGGGTGGAGTAAGGAAATCGATTTTAAGAGCCCTTTAAGTCAAAATAAAGGGCTTCATTGTGTGGACGGGTGCAGGTTTACATCAATTTAAGGCTGCTAAATTCGACCTAAAGTCCTAGTGTAGACCAGGGCTAAGATACTCAGTTTCCAGCTGTGCCACACTTTGCTGCTCTGACGGTATTCACAAGTGAGAAATTGTGCTGATTGAGACTGTGGTGGGGCGGTGCCCCACCCTCCTGAGAGGAAGGGCTGAACCAAGCCAGAGAGGCTGCGCAGACCCACAGCCAATCAGAGAAGGACTGAGGAGAGCCAGTCGGGGCAGGGGGAGAGGCAGCCAATCAGGGCCGGCATAGGCCCTATATAAAGGCTGGCTAGCAAAGAGCAAGGCAGTCTCTCCCTGGTGGGCAAGGGAGGAGAACTGGCTCTTGAGCTGAAAGGTAGTACCTTGGCCAGAGCAGTGTTGGGGAAGAGCAGAAGGAGCTGGGGAGCTCTGGCCAAGGAAAACCCCAGGCTGCTGGCCTAGATACCAAGGGCTGGGCAAGTGCATAGAGCTGAAGGGGAAGCAACCCAGTGACAATAGCAGGGGAGGGAAGGAGGGTGGGTAGGCTGCTGCTAGAGGGTTCCTGGGTCAGGACCCAGAGTAGCGGATGGGCCTGGCTCCCCCCTCTACCCTCTTATGCTACACCTGGCTGAAGAGGAGCGTGGCCGGATCCAGGCTGTGGCTGGTCCCAGCAACAAGGGGCTAGACTCTGAGGCTGCAGCTGGCCACTACAGCAAGTGCAGATTGTGGACTGCTGATAACACCAAACCCCTGGAAGGGGACTAGTCTGGAGCAGTGAGCACTGCTGGAGGGCAGTGTCCTGAAGAGGATGTTGCTGAGCAAGGAGCAACATGGGTCCAGATGCCAGCAGGGCGAGAGATGGATGGGACACCACCAGCAGAGGTTGATCTGCACTGGACAGACCTAATTCTCTGAGATGCCAGCGGGAGATGCTGCAGTGGTGAGTCCTGAACCCCGTCACAGAGACCCTACTGCACCATTTGTCATTTGTATTATTATTGTCATTGTTTATATGGTTGTAGTGCCTAGAGCCACCTACCAGGTCAGGGCCCCATTATACTAGGGATCATACAAATTACAGTCCATTCCTCAAAGAGCTTACTGTATAAAAGACACTATGTAATAGTTGGATGAAACACCCAAATGTTATGGGGAGGGTAACAAAAGGACAGGGTAAAGAAAATAATAGTCTTTGGTATAGACTAGCTGCCTGCACAGTCCCTAGCCAATCATTTGCATTAATCACAACTCTCCACCTAACTCACTGCCCCACCTGTCCATATTCTCCAACCACACTCCTGTATGTTGCTATATCTTTGAATCAAGGAGTCCACTTGGGTCATGATCTCTGCTGGTTGCTGTGTGATCTGTGAAGGATGGGTTTAGCTCTTCAGTGCTACTTCTGTGTCATGATTTCAGATACCTCTACTTACTGGTCCATTTACACCCTCTTTAGCTACCACTCAGCTTCTAATTCCTGTCCTCACTTGTCTGCAGAAGACCATCAGGGTCACCAGGAGTCTCCAATAGTCCTCAGGCTCTCCCCCAAATAGTCTCCTGCCCCAAGAGGAGAGAGAAGAATCCCTCCCCAAACTTCCCCTGTTTCCCTCCCTAGCATTCATTTGTTCCCTAATCTGACACTTCACCAAAGGCAAGATCTCTGCAGGGCCACCCAGGGCACATTGCTGCAGCACATTCTCCAATAGCTGATGCCTGTGGTGAGGCAGGACAGGAGACAAGACACTCTGAGACAAGCCTCCCATTTCTATATGTATAACAAAAGGTATCATGGTTACCTTTAGCAGACTCCAAGTCTGAAGGAAGCAGGGTGGATTTGATTTAAATCATCAATTCAGGAAGACTCTATTTAATCATGGATTTCTACATAAAAGTGCATTCTTGTTGGTGGTTATAATACATATTCTTCACAACTCAGGGGTAGATGTAGGCTTCATTTTTAGAACGTACACACTGATGGTGCCCCTCAAGGATTTATGGAAATAGTCTTATGAACATATATGACATAACTGGAATGTTCTGATACATATGCCATGTAACACATTTATGTAAAGGTTATGATCTACTGAATCTATTAATCCTATTTGTATGCATGTATCATTTTTGTATTCAAAGTTATGAATATTGGCCCTGTACTGGCTTGATTACTAAATAACCTTAGTAGAGCATTTGGTCAGTTCCTGGAGAAAGGAAATGGCAAAGTTAAGTGCTCAATCAAGAAGCACTTAAGGAACAAGGCATCTTGGAATGCGCCGATCCACAAGTTGTCTTGGAGACATTCGATACCATGTGGGCAATGGCTTCTGCCTGTAAAAACTGAGTCATGCATGGACATGTGACTTGCCCAGGTGACTCCAGAACTCCATCTTGGAGCTGGACTTTGCACAGGAGAAAGGAGAAATAGACCCCAAGAGTCTATTTAAGCCTGTGGGAGACCCCTCCATTTTGTCTTCAGCTGGCTAAGGAGATGGGTCTCCTTGGAGGTGGAGAGGCTGAAAGAAACTGGAACAAAGACAGTAACTACAGGGGGTGTGAGTGATTGCTGGACCCGGACTAGAAGGACTTTAGTCTGTAAAAGGAAGCTTACTGGAACTGGTGAGGTTTTGTCTCTAGTCAGTTTTATTAGACATAGACTTGCGGGTTTTATTTTGCTTGGTAATTCACTTTGTTCTGTCTGTTACTACTTGGAACCACTTAAATCCTACTTTCTGTAATTAATAAAATAACTTTTTTTACTTAACCCAGAGTATGTATTAATACTGGGGGGAGGGGGAGACAGCTGTGCATAGCTCTGTTATAGAGGGCAAACAATTTATGAGTTTGCCCTGTATAAGCTTTACAGGGCAAAACAGATTTATTTAGGGTTTGGACCCCATTGGGAGTTGGGCATCTGAGTGTCAAAGACAGAAACGCTTCTGTAAACTGCTTTCAGTTAAGCCTACAGCTATTGGGGGATGTGGTTCAGACCTGAGGCTTGGTTTGCAGCAGGCTAGCAGGTCTGGCTCAAACTAGGCAGAGTACTGAAGTCCTAAGCTGCCAGGGCAGGAAAGCAGGAGCACAAGTAGTCTGGGCACATCAGGTGGCAGCTCCCAGGGGATTTCTGTGATTTAACCCATCATGCACACTATACATTTTTAAAAGTATTTTGAAAACTTTTCAGATCAGTTTTACAGCTATATCAGAAAATGAATGATTATTTGGCTATTTCATTTAGCAAAGGTAATTGAAACAGATAGTTCACATCCCAATGACTTCATAAATATCTCCAATTCAACAGGTTAATAATTGGAGGATTTTCTTGCCATTTTGTATTAGGCAGAGAACATCACCAGACAGACATTTTAAATTGTTTTAATTAAGTAAAACAACGTTATGTATTCTGGAGTTTTCTTCAACAGCAAACATATAATTAACAAAACAAGCATGAATTTTTGAATTTGAACATTCAAGTTTTTAAAATCAGGTTGGTTTTTGTTAAAATTGTTAAATGAAATTAAAACAAATTAAGTCTATTTGAGTTAACTATCTCTGCTAGGTTAACATGAGAAACTTAAAATATTGGCTTCTGCGAAGTCTGTCTTCACCTTCATTTTCCTGTTTTTTCATAATCTGGAAAAGAGAAACTCTTCTGCTTTTTTCAGGTCCCAAATGATCTTTCAATTTGGAATGAATTAGTCCAAAGGAAGAAAATATTCTTTCTACACTGGCAGCAGAAGCTACTGCTGTTAAAAGTGAGATGATCACTTTGACAGTCTCTGAATCAAAGTGCTTAAGTGACTTCCACCACTGGTGTGACTTTCTTTAAAACATTATCTGGAAACATATATATTGAATGGTTCACCCCAAGCTCTGAAGTTTAATATAGTTAGCATTATGGAGGGGTGATTGCTGGAGGTCCATGTCATAGTCAACTCTTCAGCAATTAAGGTTTGATCCTGGTACCAAGTCTTGAATATTCTCAAGAAAATGAGCTTGAGATGGTGGTGCTTGTCCCATTTTTATTTTTTTTAATGCTTGTAATTTAACTCTCTCTGCATATTTCTTTTTAAGATCTCTCAGTTCCTTCCAAATTTCAACAGCATCAGTAATAAAACAGCTATTTCTCTGCATTTTGTTCAAGCCTACAGAAATAGGCTTCAGGGTACTTGGCATGTGTTCAATATTGGGCTTAAGAGAAATATTGAGAACTTTGGCTGTGACAGTGCCATCTATTTTTTTTTTTCATGATTTTGTTCAGAAACTGTCATCCGATTAGGCCAGTTCTTGATACAGTGCTCAACACAGTCCACTACTGAATTCCATCACACATCTTGTGGGAGAATTCACTTGGTTCCTCCCACTTCTTTCAGAGCAGGTGCTGCAAAGTGACTTGTTACAGAAGTAATTTGCAATTTCAACGACATTCGCCTTTATTTCAGGAACACTGAAGTCATTGGCTAGGAGGTGCATCAAATGAGCACTGCAACTGTATGTTGTTAGCTTGGGACTCACTTCTAAATTCCTTCTCTTCCTGGATACATTTGCAGCATTGTCTGTGACCAAGCTGCATACTAGACATGAAAAATTTTTAACCGCTTGTTATAGCTTTTACTACTGCTACTTGTAAGTATTCTGGTGTGGATGCATTTCCTGATGTATCAATTGTTTCTGTAAGGAAGATATTCCCTTCTTTTGTCATACAAGCGCATACAACAAGATCATTGTGGACATTGCTCCATCCATCAACACTCAGGTTAACAATTTTATCCTCTAGACACTTTGCACACTGCTCAATTTCTCTTTCATACACTTTATCCAGCAATTTACCTGCAACACCCACTCTGTTAGGTGGACTGTATCCTGGTCTTAATGACTGAACCATGTTAATGAAGTAAGTTCTCAATCATAAGGAAAGGAGAGTTTGTTACATAAACAACCTGGGCAATTTTTTTCTTCAATTACCTTTTTTGTAATCTACAGTTACCACAAATTTATTTATGGTTGTATCTTTTTGCTACAGGTGATATACTGTGGCTATGTGACATACATGATGTGACTGAAACACTATCATTGGCAGATAACTCTGAAACTATAGAAAATGTTGGTGATCTTGAAGGTGGATAGTCTTCAGAATCCTCTGTGTTGAGGATGGATTCTCCTAAACAAATAAGTCAATGTAGTTATTTATTACCATACTAATTTAGTATTACTCAAGGCATTCACTGCCACTCTACTACTTTAAAGGTGAAATTGTAAATGGAAGATCTGTCTATTTCAGCTATTTATTTTTTATCACAACTGCATCTAAAATTATATGCATTTTTTTGCTCAAACATGAGAGTTCAAGAATAGCAGGAGGACCAGCAGTCCTTAAGAAAGAAGTATGAAATAAAAGTGTACCAACCTGAAGATCTTGCATGTTCAGACATGTTGGTTTCATTATCTTCAACACAACTTCCTCCTGAGAAGGAACACTTCTCATAATGTTGTTTCATTTGGGCAACCGGGTCTTGCACTTCTTTGTTGCACAGGCATGCGTGCAAGACGCAAACAATCTTAACCACAGGTAGAGGAACTTAATTAAAATATTCCCAAACTGGGTCTCTCTTTATGGGCTGCTGCTGTTATAGGTTTTCCCCTCTAGTGAGAGAATGGTATGGTAGATTTCAAATCAATGAAGGCTACCCTCAGACTTCTAGAATATGCTGCTCAAACAGTTTCACTTTTGTTTCTACTGTCTGTCCCCTCCCTTCTCACACTTATCTCCAGACTTCTTCTCCTTGTCCAGATCTATTCCACCCCCAACAATCTTCTATTCATTGAAACTTTGCACCCTTAGAGAGATTCTGTGACACAAATTTTCAGAGGGACAATAGGGCTGAGGTCTGTTATTTCTCACCTCTATATATTTATTTTAAAACATTTTTGCTGTTATATCTGGAGAGACAAATCCACAGTTTGAGAACTGCAAAACTAAGCATCTCTCATGGTATCTTCTAGACTGACCACTGAGTCCTATTGGATAGATAGAAAGATTAACCTAAAGAATCTATACAGAAGCCCCTGGACCCCCATAAGATTGGGTCCCTAATCCATGAACTATTGGAACTCATTTACAAAACTTTTCCTAATCATTACGTGAATATATTGTCTCATTCTATAGAATTAGAATTTATAATCCCTATTCCATGATATATCTTTGAGCTATAATGTATCTTTCTTTAGATAGCTTTTCCTCAAAAAGCATTTATCAAAAAAATTGATTTTTTTATTTAAAAAATCATTGATTTTTATCTACCTGAGCAGGAAGATCATTTTTTTGAAAGGACTCTGGAACAATAGAGCACTGCCCCAGCCTGATTTAGCATTGACTCATACTTGGACCACTCGCAGTGAAGGAGCAAAGTGACCCTGTGAGGAATGTACCAGGCACTGTTTCTCATGATACTGTCTCAAAAGATCACCACAGAATCAACAGCATCCTTTTCAGGTGTCAACATGCATTTACAAGGGCAGGCAGTGCAGCATCCGTGTTCTCATTATTCTACCTCTCCTCTTGTGGTGCTGAGTAACTGGTTAAGGCATTCCCCCTTCCTCTCCAAATCTTAATTCCCTACCACACCGCAATAGAGTGAGACTGATGAACAAACTGATCCTTTACTTTTCTCCCCAACTTCTCCAGATGCCTCACGGAATGACTCTACATCCGCACCCATGTTACCCAACCTTGCCCCTCCCTCTGCCTCTCCACATTTTCTCCAAAATCTTAATTCTCCTATTCCTGCATCTACCATACCAGAACATCATGGTGCCCTTCCTTCTGCAGAAAACAATGAACAAGCACATGGTTCTGTATCTATCAGTGTCCCTTTACCTAGATCCAGTACCAGGTATAGGCAGAAGCTGAACAAGGGCCCAAAAGAAAAACATAACCAACTTTTAGCCTCCTCCCCCTCTACCCCTCCCACAGGACAGCTGTTTTTGCATTAGCCACATGCCTGTTGCAATAAATCTGCATATTCACTGCCCATCTATCGGTATCTCTCTACTTGTCTTATTATTGTTCCTCATTCACTGGTCACCTGCAGAACTGTTTGCAATAAACCAGGCCTTTGTGGTCCTGGAGCTTGGGCCAGTTGGCTGCTGTTTTTGTCTCCCTGGTCCACCACCTCCTTTGGGTTCCTAAGGCCTTGTCTACACTACCAAGTTTTGTCACCAAAAGTGATTTCGACACCCAAAAGTTGACAAAATAAAAATTGCAATTTCATGCTTGTTCCCTCTGTTGGCAGATTGCATCCAGAGTGGGGGCACCATCATGAACAGTGTGAGCAATGCACTGTGGGTACCTATTCCAAAAGTCCTTCTGTCGCTAGGTTTTGTGGGACAACGGAGCGGATTGCAGTGCATCTTGGGACAGTGCCAAATGTCCTGTGATGCATTGCTTTCTGTCCCAGTACTCCATGGGCTTTCTTAAGGACTTTCTTTCATGGCATTTTTCAACGGCCCTTCTTTGCTGTGCACCCCAGCATCTTTGTGAGAAGGGATGGATCCCACACTGCTCTCCTATGCTCTGTTAACTGTCATGAAGACATCATGGATGGCAGTGCAATTAATCGTGAAGTTCCTAACTGAAGAAGACTCACAGGTGCCCGACATTCTGCATGATACGGATAGGAGCAACTTTAGATTGCTTTTGGCATTCACAGAGCAAATGCATAGATAGGGTAGACCATCGCTTTTGGGCTCCTGAAACAAGCACTGAATGGTGGGATCATATCGTCATGCAGGTGTGGGATGACAAGCAGTGGCTACAGAACTTTTGGCTGCAGAAAGCCGCCTCCTTGGAACGATGCACAGAGCTCGCCCCAGACCTGCAGCGCAAGGACACCTGAATGAGAGCTGCCTTCTCGGTACAGAAGCGTGTGGCAATTTCTGTGTGGAAACTGGCAACGCCAGACTGCTATTGGTCCGTCGCAAATCAGTTTGGAGTGGGGAAGTTGAGCGTTGGGGCTGCATTAATGCAAGTGTGCAGGGCAATAAATCACATCCTGCCACAAAGGACCATGACTCTGGGAAATGTGTGTGAAATAGTGGAAGGCTTTGCAGACATGGGCTTCCCTAACAGTAGAGAGGCGATAGGTGGCACACATATTCCAATTTTGGTACCAGACCACCTTGCAATGGAGTACATCAATAGGAAGAGGTACTTCTCCGTGGTGTTACAGGCTTGTGGATCACTGCAGGTGTTTCACTGACATCAACGCAGGGTGGTCTGGGAAGGTGCATGACGCATGCATCTTTAGGAACATCAGCCTGTACAGAAAACTGCAAGGGGGGACTTTCTTTCCTAACCAGAAGATTATAGTGGGGGGTGTTGAAATGGCCATAGTGATCCTGGGGGACCCTGCATACCCCTTACAGCCGTGGCTCATGAAACCTTATACAGGACACCTGGACAGAAGTAAGGAGTGGTTCAACAACAGGCTGAGTAGGTGCTGGATGACAGTTGAATGTGCCTTTGGCAGATTAAAGGAGTGCTGGTGATGCCTTTATGACAGGTTGGATCTCACTGAGGATAATATTTCTATGGTCATAGCTGCATGCTATACATTGCATAATCTCTGTGAAGCTAAGGGTGAAAAGTTTGCTCGGGGTGGAGTGCTGAGGCAGACGGTTGGCTGCTGATTTTGAGCAGCCAGATGCCAGGGCTGTCAGAGGAGCCCAGAGGGGAGCTATTTGAATCAGGGAAGCTTTGAGGCATCACTTCGACTATGACCACCAGTAACCAATGTTCCCTCTAATTTTTGACAGGCCGTGTGCGCAACAAATTTCTTCTGTGCAAATTTTTGTGCACGCGGTGTTTCGCTGTATGCATGGGGTTTAGGATCTGTGTGCGCACGCACACAGCTTAGAGGGATCAGTACTAGTAACATATATCTGAGTCTGAGTTGCTTCAATGTTCCATGACATGTAGTTTTCCTGGGGTGACATTGGGGACCTTATATTCCTGTAATAAAGTGATTACAATGCCTGTGCATGTATTGGCAGTGCCTACAATCTCACCTTGTAGGAAAAAAAATAAAGATGATTTATCATTATAAAAGTTTCCTTTCATTGCACGAGAAACAGCACACACAGATGCTTGGCGGGAAAGGAGAAACCAGGGAAGGGCAGACTTTCACAACTGTGTGCCGGTCCAGCTATCATTGTGAAAGTTGTCCGAGGGGGTGGAGTGAAAGGGAAAGTGGGAAAGGACTGGGTGGGCGGCGTTTAGGGGAGCATGGAAAAGAGTTCTGAATGTGCTGCAGTGGAGGTCGAGCACGGATCTGCTCCGTCTGCAGCATTATTAAGGACTTCAGCATCTGTGTTTGCTCCTCCATGACTTTAATCATCTGCTCAGTGGTGTCCTTAACAAAAATGTGATTCTCTTTTCTGTCCTGCCATTCGGCTTCCCAGCACTCCTTTTGTTCCCTATTTTCTGCATTGGAGCAGGACCTCCCAGAGCATGTCGTCTTTGCTGCATCTTGGGCACTTTCCTATCTGGCGGAGACACTCGGCTGAGGTGCATGGGGTGTTCCTGAAGGCCACATCTGGTGAAGCACAGGGGACAATGCACAGAAGTGGGATTGTTAAATTCACGCACAGCATTGAAACATTTCTGTTAAATGCACCTTTTGCAACATTGCCATCATTTTCTCACTGACCCTAGCCAGGCACACATCTCTGCAAACACCCAAAGCATGGTGAATGTTGGCTGGGGGTGCTCCATATAGGGGAAAGCACACACTCTTTACAAGGGTCATGGTGCAGCTTTCTAGAACAAATTCTAAAATTCTCCCATACTTTTCCACAGGCAGGGGTAATTCTAGCAGACATCTCACTGCTAAGGGTAAGCAGGGAAATGAGGGTACATCTACTCCATGCTTGTGGCTTCCATCCTGCTCCCTATGCTGCTCATCTATGTACCGCCTTGGTCCCTGCACACAGAGGAGAGGTAATCCTCTGCCAAAGGTCTGCTTTGTTTCTTCCCCCGCTGTAGGAAACTTTCCCTTGCCGCTTCCCGCAGCTCCCATTGGCCGGAAACACCAAACCGCGGCCCCTGGGAGCTGAAGGCAGCCGTGCCTGCAGATGGTCAATGTAAACAAACTGTCTCGTGGCCCGCCAGCGGATTACCCTAACGGGCCGCATGCAGCCTGTGGGTCGCAGGTTGCCCACCACTGCCTTAGACCTACTAGCTACTGCTTACTGTCTGTCTTCTGTCTGAGGCCACTAATGGCTGTTGGGGTGACCTCTGTCAAATTAGTTGCTTTAATCCCATTTCTTAGTGAACAAATATGCACTTCCCAAAATCAGCACCACGACCGGGACCCAGGTTGGCAATCTTGTCGGAAAGGCCAAGGACTGAATTGACAGGCAATTGAAGTAATCTCTCCCCATTAGAATGGCCCCTCCTTCACGGTAGGGCTATATGAAGAAGTTTGTGCCTCACTTTGTTTGTGCTTTTCCTGTCCTGTGGATAGAGGGCTTCAGTCTCCAGAGCTGTCGATCACAAACATTATGTTTACCCCCAAAAAATTCAATGGCCTTAAAAAACAAGGACGTAACATTTAATATTTTCATCAGTTGTATGTGTTGCTGAGCATATCAACTTAGTGGCTGATTAAAACATTGTGGTTCCCATGGCATCATTCATTCTGATTATTAACATTACTCTGATTTCTAATGGTGTTTTAAATTTAGAAATACGAGCACCTGAACTTTTACTTTTCATCCTGCCTTTTCATATTGGTATCTGCTTATTTTATTCTCAAAGTTGACCTACTTTCTGCAAGATATTTTTTTACCTTCATTCCTTTCTATGTCACTTTGCTTCTCACCACGTATTATCATGCATCTTCTGTCTCTTGCTACTTTGTTGCTTTACTCTTCCAGTTTCTCTGTTCTTTTAGCTTTCTTACATGCTGTAGCCTGTGTCTTCTCCCTTTTGATATTTGCGCTTCACTAAAAGATTCCAAATACTTAAGTGCTCCTTACTTGTAGGTGTTTTGAAGTGTACTCTGTTAAAATAGCACCATGTCATGCAGCACACCTGAGGTGCAACCACTATGGCTTAAATGCTGTGAATGAAAAAATAGTCCAAAACTAGCTTGTGGCTCTAATTCAAAGCCCATTGAAGTCAATAATTTCTCGTTGACTTCCAAGAGCTTTGGATCAGACACTGTGTATTTTGTTAATTTAATTGAATCCATTGAAATTTAAAAAATAAAACCATTGAATAAATATTAATCATGACCAAAAATACATTTTTGATAAACAGGAATTCAGTTAACTGTGTCCAAGAAAAGTTACAAGGGCCCAGGATAGTCACTGAAATCCATGGTAAGAAAGAAGGTCAGCAGTGATACAAAATGCAATGGGAAACTAATAATAATAATAAAAAAAAGTATTACATTTCACTAATTGCCTATGAAGACTGAATAATAGAGCAATTCTGATGGGTACACAGGAAGCTGTCTGAATATGGACAGCATTTAGGTCACTCTGGGTATATCTATGCAGCACAAAAAAACCTGTGGCACCAAGTCTCACAGCACTACTCAAATGACTGGGGTAGCACTGTGGTACTAAAAATAGCAGTGTAAACATTTGGGCTGGGGCTGGAGCTTTTTGCAATAATGAAGTATAAAGAATGGCCTGTCAATGAATAGAAGAAATGAAGAAAAAATGAAGATAATCTCTAAGTAGCAGCTGCTGAATAGAATCTTCTTCATACAGCTTTAATGTGACACTTAATTTTGTATGTTATAGCTTAGATCAGGGGTAGACGACCTATGGCATGCATGTCAAAGGCGGCACGTGAGCTGATTTTCAGTGGCACTCACACTGCCCGGGTCCTGGCCACCAGTCTGGAGGGCTCTGCATTTTAATTTAATTTTAAATGAAGTTTCTTAAACATTTTAAAAACCTTATTTACTTTACATACAACAATAGTTTAGTTCTATATTATAGACCTATAGAAAGAGACCTTCTAAAAATGTTAATGTATTACTGGCATGCAAAACCTTAAATTAGAGTGAATAAATGAAGACTTGGCACACCACTTCTGAAAGGTTGCCGACCCCTGGCTTAGACACTATGATATTTGGTGCATTAGGAATACATAAAGGGTAAAACCCTGGCCCCACTGAAGTAAATAGGAATTTTGCCACTGACTTCAATGGAGCCAGGATTTTACCAGTTAGATGACATCTGTGGAAAAGCCAATACATTGCAGAGATTAAAATTTATTCCCTTCTGCTGCTGTAAGCACAGCACCCTTTTAAGATGCCTAAGAAGTAAGTCTTGAGAGGCAATTAGAACCCCCGTTCCTAGTCACACACACAGCCGGTGAACTACAACTGCCATTAGTAGCACTTCCACAATCCATGTTTTGTAATGGCTGTAATATTGGTTGGGAACGCTTTAGACCAGTGGTTCTCAATCAGGGGTATGTGTACCCCTAGGGGTACACAGAGGTCTTCCAGGGTGTACATGAACTCATCTAGATATTTGCCTAATTTTACAACAGGCTACATAAAAAGCACTAGCAAAGTCAATACAAACTAAAATTTTGTACAGACAATGACTTGTTTATACTGCTCTATACACTGAAATGTACAGACAATATTTATATTCCAATTGATTTACAATTATATGGTAAAATGAGGAAGTAAGCAATGGTTCAGTAATAGTGCGCTGTGATACCTTAGTGTTTTTATGTCTGGTTTTGTAAGCAAGTAGTTTTTAATTGAGTGAAACTTGGGGGTATGCAAAACAAATCAAACTCCTGAAAGGGATATAGTACTGTAGTCTGGAAAGGTTGAGTGCCACTGCTTTAGACTTTCATATCAGTCTTTTTCTGGCTAACATTAATCTACTATAATGAACTGCAATTATTTATCTAACAGAAGCTGGATTTTTCCATTGATGACTTTTATGTTGCCTAATGTTATGGAAGTACTTAAATGGGAGAGAAATACTGAAATCATAGGGCCTGATCTTGCTTCCACTAAAATCAATGAGAATTCCACAACTGATTTCAAGGGGAGGAGGAATGATTTCTAATGTATTTAGAATTTGTTACATATAGCAGCAGCTAGAGACTTTATCAAGAAAAGGCAAAGCACCCTTCGTAACATAAAACTTCATGTTAGGCAGAAAATTTGACTCATCACAGTAACTATGGGTAGAGTGATGCAGCAAGCAACTTCTTTGTTGTACAGGTCAGGAGGTGGAGAAATAAGGCATCCTGTACACGGAAGAAAATTGATACTGTCAATTTCTTAGCTCTTGTCTCATTGACCATTACAGTTTGTTTCTGGGAGTAGGAAACAAAGTGGAAAACAATTATCATGTCACTGGGACTGCTGGCATAAGTGAGGAAGGATCAGGCTCTGAGTCTAGAATGAATTCTTTTTTCTTCCTACACAGACATGGCATAATTCTCCACTGACTTGCCCCCGGTGTGGTCATTTACACTTGCCCAACGTGGGTATAAAATGCCACCTGTCTGATCTGAGTAAGCTTTTGCTTCCACTTTGTGCAAATGACTACAGCAGGTGCAAAGCAGTGGAGAATCAGACCCAAGGTGTCTCTGAGACAGTCAGGAAGGGCTAACTAAAAAAGCCACAACAGAGTGGTTAGGCTGAACTTTGAAAAAGCGATAATAGTGTATTACATATGAACCCACCCACAGCTCTATCTGTTTTGACTCATGTACACACACACACATACACCTTCCCTTCCTCTCTGCAGAGACATGTGGATGTAGGGGTGTGTAATAAGTAAAGGGCATTTAAACACACACAGATCTTATGCATGAAAAGTTTAGAAACAATCTTTCCTGTTTCCTCATTAATGCTCTATCCGCTGCGATACAAACCCCTCCTTTTAGCCCCATCTTTTCAAACGCAGGGCTGCACAGAAAACCCGATCCAAGGGGACATGACTGAAGCCTGCTGCTGAAGCTGCCTGCGTGTGTGAGGGAGGTCAGCCAGGGCAGCACTCAGGCGCATCTCTGGAGGCAGCACGCTGTGTCTCTGAGAGGAGTTTTGTGCCAGTGGGCGGCTCCTTCCTGTGCAAACTTTTCTCTTGCCTGCCTGCCTCCCTCCCTCCCTCCCCCGTCCACCTCAGTGCCTTGCAGAGGAGCGGGAGCCTATTTCGCTTGTTCCCTTTGCCCGCGGCTCTGTGCTGAAGACACCTCAGATTCCACCGCCCCTCCTCAGACGGACTCGGTCGGCAGGTCGCGCCCTGCCCCACGCTCCCGGCTAGCGGATCGCAGGGCTGCCGCTGTCTGCCCAGGAGGTGATGATGGAGGGGAGGAAAGGGAGCGCCGCAGAGGCAGCTCCTCCAGCCAGTTGGCTGCTGCCCGGTGATCCTGGCCCCAGAGGCCGTTCCCAAAGCGACATCTCCTCCTCCTGTTCCTCCAGAAGAAGCCACCCGTTCAGATGCAACATCACAGGCTCCGGTGAGTGGCGGAGTCGGGTCTTTTTTTGGTGGATTTCTAGTTAAATGTGTTCCCGTCTGACTCAGGTGCAAGAAGTTGGTCTAGGCCACCTGCAGTCCGCAAACCTGGGCTCTTAGTACTCAGTACTCTGTTCTGCTTGGGAGCTGTTGCAGCGGGTGTCCTGGAGGGGATTTGGGGTAAGGGAAGCCCTGTTAGTGACAGATCCGTCTGGGTTTTGTACCTGTCTGGTCACTGGGGTTTAAAAACCTTCCCAAGTGTTGAGGGCGGAAGGTGACAGCAGGAAGGTGACAGCAGGTGTTGTGACCAAAAACTTAGGTTTATATGGAGAACCCAGTGCCAGTTCTCTCTCCAGCTTGACTCAGGAGCATCACCTTGAAAGTTGTATTGTTCCGTGTCTGTTTCTAACATCCAAAGTGTATCTAAACAGGGAAAGGCAGTGTAGCACTCCATCTGACATGCTTCAAGACACGAATGAGTCTGCAAATTTGTTTATAAGACCTCACAACATGCGGCTGATCCTAAGAGGCAAAGAGTGCCTAAGATTAATTTTGACTTCACTCTGATTGGGCACTCAAGATCAGCCTACCTTATGGCTAATATCACTGTTTGTTTATGCAGATTGTCTGTTTATGCGATGTAAACACCTTTATTACCCTCATTATTCATTGCTGGGATATTCCCTTCTTCTATTTCAAAAGTGCAGTTATCATTTTGCTACCTGGCAAAATGACTTTCCTCAAATATACAATATTTTATGCAAGTGTTCACAAACTTCCTGAAAAGAGTCAGTGAAATGCCCTGAAAGGGACCCCAAATACAGAGAAGTGGGACTGATTGCATGACTCACACAAGGCCCAATTTGTCCTCATTAAGAGTGCTTTGCCTAATAAAGGCTGCAGGTTCTGGCTTGGAGTGGGAATTGCACTGTATTGTTTTACTGCCTTACACTTTCTATTAAAATGTTATTTTGAAGATTCCTAAGTAAATGTACTACCTTAAAACCTCTCACACATTTACAGTTTCACTAACAAAGGTGGAGTTTCCAATGGGACAAAAACTTGTGATGCAAAATTCTGTCCACAGCTAGGAGTGTACAACATACATACTGACTTAAGGAAGTTGCGGGTGCATGTCTCTGGGTGTAATTTGAGCGTTAGAGACACATGAGGCTTCCAAGGAGGTCCGGGGAATTTCAAGTAGAAATTTAAGGGAGATGAGGATCCCAGTCTACACTGTAGAAATTGTAAAGTGTCAAAAGTAAAAATGAGGGTATTTCTTAGTGTTTTAGGCCATTTCTCATGGCTCAGTTTAAAAAGAGCAAAGCCCTGATGCATCCTGCAGTACAGATCTGCATATGTTTACACTTATTTGGAAAATGAAAGGCCAGATCCTCAGCTGATGTAAGTCAGCTCTACACCATTGAGTTAAATGAAACTATGCCAGTTTACACCAGCTGAGGATCTGGCCTGAGATGCTTTGGATTCAGTTATGCTATTTATACACCGAGGTTGATGTGGAGCCAAACCACAATGAGGGATTATGCTTTAGGGAGGCAGAGTGCCTTCTGGAGCTCCCAAGTGTACAGATTTCAGAGTAGCAGCTGTGTTAGTCTGTATTTGCAAAAAGAAAAGGAGTACTTGTGGCACCTTAGAGACTAACCAATTTATTTGAGCATAAGCTTTCATGAGCTACAGCTCACTTCATCGGATGCACAGAGTGAGCACCTCTGCTGCAGTATCTATTCAGATAATGTAGGTAGAGCAGCACACTGCACTGAGCTAGCAATGCTGCCTGGTATGAAGGGCACTGCCCTCTAATGCAGCTGCACCATGGGAAATGCTAGGTGGGAGTAGGTTCTTTGGTTGGGGGAACGCAGAAACTGTGAGTCCATCTGGCTGCTGTGCATAGTGCACAAGTGGGAGAGGAGGCTTCTTGCACACTCACAAGGAAGCGAAGCTCAATCTGGGCCTGTATTAGATTCAGTCTGAAACTCTTTTGCTGACAAATACCCTATGCAGTCTCTGCATCTCATCTTTTCTTTTACCTTTTTCTTTTCATATTTGTTCTTTTTGAACTATGTTCAAGCAAATTCTGGGTTGGTGAAGGGTTCTGCAGGTATAGGGGACGAATTGTTTGTGTTAAGCAAGTGAGATAAGAGCCAGAACAGGTACAGCACGGACTGCAGCCCTGCAAGCTCCTCATGCTGCCCGACCAATATGCCTCAATCCAGGCCTAGAAAAGCCACTTCTAGGAGTGATAGTGTTCAGTCTCCATGTATGTTTGGTTTTCAGTTTGTCTGCCAAGACTGCCAACAAAGAGTTAGTGTTAACTGTGGTGACTACCATGATGTGGACATTTCCTTTCAACAGTATTATTTATTTGTAGTTTTCTTGCCTTATGTGAGGCAAATTAGGCTTCCCTTCCTGCCCTGGTATGTTTTTTAAAAAAAACCAAAACCTTTCAAGGACGTGCTCCCTGCCAGCGACTGACAAATAATTCCTTCTGATTTATTTTTTTAACCACTTCTTTATTTTCTCCATTGCTGTTCCCTGGATTTTTCCAGCTGTGCATGTGCACAGCAAAAGGTCAGGTAACGAAACTGTTGATTCCATTTTTTAAAAGGGAACACCTGCATTAAAAATTCAAAGCTGTTACATTTTTAATATGGTGGTTAGGAATATTTTTAATAGTGTTTCCATGAAAAATAACCAGGCATTCTCGTTCTTCCAAAAACATAGAAAGCAAATGTAACTGGGACTGCATTGTAGGGTGCTTGGAGGTACAATAAGATGGTGATTATTATTTTTGCCCCATCTTTTCCTGTAGCCTTATCAGTTTATTTATTTAAAGTAGGCCACTCATTCACGTCAAAGATATCACATGCATGCCAAGTGTCCCTATTTAGAAGGATTTTTAAAGAAATCTGTACATGTGTTTTTTTTCCCCTTTGTCCCTCCCAAAATCTGTCCAGCCCCAGTATATTTGAATGAAATTAAATGGTGCCTGTTGAAGTCATATTTTTGTCCCCATCAGCCAGACTCTGAACTCAGTTGTGCTGACTTAAATGAGAGCACAGTTTGATCCATTTTCTGAAAAATCAATATCCCCTACAAGAAGGTTATTCCACCATTTTAGTCACCACTGAATTTGCCACTATAACTGCAGCAGTTGTTGAGGGACAATGTTAAAGGAGATTGTCTAGTTACGAAAATTATACTAGGCTTTCTAAAAGCAGTTTTGGCAATGGCTCACAAAATCCATCTGTCTGTTTTTCCAGACAAGCAATCTATATATGTGAACAGATGAATGAATCTAGGCTTTTTCTATATCCTGGAAGTAACAGTTTCCTGGCATCTCTTTACAGCAGCTTGCCATCAACTGCCATCCTACTTTTTAGGCTAATACAATTTAAAATACATACTTTTTTTTTTCAAAAGGGACCTATCCTAGGGTAAGTGATGGCAGGTTATTTTCTTCCTCTGTCTGGGCCAAACTGTGTCAATCCTAGTCAGGCTGAGAAATACCTTATCTTCAAGTATTTTCATTCATTTCAGAGGGCCTATTTGAGGAGTGAGGTACGACTTAATGGTGAATAAAAGTGGCATAATCTGGCCCTTTGGTAGCAATGTGACTTGTACCCTCAAAAAAGATTAAAGTCATCCAAGTTCAGAGGGCTCCTGCACAGCATAGCCTGCATGCCATTAAATTCCCATTCTAAGAGGAATTAAGTCAGGGAACTGCCTAGAGATACCCTGGGGTGTGTCTCTGGACGGTAGGTGGAGAAGGAATATTCTCCCCAAGTTTCAGAGAAGCTGCAGAGCCAATGCATGGAAACTACTTGCGTCAAATGGCTGAAGCAGCTGTCCTCACAGCCCTAATGCACCTCAGTTATGAGGGTGGAACCCAAGGATGCGTATGTGGGCAATTCTCTGGTCCAGTGGTCTAATCCCCACCCACCTTTGGCAGTTGCCAAGAAAGAATTCATGAGTTTAATCCTTGTGGTAAAACGAAAAGGAGTACTAGTGGCACCTTAGAGACTAACCAATTTATTTGAGCATAAGCTTTCATGAGCTACAGCTTACAGTAAGCTGTAGCTCAAGAAAGCTTATGCTCAAATAAATTGGTTAGTCTCTAAGGTGCCACTAGCACTCCTTTTCTTTTTGCGAATACAGACTAACACGGCTGCTACTCTGAAACTAATCCTTGTGGTTGACAGTTTAATTGTCCCTGTGGGTGTCTTGGTGTTGGTCCTTTGCAAGAGGTTCTTTGTTAAGATAACTTGTTCCAATGCCACGGATGCACTTTACGGGTGAAAGGGTAGATTTTGGACCCCATCTCCAACCCCGTTGTGCAGTTCTGGTTGAGGAAAGGGACTGGAGAGAGAGATCCTAAGAAGGCAACCAGGGATTCAACCAATGTAGCTGGCATTGTACCACCCCACAACCCATCCTGAGACACCAGGGGTTGGCCGGGGTGACAGGGTGGAGCCATAGTATGGTATATTCTGGCAATCCTTAGCCAGCAGAGTGGTCCTTAGGGGACTACTCCATCTAGGATAATTTAGTTCAGTAAGGTCCCCGCTTGCAGAAAGGTCATTTAGAATCACCACTATCTTGAAATGAATCGAGTGTTCTGGGGGGAGCCAGTGTAGTGAGAAGAGCACCAGGGTGATGTGCTTTTGATGGCAGGTTTTGCTCAGGAAGAGAATTGATACATTTTGGATAGGTTGGAGCTTTTTATGGCCGGTGCACTCATTTCCAGAACCAGTGAGTTTCAGTAATCCAACCTGAACATCACTAAGAAGTGGATCATTGCAGCCAGGCCATTATCGGGCAGCAGCAGGTACAATCTTCTTGGCAGATGCAAATAAAAGATGTTTTTGACAGCTGTAGGTATTTTAGTGTCCAGAAACAATCTGGAGCCCAGAACTCCCAGGCTATGGACTGATTTGACTCTTTGAGGGTAGACTGCCTCAGTAGTGGGAGATATTAGGTGCTGATTAGCTCTTTAGGCTTGTTTTGACTAATTTAGACTAATCTCTGAATTCGGCTCTTCATGTTTGACGTTGGGTAAGTCACTTAGGCCAAAGTCTTCAGAAGTGGCCACAGACTGAGTTCCATAATTTTGGGGTCTCATTTTCACATGTACCAGACACCCAATATTGTAACTGAAGTCCATGGGAGCTGCAGATGTTCAGTGCATCCAAAAAATCATGTCACGCATACGCTGAGTGGGGCTGTTCAGCAGAGAGAATCTTTCAGTCTGTGGATGAGGGAGATGGCAAGTTTTGGGGGGTGTCTCTTTCATGCTAGGGGAGTATATTTGTGTGTATAGTAATTAACTTTGCAAGTGTTTGTATGAAAATTACATACAAATTGAAAAAGGAGAAAAATATAAATGAAATATACACTTTTATTGAGCAGGCTTTTGCAGGATTTGTTTACAGCATAGATTAAAGAACAGAAATCATAGGAAATTTAAGACAGGTAATTTGGGATGGAAAATTACAGTAGAAGAAAAGACAAATAGTTACTTTGTTGTTTTAGGATCAGCAACTTAGGAACAACCTGTGTGATTTCTAAGAAATTGTACATCCTTTTACGAAGGCGGTAGGCTCTTGATCTTTGTTTCATTATATTTAAAACTTGGACTATTGAGAATAGGAGATAAACCTACCAGTAGTTTGTTTGACAAGCAAATGTTTATGAAATACGTAGACATATTTCTTTGTAATTGGGAAACATACTGCAGCCATTGTCACATAATGTTAAACTTGACTGTTTTCATCATTACACATCATTTGTAGTTTCAAAGTTGTTCTAAGGAAAATGTCAGCTGTCGGTGTACATTTTTTCATACTGCATTTATTGTAAAAGATGAAGTCTGTGTGACTCTTGCTGCCTGCTGAAGCTTGTAGAAAACAATTGTCTCTGATAATAACACAGAATGATTGTCAGGGTGCACTGGGAGCACCATGATTTAAAAAACACAAAATAGTATGTCATTTTTACAAGTGGAATGATTTCCAATGCAGCACTTTAAAATCAATTCTAGATGTGGGCCCAGGATGAAAAACATTATCTATAGTGGTAATGATCTCCATGGCTAGCTAAGTAGAAAGCAGGGTACAAACATTTGCAGTATATGATTTAACATGTATTTGTGGCAATGAATCAGCTACTGGCTGTGTGATCTGTTTAGCATTTTGCCACTGTGTATTTTAGTTTCTCATGGCCTTTGGCATTTCTCACTTCCTGCTGAAGCGAGGCTTTTACTGAGTAACCATTTAATATCAGATCACATCTGAAGTACAAAGTCTGCGTAGGCTATTAAAAGATATGTTGCAAAAGAGTTCACTCCTTTATCTTTGCTGACTGTAAGTCATGTAAGGTTCTGAAAAACAAAACCCTAAATATTTCATCTGATTGAGCGCATCATTGACTTAAATTTATTTATTCCTTTGTTGTTTTGTCATTTCATGAAATAATAGCCCTTTGTGGCAATCAGAACTGCATGTGGTTAGAGGTACATGGGCTGTAAACAGTTACATGGGGTTGTAATGGGGCACTCTGAGTAGCTGGGTGTGACACTGTACCTTTTCTCACCCTTGGTGTCACCTGCAGGCTGCTGACCAACCTTGATGGGTCTTCAATGGCTTGGCCCTCTGGCCAAGCCACAAAGTCTGAATGAACCCTTTTGGGGTAGGAAGAGTCCAATAAATAAACAGTCTACTTTGCCCTTACTCGGGCCATCAGACCCAGATCTGGGCCCTTTAAATTCAGCCCTTTGTTCAGACTCCCAAATAAGCTCCATCCCCTTCTTGGGGTTTATGCCACTTTACCTGGTGGCCAGTGGGGGAACCCAGGCCCAGGCCCACTAGTATGGGCTCCAATACTGGAACCCTCTACACAGCAGCCATGTACTGCTTCATCCAATTCTTTGCTACTTCCTCTCTGGGCCTCTCCCTACGCGGCCCCTCTAGCTTCAGGGTTAAGGCACTTAGGTCTTTTCTCTCTCTACAAATCCAGTTATGCAAAATGCAGCCAAAAACAAACTCTGGCTATCCCTCAAGTTCCTTTAGCCAGAGAGAAGAACGCTTCGTCCCCTGCTCTGGTACCAGGCAGGAACTGATCTGCTAAGCTCCTGCAGCTTCTTTTATCTGGCCTGCTGGGTTCTGACTGGCTGTCACTAGCCCTTCTAGCCCTTGGAGGACCACCCTCCAGGATTGTCCTGGAGTCTCCAGGATTAAAGATTAATCTTTAATTAAATTTTATGTCATGTGATGAAATTTCCAGGAATATGTCCAACTAAAATTGGCAATCCTAAGGCCCAGGTCTCTCTAGCTTCCAAGATGGGTTCTCCAACAAAGCCTCTCTAGGCAGGGTTGATGGATCTTTGCAGCCCTTTTCCTCCCACCTTCCTGGGGTGGGGTGTACTAGGACCATGGGCCCTCCCCTAGGGAGCCACAAAGGCCAAGTTACACCCCATCACAGGACCATTAACATATTATGATAGAAACCATGTACAGTTTGTAAGCTTCAATGTGAGATTCGTAAGCCATCTATGATACAGAATATCAAGAGAAATTCCTGCTCCTTTGTGCATTACATATGGTAAATAGGAGCACTCAAAGTGGAATTTTAAGATGAAGACTGCACCCTGTGACTATTCTTGTTTTTCACAGTGGTGGAGCCCATGAAAGCCCCGCATAAAGTAGTCAGTTGTTATCTGGGTGTCCAGGCTGCTCATCGACAAGTATACTTTGGCGAATAATAATATCTAGCTCCTATATAGAACTCAGTGGATCTCAAAACACTTTACAAAGTGAGGTCAGTATTAGTATGATGTGATAAATTATCCCTTAGTAGCAATCATTACATTTGCCTAGTATTGTTTGTTGCTAGTTGTAGTGCAGATGAGTAGGTCAATATTTCCTAAAGGTACTCTGTTAAACCACTCAGCTCATCTGGAAGAGTTTCCAAAGCGGGACCAAAAAATCCTGAGTTCAGTGTCCTGGATTCCATTACCTTTTACTTGTCTTTCAAATATCCTGTCATAGAAATATTAATGACAAGAGACATTCTTTCTCGTCATCCAGGTGGAAAGCTTTGTCTTCTTCTTAACATATGTAAAGACTTAGGCTGTTTATCCTGTAAAAGAAATACACAGACAGTAAGAGCCTGATCTTGCTCTCATTCACATCAGTTTTATACCATTGACTTCTGAGGACTTGTTCTTGTTTACAATGTTTATGAGATCAGAATTGGGCCTTTAATATATAAAAGCAAGCTATATAACTATGAAAGTCTGTAAAAACATTAGGATTTGTGAGTTTATGAAGGGTTGAAGCACTGAAATAGTCTTAAATATTACAGGAATCAAATCCTAGTTACAATGGCTTCAGAAATGTTAGTGTCGTTGTCACTCAGCCAGAAGCTTTATCAGAGCAATGTCAAAAGTCCTCGCAAAATTCCCTTGCCCTCACGTGAAGGGCATTCAAGTACAGCTCTGTTAAACAGCAGCATCACCTGCTGTGTACTTTGGTAATGACATGCTTTTCTATCATCTCTCATCTCTCTCACATTACTGATCTTATATTCTTTTTGCATACATTAACATTATCTCGTTCTCATTCTTTGTGTCATTTCTAAATCCACTTTCCTACATCCTCAGAAGTACTCAATAAACTTTCAGGCCTGAGGACCACATCTGGGTATGGAAATTGTATGGCAGGCCATGAACACTCACAAAATTAACAATTCAGAGATATTCAAATAAACTCTATTTAATAAAGATACATTTTAGTGGAAATAAACATAAAACCTTACTTACTATTATAAATATACTGTCATAACAACGTATTACAATAATTAAACCAAACTTCACCCCTTTCCACGCCCTCATTGATGAATGTGAACAATGCAGCTGGTCACCCTTCTTTACAATAGCATCAAAGTCCGGTGTCATTCTCGTTGTGGAAATCTGCAATACTGAGCTGAGATGCTGGTCAGTTAACTGGAATCTGTAGCGAGATTTGTTGTAATTCAGCAAGGAAAACATTTGTTCGCTAACATAGGTGGAGCCGAACAAAACAAAACAAGGATCTTCTGTGTTACCTTGCAGATATTTGGGAACTTCATTTCACTCAAGGAGTTTCTCGATCAACCCCGGTGTCAGTGGTCAAGGCCTTCAGGCATTCCAAAAGATCTCTGTTGGCCACATTGCCCATGACGGAAGATATACTTTCAGTTCCACCACGGCATTCATAAACACATCCCATCCTTTAGGTATGTGTCCGCTAGGAACAGAGCGCGTCTGGGTGATGGCCCTGCCTAAGTCGAGCATGTTAGAATCATTAACCACCAAATCTTTGTACACAAAAGCCCCTTTATTGTTCCACAAAGAGATTTTTTTTTTATCCTGGCCCAGCTTATTTAGCAATACTAATACATATTTGTTATAATGCTTATTCACGTTATCCAACACCTCCTGAACAACAGAGTCTGAGGTCTTTGGTGTTTCTGGGGGTTTGGCAGTTACACTTTGTTCCTGTTCCAGTAAAAACAGACTTATTTTCTCTTCTTCCTCAGTGCTCTGCTTCATGTACATTAGGTACCTTTTTCAAGCACTGCACTGTAAAGTTTAGCCTTTTTGTATTCAGCTAAGTCCATCCTTTGAAGAACAGACTTCGTTTCAGCATCCAGTAAGCGAGTTGCGATCATTCTGATATTTTCCTCTGCCGGTGGGGGAGCCCTTAATTGCTCCAACAGGCGGCTGGCCACCAGGTACATTTTTTTTCTGCATACTCCATTATCGATTAGACAAAAGCACCATTATCAGAGGAATAGCAAAACTTAACAGAGGTCCGATTAAACCCCCCTGACTGCTTTACCAGATGCTTCTTTCTTTTAAATGAAACCCTTTTATTACACAAAGTTTTTATAAGTGTGCGTCTCTTTTTCAGCACACGCACTTGATTCTGTATCAAAGATACGTTTCCTTTTAAGGTACTGAGTGCTATTTCTGAGATGGCCACTACTAAATTGTCAGAGGACACAGTATAGCCTTCCTTTGCTGCAGGGACGATTTGCTGAGTAATTTTAAAAGGACCAGGCTTCTCTTCATGCCGCTAGACATGTTTTTGGTCAGTGACCCTGGCTGTTGAAAAGGGTCTACCGATAATTCATCTCTTTTTATACCCAGCTGCTGTTCTTTTCAAAGTATAAACCGCTGGCCAGTCTGGAGGGAAAAGACGAGTTCTTAGTCTATAAGCTTCTGGTGTGGAAGCATCTAAATCCACCACCAGGTAGCCATAAGGTCTTTTGGTAGCATCCTCAAAAGCTTCTAGAAAGAACTGTGCTTTGCCAGGGTATACATTTGCTGAACAAGCATAGCAATTTGTAATTTATCCCTGGGGTTTTTGAACAGAACCATGAACTTTGGGTTTAGGTTAATCTGCGAGTCTTTTTTCCCTGACAAAATATGTTCTGAACTATATTGGTTAAATTACAACTCTCTAAGCGTAACTGAACGTAATCATCACAGGCTACCCTACTGTTAACGTCATCGAGAACTAACTGTATCCCCCTGTGTATGGCTTCAACAACCTGCTGAGCTGAATTCATTCACTCAAGATTGACACAATGAAATTCCTGACAATACACCAAACCTCCAAATCTAGGTAATTCCCATTGCCAACTTCTCACTCGCGCCATATACACGTCTGTTTCGGGGTCGCATTTGCATTTTCAGGGTTACTTGGGGGTTCCTCTGTGGGACCATCAGCTGTGTCTTCTACGTCAGATGCTATTTGAGAGTCAGACTCCGAGGGGCCACCACAAGGATCATCAGGAGTAGACAGGGACCCATCTGGAGAGCCTTCTGGGGAAGTTTCTAAATCAGACTCTGTGTGAGAGTCAACACCACCCCACAGGTCAGATTCCGCCTCCCCATTCTCAGACACACCAGTTTGAGAGCCTCCAATAGGGGGCATCTCTTTGTTTTTTTCTCCTTATCACCTATTTAGCCTTTTTCAAAATTTTTACAATGATCCTGGTCTGTAACTTTTGGGCAGCCTTCCTTTTATCCCCCAAATGCTGTCCCCCCCTTTTGTTTTTGCTGTCATAAATATAAAGGGAAGGGTAAACACCTTTAAAATCCCTCCTGGCCAGAGGAAAAACCCTTTCACCTGTAAAGGGTTAAGAAGCTAGGATAACCTCGCTGGCACCTGACCAAAATGACCAGTGAGGAGACAAGATACTTTCAAAAGCTGGAGGGAGGGAGAAACAAAGTCTCTTTCTGTCTGTGTGATGCTTTTGCCGGGAACAGAAAGAAATGGAGTCTTAGAACTTAGTAAGTAATCTAACTAGATATGCGTTAGATTCTGTTTGTTTAAATGGCTGAGAAAATAAGCTGTGCTGAATGGAATGGATATTCCTGTTTTTGTGTCTTTTTGAAACTTAAGGTTTTGCCTAGAGGGAATCTCTATGTTTTGAATCTAATTACCCTGTAAGGTATTTACCATCCTGATTTTACAGAGGTGATTCTTTTACTTTTTCTTCTATTAAAATTCTCCTTTTAAGAACCTGATTGCTTTTCATTGTTCTTAAGATACAAGGGTTTGGGTCTGTGTTCACCTATGTAAATTGGTGAGGATTTTTATCAAGCCTTCCCCAGGAAAGGGGGTGTAGAGTTTGGGGGGGAAAGACGTTTTTCCAAGCGGGCTCTTTCCTGGTTATATATCTGTTAGATGCTTGGTGGTGGCAGCAATAAAGTCCAAGGGAAAAAGGAAAATAGTTTGTACCTTGGAGAAGTTTTAACCTAAGCCAGTAAAAATAAGCTTAGGAGGTTTTCATGCAGGTCCCCACATCTATACCCTAGAGTTCAGAGTGGGGAAGGAACTTTGACATATGCCTTAGCTGATGTGTACCTTTGAGGATGCCCCTTTTATCCAGGCCCCTTTCCACGACTAGTCACACCTGCTCAGAGCCACCCTCTGAAAAAATTGAAGTATTTTTCAAAAAGTCACCCAGAAGAGCTTTTGCATTTTGTATGTAGTTTCCAGTCCTCCTTTCTTTAGAATCCCTGAGGATACAGCACCCATCAGCTTTCTGAATGAAGCATCATATTTTCTCCAAATCTTTTTAGAATACCAGAGAGCTGTGCCGAGCTTATTGTGTTGGGTGAATGGTTCGCAATAATTTTCAGATACTTCATAAAGAAATACCCCAGCATCGCAGGAGCTTTCAGTCCTTGGTTTTTTATTCACAACCTCTAAAGTGCGTGCTCCAGGTTTGTGAATGTGTGTGTGTTTTCTCAGGGCCTGGTGTGGTGCTGACCGCTGAGGAACTGGAGTTGTGTTTGCATGGTTGCTTTTTACCAGAGTCTTTTGTTTTGTCCTTGGGTTTGATGTATACGAGCTTTGAACTGTCCTGAGACTTAGTCTGCGCTCTTGTGCTGTTTTGCGTTGGTGCTGTTGTTGTTAAAGGTCTCAGAGCAGATTTCTGGTTCTTTGGCAGTTCTGGTAGAGGTGCTCCTGTAGCTCTGACTACAGCACTGCCAGGAGAGCTGCCCATGCCTGATTAAGGAAAACAGAGATGTTCCAATTCATCATCAAATAAACATTTTACAAAACTTAACTTTACCATCATTCTCACCCACACCTATGTATTTGCTTAAAATACAAAATCTCATAAAATAACCAAACCAATAAGCAACATATATTTACTGGGCTTCATCCATCCGTCAGCCATTGATGCTGGTGAATTTTCCTTTCCAGCTGTCTTTCCTTTTTCTTTTGAGCTTGTTTACCCTCTGGTCTAAGGATCTCTCATGTTTTGACCGTACTGTGGAGCAGACAACAATATTATTTATAAAACACATGAAACCGTCTTGTAAACTTAAAAAATAAAATATTCATTAGGGTGTTTTTCTATTTAAAAAGTCATAGCTTTAAAACAAAATAATTCATTTCAGGCTGTACAACAAACACAGGTTTTGGTTTATTTCTACCAATAGTGTTTCTCTAAAACCTAGACATTTTTAATACAAGCACATGTTTCCACCATACATCCAATAACAAAGTGTGCAATAAAATACTTTTTAAATCCCACAACATAACTATGTCTTGAATAGGCCCCCTAAGTCTCCGACAACTAATTTTAAAACAACCCATTTTAAAAATACATCACATTTTGCAGAGTAAAAACCAAACTGTTTTTGAAACAAAATACTGTAAAACCCCACACACTTATCTAACATAGGCCCCCCTGAATCACCAACAACAATTTAAACATTAAAACTAATTTTAAAAAGACAAACCACCCATTTTTTAACACATCACATTTTGCAGAGTAAAAAATCCTGTTCGTTTGAAACAACCCAGTTTGCAACCAAATACTTAAAAAAAACAAAAAAACAACCCACATCTATGTCTTTCACCGACCCTCCAACTCACAAAAATCCCACCAGTTTTGAACATACCAAACCAACTGTTTGCAACCATATACTTTAAAAAAACCCACACTTATGTCTTGCAGACCCCTAACTCCCAATTTAAACATTAAAACTAATTTTAAAACATTTTAAAACACACACATGCTTTTAAAAGCCAATTGCAGAAAGTTACCTTCCACAACAGGGTAAAGGAATGCTGGTACATAGCTATTCTGTTTTCCCCCTATGTGTATTTGGGCCTTTGGATTAAAGAACAAGCAAAGTTTTTAGTTAGTAGTATTCCCCTATTGCATCAAATCTCTGTGCAGTCTGTGTTATACCTGGTGTTTTTTAATTTTAACAGTATTAAGCACAACTGTAGTTAAAAATGGGGTTTTACCTGGCCCTGGTTGAAAAGCAGCTTGAAACTGCTATTTCCATGCTAAACAGATCACACTGCAATAAAGACAGGTACCATTATTTAGTACAGACAGCATGGACAAAGGGTGACATTATATAATATATATTTTCAGAGTTAAAACAAGCAACATATCTAGTCTTGCAGTCCAGTACCTATTCTGTTCAAGATAGTTTCTGTTGAAAGAGGATAGTCTCCAAAAAACTGAGGTGTTTATACCATCCTAACTCTTTGTTTCAGAGTCTGTAGTTAGCAGGTTGACTTGATCACTTACAACTCTGAATTAATAGATACTTAAGGAAATTATGCACTCCTCCCCGAAGTTCCTTTTTGTGATCTGAGAAGTGGGGGAATTAAATTGTCTGCACAACTGGGCTGCTTTTTTTTTTTTTTTTTTAGTTAAAATACATTTTTCTGTTTCAGTGAAAAAACAGAGCACTATAGGGCCTGCTTACAGTAGTAAACAGTAAATCACCATACACAACAATCCTTAATGTTACTGATATTAATGAATGTCTTGGTTTTTTGTTTGTTTTTTTAAACATGTTTCTTTCATGCTTAAAGTTTTGGGTTGATTTGAAATAAAATGGACGTATCACATTGGATGCATCACATACTGTGGATGTACACCCATCAAACTTAATTACTGATCACTAATTCGTTTAACCCTGATGGCAACAAGGGTGGGTAATCACATCTAGACCTACAGACTGAATAGAGTCCCCCTTGCTATTCAGTAGGGGTGTGGTTAAACCATCAGCTCAACAGGATAAGTCAGCTCGATTGGATTCAAACATGTCTCAAACACCCCTGTTTTATATAGAAGCCTTCTTTTTTTTGCTTTTATTTTAAACACATTTGTCGGGGGGCTCCCCCGACAAGATTCTACTACACACATTTCAGCTTTTTGCTATAAATGGGTGTCTTTTACACAAAGACACAAGAGCTAGTTTCTCACAAACTATTTTTTTTTATTTAAAAGACATACAGGCCCTTGAATACAAACCAAGATGCTCCATCAAAACTTTTATCTTACTTAATGGCCACACAGACCTTCTAACAGAAACACAGATAGTCACAAAGCCCTTTTCTATAGATATTTTTATTTACAGCTACCAAGTTTGATATCACATTTGTCCCCTCACCATTCTCTAACTTAATTCTTTTAGATTTCTTAACAATAGTCTCTTTCTTAAGCAGCGTTCTGTAACTTTTTGTATGGACCAGACAGTCAATAGAACGCTGTAAGCAGGCATCTTCCATTTTGGTTATTTTCTTTAAAACACTGCCAGGGTCTCGACCGAATTGCACAGCATTTATCAAGGTCACCCCTTGTGCTAAATTTTCTTGAGTTAGGCACAGACATTGCAAAGCATAACCTATGGCAATAACAGTGTTTAACAAACTTTCCAAACACAAGTCAGTGCATAGGTCCCGGAGCTTGCAGTTTATATCCTCCAAAGTCCAACTCACATAGTCATGGTGCCGTTGGGCTGGTGCGTCTATGACATAGCTCTCACAATCTTCAAAAAGCTTTTCCCTAAGGCAGTGATTAAGGACAGCATAAAAAGCAACACATACAATAGAATGCATGACTTTTTTATGCTAACGACGTGGCACTGGCTCAGTTAGTTCCATGCCAAGGCTCCTCTTAAATCCATATAGCCGTCATCCTCGGCATCCTTGGCATCATTGTCAACAATTTGTACCAGTGTTAAGCAAAAACAGGGTGGGCCCAGTTCATCTTTGTTGTCTGATGCAATGCTGTCCAGGGCCTCTGGGTCCTCTAGAACGGCATCATTGAGCTGTCGAGAGATTTTCAGAAAAGAAACAACTGTAAGCCCCCACTGCTTGTTTTTAGATTTATGCAACCCCAGGTTCATTCCGAACCCCATTACACCCCATTCTCAACCATCACTTCTTAATTGTTCATTTACCTGAGTGACATATTTTCTGTTCACCTCATCCATGGGTGTCTCTCATGAACCGTGGTCGCCTTCTTCCATAGGGGTGGACAACGAGAGGCCGTCATTCTCATCGGTCTTCCTCATGAGCAGTTGGGTTTTGGGGTTGGGCTCTGGTGTATCCATCATCGGCTGGGCCAAAGGGCTCCCCTTAGCCGCTCCCTCCTCCTCCTCAGAACTGTCACTGATGTAGGGCTTCCTCAGCGGGTCGTCAAAGACCCTCAGAGCTAAAACAAAGTCTGAAGTTTTCACCAGGGTGGGGAAGGAGTCCATGTTTCCTCTCAGCATTTCCACAATTTCTAAAACACATGTTCTTGGAACAAAATGGCCTCTTCTGCATGGCTCTGGAACTTTCGGGGCTGGTGCTGTGCTCTGATTAGTAGAGTGGTCACACAACCCTCTCCTGGGTGGGTCACCCTGCCCCAGAACTCTCCGCAATTGGTCAAATCTGCTCTTGGGGAGGTCCTCTGTGGCTAAAACCCATTCTGATTGGTAGAGGGTGGTGGGAGGAGTTCATAGAGGGGTCACATGACGCCCTTTGCTTCCGGTCATGTCTGTCTTGACTCCAGAAGTAATACCCCAGGGGGTGGGTCTTAGGGTGACAGGTGGCCAGGGTCAGGGGGTGCAGCTCATGTTTGATTGATGGTAGGCCCCTTATACTACTAATGTTCTAGAGACCCTTTGACTAGGAAGCTCCAGTGAATGAGATTTGAATGGAGCTGGGACCCAGAAAACATGAGCTAGATTTATTAGATTCCACAAAAGCTCCATTAAAGCTAAAGACAGCCTTTGGCTAAGGTTGTGGATAAACAGGGGTAGTTGGAAGTTGCACAAGAAAAGGAGAGGTCCATTAGATCTTTGAGATCATGGGGAAGGAATAAAAGGCCTGTTAGGAGTCCTGAAAAGGGAAGACTGAATAGTGGGAATAGAGGGGAGATCTTTCAGAACCATAAGAAGAGTGATGGCGAAGCTCAGGAAAAAAAGCTGGTTCTGCTATGAAATTTTTGTTAGATTTCTTGGAAGTTGAAATAACGGTGATTTTTGATCTGCAAAAAGCAAATTTGGTTTTAGAGAGAGAAAGTTTAAATGGATTTATTTTTGTAGCTCCTGTCTTGTTTAGAGAATCAATAAGACAGTTGTCCAACAGAATCTTCACATTGTGATCAGTTTTAAATATATAGGATTGTGTGTGTGTTGTGGAGCAAGGTGCTGTGCATTTTAGCATACAATACAACAACATATATTTCATTGTGTAGTGTGGATATTTTTCATTGTATAGTGGATGCAGTTTCTCTCTAGGACATAAGTGTACGTAATCACTAACACAATCTCAAATATCATAGCAGACATGCCTGTCATTTATTTACACAAGGACCAATGTCTTCTGTCTCAAGTCACTGCACAGTCTGCATAGCAGTCAGAACAGAAACAGTCCTGAAAGCAATTCAAAAGGCTTCTAATGTGGCTCTCAAGAGAATGAAATAGTTATGCTGAAGAAGGTTCCCTGCCAATGCTCCATATCTGACAATCATAATTTGTACTCAGAAAGAACTCACTGTATTACATCCCTCTCATTCAGCTGGCAGCCTATCAGTGGTACCAGTTGATCCTTGTAGCAGAGGATCTGACTGACCTTGAGCAAAACAGCAGAATTAATTACTTTCTACGAAATATACATTTCCAGTGACTTTTCTCAAAACCCTGTTTAATGACTCCTTAAAACGTTGGACACTTGCAGTGCTTGTAGTTGTTCACTGAAACTGTGTTTTATCCCCTGAACTTCTGACATAATAAGCAGAGAACATAAAGAAACCCTAGGTACAAAAAAAAAGACATTTTACCTGTCATTTTCCATGTTCACGTTATTTTCTCCACATGTTACACTTTCTTTTAGCAGTTGCTAAATCAGCTCTTTTAAATGAGGTAACTGTTATAATAACAGGGTAATCACAATTATTTTCCTTTTCTAATTTTGTCTTTTTATTGCATTTCTTAAAGTTGCCGCAAAGCGTATATTGCAAGAAATGTACTAACACACACAAGCTTATATCGCAGAAGTTAGAAGTAAAAACAACCCCAGTCATGTAATAAAGAATATAGCTTAGAAAAGCAGCTTCACATCTGCTATATTGGCAATCATTTTGCAATCGTAATATTTTGTGAATTTTGGGTGGGAGTGGAGAGGGAATGATATTGATTCACTTACATGAGTCCAAACAAAAGGTATCTGGTACAACATGCAAGGGGTCATATGTAAGAGTATTGGGATGAAATTTAGGGGGGAAAAGATCAAATGTTATTAGGAAAAAGCTTCTGAGAGTTGAGATCCATGAGACTGTGGAATAGTCTCCCAAGAGAAATTGTGCACTGCTTGCAATGTTTAAAATCAGACTGGGTAAAGCACTAGAAAAATATATAGAAAGGAACAATCCTGCATCAGCAGAGATGACCTAACAGGTCTTTTGTGGCTGAAAGTCCCCTGATTCTGGGTTTCTGCTACAATTCAGAACTGGTGGCAATTTTCCACTGGATGGGGAGAGAGCTGAAGGCAGGCAGACTCTCCCTCTTTCCCTCTCTACCCCTCTGGAGGGATCCACTGGTGGCGGGGGGACGGGACAGGAATCTTCCTGAGGAAAAAATGAAGCAGATAGGGGACTGGTACAATTTGGAAGTCTTCCCCCATTAGAGGCTGCTGTTGCTGATGGGAGGCTTGGAGACATATAAACTCTCAGCCAGGCACTAGTTCCTCCTGCTGCTCCCACTTAGAGGCTCCTGCCTGATGAGGCAGCCAGTGAAGAAGCAGGAGCAGGGGTGTGCCAGGAGAGATGAGAGAAAGAGTGATGGTAGAGGTAGCATTATGCAATGAAGCAACCTGCCACTAGATCAGGTGGAATAATGACAAATGGACACAGGATCAAACTCAAAATGCTGTGTGCAAATCCTCTCTAGTAGACACCTGAGGAGTCTATCTTTCTTACACTTTGGCAACACTTGTATAGCTTGTCATGCCAATAAAATCTCATTAAACTGAACTGAAAATAAACCCAGGAGGAGGGAGAGCACTTTTCCTGTGCGAAATACAGAGTGAGAGTTGCATTCCACTTTACCTTAACCCTGGGATTAGGCTAACTATATTTAGATGAACCACAGAACAAGTTGCCATAAATATAAAGGGAAGGGTAAACCCCTTCAAAATCCCTCCTGGCCAGAGGAAAAATCCTCTCACCTGTAAAGGGTTAAGAAGCTAAAGGTAACCTCGCTGGCACCTGACCAAAATGACCAATAAGGAGACAAGATACTTTCAAAAGCTGGGAGGAGGGAGAGAAACAAAGGGTCTGTGTCTGTCTGTATGCTGCTTTTGCCGGGGATAGACCAGGAATGGAGTCTTAGAACTTTAGTAAGTAATCTAGCTAGGTATGTGTTAGATTATGATTTCTTTAAATGGCTGAGAAAGGAACTGTGCTGAATAGAATGACTATTCCTGTCTGTGTCTTTTTTGTAACTTAAGGTTTTGCCTAGAGGGATTCTCTATGTTTTGAATCTAATTACCCTGTAAGGTATCTACCATCCTGATTTTACAGAGGGGATTTCTTTACTTCTATTAAAAGTTGTCTTGTAAGAAAACTGAATGCTTTTTCATTGTTCTCAGATCCAAGGGTTTGGGTCTGTGGTCACCTATGCAAATTGGTGAGGATTTTTACCAAACCTTTCCCAGGAAGTGGGGTGCAAGGGTTGGGAGGATTTTGGGGGGGAAAGACGTGTCCAAACTATGTTTCCCAGTAAACCCAGTGAGAGTTTGTTGGTGGCAGTGGAGATCCAGGGACAAAGGATAAAATTAATTTGTACCTTGGGGAAGTTTTAACCTAAGCTTGTGAAAGTAAGCTTAGGAGGTTTTCATGCAGGTCCCCACATCCGTACCCTAGAGTTCAGAGTGGGGGAGGAACCTTGACACAAGTCCAGAGGCAACTGCTTATGTCTGAAATTGGGACTATCCTAAGAAGCTTACAAAGTTGGGAAGGGTCTTGGTAATGGCAATTCTGCTGAACCAAATGGCTTTAGCAATTTTCTATGCTCTTTTCTATGTTTAATGTGAAGGATAGAAAAAATGTCAAAAGAGATTTCAATGCAAGCAGAAATAACTAAAACAAATTCTGATCTCCATTAAAACACTACTTCTGGCTTCACTGGAATGAATCTAGATGGACTATAGTGTAATCGAGAGGAGAACCTGGCCTTGTGGGGCCAGAGTTCTAAAAAAAAAAAAAAAAAAAAAATCCAAACAATTTTAGAACCCACTGTGTAAATGACAAGTAAGTATCACTCTCTCTTACCAAGGATTAGATGCTTGGGTTTATGAACACTGGAAAGAAAACACTGCAGTTCGAAAAAAGTACACAGAACAATGTGAACAACAACTCGTAATGCTACTTTACATTTAAAAAGCATAGTAAGGGCAACAGGCACGTGTATACATTGTAATGAGCCTAATCTCTAACATCAATAGGTGTTTAGTCCTTTTCAAACATTTGCAAGAATGGCTTTTCATATTTAGAGGCAAAACTAGTGTAATGAGTTTAATGAGGAAAAATCAGAAACCAATTACAGTAGCTATTGGTGGATGCCAAATGTTTACAATATTCATTCTGGAACCTGATTACGGCTACTCAAGTCCATTGTTTTTGGACTGTTGATGCTTTAATGGAATATCTTTCTTTGGTACCACTCTACAGTGCACAGTCTCCATTAGGGTTTTCTCTGAGGCCAGGAATTTGTATAATAGTATTGCTTGTGTGATACTGTACTTTGTAAAAGGTGGAAAGCGTTGTACGAATTTGATATAGGACTGGAAGCCGCACTACAGCAGAGGTAAAGCAAATGTAAAATTCTTGTACGTGGCTTTGTGGTGAAGATTCACAATATGCAATACAGAAAATTTTGCAACATTAAGAATAATTATATACTGTGTATGCCCTGGCCCTGGTCCATAGATACCTTTTGATTGGCTGGTATAATTTGTGTGTGTTTATAATGTTCTACAAATATCCATCTTCAATTAGGCCCCTGCAAATCTGCAGATATCTCCAGATCATGTTTGCAGATCGCGGATGAATGCGGATACAAATTTTATATCTAGAGCCCTGCAAATCTGTGGATATTCACTTTATCTCTATTGACCACATCTGCAGATCGCAGATCGGATGCGGATACAAATGTTGTATCCACGCAATACTCTACTTAAAATGCCATTTTTCTGAAACACTGTCAGACTGAAATTGCACATTCCACCTCTACATTGCTGCACTATGCTGGATCACTGTGGGATATAGGGAGAGAACCAGCTGGAAGCTCTCAGATGCTGTGGGTGAGGGGACTGGAAACTGGCTGTGTGGGTCATTTTTTCCTAGAGACCCCAGTGGGAGCAACCCCTGGGGTGTACAAAGAAATGGCCAGAGGCTGTTGGACACTGGGGGAGAACAAGAATGAGGGGCAGGAATAGCTATGTGATTTCCTCCCACTAGAGATGCTTCCAGGTACGAGCCTTTGATACTTTTACTCTAATTTTAGAGTGTTTAATATTACAATTTTATTGTAAAGTTATAATAATATCCTTGACAAAGAAACATTTGATTGTTGAGCAAAAGTGTATGTTTTAAGAAAAGAGATAATTATAACCAGGAACTCTTAGCATAGAAAAGAGTTGTTTAACATGTATACAGTTCAGAGGATAACTCTGCAAGAATGATTTAGTTCTGTTATCATGCAGTTATGATGATCCGTCCACACACACATATTTAACTACCGTGCATCCCCTTCCTTTTAAACATCATACCTGCCTTTAAGGCCTATTTCAGAGTTACCAACTCTTATGATTTCATTGTGACTCCTGTGATATTTGGTGGGGTTTTGTTTTAAAGTTCCAGCTCTTAGAGTCACATGATTATTTGACAGGTTTCAGATTATTTGAAAATATCAGCTTTCATTTTCAAAAAAAGAAACATTGCTAGTTAAGATAGCAATGATACTCACCTAAGAAGTGTGGGAGAGCCTAGTTCCAATCTTTTCTTTTCTTATGCAGCAGAGGGGGAACTGAAGCAGGGTCTCCAACAGACTGGGTGAGTTCTCTAACCACTGGGCTAAAGGTTGTAAGGGAGGCCACTTCCCCCTGCCTGCCATTTTGTGACTCTAGTCCTTTGCTTTTGTCAAAATACCCCAAATAGAAAAGAGAAACTTCATCAGCATGAAACAAAAAATGTTTAATTTAGATATTTCTGAAATATTTTTACTGAAAAAAAATGTTGCCCACATCTCTATGTGATTCATATGTAACAGCTCCCTTCCCACTGAGTTAAGGGCAGGAACTGGGTGTGATAGGTGTCAGTGGTGGTTCTTCTCTGTGATGGTGTGTGCTGCTTGACTTCCTGGCTAAACTCTCCCCTGGTGAAGGGTGCTCTGTGCCTACATCCCCTTTGCCCTCTTTCAAGCTTGCCCTCCTTAATCCTATTAAATGGAAGAGGAAAAGGAAGGAAATGTCCTGGGGAGGAAGAAAGGTTAAGTCTAAATAGCAGAGTGAGAGTGGATTTGTGGCAAAATGGAATAGATTTTAAGATTTCCTCTCCATTTCAAATTTTCCACTCCTTCCCCTACTATGTCTCCAGATTCTATGCTTCACTCCTTCTCCCTGTACACACACACAGCACAAAATGCCAACAAAATAACTCTACCCTGAAAAACAAGTTGGTTCTGCTCTCCACAAGCCCTCACACTGGATACTGCTCCCTCCACACACACTCACCCAATTGTTTCTGCCCCCTGGAGCCCCGCACCGGCCTGCCTCTACCTTTTTTCTATTCTGATGTTCTCTTGTGCTCTGAGCCCTGCTGCTTGCTCTGACTTCCCTCCCATGAAAAGAGCAGTGGATCCAGCTTATCTGTGGGAGACACCCACAGTGTAGGACCTTCATTCCTCAACTCCCCAGACTTGGCAGGGTTCCCAGCCTGGATGGGGAGTGTCCAGGAGACATGGCATAGCTGACCCAGGTAAGTTCTGGCCCTATGTTTGTAGGGAAGGACTGGTGGCCATATTTTCCAAGAGACCAAGATGTCAGCCACTCTGACTAGCTACCATTTGCCAGGCAATCAGAAGGGGAATTCCCCATAGGCTAGACGTTTTACCTGCAGACCCATAGAAGGATCTGAAAACCCATAGCCTGCAGGGAAAAACCCATGGAATGGGCAGACCTGTGGTTCTAGTTCACTTATCTATGTTGTAATGTTTTGGAACCATTAAAGTTACCTGGGAGGAGTCTCACTCATGTGAATAATATTTATTCCTAAAAGTAGTTTTGACTGAATAAGGACTGCAGGAGCTCTTTGCTTCTTTCATGACCTTTCTAGTTTTACAAGGCCCAGGCCTCCTGCGGTTTTTCTGTTGGGTGGGAAGGAATGGCAAAATGCAATAGAGCTAAGGCTTTTGTAAGCAACTTTATTTTCACAATGACAATCTGGCAATATTGAAAGGGGAAATTTTGCGCAACCCTGAACTAGGATTAAATCTCCTTTAATGTTGGATTTTGACAGTTCTTACTCAAGCTGACTTCAGTGGTCATCAGTAGGAAAGTGGTCATCATTGGATTACCTAGAACAGGGGTTCTCAAATGTCATTGCACTATGACCCCCTTCTAACAATAAATTACTACATGACCCCAGGAGGTGGGACTGAAGCCTGAGCCTGCCCGAGTCCCACTGCCCTGGGTGGGTCGGGGCAAAGCCCAAGTCCTGCCAGTCAAGACAGGAGGGCCCAAAGCCAAAGCCTGAGACTGACTGCCCCGAACAGTGGGGAGGGGGGCCCAAAGTGAAAGGGCTTCAGCCCCAGGTGGGAGGCCTGTAACCTGAGCCCCACCACCCAGGGCTGAAGCCCTCAAACTTTGGCTTCAGCCCTGGGCAGTGGGGTTCAGGCTTCAGTTTCGGCCCCAGGAAGTATAACACCAGCTCTGGCAATCCCATTAGAAAGGAGTCCCGACCCACTTTGGGGTCCCGACCCACAGTTTGAGAACCACTGACCTAGAGTATGAGGAGATGGAGCCATGCTATACCCCTCCCTACCTTCAGCTTGCCAGTGGAAGTTACTTCCACACTCAGATTGTTATGATGCAATTGAATGGAGTAGCATGTTTCAGCCTGAAGTCCAATTATTTTTATTGAACTGAGAAAAAAGGAGGAAGAGCAGGACTTTACAAAAAAAAAAAAAGAGAGGATTCCTCTTGTTATTCCTCAGGTTGTCCACATGAGAGACCCTTTGAAGAGTCTGGCCTTTCAGCTGCTGTTACCCCAGCTAACACAGCTGTCTCCTGACTAGGCAGCTCATCTTATATCAAGCACTCCTATTTTGTCCAGCAGTACTCTGTATGATTCACCTGCTGTCCAGGCTATTAGTTTAGATATACACTGTATTGTTTATATTCTTAAATATTTTTCTGATTAGGATTTTAATATATACTTTCTAATTGCAAGACTGTTTGATAAGGGATTAATACAAGGAAAAATGTGAGATGGCAAATGAAATTGCTGCTGTGTGAAGTTGACACACTAGATGGAGTGGTTGTTATGCTGATGTCAAATTGCTGGCATGAGGATACAAAAATATTTTCTTTCTTTTATGAAGTTATATAAAGTACATAAGTCCTTGTGTGGCAGAATTAATTAATTACTCCAATTATTTTTAACATTTAGGTTTCATTCATATCTGAATGATTTGAAGTCACAGTAGAGTCATTATTAGGTTTGGTTTCTTTAAGAGAATAAAAAGCTAACTAACGGGACAGCATTGTTTTAAAAATTCCTAAAGGCAATTTGTGTTCCAATCTACAAAGGTTGTTTAAGCAATTTAAAAAAGTAATTATCAGTCAGTGCTACTGTTCTCAGCCAATGTAATGTGATGTAATGTAATGAGCCTTACATTATTGGTTGTGCTAGTGAAATATGAGCTCTTTTGTAGTATTTGATTCTGCTGTGCTTGACCAAGGTTTGGGCTTTTCATATTGATCTTCAAAGAAACTGAGTGAGGAGCAGGTGAGAAGTCAGTTCTGCTACACCTATTTGTGTTGTACTAGGCTGGAATCATTAGAGGCTTGTATTCTCCAGCCTGAGGTTGTTGCACATCTATGGTATTAATCGACTTCAGTTCAGGATGGGGGGAGAAGTCTGCTGTTACTAGAACCAGGATTTCTAGCATATAGACCAAGTGCTTTGTTTCTGAGCTAAAGCAGCAGGTTTATGAGCACAGAATAGTGATTCTGTGATGCAGATACCTGTCCACTTTGGGAATTGGACTGGGGCCCATAACTAAATACACATAGGCTACAGAGCTCCTGCTGTATGGTGATGACTTTTGATCGGTATCAATCATGTCAAATGTAAATCAGTGACCATGGATCACTTGATGATTACTTGTTCTGTTAATTCCTTCTGGCATTGGCCACTGTGAGACGACAGGATACTGGGCTAGATGGAGCTTTGGTCTGACCCCGTATGACCATTCTTATGAGAGAAAAAAGTGGAGTGCATTCCTTTACCTGTACTGTACCATAGCATCTTATGAGTAGAGTGAAAAACAAAAAACTTTCTTTCATGATTTATTGTAATTATTATTTATTATATGAATTGTAGTTTTGCGTGGAAACCCCAGTCATGGACCCCATTGTGCTAGGCACTGTACACACACAGAACAAAATACAGTCTGTGCCCCAGAGAGCATACAATCTGATGCATTTGGCCATGAGGGACTGATGAATGAGAATGAATTTCAGTGGGTGGGGGATGTGTGGAGTGGTATGTAGGGCCATATAAACATCACAGATCTGATCCATCCATTCCTAAGCTTGAGGGCCTCGTCAGAAATGATGACAAAAATCAGACATTGTTAAAAAAAAAAAAAAGAATTACAACAGTAAGTGATTAAATGGGTCACATGAGGATCAAATTCAAATGAAAACATAAATAGTGAATGCATGTACGGGAGTTGGTGAGTAAGGCAGAGGAGATTTTGTTGCACAGCAAAATTCAAATGTAAACCTATGTCAAGTGTAATGAAAAAGAAAAGGGGGAGCTATATTGTTATAGAATAACGTCATACTGAATTTTGGTGTTTTCCAAAAATGAAGCATTAAAAATCACTGTTACTAAAACATTGCTCAATTATTTATTCATTATCATTACCTAAACTTCTCACAGCAAATAAATGGAGAGAGCCTAGAGATGTTGTCACAGCAGTCCAGTTACTGGAGAAGTAATTAGCCAGATTGTGGAATGCATCAATTGTAAGTAAAAACAGAGAACAAATAAATGATATCATTGACCTTATTCAGTAAGCTGCCATTGATATAACTACCTCCTAAATAGACATGCTTAGCTAATGGGATAAACATAAAAGAAAAATTAGTCATAGTAGCTATAGCTAGCTAGGTTTTGACAGAGAAAAAATATAGTAACATCAAAGTCAGTGTGCTATCATACCAGTTGCCAACAGCTCTAAAGAGGCATTTCAGCAGCTGGGGAAGCCCAACTTCACCTCCCTCATACCAGCCGCAGAAGTGTGTGGTGGCAGCATAGGAATAACTACAGTGCATCTGTGTCACTTAAGAATACGACACAGAGAACATTTTAGGGCAGTTTTGTGGAAAGTTGCCTTAATGCACAAGAGGATCTAGCTTCTCAGTTTGTTCTGTGTGTTGGAGGTGGGGAAGGAGGACTGGTAAAATTCCTTCCTCCCCTGCAAATTTATGGCTGAAATTTTCCATCTGTTAGCATGGATAATATCACTGTTTCTAATGGCTATAACATTTTCCAGCCCCTGTTTAGATTCAGACACAGCATTGGCCCAATGTTGCTTTAAAGAACTAGATCATTCGAATGTCTAATTTTAGGTTAATTCTTGAGAGCATCTTCCAAACTGCTTTTCTGTCTGATTTGGAAGCAGAAGCATGTAAGAGTTCTGGTGAGTGGCAGGAAGGCCTAGCCTGCCTAGCAGGTCCTTGCAGATTCAAGGCTTGCCTATTACAGTTGGTCTTTCTTTAATTGTAGCATTTTAGTGTTTGCCAAGCAGGAGCATGAACACCTCTGAATATTTCTTCCCTTAGGGGCCAGTCCTTTAATCACTTATATGAATGGGACCTTTGAGGTCAATTAGACTGCTTGCCTGAGTCAGGTTACTCCTGGGGTTAAGCATTTTCAGGATCAGTCCTTTATCTAAGGCATTCCCCGTAAAAATCTGCAAAGCTACCATATTGTCCTCCTTAAAATTTACTTCTTCCAGGATACCTACAAAGTGCTAGACAATGGCTAGGCAGCTGGTGTGCCATGAGTGCTGTTTATATCATTGCTGATCATAATTACCTTGTTGTTACCTTGTTCTCCCCCATCTGATTGTGTATCCACCTGTTGTCTCTTGACTTATGGTTAGATTGCAAGATCTTCGGGGCAGGGTTTGTCTCAGTTATGTGTGTGCACAGCGCCCAGCACAACCGAGTCCTGATCTATGACTGGACCCCCTAGGCACTACTGTAGTCAAAATAATAAATTTGCCAGTAACTCTGACTATAAAGAGGAGGGCAGTTTGGAAGAGAAGACTTCCACTTAGATGAGTTTAGGACAAACTTGGCTAATCTAAGAACAAATCCTGTTCCAGGGCTGTGTGTGTTATGCCTTTATAGCTCTGTATCAAGACAGCAGTTATATTGAACTAACTGAAATGTAAATTAATTGGCCATGAAAGGATTTATAATTAAGCTATGAATTCATTCCTCCTACTAGACAGTTGAAGATACTAGCATAAGCAGGTCTCCTACATTGCTTCCTGTTTCCAGATAATTTTAAAATGTCAGTCATTTTAGCTTAAAGTTATATTTTTAGAAGCAGGCAAAAAGTAATCCTCTCCTGCTTTAAAATGTAGTATCATAAAGAAATCCTAAAAATTCAGTCAGTAAAATTAAGTGTTTTCTTCAACTCTTGGAACAGTGAATAAATGTGTAGTTTTTATAGGATCCAATCCTGCAACCCTTAGTCTGAAGAACATTGGCTGGATCATCTCCACCCACCCCCCAGATCTGCACATGAAGGGGACTCTCTGCACATTGATAGCCCTCTTACTATATGGAAAATGGGGAGGTCATTGTCTCCATAACATCCCCGTCCTTCATCCGGACACCACAGAGGGATTGCTGCATCTCTGGGATCATCTGGAGAGGCTGGAGATTGGGTGGATCAAGAGGCTAAGTACTGGGTGGAAGGGGATGTACATCTTCTGCCCCTCCCTCATCCCCCCAACCCTGGGAAACTTAAGCAGAAAAGGTAATGACTTGTGCTTTTATTGTCTTCTCCATAGAGCACCATCACCTCAGCAGTCCTGGAGGCAAGCAGTGACTGGGGGGAAGGTGGCTGGTAGGTCAGGTCCAATGGAGTACACTGCCAGGGAGGGTGGGGGGCAGAACCTCTGTACATATGATCCTGGCCTCTCATTGACCCTGGAGGATACGCCTGTTTCGGGAAGGGAGGTTGTCTGTAGTCTGTTTTGCACATCCTGATTTCCTGACAGAACACTGCAAAGAATATCAACACTAGGTTCCTAGTGGAGATTTCCTTCTCCAGTGCCACATCCTGTAGGCTTTTTGATGGTGAGAGATGATTGTGAGAGTAACTGTTTGCACACTTGTCTTTAGACAGAGAAGTGTAGAGTTACGAACAAAAATTCTGATCTGTTGAAATATTCAGATAGTTTCATATTCACTGATACTCTCGTGTGTTTGACTGGTTTGTTCATAACAGGAACCTACATAGGATCCATTATAGAGCTCCAGGTGAAATTTGTTGAAGCCCACCATTTAGGTTTTAGTTTATTTTTAAATAAAAATTGTGCAATGGGTGCCCAACAAAATCTCTGGAAGTATGTATAGAAACATAAAACATTTTGAATTTTAATTAAAAGTTTTGTAGTGTAAGAAACTCAAACACAACTGTGACGTTCCCCTGGTGTTATCAGGACCAGTGATCTGCTTGGTCACTCCAGTCCTTGACTCAGTACCGTTATACAAGGCACTGGTGAGACCTCATCTGGAATATTGTGTGCAGTTCAGGAGTTGGTGGGTGAGATTCCGTGGCCTGCGTTGTGCAGGAGGTCAGACTAAATGATCATAATGGTCCCTTCTGACCTTAAAGTCTATGATTCTATGACTCTGGGAGCCAGCCTTACCCTTCTCTTCTGTGAGAACCCCCACTCCTGGGCTGTTCACACACAGCCTCTAGCATGTAAGCAGCTACAGCTATGTGAGTGAGTACTTTTGGCCAGCCGCTGCTTGGACTGTGCAGCCGAATGACATTAGCCAATATCTCCAGTCCCAGACACAACCATAGGAACCTCCATCTTGTGTGTCCAGTTATGCCCACTGGATGCTGCAAGCTTATATGAGTTTGTCAATTTAACAAAGAAATTGATATGTACCAGGCTTGTTATCCCGAGGGGAGTCTCTGACATGCTTCAGACCAAACGCACTGCTTCAAATAGAGTAAACAAACAAATGTATTAACTACGAAAGATAGCCTTTAAGTCAGAGGTGGGCAAACTACAGCCTGCAGGCCACATCCTGCCCGCAGGACTGTCCTGCCCAGCCCTTGAGCTCCTGGCCAGGGAGGCTAGCCCCCGGCCCCTCCCCTACTATCCCCCCTTCCCCGCAGCCTCAGCTCGCCGTGCGGCCAGCGCTCTGGGCAGCAGGGCTGTGAGCTCCTGCCGGGCAGTGCGGTGGTGTGGCTGGCACTGGCTGGGCCGTGTAGCTGCCAATCCTGCTGCTCTGAGTTGCATGGTAAGGGGGCGGGGAGCGGGGGGGTTGGATAAGGGGCAGGGAGTACCAGGAGCAGACAGGGAACATGGGGAAGTTGGATGGGGCAGAGGTTCTGAGGTCGGTGGTCAGGGGATGGGGAATGGAGGGGGGGGTTGAATAGGCGTGGGAGACCCAGGGGACCTGTCAGGGGGCGGGGGTGTGGATAGGGGGCAGGACAGTCAGGGGATAAGGAGCGGGGGCGTTGGATGGGGATGGGGGTGGGGTTCTGGGGGAGTGGTTAGGGGCAGGAGGTACTGGGAGGGGCGGTCAGGGGACAAGGAGTGGGGGGGAAGGTTGGATGGGTCGGGGGTTCTGAGAGGGGTGGGAAGTGGGGGGGGGGGCAGATAGGGGATGGGGGTCAGGCTGTTTGGGGAGGCACAGCCTTCCCTACCTGGCCCTCCATACAGTTTTGGAACCCTGATGTGGCCCTCAGGCCAAAACATTTGCCCACCCCTGCTTTAAGCGATTATAAATCAAAGCACAACAAGTCAGAGTTGGTCAAATGAAATAAAAGCAAAATGCATTTGTCATAACTATAAAGGGAAGGGTAAACATCTTTGAATCCCTCCTGGCCAGAGGAAAAACCCTTCCACTTGTAAAGGGTTAAGAAGCTAGGATAACCTCGCTGGCACCTGACCAAAATGACCAATGAGGAGACAAGATACTTTCAAAGCTGGAGTGGGGGGATGCTCTGTCTGTGTGATGCTTTTGCCGGGACCAGAGCAGGAATGCAGGTCAGAACTCCTGTAAAGAGTTAGTAAGCAATCTAGTTAGATATGCGTTAGATTCTGTTTTGTTTACATGGCTGATAAAAAGTTGTGCTGAATGGAATGTATATTCCTGTTTTTGTGTCTTTTTGTAACTTAAGGTTTTGCCTAGAGGGATTCTCTGTGTTTTGAATCTGATTAGCCTGTAAGGTATTTACCATCCTGATTCTACAGAGGTGATTCTTTTACTTTTTCTTTAATTAAAATTCTTCTTTTAAGAACCTGATTGCTTTTTCATTGTTCTTAAGGATCCAAGGGTTTGGGTCTGTGTTCACCTATGCAAATTGGTGAGGATTTTTATCAAGCCTTCCCCAGGAAAGGGGGTGTAGTGCTTGGGGGGATATTTTGGTAGGGGGGAGACGTTTCCAAGTGGGCACTTCCCCTGTTGTTTTTGTTAGACACTTTGGTGGTGGCAGCATAAGGTTCAAGGACAAAAGGTAAAAATTTGTACCTTGGGGAAGTTTTTAACCTAAGCTGGTAAGAATAAGCTTAGGGGGTCTTTCATGCAGGTCCCCACATCTGTACCCTAGAGTTCAGAGTGGGGAAGGAACATTGACATTGACAGCATTCCAAGCTGATCTTAACACTTTCAGTGCCCTTAAAAACTTAGATGCTTCTCAACATAGGCTAGCTGGTTGCCCTTCAGCCAGGCTCTCCCCTTTGAACAGCGCTTCAGTTGCTTGGTGGTGGTGTCTGTAGCTGCAGGTGGAAGAGAGAAAGCATGGCAAATGTCTCTCCCTTTTATCATGTTCTTTCTTCCCTCTTGGCTTTGCCCCCCTCACTTCAGAGTCAGGTGAGCATTACCTCATCGTAGTCCCAAACTGACGAAGGGAAGGGGGGTGAGTCATTTGAGAGTCCAGCAGATCCTTTGTTGCTGCTTAGGCCAGTGTCCTTTGTTCCTGTGAGGCTGGGTTGGATTTGTCCCATACATGCCCTGATGAGGTGTGAACTGCCCCTCTGCTCTTGGAGAGTTTTGCCTGGGCTTCTGCTCCGGGAGAGTTTTTGCCTGGGCTTGTTTTAAGCCATGAGGACACATTTTCAGCCTCATAACTATATACATGAAATTACAACCTATAACATTACTATAACCTCAATGCTCAGTGCATCATGAGCCTTCCGAAGACACCCAACATGAAAAACTTTGCTTTGGATGCCACACAATCATATTATAAGGATGAACATGGGTGTGCCGGGTGTTGCCCTGAGTTAGAGCGTCACAACAACAATGTGCTAATACATGGGTTCTCAGCTTGTGGGTCATGACCCACTGGTGGGGGTGGGTGGGTGATGGAAGCTTCAGGGGATGGTAATCACGTTTCCCTTTCCATATTGCTCAAGAGGAGAGGGAGCCCTAGTATGGGAAAATTTAAGAGCCATGGTGCTAGTGCATAAACACCAGAAAGTGAATCTGAACATAAAAAGAAGGTGAAAACTCCCCAGACTAGTTTTACTCTTTATGCTGAGTGATATGCCAAAAAAAAGGTTTAAGTGGTGAAAAAGTGAATTAGCTATTTCAAATACATTGTTTTCATAATTCAAGCATTATTAGTAATGCAGGGAAAGAACATTGTAATACTTATTTTGACAGGGTCCCTCTAATGTCATTCGCACTGTCATTGAAGCCGAGCAGATTAAGTTTCTCCCTGTCATATGATGTAAAGAAAAGGTCGACAGAGTTATAAAAATGCCTAACAGCTTCTCATAACTGTTTTAATGAGCCCTTTGATATTGTGCTCAAGAGGCCACCCCTCCCTGGGTCCTAAATATGCTCTTAGAGCACATGTTGCGCAGTTTGCTCCTGCTGAAGGTTATTCTTAGAAATAAATGATGAGGGGTATATCATTTCCCCTCCCCCACCTTTGTTGGTGCCTTAATACAAAAACCTGTGTTTGTAAGAAAATTACAGCATCCAAGATTGCAGTGCCTCTTTGGTGTGCAACTGCAAGCGGGTGCTATTGTGAAGGGGAAAGAGAGAACAATGCTGTACAAATGTCACGTCAGTATCTTTTTATGTCTGATTATCACCCCAGGAGTACAGCGATGACTTGTTTTCCACAAAAGGAATAGATGGCTTTACATGATGTGCTGTGAATGGATGCCTAGGTGAAAGAAATCTTGCAATAAATAAGGTATTTTGTAATACCTAGAGAGGAAAAGAAGTGCCACCAGCTCTTTTATAATATATATATTTGATCATGAAGTTACACCAGTACCAAGGACTTAAAATAATATAAGTACTCAACCTCCAGCTTGTTGCTGATCATGATTTTATATACTTGCAGCAGAAGCTGTTATGTGGCATCTCTAACACTGCAGTACCTCCTAACGCTATGCTGGAGTAATGGTTCAGCATTGACTCAGTATGACAAGTGCCAGCTACTGAATCATCACTTCCTGCAGCAACTGGGATTTCTATGGTCTCTCTTTCAATATACTGACCTGATCTGACCCTGCTTAGCTTGTAGAATCCAATAATATCACAGCCCATGGTGATATGACTACAGACTGAGCTATAAACCTTTTTGCCTCCCCAGCTAGCTCTACAGAGACAGGCAGGTTTCTTCTGATGCGTGTTACTCTCACACCTGTTTATGGCACCTCACCAACATGCCAATTTGTTTAATATACTGTGTTCATATCTGTTTGGCTATAAGCTTGTCATAATACATTTTGGAGGAAATCATGGCGAAGCTCTCAACTACAGAACTATGATAAAAAATAACTAGATGCTGCAGACTGTTCCCCTTTAACTGCAAGTATATATCATTGTAGAAGTTAAAAAAAAACCCTTGCTTAGTTTAATTATCTTTAGAGGCATTTGAGTATCTGTTTTTTCTAGGGCTGTCAAGCGATTAAAAAAATTAATCACGATTAATCACACTGTTAATAATACCATTTATATAAATATTTTTGATTTCTACATTTTCAAATATATTAATTTAAATTACAACGCAGAATACAAGGTGTACTTTATATTTATTTTTTATTACAAATATTTGCTCTCTAAAAAAACAAAAGAAATAGTATTTTTCAATTCACTTAATACAAATACTGAAGTACAATCTCTTTATCATGAAAGTTGAACTTACAAATGTGGAATTATCTACAAAAAAACTTGAATCCAAAAATAAAACAATCTAAAATTTTAGAGCCTGCAAGTCCATTCAGTCCTACTTTTTGTTCAGCCAATCACTCAGACAAACAACTTTGTTTGCATTTGCAGGAGATAATGCTGCCCGCCTCTCGTTTATATTGTTACCTGAAAGTGAGAACAGGTGTTCTGATGGCACTGTTGTAGCCCGCATCGCAAGATATTTACATGCCAGATGGGCTAAAGATTCATATGTCCCTTCATGCTTCCACCACTATTCCAGTGGACATGTGCCCATGCTGATGACAGGTTCTGCTCAACAACAATCCAAAGCAGTGCCAACCAATGCATGCTCATTTTTGTTATCTGAGTGAGATGCCACCAGCAGAAGGTTGATTTTCTTCTTTGGTGGTTCAGGTTCTGTAGTTTCCGCATTGGAGTGTTGCTCTTTAGAGTTCTGAAAGCATGCTCCACACCTCATCCCTCAGATTTTGGAAGGCACTTCTGATTCTTAAACCTTGGGTCGAGTGCTGTAGCTATCTTTAGAAATCTCACTTTGGTACCTTCTTTGCATTTTGTGAAATCTGCAGTGAAAGTGTCCTTAAAATGAACAACATGTGCTGGGTCATCATCCGAGACTGCTATAACATGAAATATATGGCAGAATATAGTAAAACAGAGCAGGGGACATACAATTCTCCCCCCAGGAGTTCAGTCACAAATTTAATTACCAAAGTTTAACAAGCGTCATCAGCATGGAAGCATGTCCTCTGGAATGGTGGCTGAACCATGAAGGGGCATACAAATCTTTAGCATATCTGGCATGTAAATACCTTGCAATGCTGGCTACAAAAGTCCCATGTAAATGTCTGTTCTCACTTTCTGGTGACATTATAAATAAGAAGAGGGCAGCATGATCTCCTGTAAATGTAAACAAACTTGTTTGTCTCAGCGATTGGCTGAACAAGAAGTAGGACTGAGTGGACTTGTAGGCTCTAAACTTTTACATTGTTTTGTTTTTGAGTGTAGTTATGTAACAAAGAGATCTACATTTGTAAGTTGCACTTTCACAACAAAAAAATGGTATGAGGTTAATTGTATGAGGTGAACTGAAAAATACTATTTTTTTTGTTTATCATTTTTACAGTGCAAATATTTGTAATAAAAATAATATACAATTTGATTCCAATTACAACACAGAATGCAATATATGTCAAAATGTAGAAAAACACCCAAAATATTTAATAAATTTCAACTGGTATTCTATTGTTTAACAGTACGATTAAAACGGCGATTAATTTTTTTTACTCGCTATTCATTTTTTCGAGTTAATCACATAAGTTAACTGAGATTAATTGACAGCCCTAGTTTTTTCTGATTGCTTTAGAAATATTTAAACTCACAGTGAAATTCATCCAGGTGTACAAGGATCTCTATTCCTCGGGCCAAGAACTTAGCAGGATTCAAAAAAGGCATTAAACTCTTAGATGACTAAGAAGAATACCCAGAGTTACAACAGTACTCCCCTCCCATGAACAAGTATTTGAGAAGATATATAAACTCCTCATGTTTTAATGGTTAAGCCAACCTCTGACTACTGGGGGTTAGGAAGAAACATTCCTTGTGGGTGGGTTATTCCATAATCGCCTACTTTCCTCTGAGGCGACTGGTACTGGCCATTGCTGGAGACATTATGCTGAACTAGTATGGTAGTTCCTACATTCCTAAGCAACCTGGTGCTACTGCAGCAGACGGGATGTTGGCCTCACATCCCCTGTGTTTTCTAAAAGGGTCTTCCTGTTGATGCTACCTAGGCTAACATGCCTGAGGGTGAGGGCTTGATCACAACTATATCAGTCCAGTGACCTGACCCTCAGCCCAAATGGTTTGAAGGAGCAATGAGTGCAGTTTTATAGAAGCCCATGGGCTGACACAGTAGTTACCCTGCACCTGAAGTGATTAAGTGTATCTCTCCCATCTCTAATTGGGATATCTATATGTCTGCTCAGTAACAGTAATTGGGTTGAAGCACCACAAATAAAAGTTCTTTAAAATTATTGGGAATTATAGCATTGGACAGTGTCCTTTTTTTAAGCTGTGGTTTGGTTCGTCCACTTTGCTATGCCCAGATATCACTGGACATAGAACAGCACATAATGGTTATCCAGTTTTTTGTAATGATCCATTTCACTTTTTAATCTGTAATGGAGGACACAAAAGCCAGCACCATTCAGCAAAGAGTACAAATGTTGGGATGCAAGGAGAGAGACAACTGGGCAACAGGCTTTGGGGGGATTTGCATCTTTAGTTCTCCCAGTTTAGTATTGCCTGTAAAATGTCTTTAATATACTATTTTTCATTTTCCCATCTTATGAATTAAGTCAGTAAATGCTTTTTTTTTTTTAAAGTAATCAAGTTTGTCTAGCAAAATTTATACTTTAGTAGTGGATGAGAGGCCTTGCTGTTCATGTGTGGCAGTTGTCAAGTAATCCACTCTCTGTGTGGTCTCCCTCATACAACCAATGAAACTGTTGCATGCAAATTAGCTGTAGGGTAAGGGCAGTGACTGGTTGATTTATCCCTGATATCATAATGGTCTAGCATGCCTCACTGTACCTGAAGGCCTGTGCTGTTGCACAGCTGTAATTCATCTGTCAAAATTGGATCATAACAGACTGTGAATCCCAGTGATGATTGAACCTGGTGATATTCTGAACGAAAAGTGCTTTCAACCATGCTTGTAACTGTTTGTCACTTCACACTGACCCAACAGACATTCTAAGCTTCAGAGTGACACACAGTGACAATCCTAGAATGTTATTTTATAACTAACCTCATATTGCTCATCGTTACATTACCCTCCAGAACTGTTAACAATTGTTCCTCTATTTTCCTTGGGATGGAGATGGACTTACACACACACACACAGTAATTATCAGGATCCCTTTTCTTTCAATATTCTCATTACAACAGGGAAGGATTGAGAAAGTTGCATGCCAACAAACACTACAAATACCTCCCTCTTTTCTGTGTTAAGTCTTCCTTCTCACCCTCCCATTTAACACAAATAAAAGTTCATGCCCCTTGTACATTTTCCATCCCTCACACACACTCTTCTCTATATTTTAAAGCCAAGGGTGGAAGCCTGGCCTCACTAAAGTCAGTGGGACTAGGATTGTACCCTGAGTCCTCGGGACAAGATTATGTTGTCTTCCCTTTGTTTTTCTCTCCTGATAGGTAATTCCACTGTTAGTGCCATGTATTTTTCCTGCTACTCTCTGCTTTGTTTTATGCCTAACATTAATGTACATTTCCTTCTTTTACCAAAAGTGAGGTCATAAAACATGGGAAATGAACCTGCAGACCAAACAGAGGGGAAAGTGGAGGGCAAAAAGGCAAGACTATAGTCCCAATATTGTGGATAGGGTAAAATGTATTTTTATTTAAATATATGAAATACATTCCTGTAATTCAGTGGTAAAAGCCTGACAAAACAGTCCAGTATTTCAGTCCGCTAAGGATGGAAGGGGCTGTAAGGACTATGGAGTCAGGCCATTTTCATAGATTCATGGAGTTTGAAGCCAGAAAGGACCATTAGATCGTCTGACCTCCTATATATCACAACCATTACATTTCACCCAGTTACTCCTGTACTGACCCCTGTAATTGCGTAAAGAATAACTTTGTGTTTGGCTACAGCATATCTTGATTTGAATACATCAAAGGATGGAGAATCTATCACATGGCTTGGTAGTTTGTTCCTGTGGTTAATCACCTCGTTAAAAATGTGTGTCTCATTTCTAGTTTGAATTTGTCTGGCTTCAGCTTCCAGCTATTTGTTCTTGTTACAATTTTCTCTGCAAGATTTAAGTTCCCTTTACTACCTGGTATTTTCTCCTTATTACTTTAAATATATGATCACTTTATATATTTAAAACTCTTTTCTATAAGCTGAAACTTTTTTTGTACTAGCTATCCTCATCTGTCAGACTGCTCATCAAACACTGGTGAAGAGGTGCCAGTATGCCAGTCACAGCTCAACAGAGCCAGACATTTCTGATACAAATCCAGATCCAAAATTTTCGTAAAGTTTGGGTTTGTTTGGATCCAGGGTTTTGGTTTTGCCTGTTTTATGTAATTGTATGTGGCCAGATACATCTGGTGAAACAAAGATTGCAGGGTTTTGTTTCAGGCTCATCTCTGTTTTCCTTGGGAAAATCGTGTTTTAATGCATTTGTTTGTAATGTTTAATCTATCTTTAGTACAAGGCAGGAGAAAGCATCTCATTTTTGAGTATGTTACCTATTTTGATGTGCTAGACATGTAAATGATATATTGTGTTTGTACAATGAGGAACTGAACAGCCAGAAATACATTAGCGCTACCCAGGATCTTGCAGTCTTTCTTATTGACCATGTACCTTTTTGTGTTAAGAAGAGAAGCTGTACCATATTAATTAATTGTTTTGTTTGTTTTGGCCAAGACCCAGCCCTATTTTCTCAATGGCCATTTGTTTTTCCAAGATGTTTATCTCCTTTCTTTACATAGTGATTTTACAAGAGTGACTCCAGATGCCTATAAGAATCTGAAAGGAAGAAGAAGTTTGTTTCTTCAAGAAAAATACTTTAAAGTTTATGTCAAATTTGTGAGGGAAACCTGTGATAGTTGCTACTTAAGGGATCAGTCACGCAAGCCCTCCATGTGCAGAGCTCCCGCTGGAGTCTGTGGGAGTTACATAAAAAAAGGACTTTCAGAGCTAGACCTTTAGTGTCAGACAGCATTGTGTGAACACGACAGCATTGTGGGCATTCTCTATCTATTGCTCTGCATGGTATGTTCAATTGTCAGGAATGGCTGGTTATTTAAAAAGATGCACCTTAGTGTAGTTTAGACTTCTGGCATTTTTGACCACTATGTCAATTAAACCTTGCTCTGAGTTGACTGAAATGTGCTCTGGAGGCTGCCAGCTTGCTAGTAACCCTCAAATGCTCTGAGCAGGTTTAAATGACACAGTAGTAGAAACGTCAGAAGCCACCATGTCTACACTCAAATTAAAGACTTGCAGCAGGCACATGCCACGGGCTCACAGGGCTTGGGCTAAGGAACTGTTTAACTGTAGTGTAGATGTTCAGGCTCATGGAGCCCTTGCAAGGTGGGAGGGTCCCAGAGTTTGGGCTGCAGCCTGAGCCCTTGTCTACACCACAGTTAAACAGCCCTTAGCCCAAACTCCATGAGCCCAAGTCCACTGGCATGGGCCTGTCATGGGTTTTTAATTGCTGTGTAGACATACCCTTTCAGTTCTCTGGCTCTCACCAGTGCATCACACTTGGTAGTAGTATGAGTGGACAGTTTTTGATAAAATTCCCCAGTTTAGACGGTGACCAAAGTATTTGTATGTAATCCTCCTCAGTGTGTGCACTAAAGTTTTACAGCACTAAGTATGCAAATGTGCACATACAAAGCTACCGGACATAATAACAGAACATTATTTTCTAAAAAGAGAAGAAGAGAAGGGTTGCGTTCAAGAGCCCTTTTCTGCATGCACCGAAGTTTCACAATTCTTCCTGGTGTAATTGTGGGGTTTGCTCCTGTGGCAGTTAGCTTGCCTATATACCACAATTTGTGTCTGAGATGAAAACTCAGCACCTCTCATACTCCTTTCTAGATCTGAGTTTATTAAAAGTCATAATTCAGAATTAATTTAGAGTTTCCTTAAATAACACTACATTTAAAAAGGTTATTTTTATAAAGAAGGGTTTCTTCAGGTATGTTGGCAACAAGAAGAAAGCCAAGGAAAGTGTGGGCCCCTTACTGAATGAGGGAGGCAACCTAGTGACAGAGGATGTGGAAAAAGCTAATGTACTCAATGCTTTTTTTGCCTCTGTTTTCACTAACAAGGTCAGCTCCCAGACTGCTGCACTGGGCATCACAAAATGGGGAAGAGATGGCCAGCCCTCTGTGGAGATAGAGGTGGTTAGGGACTATTTAGAAAAGCTGGACGTGCACAAGTCCATGGGGCCGGAGGAGTTGCATCCGAGAGTGCTGAAGGAATTGGCGGCTGTGATTGCAGAGCCATTGGCCATTATCTTTGAAAACTCGTAGCAAACCGGGGAAGTCCCGGATGACTGGAAAAAGGCTAATGTAGTGCCAATCTTTAAAAAAGGGAAGAAGGAGGATCCTGGGAACTACAGGCCAGTCAGCCTCACCTCAGTCCCTGGAAAAATCATGGAGCAGGTCCTCAAAGAATCAATCCTGAAGCACTTGCATGAGAGGAAAGTGATCAGGAACAGCCAGCATGGATTCACCAAGGGAAGGTCATGCCTGACTAATCTAATCGCCTTTTATGATGAGATTACTGGTTCTGTGGATGAAGGGAAAGCAGTGGATGTATTGTTTCTTGACTTTAGCAAAGCTTTTGACACGGTCTCCCACAGTATTCTTGTCAGCAAGTTAAAGAAGTATGGGCTGGATGAATGCACTATAAGGTGGGTAGAAAGCTGGCTAGATTGTCGGGCTCAACGGGTAGTGATCAATGGCTCCATGTCTAGTTGGCAGCCGATATCAAGTGGAGTGCCCCAAGGGTCGGTCCTGGGGCCGGTTTTGTTCAATATCTTCATAAATGATCTGGAGGATGGTGTGGATTGCACTCTCAGCAAATTTGCGGATGATACTAAACTGGGAGGAGTGGTAGATACGCTGGAGGGGAGGGATAGGATACAGAAGGACCTAGACAAATTGGAGGATTGGGCCAAAAGAAATCTGATGAGGTTCAATAAGGATAAGTGCAGGGTCCTGCACTTAGGACGGAAGAACCCAATGCACAGCTACAGACTAGGGACCGAATGGCTAGGCAGCAGTTCTGCGGAAAAGGACCTAGGGGTGACAGTGGACGAGAAGCTGGATATGAGTCAGCAGTGTGCCCTTGTTGCCAAGAAGGCCAATGGCATTTTGGGATGTATAAGTAGGGGCATAGCGAGCAGATCGAGGGACGTGATCGTTCCCCTCTATTCGACATTGGTGAGGCCTCATCTGGAGTACTGTGTCCAGTTTTGGGCCCCACACTACAAGAAGGATGTGGATAAATTGGAGAGAGTCCAGCGAAGGGCAACAAAAATGATTAGGGGTCTGGAACACATGACTTATGAGGAGAGGCTGAGGGAACTGGGATTGTTTAGCCTGCAGAAGAGAAGAATGAGGGGGGATTTGATAGCTGCTTTCAACTACCTGAAAGGGGGTTCCAAAGAGGATGGCTCTGGACTGTTCTCAATGGTAGCAGATGACAGAACGAGGAGTAATGGTCTCAAGTTGCAGTGGGGGAGGTTTAGATTGGATATTAGAAAAAACTTTTTCACTAAGAGGGTGGTGAAACACTGGAATGCGTTACCTAGGGAGGTGGTAGAATCTCCTTCCTTAGAGGTTTTTAAGGTCAGGCTTGACAAAGCCCTGGCTGGGATGATTTAACTGGGAATTGGTCCTGCTTCAAGCAGGGGGTTGGACTAGATGACCTTCTGGGGTCCCTTCCAACCCTGATATTCTATGATTCTATTCTTGCCTACATCTTTGCTTATCTCCCGCTGCGTCTTTCCCCATGCTACACTCAAGCTTTTTCTTGACCTCTCCTTATGTCTCTGTTTTCCACCCCCACTGTCTTCATGCCATCTTTCTTGCCACCTTCTCCATTTTGACAGTCCCCCGGTTTTAACATATGCCAAGCCCTTTCCTGTTCCTCTGAAAATCCTTCTGTTCTGTGAAGCTTCCAACCTACAAACACCACACATTGCTAAATGGGTTCAGTTTTCTTTTCAAGTCATCTTTACATCTTTCTAAATCTGTTGACTTCAGTGGTGTTACTGCTGGTCCTCCAATGAGAGAGCAGAATCAGGCCCTGTGTACTTGTTCATGCTTTTAGATTAAACACTTTCTTGCAAGGACTCTGTTCTCTGTTTAGCACATTATGTACTGCAAAGCATCCTGTGTGCTTACAGCATTATATAAATAATCATTTCAGGCTGATTCGTGGCTTAGCCCAAAGCAAAGATCAGCACATTGTTGTGCTGCCCCTTAGCCAGCCACCAGTATAATGTGGAGAGTAGCAGCCCTGCTTCCCTTGTGTTGTGCTGTGACATGGGTAGCTGTTGCAGAGGTTTAAGGGAAAAAATGCTGAGCTCTCAAGCCTGATCCAGTGAAGCACTTAAATATGTGTTTAGCTTTACCCATTGGGACTACTCGTGCACTTCTAGTTAAACACTTGCTTAAGTACTTCACTGGATTGGGCCAGAGCGACCAGCCTCTTGCAAGAATGAGCCCAGAAGGAATGGCTTTCATACACATAAGGCCTTGTGAATACAGAAGATGATAGGGGAAATTATTAATAACAACCTTGCATTTATATAGATATTACCATTCAAGGATGTCAATGTGATTTATAAACATTAATTAAGACTCAAAATATCATTGTGAGGTAAGTGGCTATCCCCATTTTACAGGCAGAGAAAGTGAGGCACAGAAGGTTAAATGATTTACCCAAAGGTGATGACACAGGAAGACTGTTCTGATTCCTGTGTTTTCAGAGCATCCTTTTATCCGTGGAATCATGCCATCTCTGGCAGGGAAGGGAAGGAAAATTCCTTAGAATGAATATGTTTTATGGAACACCACAATTCCCATGCGATCACAAAAACTATCCTGGGAATTGAAAGATGCTTTACAGAATTACTTGAAATTGTATATTTAGAACTTTGAGGTTAGCTAAAAACCCCACAGCATCTAAAACCAAATACAGCTTCTCCCAGAGACATTTACATTAAAGCTTCTGCTTGGGAAGAAACAGAAACAGTGAAATGAAGTGCTGTACTTTACCAGAAATTGTTTTTAAAATATCAAATCCTTTATAATATATTTACACTGAGTCATTGTTTACATTTTCTACATGTGTGTTTAGGCTTATTTTTCATTATTGGTTATACTTGCTGAAGCTGTAATTGATTATTTGGGTTCAATTATTCAGTCTTAACTTTTAGTGGGAGCTGTGGTTTATTTACCCCTTTCCCTCTGTTTACTCACTTAGTTCCCAAGCCCACAATGTGCAATACTTGGGTGAACTGGGCCCACTTGACTTTACTGGGACTCCACATAGGCGCAGCAGCCCACCTACACATTATACATTGCAGGTTTGAGATTTAGGGTCCTATTCTGCAAAATACTTACCTCTGGGTGTCATGTTTATGATCATAAATCATAGCTTTGATTATCTGTCTATATTATGGCCCTCATCACCGTAGTTCCTGGGCACAGTTTTTAATGTATTTATCCTCACAGGACCCCTGCAACATAGGGAAGTGCTTATTATCCCCATTTCACAGATGGGGAACTGAGGCACAGAGAGGCTGAGGGATTTGCCTGAGGTCACACAGGGAATCTGTGGTGGAACAGGGATGTGAGCCCAGGACTCCACTGGACCACCTTGCGGCTCAGTGACTACAGTGGTACAATTCACAGCATTAAGTTTCAGGACTGATCCTGCCCTTGTTGAAATCAGTGAGTGCTTTGCTATCGATTTCAATGGGTACAGTGTCAGACCCATACTAAATAATTATATCTGGCACTTATATAGTGCTTTTCATCAGCTATGATGAAGAAGAGCAAAATAAGTTAAATCAAAGTAAGTGAAGTAGCTGAGAAAATTCTGAAAAGAATCACAGCATCCCCTTTAATCATTTTGTGTCTTTCTCTCCTACTAAAGGCGCGTGTACAGATCATCACTGGATTAAGAAGCCCTATTTACTGACCAAATCTTAACACTGTAGTGTGGCCTCACAGACAACAAGGGTTTGGATTCAGTGTTTGTCATACCACTGTAGTACTGTTTGTTATTTGCTTGAATGAAAAAAAAGTGGATTTATTTTATCCCTAATTTCAAATTATTATTATTATTATTATTATTATTAATAATTATTATTTATTTTAAAGTAAAGCAAAAAAAGGAATGAAATTCAGTAGAGCTTGCTGAAAGTTTTTCAAATTTCATAATTCTGGGGTTTCAAAATTTGGGAAAATTTTGAAAAAAATACCACTTTTTACACTTTTCAACCAACAATAGAGATGTCAGTAGAAAATTAAAGTTAAAATTGATAGTTAAAGCTTAGTAGTTTTGGCAGCCAAACCATAAGTGAGATGTCGCCCTGATGCTGTAATGTAATAGTTGCATCTGCTCATGGGTTTTCATTAAGAAGTAACATGTAGCAGCATATGCTAATCAACATATGTACCTTCTCTGGTTCTGTAACTTTTATTTTTTCTTCTCTAGAAGTTCTTTTCTACTTTGGCCTAGAAGAGGAGATTCACACTTTCTGTTAAGGATTCATTTATAAATACTCAATAAGTTATTACTTGGTTAATCATTTGTTAGTGATTATTATAGAGTCCAACAGGTGAATAGGTTGCTTACTACCATGGCTTATAATGGTATATAACACCTTGTACTGATGTGTTTTTCACCTTCTATCACACATACTACTGCAACATGCTTATGACATCTGTCATTGATAGGCTCTTTATAAACAATTTATAAATAGAACTTCAGTATAAAGTGTGACATATTTCTAATCTTTTGCCTCTCCTTAGCCCTCCAAGCTTTTCCTTTCTACAATACAGGATGTAACCAACATGCCCTAGATACTCTCCATTTTTGCTGATGACATTCACTCTCAGCAGTTGATTCTCTCTCCCCACCCCCAATCAGTTCAAATAGATCAGGGCTCTAAGCATTTTTGTATTTAAAAAGGCGGGAGGCCGGGGGGGGGGGGGGGGAATAATTACAGAGATGTATATTGCTGCTCCTATAATACACTCATTGGTGGTCAGCAGAATCTTATATCAGTAAAAAATATAAAAACATTCCGTTTTCTTTACAATACTGCTGAGGATTCTGGTAGCACACAGAATTATTTAAATGAAAGAGAAACTAGGAGAAAAAATAATACTGTGTGGCATTTATGTAGTTTCATGACTAGATAGCAGTATCTTTTCATATAGGACTCTAATGAACTTCACAAAAGTGAGTAAGTAGGATTATCTCCCTCATACAAATGAGGAAACTGAGGTAAAGGTTGTTCCTTCCCTCCAGTCAGATGGCGGGTCTGTGGAAGAGTTGGGAATAGTAGCCAGCCCCTGAGGCCTATCCCCATATTGAATCAATTCAACCTTAGCTGGCAGGAGAAATATCTTTGTGTGAACATAAAAAATATGTATTATTTGTAAGAGAACTGATAATATAGAAAAGGGAAATGTTTAAAAATCCAATTCCACTAAAATTATTTTACATGATCATGGAAAAATCTTGGGCATCAGAATCTCAGATGGTATGGAAAGTCTAGCAGAAATGTCTGTAGTTGGCTTTTCATTTCTACCTATGACAATCAGTTTTTGTTGGGCCTGATTCTGCTGGCATCTAATGACAGTTATACCCTTGACTAATAGGATCTGACCCTTTAGTTACTTTTAGTCTGCAAACGGTAGTATAATAATTAATGTCTCAAATGGATGAATTGCTTGTTTGCATATGCCTATTGATACAGCTATAAATGCATTTCTGGTAAACAATATGGAACATCAGACATAGAAGTTGTAAGATTTAATGCACAGCCAGAGTTAATGACTGCAGCAAATGTAACATCTTTTAGTGATACATTTTTCTCAAAGCTAAAACACCTGAGGAAAAAGACTGCCTTTCCCCATCCTCCCCCCTCCCAGAATCAAAACTTTTGCCATTTATAATGTAGGCTCATTGCACTCTGTTATCTACATCTTTTTCTTTAGAGTTTTGCCTCCCCACCTTTTAACACTTCCTCATTAAAACAACATTTCTTCTACTTTGCAAAAATGTGTATTCAATATTCCATAGTTGGAGGGGGTTTTTTGTTTTCTCCCCAGGAGAGGTGAAAATCCTGGGGGGATTCAAGTATCCACTTGATAGGCTCACATAGTCTTAATCAGCCTATAATGGAGCTAATGGCTGTTTGTCATCCTTGGAGATATAAATTTCCTGGTGGTGTCTACTGCAGTCAGTGCATGAAGTATGCTCTGACTGCCAGCAAGGTCTAATAATCAGGAGAAGGGCAGTGAGCTTCATTAGAGAGAAAAAGAGCAGCACCGGCTGCTTTTCTATAGAACTCTGCTTCTTGAAGCAGGCGGGTGCAGAAAAAATGGATAATGCTGGTAAGTGAAAGAAAACAGATCTTAATTCTTAGCTGATCTAAGGCTTCATTTGTATCCTGTCTCATTTGCTGTAGGATGTTTGCTATTCTGCTATTTGCAGTTCTGCTATTAAAAATTACATGTTTATTAAACTGAATTTCTATTGTGTAAAATGTGACATACTCATTTAACCCTTTAATAGTCTGCTGAAGTTTGGGGGTTTTGGAAATGTGAATATAAACTGTAATTGAAAATTTATCTTTTAAGGACTTCAGTATTTCAGAATCTGTCTGCAGGAAGTGTGGACTTTGATCTCTTTATATCACAGTAGAGGAGGGAAAAATGTATACAGTTAACTTGAAAAATATCAGACAGATGGCGAAAGGTCTGTATAAGTAATTAACAGAGCAAACTGAAAGAGCAAAGAGCATTAACATTCATACTCATCACATGTATTTATTTTAAGATGTTTTTCTTTTATGTAAAAGCACTGTGCTTTCTAACCAATTAGAAGATAAAACATTGAATATATTTGCACTTTTTTCTATTTCCTTTGATGTTTCATCTTTAGAGCATGCATTTTAATGCCAAATAATGCATCTCAGGGTTTCTAAGGAGGTAAACATAATAATAGCTTTACTTATTCTTACAAATACAGTATTTGCATTTCACTTTTTGATGGTTATATAGATCAGTGCAAAAAGACAACTCTTTGTGATGAACATTTCACATATTGCTTTAACTGCAATGCAACTTGCACATGTCTGTTGCTCATTGTTTTTATTGTACCAGCAAAAAATAAAGTAAGGTACAGAATTATCTGTGGATTCATTGCCATTGCACCTGGTTTAAATCATTTGGTTTGCTCAGTACTTAAAAAGATGACTCGCTATATACTGTGTATATACACCCTTTTATATAGTACAATTGAAAGAAGATGCTACAAGATGATGCTCCTATATTTTATTTTTATAATAAGAGTGTGCTTTTGTTTGTGCCTTTAAGCTGTAGTGGCCAAATCCATCTCTCATGTACCTTGATTGATTTTGTGGATAAGCAGGTTAGAAAATCTTGCTTTGATTTCTGTGAAATCCTGTTCTTAAGATAAACAGAAAATACTACCAGAGATTAAGGTGTTAGTACTACTGACAATGTATGGTCAGTTATAGTACCAGTGAATTCCTAAACTGATGTGGTGCAAGTTTAACATTAGCTTTTATGAAATAAGATAGAAGAGAGATTTGGGGGCACTCTTTGCACTCCCCATGTTGGCTGTCTTTTTAAGTATACTCAATAGATCTGGAATAAAAGACAATGACACATGCTTGATATTCCATGACTAGGCAGAGTTTTCCAGTCAGGTGAGAGGATTCCCTTATTACAGTATAAAATGCCTGTAGGTGAGAGATACCATAAACTGCTAATTCCTCCTGCTCTTAAACTCTCCACTATCAACAATCATTATTATTGAAATCCTGACAGAGCTATCACTTTAATCTATCTGTAAGAGCCTTTTCTAGAATGATTCATACTTATTTTAAGTATGGGGCAGAGGAGAAAGGCTAATATCTGAAAACCATCAAAACAATTTTTCCTGTATTGTTTCCTTTTTGCCTTAGGAAGTTTTCAAATTCTGATTCCTCATTGCTTTGCAACCAGCAGCATTTTGGAATTTAAAAATAAATAGGACATTGCTCTCTGCATAACTTTAACCAGCCAGTGTCCGTATGTTCCATATTGCTGATATCATCAACAATCCCCAAAAACATGACTGGTAATCTCTCTCTTTCAGAAATGTAGACAGATAAACTGTATGTTTGTACCTTTGAATGGTGAATTAAGAATTAGATAAAAACATCAAACAAAATATTGTGAAGAGCCTCACTGTAATGGGTAAGGCCTTAATTCTGCTTCCATTGCAGTCAATAGCAAAACTCTCATTGACTTCAGTTGTGTAGAACTGAGCCTTAAATGAGCTTCAGTTACACTTGTGAACTAGGGACCTTTTCCAGGAATATGTGTCTGCTTGAAGATGTAAATGTATAATAGCTTTCAAAGGCGCCAAAAGAGCTGTGCACCCAGTGCTTATTGCCAACAAGATTTGGGTGTCCTTTTGAAAACCCCCTTCAGCCTATATCTCAGAATTCGTATTTAACTTCTGAGTATAATTGCTGATACAACTGTAAGGTCTAAAATATCTGTAAACTAAAATGCCTAATTAACTTGTACTTTGGTAGTTTTTCATTTTATATATAAACAAGATAATGATAGAGACACATTGGGTACCTGCCTGAATATTTCCTGAGTCGATGCTATTTCTGGCATTATAGAATTATAGAGTCTTATGCACAGCTGCTGGTTTTAACCATTGAGTGCTGGAAATACCAATTTGGTTATCAACGTCAGTGAATCAGGCCTTTTGTTATCAAATTCATCCTTCTGCCAAATAGCCTTTCAGAGTCAGACTATGGATAATTGTTCCAACTACTGCTCTGCATAACAGACATATAGCTCTGTAATTTATCAGTCAAACAGTGTGCTAACACGAGAATAATGTGCTAGGCAAATCTGGTTTTGAAGATGGCCACTGTTGTCTTTGGGTCAGCTGTATGCACTCTTTGCTGTTTCAGTCCATCCTATGTTGTAGATTTAAGAAACAATGCTCTTGTGAAAAGTGTCCATCTTTCAGTTTCATGTTAGAGCTTACATTCTTGCTCTGTTAGTGAGACCGCTCTGCATAATTGTTGTCTTCTGTAGTCTTTTAAAAGCCTTTCCTGGAATAACAATCAAATATTCATTAAATAGTGTATGGAGTGTCAGGGTAGTTCCAGCAATGTTTGGCACCTGTTTTGGTGGTAATAGTTGTTTCTGTAGTTATAGCTGGAGGCATTCAGTGGTGTTTTCTTTTGAATTACAGCTACCCATGTATATGTTTGAAAAGGCGACATAATAGCTATCTCTCTTCTCCCTTCCCGCAGCCAATCCTAGGGCATGTAAACTGTAGCCATCATGGCGCCTGTGTTGCTTACTTGGTGGCTGGGGTCAGGAATGGTGGCAATAAAGCACATTTTAAAGAAATAAAAAGATGGACGACTTACAGAGAAAAAACTGACAGTAGACTAATGGGGAGGTTATAAAAACAGCAGGAGTAATGTGATAGCAGGAGGAGAGAGGCTGAGGAAACACAGTAATTCTTGGACTTTCTTTAAAAATATGTAAGACCAGCCTTATCTCTTCTCCTGCAGGTGTTAAACGGTTTTATTATTCCTGGATAGGAACCCTACAGCAAAGCAGACAAGTAGCACTCAAGCAATATTCTCACTTGCATTAGACTGTTGGCTGCCACTTTAGCCAGAAATGTTGAAAGTTCTTGAGGTATTTATATTGGGATGAGTGACTACATAGTGCCACTGTGTGGGTAGCTCCAACAGAGGGGCCCTGCCTTGCATTAAATTGTTTCTTTTAAAGGAAATACAAGACATGTACACTGAATGCCATATCATTTTTGAGGACTGTCTAACTGAACATGAGATTCAATATTTCACCAGCGGTAAACATTTTAAAGTTCTTGTAGAATAGTGATCTTTAATGACTATTTATGGAAATCCTGAAATAGTGTTGCAGACTTGGTTTAAAGCATTAATTTTAATCTATTTTTCCAATATACCCCCTACTGTAAAGAGGAAGGCTGAGAGTAGAGTAGAAATTTGCCAAACATAATTCATTTTGCTTTTGATGCGTTTGTTAATTTATTTTCCACAAAGTCAATATGAAGTATACAACTGGGGCCAAATCCTGACCTGGTCAGGACCTGGCCCCTAAACTGATACTTTATCATTATTAAGCTCTGGTTTCTCTTCAGATCGTATAAATCTTTCACATGTAACTGAATGCCTCAAACTCAAGCAATATTTCTACATTAAATATAGGATGTTATATGTTAACATAAAAGTATACATTTTATTTAAGATTTAAGGAAGATGTGCATTTAGGTGGTTAAAGCAATGGAACTCAGATTCTGTTCCTGTATTTGCCACCAGCTCCCTGTTTGACCCTGGGTGCAAGTGCCTCTTTTCAGTCTTTCTATGGCTCAGTTTACCAATTTGTAAGATTAGAATAATACTTGCCTGTCATATAGGTTTTGAGATTCTTGGATATCCAAGGCTTTATTCTAATATCCTGTCAGTGCTTCAAATTGGAACCACAGAATCATAGAAATGTAGAACTGGAAGGGACCTTGATAGGTCATCTAATCCAGTCCCCAGCACTGAGGCAGGACTAAATGTTATCTAGATTCTAGACCAACACCCGACAGGTGTTTGTCCAACCTGCTCTTCTAAACCTCCAATGATGAAGGTTCCGCAACCTCCCTTGGTATTTGTTCCTTAACTACCCTTATGGTTAGGAAGTTTTTCCTAATGTTTAGCCTAAATCTCCCCTGTTACTATTTAAGCCTGTTACTTCTTATCCTGTCCTCGGTGGTTAAAGAGAACAATTTATTGCCCTCCTCTTTATAATAACCTTTTACATACTTGAAGATAGTTTTCCTGTACCCCCTCACTCTTCTCCAGGCTGAACAAACCCAATTTTTCAACCTTTCCTCATAGGTCACGTTTTCTAGACCTTTAATCATTCTGTTGCTCTCTTCTGGACTTTCTCCAGTTTGTCCACCTCTTTCCTGAAGTGTGATGCCCAGAACTAGACACAGTACTCCAGCTGAGGCCTTATCAGTGCTGAGTAGAGCGGAAAATTTACTTCTTGTCTTGCTTACAACACTTCTGCTAATACATCCCAAAGTGATGTTTTCTTTTTTTACAACCATATTATATTGTTGATTCATATTTAGTTTCTAATCCACTACAACCCCCCAGATCCCTTTTTGCAGTACTCCTTCCTAGTCGATCATTTCCCATTTTGTATTTGTGCAATTGATTATTCTGTCCTAAGTATAGAATTTCGCATTTATCCTAATTGAATTTCATCCTATTTATTTCAGACTATTTCTCCAGTTTGTCAAGATCATTTTGATTTCTAATCCTGTCCTCCAAAGTGCTGCAATTCCTCCCAGCTTGGTATCAGCCGCAGACTTTATACGTGTACTCTCTATGCCATTATCTAAATAATTTATGAAAATATTGAATAGAACTGGACCCAGGACAGATCTCTGTGGGACCCCCCATGATATGGCCTTCCAGCTTGACTGAACCATTGATAAACTACTCTTTGAGTACAGTTTTCCAACCAGTTGTATTTCTCTAGTTTTGTTCGAGAAGGTCATGTGAGACAGTGCCTTACGAAAATGCCTTACGAAAGTTGAGATTTGCATAGAATGCATGGGTATGGAGTGGGATGACTAGCTTTCATGTTATAACAAAATACATTGTCTCAATTGAAATTCTGCTGGCAACTCCTTTTCTCTCTGATATGGCCAGATGACTTCTGTGTCTCTTACATTTTTCAACAGTGTGGAGATGTTCTCTGAATGACCTTCAGTTCACCCTTTTTTGCTGACTTTAGCCTCTTCCTATATATAATGGGGCTATGATGATGCCACACTAGCTCTATTGGGTTCATATCCGGTGACCTGTAGATCAAAAAAGAGATTGTAAGTAGACAGCAAATTGCAAAGCAATGATCAACCTTCTTATATTCTGTATATTTTAATTTGTAACAAAATACATCAGTAGGAGCTGTTTGCAGTCATGGTTCTCGGTGAAAGCAGCTCCCATAGTTGGGTCACTGCAAGAAAATTTAAATCTCTCATTTATTGTATTTTGATTAGAATAATACTTGTTTATATAGCCCTTTACAAAGAAACTGGAACAGAATGTACAGGAAACCATCACACTGGAAAAACATCTGGGAGGAGTAAACTTCTTCAGGAATGGTACCTCTTCTTCCAGCACTCTGCTTTAAAACAAAAGGGATTTTTGGTCCATGTCACCTGAAATGACAGTACAGTAGTTGCACAGATGTAAAACAAGTACTACTATAAGACTTAATGGGCAGTATATAAAGCCGTGCTGCATCTTCCAAAATAAGCATGGGGCCATTCTCCATTGTTGAAATGGCTCCCAGACAGGTAACTTTGTGGCTTCAGGTGCTAAATACAGGTGTTCCAGAAACGCCTATTACCATGGTAATCCACATCCACTTTTCTTCATCCAGGAAGATGATGTTATGCAATTTCTCACTACTGTCCAGCCATTGTTTTGACTGTTACATCCTTTTTTCCTTGCTTGTATCTTTAATCAAAGAGTAGAACATGTTAAGAGAGGACAGTTGCTCAGTCTGCTTGTATGTAAAGTAATGCTGTGCACTGAATCGATATGGGGGGAAATACTGTTTTAACCGATTACAATTTGCTTCTTTGCTGTACTCTCTTCATAGTTCTTTGGTTGATGTTCACCTTGAATTATCACTGTGCAATCATGTTTTAAATACATTTTTCCCTTCTTTCCTGTTGCCTTGCTAATCACCTTCTGCCTAGTGTCACAAGAATGAGGGTAAAGGAAGACCATGTATTTAAATAGCATATATGTTTCAAATGCGAGGAAAAATTGTTTTTGCAGCCCCAGTTCTTAAACTGCTGAACTCACCCACCAGGCAAAATTTTTGGTGTTTGTGTTTTTACTGTTTGTATTCCTGAACCACCTAGAGGCCCCAACAGAAATAAGGGCCCCATTTTGCTAGGCACTGTACAAATGCATAGTAAGAGACCGTCTAGATCTAGGACAAGACTGATAAAAGGTGGAACTCTGGTTTCACTGAAGTCATTGGATGTTTTGACATTGATTTCACTGGGGCTAAGATTTCATCCAAAAACTGGGAGGGGAAACAGGTGATGTAACTTGCCTGAAGTCACCCAGCAGGTCAGGGGCAGACCTGATCTCTCCTGGGACTCAGTCCAGTGGCCTGACCATTCTGCCTGTTTACTAAACCTTCCTGAAGCAATTACAACAGTGTCTCCAGACACCAGGCCAAGAGAACTTGATTCCTAGCCCATCAACCAGCTCAGTTGTCTTTGGGAAGTGTGCCCCTACCTGATAAAGCTACCTAAGGTCGAGACTCAGTTGTCAGTGGTCATGCTGAGGTCCTTCCCTTAATTCCCTTAAACCTGCTCCTTCCCTTGGTTGCTTTTAATGGACTGTGAGAAAATGCACCAGGAAGAACTCGTTCCACTGCACACACATGCATTCTATGAAAGAGCTATTGGCGCATGGCTGGGAGGCTGCAGCATTGTTTTGGTACAAGCCCACAGCATTGTGTTGCAAGCTACTGCCCTAGTACCTGCAGCACAGTATTGAGAGCTACAGGAACCATCAGCCCTGACTAGTACAAAGAGGTGACATGTTGTAAATGGTGACCTGAGAAGTGCTCTCATTTCATTTTCTGACCAGAAACTCACAAACATGCTAAGATGGAAAATGATAGCCACAAGGGGGCTGAAGCCATGCTTTAAAAACCAGATGGAAGTGTGCAGTGTCCCAAGATGGCAGGTGACTGTAACTGCCTGGTTGTTTTGTTTTTTCTGTATAATGATCACAACTTCCCTTTTGTGTTGTGTTTTGGTTTTATGTATGGGAATAGCAAAAAAAAAGTAAACCCTCTACATTTATTCTTCCCTTTAAATTTCTAGCAACCACTGAAGTTGGAGCGCAGCACTTTAGGTACAGGACGGAAGAGAATATACTAAAAGTAGCATCAGCCCAAAATCTTCCTTCAAGAAAACTGGATCATACTCTGGGGCATTTCAAGGCAGGAAATTGTGGAGGCAGGAAGTTAGCCGTAGGGGAAGAAACAAAATCATGTGACCAAAGAGAAGGTAGCTGATAGTGAGACTCCAACATATAGTTGTTTTTGTCATTGTATAGCTGTGAATCTTTTAGGAAAGTCTGATGATCATGGTGTTACTTGCCTCGGCGTGCTGTGGGGTGTAAAAGTGGAATTTTACACAAGAATTTCTCAGTTTGTTAATGGGTTTGTTCTTTTTAGCTATACTTGCATATATAACTTTTTATGAGACTTTTTCTTAAAGTGTAATTGGAGTTGAATATAAAATAGTATAGGGATGCAGGAATATTCTCTTGACCCACCATCCTAGAACCTTGCATAAAACTGCGGAGTCACTTCTACTGACTTTGGGGCAGGTGTGGCTTGGTAACTTACCAGGATGTAAGAAATGAGCATGAGAAGGAACTAGGGACCAAAAAAGAGGTTCTGCAGAAAAACTTAAACTGCCAGGCTTGGAGAGAATGCTTAGACTGAGGTTAATAATCTTTTTAATTATCTGAGTGCCCAGTAAAGCCAAACCCAAGGAAGGTGGTAAGTTTGACATTACATGAGTATATAGACAATATTTTGGGTAGTATGAGAATGCCATAGGGTCACAGGAAGCACAAGGGCTAGATAATGGATAACCATCTCTAGTTAAAACTGGCAGGTTCTACAGTACCACCACCATAAGATGCCAGATGTCTTCTACAGTTGCTGGTGGATGGAAACTACCATTGGTAGAAACCAGCACAAAGCTGCCCTCTCCAAGAACCTTGTGAGGGTGGTGGTATACCAATAAAATAAAAACCAGCAGGATCTTATTAAAGAGGAAAAGGCAAAATGCCACATTTATTGTGAATACAGAAAGAATCATAGTAAGCAATTATAGCTATAACATTCCATTCAATTTCATATTTATTCTCACACACACACACAGAGGTTCTGCAAGGTTGGCATCATAGTTACCAGCCTTAGAGTTGCTCGTGCCAAGCCACTGGCCAGGTGGCCTGGACATGAGGAGGGAGCAGGGCCTTGTCAGATGCTCATCTGACGCTCCTGGAAGTTGGTTTGCAGAATCAGACCCCAAAGTTCTCAGTTTCTAGAGTCCATTTTTATAGGAATTTATTCCTATGCCAGTCTATGGCAATTGCTTCATCATGCTGTTGCTGAATCAATCAGCAGATGGCACATTCCTGACGGCTCTGTGGTGCTAGATGTTATCTTGTTCTTCGGTTCTCCCATCCTTGAGGCTGTTGGTGGATTCCAGTCTGCCCTCCGGGGGTCCTCTGGTTATTTCCACTGGACGTCTTCTTCGGCCGATGGACACCGGATTCTTAGGCTGGCACCTCCCTGATCATTCAGTTATTATCTACACCAAGCATCCATCGACATACATCCTCTATCTCCATTTTAATCACAATTGTTAACAAAGCGAGAGGAATACAACAAAAGGGCAGGGAGTCTCTGGGTGCTGTTTCTATTGTTACAAAGTATCGCTTTGAGTTTCTTTCTGTGTGAGTAGTTACAAAGTATTGCTTTGAGAACAGACTCTGTCTTAGGATGTACTAACACAATCAGCAGCTTGCAAGTTTCACACAGAGAGGGGAGAAACAGTACCAAAACCCAAGAGACCTCTTAATTAGCAATACCCCGGAATTTAAACTATAAGGAATCAAACTCATTTGTGATTTTAATACAGAAGTTCTTTAATATGATCCAACATAACAGTGGCACTAGCAGAGTGAGGATCTTCTCACAGGAAGACTGCAAAAATTTGAAAGCCAGAATGAATTATTTTAAGCATAGCAGCCCCTCCAATGGGAAGTCTGGGCTGCCAAGGAATGTTTGGTCCAAGCAAGATAAGTTGTTGTGGACCTGATGGAATCTGATTAACAAAAGATAAAGGCCAACATGAATGCTTTTGTCTACTTGCCAATAAGAGTCTGAGTTGAACTGGGCTGCATATTTTTTTGCCTAATACCAACACACCTGTAACTTCTCCACTTATTTCCTGATTTGCTATGTAGTAAATCTTTTTTAAATTCATGTCTTTGTGTAGCAATATCCACAGGGCATATTCTACCATCATAAAAGGGAGGTGGATACAGTTTATGAAATGGTCCAGAAAGTTTGAGAACCCTTGCACAGTGCAACTCAGACACAAACATGGCAGCAGCTAGTACTTCCACAGTTAAAGTCACAATCTGGATTTGTTCCAGCTCAAATCTACCACTTACTCACAGGCACCGTGTAACTTCCTCCCTGGAGCTTGATTCTGATGTTTGGATATAAATTCTTGTGTGGAAACCAGCTTTGAGACTTGAAGAAATTAAAATATTTGATTATATCAAATCTGAGGAATGGAGATGTTGCTCCAGCATTGGCCTTTACTCATTTAGAGCCCAATTCAGTAAAACACTTAATCGCATGCTTAAGGTTAGTCATGTGCTTAGATGCTTTGCTGAATCAGCGCCTTAACTTCAAATGAAAAATGATTGCTAATGCATGAAGCCTGTGTGAATGCTATTTAGTATGCAATGTGAACTTTGTTGGAGACCTAATAATTCCATGTGTAATATTTATTTGCTTTTGTCTGTCTTGGCTACTTTGTATGTAGTTGACTTTGTTGGATACTCTTCCTTTTTCTCCTACCTCTTTTCTTTGTTTCTATTTTTTAATATTAAAATAAGTGACATACTGCACTGGCCTGTCTAATTTCAAATGAAATTTGGCAAGCAGATGTGGTGTGGTTTAATTGCTTTTGGCATTTTAAAAAGAAATGCATATGATAGTTATTGAGCTTTAATAAATATGACAGCTCACATAATTTGTTATTCAATGGATTTTCCCGTGCAATTTTAAGATCCATAATAGTCATGCTTAATACTTCCATATTTACAATAAATCATAATTCTAATGGAGCTATTCTGCTTTGTCAAGCATTACATGATCAGCAAGCTTTCATGAAGGAAGTTAAACAGTTTTTTTTTTAACATTAATGCTCTGACGCAAACTGTCAAAAACCAAGCAATTTAAAATTAGGGCCAGTGTGCTGTCCTTAAATTGAGACATTGTGAAATAACTAGAGCAGTATCATACAGTAAGGATGGTAAGTAACCTTCAAATTCCCTGGTTTTGTCCCTGAAGTGAGTAGGAGCTGAAGGCACTCAGCATCTCAAAGCAACACTTGGTACTTTGGTACCATACAGGATTAGGCCCTTCATGTCTCTGTTTTTGAGCAGCTTTTGACCAGCTCTAAAACCTATACATGTAAGTTTTAAATTATGCAGATGTGTATGGATCAGTTTTTGCTGATGCATTTTAAAAACGCACACAAGCAATAAATATCTCTGGACATATATAATACAACATATAATTAACTTGTAAGGTGCATTGGCATGAAAGATGCTATATAACTGTCTCCTAATAATTTTAGGAAGTGCCCACCAATAAATATTGCTTTATTTTTTTTAATGCACACAGGAAGGGAAAACAGATCAGCATGAAATTGCATCATCTTAAACTGATTGCACACTGCAGTTTCTGAAGAGTACGGAAAAGAGTTTTCTGATAGTATGCCCAGGAAAATGTTTTTTGGTTTTTTTTTAAGGGGCTTCCAAAAGAGAGGGGTGAGAGAAGCTCAACAGGGAAAAAACATAGGGGATTGTTAGCCGACGGCCAAGGATGTTTGGTGAGGTGCCAGCTATGCCCGTTTATACCATCCGTGACTTTAACCGCTAGGACGCACTGTCCCTTCGCGGCGGGCAGCCCGGGCTAGGCTGATGGATGCCCCAAGGTCCTAACCACCCGTGACTTTAACTGCTAGAGCTCAGAGCTCCTTCGCAGCGGGCAGTCAATACTGACTGACAGGTGCCCCAATGGCAGCACTAAGAGCCTCTCCACACCCGTGACTTTAACTGCTAGAGCTCAGAGCTCCTTCGCAGCGGGCAGCCAGGATTGACTGACAGGTGCCCCAAGAGTTTGCCCCGTGGAGGCGGCACAACTCAACGCTAGGCTCTTAGTACTCTCACCTAATGGCCAGGCTTTAGAGCCAAAACGGCTGAGGTTCTTTAATTGTGTTGGCTGCTTTACAGTAAACCAGAGAAAACAAGTCAGGCTTATGCATAAATGGTTACCAAAATTTATTAAGCTAGATTCTAATCATGTGGTTACAAAATTGCTAGTGCCTACTTATTTAAATGTAGAGATGTTACACACACAAACAAGTTACAAAACTGAAGCCACAATCCCAAAGAAAGAAAACAAAGTATAGAGCTCTATTTCAAAATATGTGTACACTAAAGATAGGAGATCAGGTGTGGGTGCTTCTTACCCTCCTTGCATCTCTCGATTCCAGCGGTGCCAAGCCAGGATCGGTCACTCAATTCCGCGGAAAGACGAATAAGGGACAAGGCGTAGGGACCCTCTTAGCTGCAGAAGCCTTGGGAGGCTGTCACTTATCTGACCAGCAGATAGATAGTGAAAAGCACTCAAAAATCATGGTGCTGTAGGTCCCCTACTTATACCTCTGTACTCCTTTATTCTCTTTCTCCTTTCTTATGCCAAATTGAGGCTGGTCTGTCGGGGTGACGCCAGCTTTCGCAAGAGTAGTTTACACTTGCAAAGGAGAGAAACAATAAGTGTCGACTACTGGACATTTCTTTTATCAGGGTAAATATTTTCCCAACTAGGATGTTGGTGTGTGTGCATCACGCTATTTAGTAGGGGCTAACAGCCATGTCTGTCACAGGGCCTCTGCCTGCTGTGAGCTTAATCGTTGTATCTGTTCCCAGAGGCACATTGTAGCAGCACACCTGTGCTTTCACAGCTTCAAAGGCTGTGCTGGAATATATGTTAAGTGCCCTGTTCCTGCTTCCTCCTGTGTTTCCAGCAATGCTGGTCTGAGAGTGGGGGGCTGGCTGTCTGGCTACAGGGATAGAAGCAAACATACCATCGTTTGCCATCCAATGAAAAGGAGGGTTCAGATAATAAATTAGGAATTAATAGTAGAAGAGCTAATGGTCACATTACATCTGAAGTGTTATCTGTGCTATTATTACACTTAACAGAAAATAGCTTGTGAAATTGTACAACCTAATTAAAAGCATTCAAAGTGGTATGGATACAAAAAAAAATTCCCCTCTAACTGACTGCTGAAAAGGAATTAAAATATTAATTATCCATTGGGGTTATTGGGAGTTTTCCAAATACAACACAGGCTCTCCTGTTGGGGGTGGAAGTGATGCAGTACTACCGGGTAAGGGGGTAGCTGGACCTAGATGTGGGGCATAGGTGTAGTATTGACTTTTATATTTGCAGGGGGAGCTCCAGTCAGGTTAATCAGGCTGGGCATGAGCGGGGGAGGGGAATTCCATGCCTGCCTGAGGCTTGCAGTTTGGGGAGGGAAGGCCCCATCCCCCCCTCCCCCGCATGACCCCCATGGTGTGGGGTGCACATTAGCAACGCACAGTGGATTTCTGGAGTAATGGTGGAGCTGGAAGACATGCTCTTATGTATATCCTCACCCGAGGAAGGGCTAGGTAAGTGCCATGGTGACTACTTCAGCCACTGAGCTGAAATAGCCTCGGTGGAGAAATACCACAGCCTGGGAAGAGGATTGCTGCTACTCATCTGTTTCCACAATTCGGCCCACACCCATCCTGTTATTTGGATCCAGGTATGGGTTCAGAATTTGCCCCAGAGAAAACATTGTCCAAAATCATAGCAATTCTGATTTACTGCACAATTTAGGTATACTGTGTTTACTATAAAGGGAAAACTAAAATTAGGTAACATATCAGGCCCTGCTCAAGCAGAGTGAAAGTGCCTTAAGATGGGTGTAAATTTAAAGCACCTGCCACAGTGATGTAAAAATGCCTGAGCATAACTCAGACGAGGGCTGTCTGATCATTTCAGAGAATTGAGTGAGGCAGGGCGACAATTGACACGCCCTGGATTTTACCTACCTTAAAAACACACACCTTTCTGATCTTCCCTCCCCCAAGTGTTTGTCTTCCCATTCTAGTGGACATTAAATTACAACTATACGTATGAGTTCCCCTACAAAGCCAACCACTTCTCTTGATATTATTCACATGCGGATACGTGAAGATCGGTCACACATAGTTTAGCATTCTTCTTAGAGTTCAGGAGTACTGTGAATATGTACGAACAGCATTTCCTGAACTATTTCCTAGCACTTTTCAGAATAGGACAGATTCTTCTCTCTGAGTGACATTCGCCCAGGGCATAGGGGCCCCGGAAGGCAGGATCTGTGGTGTTGCTGCTGCATGGAGGGCTGGGCAGCTGTGGAGTCGATCAGGAGCGGCTCCAGGCACCAGCAAAGCAAGCACGTGCTTGGGGCGGCACAGTTCCAGGGGCGGCGTTCCGGCAAAAAACCTAGAGCCAGCCCTGGAGTCAGTGCACAGAGGTACTTTACATCCTTTGCATGCTAGGCTTCATGCTAAGGTACAGAGAGGTGGGGGCAGGGTGAATGCTCTCTAAGGGAGCTGTGGACGGTTGGCCACTAGGTCCATGATTATGCAGTTCCAATGGCCACAAACCCCATGTAGAGCCTATTCTAACCCTAACCCTATTCTAACCCAGAGACTGAGGTAGCAGCTGCAGAAGGGTAGCAAAGCTCTCCTGCGCTCTGCCCATGGGTTGAGGAGAGTGAAATTAGCTTCTCTATCCTCAGAATAATTCCCTTCATGAAGCTAACTGTACAGAGAATGTGATGTGACAGTTTTTTCCTGTTTGTGAGAGAACTGCATGCCCAGTGAACAATTTCCTGCTCTTGCCAGAGGATAGGCACTGATCTACCTAGTTCCAATATTTTAAAAGGGTAATGTTATAGACTAGATGTAGGCAGTCAGATCTAGAGGGCAGAGCAGGAATCTAGGTTGGGGAACGAACCCAGGGTCACCATAAGAGTCAACTGCCAGTTACCAGAGCCAGGGGTCAAGCCAGAGTCAGAAGCAGGAATCAAAGCTCAGGGTCATAGCCAAGCTCAGATACCAAATGCCAGAGTAAGGGTCAGAAGCTGGAGGCCAGAGTTGGTGCCAGGACTGGTGGCCAGGCACCAGGACAGGAGGAGAAGCAAGGATCAAGCACAGAGCAGGAGCAAAGACAGGGATAAGGCAAGAGCAAGGAGCAGAGCAGGAACAGGGTTGAGTAAAGGGAGCAGGCAGAAGCAAGGTTTAATGGAACTACTTTGTTGCCCAGGCAAACTTCCGGTTCCTTGTCCTGGCTTAACTAGCACAGTTGGACCAGTTGGTGGAACCAGGGAATCCTCCTGTCAGAGCTCCTGTGGGTAGTGCCTTGGCTGAGGTTATAGCCCTAGTAGCTTCTCGGCCCACCTAATTTCAGTAGCCAGTGGGTGGAAGCCAACATGTGGCAGTTTTCCAGGGACTCCCAGGCCTGGGTCTGAGACCTTATAGGTAAACAGAATGAGCTGGGTAATTACAGGTCTCTCAGCCTGACACTGATTCTAGGCAAAATAACAGAATAGCTGATACAGGAATTCAAGAAGAGTAATACAGTTAATACCTATCAAGCTGGGTTTATGGAAAATAGATCAAACTCGATATAATTTTCATGAGATTACAAGTTTGGTTGATAAAGGTAATAGTGTTTGATGTAATACACTTATACTTCTGTAAGGAGTTTGACTTGGTACTGCATGACATTTTGATTAAGAAATTAGAAAGCTTCAAAATCAATGTGATACTCATTTAACAGATTATAAACAGGCTAACTCATAGGTTCAAAAGGTAATTGTAACTGGGGAATCATCATTGAGTGTGTGTAGTTTCTAGGGGGGTTTTGTAGGGATTGGTTCTTGGCCCTACACTATTTAGTACTTTTTATCAATGAGCGGGAAGAAAACATAAAATTATCACTGATGAAGTTTGCAGATGGCCCAAAGATTAAAGGAGTAGTAAATAATGAAGAGGACAGGTGACTCATACAGCATGATCTGGACTGCCTAGTAAGTTAGGCACAAACAAACAATATGCATTTAATACAGCCAAATATATAGCTATACATCTAGGAACAAAGAAGGTAGGCCATCTTTACAGGATGGGGGACTCTATGCTGGGTAGCAGTGATTCTAAAGTAGACTTAGTAGTCACAGTCGGTAATTAGTACAGGGAGTGCATAGAGTTGTACGGGGATATCCTGGATCAGATATCTACATAATAGTTCACCAGAAGGTAACATTTGAAGTCTCTACCAAGAGCCAATTGCCTGCTGGTTGTCAAAATCATTGCAAACTGTATGTATGGATAATAATAAAGGCGTTTCAGAGTGGTAGCCATGTTAGTCTGTATCAGCAAAAACAACAATGAGTCCTTGTGGCACCTTAGAGACTAACAAATTTATTTGGGCATAAGCTTTCGTGGGCTAGAACCCACTTCATCAGATGCATGGAGTGGAAAATACAGGAGCAGGTATAAATACATGAAAAGATGTGAATTGCCTTACCAAGTGTGAGGTTAGTCTAACGAGACAATTCAATTGACAGCAGGATACCAAGCGAGGAAAAATAACTTTTGAAGTGGTAATGAGAGTGGCCCATTTCAGACAGTTGACAAGAAGATGTGAGTAACAGTAGGGGGAAATTAGTATTGGGGAAATTAGGTTTAGGTTTTATAATGACCCAACCACTCCCAGTCTTTATTCAGGCCTAATCTGATGGTGCCCAGTTTGCAAATTAATTCCAGTTCTGCAGTTTCACGTTGGAGTCTGTTTTTGAAGTTTTTTTGTTGAAGGATTGCCAGTTTTAGGTCTGTTATTGAGTGACCAAGGAGATTGCAGTGTTTTCCTACTGGTTTTTGAATGTTATGATTCCTGATGTCAGATTTGTGTCCATTTAGTCTTTTGCATAGAGACTGTCCGGTTTGGCCAATGTACATGGCAGAGGGGCATTGCTGGCACATAGCACATTGTTCAGTGTGCAGGTGAACGAGCCCCTGATGGTGTTAGGCTGATGTTGATGACAGTATTCTTGTCAGCAAGTTAAGGAAGTATGGGCTGGATGAATGCACTATAAGGTGGGTAGAAAGCTGGCTAGATTGTCGGGCTCAACGGGTAGTGATCAATGGCTCCATGTCTAGTTGGCAGCCAGTATCAAGTGGAGTGCCCCAAGGGTCGGTCCTGGGGCCGGTTTTGTTCAATGTCTTCATAAATGATCTGGAGGATGGTGTGGATTGCACTCTCAGCAAATTTGCGGATGATACTAAACTGGGAGGAGTGGTAGATACACTGGAGGGGAGGGATAGGATACAGAAGGACCTAGACAAATTGGAGGATTGGGCCAAAAGAAATCTGATGAGGTTCAATAAGGATAAGTGCAGGGTCCTGCACTTAGGACGGAAGAACCCAATGCACAGCTACAGACTAGGGACCGAATGGCTAGGCAGCAGTTCTGCGGAAAAGGACCCAGGGGTGACAGTGGACGAGAAGCTGGATATGAGTCAGCAGTGTGCCCTTGTTGCCAAGAAGGCCAATGGCATTTTGGGATGTATAAGTAGGGGCATAGCGAGCAGATCGAGGGACGTGATCGTTCCCCTCTATTCGACATTGGTGAGGCCTCATCTGGAGTACTGTGTCCAGTTTTGGGCCCCACACTACAAGAAGGATGTGGATAAATTGGAGAGAGTCCAGCGAAGGGCAACAAAAATGATTAGGGGTCTGGAACACATGACTTATGAGGAGAGGCTGAGGATTGTTTAGCCTGCAGAAGAGAAGAATGAGGGGGGATTTGATAGCTGCTTTCAACTACCTGAAAGGGGGTTCCAAAGAGGATGGCTCTAGACTGTTCTCAATGGTAGCAGATGACAGAACGAGGAGTAATGGTCTCAAGTTGCAGTGGGGGAGGTTTAGATTGGATATTAGGAAAAACTTTTTCACTAAGAGGGTGGTGAAACACTGGAACGCGTTACCTAGGGAGGTGGTAGAATCTCCTTCCTTAGAGGTTTTTAAGGTCAGGCTTGACAAAGCCCTGGCTGGGATGATTTAACTGGGAATTGGTCCTGCTTCGAGCAGGGGGTTGGACTAGATGACCTTCTGGGGTCCCTTCCAACCCTGATATTCTATGGTTCTATGGATGTGTTTAGGTCTTATAATGCTGCCCCTTGAATAGATATGTGTACAGAGTTGGCACTGGGGTTTGTTGCAGGGTTTGGTTCCTGGATTAGTGTTTTTGTTGTGTGGTGTGTAGTTGCTGTTGAGTATTTGCTTCAGGTTGGGGGCTGTCTGTAAGCAAGGACTGTCCTGTCCCCCAAGGTCTGTGAGAGTGAGAGATCATCCTTCAGGATAGGTTGTAGATCCTTGATGATGCGCTGGAGAAGTTTTAGTTGGGGGCTGTAGGTGACAGCTAGTGGCGTTCTGTTACTTTCTTTGTTGGGCCTGTCTTGTAGTAGATGACTTCTGGTACTCTTCTGGCTCTGTCAGTCTGTTTCTTCACTTTAGCAGGTGGGTATTGTAGTTGTAAGAATGCTTGATAGAGATCCTGTAGGTGTTTGCCTCTGTCTGAGGGGTTGGAGGAAATGCGGTTGTATCGTAGAGCTTGGCTGTAGACAATGGATTGTGTGGGGTGGTCTGGATCAAAGCTGGAGGCATGCAGGTAGGAATAGCGGTCAGTAGGTTTCTGGTATAGGGTGGTGGTTAGGTGACCATCGCTTATTAGCACTGTAGTGTCTAGGAAGTGGACCTCTTGTGTGGACTGGTCCAGGCTGAGGTTGATGGTGGGGTGGAAATTGTTGAAATCTTGATGGAATTCCTCAAGGGCCTCCTTCCCATGGGTTCAGATGATGATGTCATCAATGTAGCGCAAGTAGAGTAGGGGTGTTAGGGGACGAGAGCTGAGGAAGCGTTGTTCTAAGTCAGCCATAAAAATGTTGGTATATTGTGGGGCCATATGGGTACCCATAGCAATCCTGGTGACTTGAAGGTATAAATTGACTCCAAATCTGAAATAGTTTTGGGTGAGGACAAAGTCAAAGTTCAGCCACCAGGTTTGCCGTGATGGTATCGGGGATGCTATTCCTGATGGCTTGTATTCCATCGTTGTGTGGAATGTTTGTGTAGAGAGCTTCTACAACCATAGTGGCTAGGACGGTGTTTTCTGGAAGATCACCAAAGGATTGTAGTTTCCTCAGGAAGTCAGTGGTGTCTCGAAGATAGCTGGGAGTGCTGGTAGCATAGGGCATGAGGAGAGAGTATATATCTTGAAAATTATGTTCTTAAGGTCTTGGAGTTAAGGCAGGTAACCAAGAGGTAACTAGAAAAGGAGTACTTGTGGCACCTTAGAGACTAACCAATTTATTTAAGCATGAGCTTTCGTGAGCTATAGCTCACTTCATCGGATGCATACTGTGGAAACTACAGAAGACATTATATACACAGAGACCATGAAACAATACCTCCTCCCACCCACTCTCCTGCTGGTAATAGCTTATCTAAAGTGATCATCAAGTTGGGCCATTTCCAGCACAAATCCAGGTTTTCTCACCCTCTGCCCCCCACCCCCCCAAACTCACTCTCCTGCTGGTAATAGGTAACTGACACCTATTTCCCTATTTGGCCATTTGTGTAGTTTGTATTGTATGCCTCACAATGTCTGCTTTTTTGCAAACTAAGCCTGGGGCAAAGAGACACACTGGGTCCTTCACCTAGGACGCAAACTGACTGCATGCTTGCTTCATGTAAAGAGGGTCACAGCTAGCCCAGCTGGATGGAGCAGCAAGGATTTGGGGTGAGCAATATTCTGTACCACATGAGAATATCTTGTTAATTAAATCAAGGGTCTAGAATGTGTGTTATGATTTTATTTTTATGTAATCTTTTGTTTCCAATACTTCTACTTGCTACTACTTGCAACGCTGTGCTAAGTGCTGTGTGTTAAGTGGAGCACTGATTGAAGGTGGAACTGGTAAGCTGAGTTGTAATGTTTCTTTGGAAGCTGCAGATCTGTGAATATTGCAAGGGTCCAGTGGACCAGAGGCTGGAAAGTGCAGGGAGCTGCTCGGAGAGCTCAAAGGTTGGAATATGTCAATTGCTAACGTGTAGAGTAACCGCAGGGACTGCGAGGCCTAGAGGGCAGTGCTCGTGTTGCCCGTGGCTGGTGGAGTTGGGGATCTGATCCACGTGAGGCACAGACAAGGCTTCCTCACACTCAGGGCGGGTGGTAGCAAGGTGCCTTGCAGCCCCTGGGTACCCCTGGGAAGCATCACAGATGTATAAACAGGGGAATCTCAAATAGGAGTAGGGAGGTTGTTACCTCTATATTTGGCACTGGTATGACCACTACTGGAAAATTATGTCTAGTTCTGGAGGACACACTTCAAGAAGGATGTTGGAAAAACTGGAGAGGGTTCAGAGAAGAGCCACAAGCAGGGGCGGAAGGTATCAGGCCAGGGAAGGCTAAACTTTCCCTGACCATGGCTGTGGCCCCACCCATGCTCCCCGCCCCCGAGCCCTGAAGCTGGTGGGCTGGGGGCTCAGCTCCAGCTGCAACCTGGAGCTCAGCCAGCAGCCAGGGGCTGGTGTGGACAGGGGCAGCTTGGGCTGGGGGTCAGGGCAGCGGCCCGGGGCAACTTGGGCTGGCCAGTGGAGGTTGGGCCAGCCGACGTGGCTCAGGGCAGCTTGGAGGTCGAGCCGGCCAGCCAGGGTCGGGCCAGCTGAGGCAGCTTGGGCTGGCACAACTGGGGTGGCTGGGGCTGGCCCAGGGTGGGTCAGCACAGCTGGGGCTGACCAGCTGGCACAGCTCAGGCTGCGGGGGACTTGTGGCTCTGGCTGTGGGGAGAGGGGTCTCGGGGGTGTGAGGCCTCGGGAGAAAGGGGTGGAGCCAGTGGGCTAGCTCATGGCCACAAGAATAATAAAAGGATTGGGAAACATGCCTTACAGTGCTTATTTAGCTTATCAAAGAGACGGCTAAAGGATGACTTGATCAGTCTCTAAGTACCTACATGCAAAATAGAAATTTGATGATAAAGGGCTCTCCAAATTAGCAGGCAAATGTATAACAACTGTCTAGTGGCTGAAAGTTGAAGCTGGACAAATATAGACTAGAAATAAGATGCATTTTTTTATGTGAGGGTAATTAGCCATTGGAACAATTTACCAAAGGGGGAGGTGTATTCTCAATCATTGGAAATTTTTTAATCAAGATTGGATATTTTTCTAAAAGCGGTGGTCTAGTTCAACCATGGCTATTAGATTTCAAGCAGGAATTAATTTAGGGAAGTCCTATGTGCCTGTGTTATGCAGGAGGTCAGACTAGATGACCTTGGAATTTTGAACCTTGCCTCTCTCACTACAATAATCTTGTTAGGGAGAAGATTGACAAGTATTTTGTTTACTAGAAAGAGTTCATTTGGACTATTTCTCTCTAGTTTTAGGACTAGATAGTGTAGTGATCTCCTCAGTAGATGGGTGTTGTTGGGAACAATTGCACAAACATGCAAATATGCTCTTGGAAAGGGATGGTTAGGAATATATTTGCGTTTGGAAAATTCCAGATAACTATTGGGTACTATCAGGGACAAATACTGCCATACACGTTAAACCAGACAGACTGCTCAGAGATGGGAGTCAGGTGTCTCAACATCCAGAGTTCAAAATTCTTTCTGATAGTGTAGCTAACGCAATCTGCCCGAATTGCTGCCTTTTGGACACTACAATGTGGTCATACCAGTACATGTAAATCTTGGTTACCTCCTCAGGATGAGAGAGGCTTGTTAAAATACTGTATTTTAGAGTATGCATCTGAGGAAGTGAGCTGTAGCTCACGAAAGCTTATGCTCTAATAAATTGGTTAGTCTCTAAGGTGCCACAAGTCCTCCTTTTCTTTTTGCGAATACAGACTAACACGGCTGCTACTCTGAAACCTGTATTTTAGAGTGTTTGTGTGTGTAGTTAAAAGAGAAATGCTCAGTTCTGTTCGATCAATATGGACTCAGTGCTAACTGTGGTTCATGTATGATAGAGCAGCTCATGTTCCTTTTATGAGATAAGTAATAACAAGTGGGTCTGGTGATGGGTAATCCAGAGCCAGTTAAAAGATTTGTCTCCATTTATGCCAAAGGAGGGGAGAGGTCTTCGCATTATTCCAGAGTTGCTGAAGTCAAACATCCACATTTTCATTTTAGATGTCAGCTTGACATTGTAGCTGGAAGTTACACAGGGCTGCAATCTAACCAGTGGGCTGTAAATCTCTTCAGTGACTTGCCTACTGAGCACTGCTTATTCACTGAAAATCTGGCTGTTAAATATGCCAATTATTGATGCTGCTCTGGTGCTTGGTGCTCTCTACATACAGGTGCAAATGATACCTCAGTTGTTTCATATAGATGTGACTATTTGCATCTATGCACTGTGGTTATATGTCGTTTTCACTTCAAACCAGGCAAAATCTGACAGTTTACAATGAGCTTAGTTTTTATTTTTAGGTTAATTGAAACCGTACATGTAAAGTAAGGCTCAAGGAGTGAGAATACAAGCCTAACAAAACTATATAAAGGTTTGAAGGCTTCCTTTCAAACCAGAACCCCTACGCTGTGTACAACTAATAATTTTGTCTACTGTATGATTTCTTTTCCCAATTACAGCAACACCACACCATAACACTCTGGAGTGCATAAGAGAAGAAAGACCAATGCAATTCAGGATTTTTTTTTAATTTTGAAATGTATTCAAACCAAACCTTGGCCCCAAACACCCCTAAGGTGCTAGGGCAGTGTTTCCACCCAGATGCTGGATCGCGTGACATTTCTAGGGAGGTCACAGGCCCAGTGTGGAGGCAACTCCCTGAGAGGAGTGAGGACGTTGGAGAGTGACTCCGCACTCACCTCCACAGTGGTGGTTCCTGTCCTGCGAAGCTGGGCATGTCTCCCTGCACTGGGAGTTTTGACTTGGTGCACGAGGTCACAGCATTACTCAGGTTTGGCCCATCTGTCCCTCTGTCATGACTGTGGGGTTGCCAGGCCAGATTTGAATGAGTGGAGTTGCCACCTGGCACAAGGAATCACCATACCATTCACATATTTGGCCCTGCCACTCCTCTTTTATGACAGAGGGGTGGCTGGGCCAAACCATAGGGGTGCTGGATTCTAAATGCATCAGATGGCAATGCCCAGAGTTGAGAGCCAGGCTCAGCTCCATAGGTCAGGACATGCCGCTTTCGGGTTAGTGTGGGGCAGGCTTGCTCTCCAACCCACCCCACAGCTTCTGCTCTGTATTGAGCCGAGATTATGATTGTGGTGCCAGGATGGAGGGTGCTGCTGTGGGTGGTCAGTGTCCCATCAGCGGGGTGAGGAGGAGGTGGGCAGAGGAGAAGAGTGGAGTCCTATGATTTTGGGGTCCCCCCAAAATTTGGACTCCGGGTGGGTCGCAAAAAAGACACATTATGCAGCTGATGGCTTGCCTTACTAAACAATTTGGGAACCACTATGCTAGAGAAAGGTTTGGTTAGAAACATGTGATGGTATTGAACAGATAGCTATGAACAGAACATTGGACCTGAGCACCCTGGCATTTTGGAGGATTTGGAATCTAATCCCAGATGTGGATTTGAATTTTGCTTTTATTGCAGCCTAACCTTGACCAACACCAGGTCATACTAAAATGAACCCCCATCCACCACAGATGTGAGGGCCTCTGAACTAGGTTCAAAAACCAGATGTGAATTTTGGTTCTAGTGTACAAAGCTTTATATCAGATGGATGGTTTAAAAGCACTGGTCTTGGACTCAAGAAACCAGGCTCAATTCCTTTGTCTGCTACAGACTTCCTGGTTGACCATAAGCAAGTCACTAAGTCTCTCAGTGCCTCAGTTCCCCATCTGTAAAATAGGGGTAATGATAAATCCCATATAAATACCATAGATAGATAAATGTTCAACTCTTGTGATACACTTTGTGACAGTCTTGCATAGAAATGATGTATCAGAAATAAATAATATCCTATATCTTGTTTTCTTTTTGTCCTGTGACAAACCACATGAAAGACTTTGAGCACAATGAAAATAATCTGACAGTAGGCTACATAATACGTGTAATTGCTCCATATCAGAGAAGATTGGAGACGAGCTCAGATCAAAGAACAAGCAACAGTCTCCACTACCTTTTCACTTTCATTCAAAAATAACTCCCTACAATTATAGTCTTTAGTAGGCATGTACACATAATCTGAGAATGGTTAAGCATAACAATATGTTTAGTTTTTTAAAAGTATATTCTAATGTAGTAATTTTTTAAAAACTTGTGTTTTAAAAGGATGAATCTATATTCATTTTTCCCATTTGTATGTTCAAAAGGGATCTATTTCTAATAGTAGAAAAGGTGAGACACAGCTGTCATTCTTTTCTGGTTTCAGTCTGTGAACCAGATTAATTATAGGCGAGACTGGTAGCCCAGCCGGTTGTTAAGATTTCCTGACACTTCCCATTATAAGATCCTGTTTTTAGATGCTTATAACTTTGCCAAACTTCAACCATTTGGGCTGAAATTTTGCATACCAGGTGTCTTTATCAGGCTGAAATTCTTTGGGAAATTTTAACCAAAATGGTTCAGCCATTTCTGGGAATGAGGCGAAGGAAAAATGTTTTGCCCGTGTTACAAAATTTTGGTGACCTTTTCTTTGAACAGCTTTAGCACCCCCATGCTTTGGAGCAAGGATTTGAAATTTAGCAGCTGGTGGCCTTTGTGTCAGGGATGTCTTTTCCCATCCCTGTGAAAATATGCCCAAAGTTACCAGCCTTTGAAAAATTGCAATTTTCACATGCTCAGTAGAGACTAATTTGATTTTAGCGGCAAAAATCTCTGAAGATTCCCTCCTCACTCAGGATGCTTGAGCTTCTCATAGTTCCTTGTGCTGTCCAGACTATTCATGAGCCAGGCCCTCAGAGCAACTGAGCATGCTCCAGCCCAGGGCTACAGGGGCAAAGCCCCACTCTCCTGCTGCTACAGGCAGTGTGGTCTGGGTACTGAACGTGAGAGCAGGGAACCTATCTCTCCCTTTGCAGCTGGCAGCCAGGCAATATGGAGGAGGGATCCATATGATTTGAATGCAGAGGGGGCAAAAGCTGGATCAGGGAGAGGTGAAGGGGTGTATTGGGACAAGGAGTCTGGTGAGGCTGGGACTGGAGAGGGTGTGGGAGAGAAACTGCAACTAGGACTATCTGGGCACGGAGAGTGGGAATCCAAAGTTGGAGGAGAGGCTGAGACTGGAAGCCATGGGTGAGGAGGAAGGTTGGAAAAGGAGCTTATGAGGGAATTGGGGGGGGGGGACTAAAGCCAGTTGGCTGGGGAAGGACATTGAGGTCAGAGGAGGAGGGAGTGGCAGGAGGAGACTGGGACTTGTTGAACAAAGAGACTGGGACTAGGAATCAGATTAGGGAGTGGGAGAGGGAGGTAGACAGATCTGAGGAGGAACTGGGGGAGAGCTAGGAGTGGCTGGGGAAAGAGACTGGGGCAAGGAATGGGGTGGAGGAAGAGGTTGGGGGAGACTGAGAATGAGTGAAAAGCCTGGGGAGGGAGATTAGGACTGGGAGCCATTGTAGGGAGGAAGGGAGAGACAGATCATCCAAGGAGCCATGATGGGGACACTAGGACTGTCTGGGCAAGGAGACTGGGATTGAAACGAGAAGCCTGAGGAGTGGCAGCTGGGACTGGGTCAGTAAGGAGACTGGGACAAGGAGCCAGGGGTGGGGAAGAGATGGAAATAGAACAGAGACAGGTTCCAGGGGATGGGGAGGAAACAGGTATCTTGTGGGGAATGGGCAGAAATGTCTTTGGAGACCACTGCTCTAGTGCACAAAGTGGGGTGCGCAAGACGATCAATTGGGGGGTGCCGCCGGAGCAAAAGGGCGGTGCGGCAGGAGGAGCACCGTGGGGGGGGGGAGGCGGAAGGGGGGGCGGCCCTGAGTCCTCCGGCCCATGGAGGAGCAGGGGCAGCCGTGCAGCCAGCCGCCGGAAAGAACGGCGCTTTCCCCTTTAAAGCCTCTGTGTTCCGGGTGGCCCTGCTGCCGGGGCGGAGGAGGGGGGCAGCTCCCAGAATCGTGGCCATGGGGGTGGTGCTGCGCTGCGCAGAGCCATCTGCACCCCCCCGCTGCACCAAACAGGAGCTGCCCCGGGTAAGTGCTCTGCACCTCCTGCCTGCCCCAGCCCTGAGCCTCCTCCCACACCCTAACTCCCTCCCAGACCCCGCACCACACGCCTGAATGTCCACTGTATCACAAAGTGTTAAACCAAGATTTTCAAAAATAATAAAGCCTACTCAATCACATTGCTCTCACTAAAAATATTATTAATTTTTTTAGTGAGAGCAAAAGTTTTTTGTACAGTTAATAAATAAAATAAAAAAAATTTTAAAAATATTATTTTTCAGCTTATCGTTTTTTAATTTCTATTTTTATGTATGTTTTATAATTTACACAATATATTAGTACAGTAGTACATATATATAATTTATACATTAATAAATATACATATACTGGGGGTGCGCGATCAAAAAAGTTTGGAGATCACTGCACTAGAGAACACTCCCCTCCAGAGCCTGGAATGGAACCCAAATTCTTGAGTCTCACAGTTCCCTGCAATCAGGAAATATCTGTGAAACCACTGGCAAACTGTGTGTCTCATTCCCTAATAGTGCTGGTCCACATTGATGATGACAATCCACTACTGCTGTCAGTGACTCCTCTGGTGCAAGTGGCAGAGGACTGTACAGTGGATCTAAAAGTTCTCACACTTTTGAGCCACGTGGGTGACCATATAATGTCATATGATGAATGTTTTTTCAGTTTACCTTTTTAAAAACCTAGTAAATTACACACAAAAAGCTATGTTAAAAGGATGTCATTACAGTTGTAAAGTTAAGCACTCAAAAGTTAAGTGCAAGAATTTAAAATACAGCAGTTGTATGTAGTTTATTATAAGTAATACACAAGGCAAATAAAACAATTTAACATTTTTTTACTATGTATGTTTTCATTTATTCGTTCTCTTACATATTTTTTTCTCTAGTCATCAGGAATAACAGAAAAATCAAGAAAAGGAGTACTTGTGGCACCTCAGAGACTAACAAATTTATTTGAGCATAAGTTTTCGTGAGCTACAGCTCACTGCATTGGATGCATTCAGTGGAAAATACAGTGGGGAGATTTATATACACAGAGAACATGAAACAATGGGTGTTACCATACACACTGTAAGGAGAGTGATCACTTCAGATGAGCTAATACCAGCAGGAGAGTGGGGGGCGGGGCCGGGGAAGAAAACGTTTTGTAGTGATAATCAAGGTGGGCCATTTCCAGGAGCTGACAAGAACTTCTGAGGAACAGTGGGGGGTGGGGGAAGGGGAAATAAACATGCGGAAATAGTTTTACTTTGTGTAACGACCCATCCACTCCCAGTCTCTATTCAAGCCTAAGTTAATTGTATCCAGTTTGCAAATTAATTCCAATTCAGCAGTCTCTCGTTGGAGTCTGTTTTTGAAGTTTTTTGTTGAAGAATTGTCACTTTTAGGTCTCTAATCAAGTGACCAGAGAGATTGAAGTGTTCTCCGACTCGTTTTTGAATGTTCTAATTCTTGACGTCTGATTTGTGTCCTTTTATTCTTTTGTGTGGAGACTGTCCGGTTTGGCCAGTGTACATGGCAGAGGGGCATTGCTGGCACATGGTGGCAGATATCACATTGGTAGATGTGCAGGTGAACGAGCCTCTGATAGTGTGGCTGATGTGATTAGGCCCTATGATGGTGTCCCCTGAATAGATATGTGGACACAGTTGGCAATGGGCTTTGTTGCAAGGATAGGTTCCTGGGTTAGTGGTTCTGTTGTGTGGTTGCTGGTGAGTATTTGCTTCAGGTTGGGGGGCTGTCTGTAGGCAAGGACTGGCCTGTCTCCCAAGATCTGTGAGAGTGATGGGTCATCCTTCAGGATAGGTTGTAGATCCTTGATGATGCGTTGGAGAGGTTTTAGTTGGGGGCTAAAGGTGATGGCTAGTGGCGTTCTGTTATTTTCTTTGTTGGGCCTGTCCTGTAGTAGGTGACTTCTGGGTACTCTTCTGGCTCTGTCAATCTGTTTCTTCGCTTCAGCAGGTGGGTATGGTAGTTGTAAGAATGCTTGATAGAGATCTTGTAGGTGTTTGCCTCTGTCTGAGGGGTTGGAGTAAATGTGTTTGTATCATAGAGCTTGGCTGTAGACAATGGATCGTGTGGTGTGATCTGGGTGAAAGCTGGAGGCATGTAAGTAGGAATAGCGGTCAGTAGGTTTCTGGTATCGGGTGGTGTTTATGTGACCATCGCTTATTAGCACCGTAGTGTCCAGGAAGTGGATCTCTTGTGTGGACTGGCCCAGGCTGAGGTTGATGGTGGGGTGGTTCTTTCTGAGGACACTGCTGGAGTATAGCTAGAATTCCTTTGTAAACATTATGGGACTATCAGAGAGGCTGAATGCTCACAACTCTGTTAGACTTCATTTGGAGTTGTTGGTGCTTAAGACTTCTGAGGATCAGACTCTATTACTCCAACTATGTCACCATGACCTCTAACGATATATTACATACCATGAAGCAGCACACTGTAAGATACAGACCCATAAAAGTCTACAGTTTACAAGTCTGTGTCAGGGGACAGTGTATTATGTATTACACAAAAAACTACATTAAAAACTTCCTGTGGAGAAAATACTATGGGATCATGTAATTAATGACTGTATCATAATGCATATTAAGGTTGCACTGGCAACCTTAATTCTACCATTTCCTAACATTTGAACGCTTGGCTTTGCAACCTTAACGTTCTTTTAATGTAGCTTTTTGTGTATAATATAAAATGATTCATTATAACAATTCCCAGCTGTTTATATACACACTGTCATTGGTATGTATGAAGGGGAGAGTGCGTGGGTGGAGGGGATATAACCTGAGGCAATCAAAAATTTAAAAAAAGACAAATCAGATAAGATGCAGTGCATATTAGGTGTGGTGTAGCCCTGAGAGCTTGCATACTTTCTGGAAGAAAATGAAATTAAGATTTAGTGTTTCAAAAACATGAGCCTCTACTCCATGAGTTAAAGGAGAATATTCCTCATGCATGGTAGAAGCACTTTACTCAGAATTATAAACCAGTTTTGAGAAAAGGCCGTAACTCTCCACAGGGAAAGTTTTGGGCATTCCTGTCTCGAGGGCTCCATCCCCACAGAGTTTTTTTTTCTTGAGCAGTATTGTTTAGGAACACAATATCTCAATATTATTTTAAACTATTCAAAGGTCTACAGAATACGCAAATGCTGCAGGATTTTTGGTTTTGTCTTTTTGGGGGAGGAGGTTGGCCGTATGTTTCTATGCCTAGTTGGGCCACCTAGGAAACTACTGTAGAGTGGAATCCAATTGGCTTTTTCTGGAAGGTATGTGAACGTTAGAGAGAAAGTAGGTCAGTGCTCTGACCAGGTATCCAACCAGATGTGAGTTGGCCAGACACAGCTCAGAGCAGAGAATCAGATTCATGGGGTCTAATCTGGGTTGGATATAACTCCAAAGAAATTAGAGCTACTTTCTGCATCAAAATTTATACATAATGTAGGCATCTCCAACATATCTTTTGACCGTATTTCTGTGACTCAAATGAAGTTGCACCAGTGATGAATTTGGTTAAACTTGAGCTTTATCTTTAATGGCCACCCAACATGAGAGACAAATAGAGGTAGGGACTAGGAAATCGCATGGATTATGTCTGTCCACCAGCTGCATCCCAGATATCAGCCTTCCTTTATGCAGTTTCATGACTATCTGTTAGTACTGACATACCACATACACTTTACCTGCTGAGTCTAAATAAACAGCTACATGTAGTGCACATACGCTGTGGGTGTTCCTCCACCATGTTAGACTGGCACACCTTTTAGAAAGCGTTAACTTGGATATACATGACCATGTAGCCATCTGAGGGGTTAAAAATTAAGTATTTTGCGCTCGCGGTCAGAAAAACAAACTTCACTACAAAATCCTATGTGCAGCTGTCTTAAGTTTATAGACAGACAAGGCTAAACTAAACCCAGTGGAGTGTGCATTTCTCTCATTCATCTTAAGGTGTTATGTTCAAAGCTTATTAGTTAGTTACTAAACTCACATGGGGGATTTTTTTTCAAGTATAAATATGCAAACCCATACAAACAAAGAGTCCCTCATTTGAACTCAGCAGAGTTGATGGAGAAAATGTTTTTGAATTGCTTCTAATCTTTTGTAAGGCACATTATTTCAACTGATGGGAAAATACCAAATAAATGTAAACTGCCTCTTTCAAATGAATAATAAATAAATGTCCGAATCTGGGTTGTCTTTTTTTGGACAGGTAAAGAGATTTCTTTTTAGGTATGTTTCTCCCTTTCTGCCCATTTCCTGCATGGATTTAGATTGACATGCATCCACATTCTGGTCCTGGTCCGAAGCTTAAACTGTCAGGAGTCCAACAAGGCTGATAGTATATGCTACAGGCTAGAATCTGAGGCCAGAAACAAGAGACTAAATCTGACCTAAACAAGAGGCTCCAAGAGCCCTAGGCAAGGATTTAAATTAATGGAGGGAAACAAGGAGTCCATCATCTCCCATCTCTATCTGGCTAGCCAATGGGAGGCAGAGAGCCCAACAAAGAGGAGGAAGGGCAAACCTGTGTTTCTCCAGCATATGTTTTCTCACCATTTTGCTCCAAGGCTGTCCACTTCCCTGCAGGTCCTATCAGGTACAGGGGCACAACCAGAATTTTCCTTAGGAAGGGGCCCTGCAGCAGAGGTCATGTTCTGAGAGGCACATGGGGTTCCCTCCCTTTGCACTGCTCCCTGGCACATGTAGGTCCTTGCCAAGCCACCATCTCTCATTCTGGAGTGGGCCTGGAAGTGGAAGAACAGGAGGAAGCACCGTGTGGAGATGGCAGCCCCTAGTTCTGGGAAGTGGGGATCTGGGTCCAGGGCTCTCTCCCGGGGTGGTGCTTGGAGGTGAGGAAGAACTGGTAACTGAAGCTATCCGCGACCACTCAGGGCATGGGCAGAGGGTTTGCAGCCCCAGGATCCAGTGACCCCAGCTCTCCACCTCCCAGAACTGCAGGCTGCCATTTCCTCATCCTGTCTCCTCTACCTTTTCCGCTTCTGAGCCTGTTTCAGAAGGAAAGATGGTGGCTCAGCAAGGACATTCATGTGAATTTGTAGTTGTAGTCTGTGGTGAAGGGCAGGGGGGACAGGACCTGGGACTCCTGCCTCCCTGCCCTTGTTGCACCCAATCAGGTATCCTATCCATTGAGCTGGGTGGATAGCATTATGGTCCTGGGATGAAGTTTAGATATTCAGGAATCCAACGGGGCTGACAGTATGAGCTACCAGGATAGAATATGAATGTGGAAATTTCGTGCCAGGGCTGACTGAAATGCAAAAGTTACACTGCTTTAATTTAAATCATTTTACAACTGGCCTGTATTGATTTCAGCTAAATTGATTATAAGCCAGGTATAAACTGATTTTAAGTGTATCCATTCAGGAGTTTGCACAGGTTTAAGTAAATAAATAATGTAAAAAACAACTTTAAACTGTTGCAGCCTTTATGTGTAGACAAGTCAGGATAGGCTGGATGGTAAATACGGTACACATTTCTCAGTCAAATAAGTCATAAAACATTCCTGAAATTTTCTGGCATGCTTCCAACAATAGATCATTAAATAAGAAAAAGATTAAGGAAAGAAACAGGCATCAGCCTGACCACAACATAATGTACTTTAATGACTATGGGTCAAATTAATAAATTTACAGGCACCAGGTTTTATTACTGTGTCTGAATCAAGATGCAGTTTTGTAGTTATAGTGCAGTGTGTGAGAAAATGAAAACTCTCATGCTTTGTGCTATGTTTGAAAATAGTGTAGGCAAGTGAGGAGCTGTGTTTGAGAATCATGGAGGAATGCCCGTTGTGGTACATTACATGATTAGTGGCTGATCTTTCTATAGACTTGTATTTACTATTACAGTACCAAACATTATTTACTGCATTCCTGTAATTATCAAATGGAGTTAACCTGCTCTAATTCTCTGAAAGCAATCACAATTTTAAAAGTAAAATAAATTATGGGTGATTTTTTTTTTCTTTGGGGCCGGATAGGGACCTTGGAAGGGTCATATAACGCAGCAGGCCTAGCACTTAAATACTGTATTGTGCTTATAGGTGCACTATAATTACCTTTAGATAAAGAAAATGCAGGAATGATCATGCAGGAGGATTGTAGAAATGAGTTCTGCAGCAGCCCACTTTACAGCGGGAGGGGCATAGACTGGGGTTGTGGCCAATGAGTCAGTGAGCTACATGGATAATCTGCCCCAAACCATACACATGAGGGAGCAGTGGCCCATGGCTGCTGTTCACACCAATACCCTGCAATAGCACTTGTGCAGCAGATATGCATTAGAAATTGCAGGATGGGGCTGAGGATTCCACACATACCAGAGCACGCAACGTGGTTACTCAGGCTGGGCCATCCTTGTGAGAATTTCCTCCTTGGCAAAGAGACCACGTTGAGTGAATTTTTCACACCGAAACATTCACAGTAAATACTGAACAGTGAAGCCCTTTTTAAAATACAGGTAAAGGAAATAAGATCCCTCTATGTTGACTGTCGGGCTGCTTTGCACCAGTGTGTAGCACAGTGCAGCCACAGCACAATGCAAGTACCTGATCTGCTATTTTTTTTCTTGAATAAAATGTTTCTCACCTGTAAGTTATTTTTCTTTCAACCTTTGTAAGCGTTTCCCTCAATGTTACTTAATTGAATTGTGGTTTCGTTACAAAATTAAATATACAGTAGTGCTGAAAATCTGCAATTTTAACTGGTAGTATTTCCTATGGCACCCATATCATTTTCAGTTATTCTCATTTTAATTGTAAATTTTAGCAGAAATTTGTATGTTTCAGTATCTGAGTTTGGTGTGAGCTGCTTCTTTTAAAAGGTGCAGCATTGACACTTACCTTGGTGAAGGTGATTTTCACAACCAGAGCTGTACAAAATTAATGCTTTAATTCACATGAACTCTTTAGATGTTCTTTTGTAGGGTTCAACACCCCTGAATTTTCTTTGGGATTTCATGATTGAATGAACTAGTGTACTTAAAGCAAAATCACTAATTGCACTTGGTTTCCACCCAGTCCCATGTATTGCCCCAAGTTTGTTCATTTGGTGAATTTGCTGGGCAGACTCAGAACAAAAACCTAGAAAACTCTCCCTCTGTGTGATGCAACTGAACTCACTAACCTGTGCTAAGTTAAATCCTATTGATGTTTATAGACCAGTTTCCATATCTGGTGTATATATATGAAGTATGGAGGAAGTGTCTGCTACTCAAGGACGAATTGGCACATTATTACATGTTTTTATTATGCAAAACCTGAAAGTAGATCTGCATTCTGACCCAGCCACTGTGTATCTTAAAAGTTAAGTTGGTATGAATATTTTCTCAAGATGGAGAATGGTTGAAGAAAAGGCACTACAAAGAAACTAGTAATGAGGAAATTCCCTCTAATTAGGGGCAACATTACTATTAAAAAATGAAAAGACAGTTTGGGGCTTAAAACAAATGTATCAAACCCAGTAGCTATAAGTCCAAGTGATCCAAACAGACAAACAAAGACAGCCAGTCCCTTTTCTGAATGGGAACATGGTTGTACGGTTAGGTATATTAACAAGAAACCTGATCTAGTTACACCTTTTCAATGAAAATCTAAAAAAGTATATCCATATACTCTATGGTATAAGAACAAAATCCACATTCATTTGTGGAAGATGTTTCATAAAATCGCTTGGTTTATTGTGTTTTCTTGGCTAAATAGCCTGCTTGCCTAGTCACAGTCTCTCCTGCTTTTTAGGCTTGCAGAGTACAGAGTCAGTTTTTGACCATTTGATCCATGTTATGTAAATAAGTGCATCTCAGTCAAGTGCTCCAAATATATACAGTATGGCTGATGCAATGCCACACTGACATTTGGCTGCCCTTGGATCTGCTGGAGGTTCTGAAAACATGTCCTGGTAGAGTGTGCATGAATACAGCTGTTATACAATTTTCTCAGAACTAGGAGTGGGATTTTGAATTCAATGTGCAAATTGCATTAGTTATAAAGAGGCAAGGAATCCAGTGAAAAGAAACTCTCCTGTTTCCCCTTTCCTTCCTAGCTCCCCTTTCCCTGATTATCTTGCACTGTAGTTACCATGCTTTGAATAAAACTACTTTGTCAGGCCTGTGCTTAGAGCAGTCACTTCTGAGTAATGCAAGGAGCTCTCTATTTCTGACTGTTGTCTGAGCATGCTGCCTCTCCAGCAGTCTTGGCTCCTGTCAGTCCAAGGAGAGACAGACTGGATCTGTGACCACATAAAGACACCGCTGCCCTCTCTAAGGTAAATAAGAAGCTATGCTAGCTCAGCCAGTAGAGGATGCTAACAAACATGGGGGAGTGTATGATATTCCATCTGGTAGGACGCACATGTACAAGCCCGTCATTATCTGATGAATCCCAGGTGTCTCTTGTGGTATGCAGCGTGCTAACCTCAGAGTGAGCAGATGGGGCCACATAGACATTGGAACTTAGTAGGGTGGAAGCTTTGTAACATCAAAAAGTGGACTGAAGACTGTTTTCACTGCTGTCGTCTTAACTAGCATGTTAACTTATGGTAGGTCATTCTAATTGATCAGTGAAGGTTAGTATAAAGTCTTAATTGGCAAGAGAGAACCAGGATGCCCAGAAAACATCACCTCTCAGGATAGTTATGAGGAAAAACCCATGGGCCCAGATTAGCATCTGTGGTTCTGCTTGTTCAAGTAGACAGAAACAACGCTGTAGGTCCCCATAAGCAGAAAGTCCACCTTGAAAGTGTGCAGTTGCACAAGATGCCTACAATTCCTGAACAACCAAGACTGGAGCCAGCCAGCCACCCACAGCCACAAAGAGGTGGGAACAGCAAGGGATAGGATAGGGATAGGAACTTCAGAAGATGTTTGTTCAGCACATCACCTGGGCAGCCTCTGCCAAGGGTGCTCCTAGGGAACCCCAGCTGGAGTTTAAAGCTGCTCCCTCACAGCAGAGGGTGGTGGCTATAGTGCCACCTGATTCCTCCCACCCCCACACACTTCTGATGTGGTATGGAAACCTTGTCCTGGGTGCAGTACTCACCTTCTAGCTATCTTAGGTACTTACATTCAAGTGACTGACAAGCTCTGCCAGCTAAACAGTGCTGCAAATGGAATGTTTTCTTTAAAAAGGTTAGGAAATGTAAATGCGTTAAGATTGCACAGTTAAAATAACCAAAAGGAAAAGCAATATTTAAGCTTCTAACAGCCATGTTCATTTAGCCTCATTGCACACTAGTACTAACTATTAGTTTTGCCTGATAAATCTGTAGCTGAAAATATTTCATTATATGTATACTTAAACTATACAAGATGTACTCTCTGGCTGAGAAGTTACTATTAGGACTGTATAATTTGTATTTTCTGACTTTTAGTGATTTTCACTACATAGTCATAATGTTCCATTAACACTTTTTTTTGCCTTTTATTATTATTCCTAGGTTGCCGTAAGTGTATACGTTTGGCAAAAAGCATCCAAAATTGAGTTTATTTTGGCTCTTTTGACAAAAGTCAATGAGTCATTGAGAAGTTTTAGGCCATGTAGATAAAGTTACAGCCAGCAAGGAGAGTATTTGCCATGAAGAACACACCCAGTAATGTATCCACAAGGGATAGTGCAGCAAGGCTAGTACAATGGCAGATATTTAAAGGGACCACAACTAGAGAGACTGGAGAATATCAATTGTTCAGGAATGTTGTGGGGATTGACTAGTTAATGTTTGTACAATGATTTGAAATTGTTCTATCAAATTAAAAACCACACTTCTGCCTGAAATGTTCTCCTCTACCAGTATCACAAGTAAGATTACTACAAGTGAAACAGATTTGAGAGGGGCAAAATCCTTTTCTTTGTTTTTTCAGTTTGGCTACTTTGTGCTTTTGACAGCACTTTGTGTATGATCAGTTTCACTGTTCCCTGACTGTGTAATCATTCAGTTAATCAGTGTTCCTTTTCCTTTGTGGGGGTCTTGCAGCCACGGGGGGGAATTAAATAGGAAAATATGATCGTAAAACCACAAAAACTGGCAGGGGGACTAAAGCATAATACCTGAAATTGCTCATTGTTTGAAACTGACTAGATTTCAAGTTGGGTGAAGGAAAGCATTTCCCTTTCAGCACTCTAAGTCCTAAGTATTATTGGTATTACTCAAACTGTTCTTTCTGCAACTGAAACAGCTTGTTCTGAGTAGATTTGGATTTTTCAGCCAAGTACTGCTAAAGCTGCACTAAAAAAACATTTCTACTTGGTGATTAAATGAAAAATGTCAGAGTAGTTCAGGTCCAAAATATGGGTTTTGTCCCCCCCAGCTTGTCCTGTTCTACCTTCTGCCCTGAAGTCAAGAAGTACATCTGGTACATGCTAGCCGATCCTTGGAAAGCTCACTGGTAAGCTTTTTAGATGGTGAAATGTGACCAATATTGCATCCCAGTATTGAGCCCAAGGTCTCTGTTTCTTTGGGTAGGTGTCTTCTTCCAGTACATTTGTCAAATCATCCAAAGTATAGACTCTGATGCTTTTGATATGAAAGGTGTTATTCTGTTCATTATTATATCCGCATTTTCCACAAAGGATTTTACTTAGATGGCCACTTCAGTTAGCACACACTCACCTGAAATATCCATTGTATGTCCATCCCCTCAGTCCAGTCAGGATTCTTTGTTGCTTTGAGCAATTAGTTTTGGGTGGTGTTTTTTCCTACTCAATTTAAACAGCTCTTTTGATGATGTGTATATGCATTGTGTCCACTCTAGACATCCCTCCTCCCCCTTGCACCTCCTAACTTTTCAACCTACCGGGGGAAATTTCATAGGGGAGAGCCTAGTGTAGACAAGGACTACTTGGCTCCCAGCACAAATACATTTTACTTCTAAATGAGCAGCTCTCCTCCAAGGTATGTCTGCTTTTTGTTCTGGCCTAATTATCCTCCTTTTGCATATTACTTGCCCTGGCTGAAGGTTTTAACCTGAGTTCAAATTCCTGTCTGCCTCATATCTGAATTTTAAAAGATTAATATTTCCAATGGGACTACTATGATCATCTAGTCTGAACCCCTGTATACATATGCCATAAACTTTTTCCCAGCTGGGGCTCCCAATGTTCTTCTATAGGCCTCTCTTAACTATTTTGTATAAATGTCTTAATTCTGCTCTCTATAAAATTTGACTTGATGGATTTGTGGTGACCTCTCTCAAAGACTGAAATTTTTTTACAGTAGGGATTTAAATACACCTCTACCCCGATATAATGCAGGTTTCCATACAACGCGGTAAAGCTCCAACACGCTACTGCAGCGTGTTAAGGATGCCAGGCCGAGCCGGGGCCGAGGGGTTGGATAAGGGTTTTGTTCAATATCTTCATTAATGATCTGGAGGATGGTGTGGATTGCACCCTCAGCAAGTTTGCAGATGACACTAAACTGGGAGGAGAGGTAGATACGCTGGAGGGTAGGGATAGGATACAGAGGGCCCTAGACAAATTAGAGGATTGGGCCAAAAGAAATCTGATGAGGTTCAACAAGGACAAGTGCAGAGTCCTGCACTTAGGATGGAAGAATCCCATGCACCGCTACAGACTAGGGACCGAATGGCTCGGCAGCAGTTCTGCAGAAAAGGACCTAGGGGTTACAGTGGACGAGAAGCTGGATATGAGTCAACAGTGTGCCGTTGTTACCAAGAAGGCCAATGGCATTTTGGGATGTATAAGTAGGGGCATTGCTAGCAGATGGAGGGACGTGATCATTCCCTTCTATTCAACATTGGTGAGGCCTCATCTGGAGTACTGTGTCCAGTTTTGGGCCCCACACTACAAGAAGGATGTGGAAAAATTGGAAAACGTCCAGTGGAGGGCAACAAAAATGATTACGGGACTGGAACACATGACTTATGAGGAGAGGCTGAGGGAAATGGGATTGTTTAGCCTGCAGAAGAGAAGAATGAGGGGGGATTTGATAGCTGCTTCCAACTACCTGAAAGGGGGTTCCAAAGAGGATGGATCTAGACTGTTCTCAGTGGTAGCAGTTGACAGAACGAGGAGTAATGGTCTCAAGTTGCAGTGGGGGAGGTTAGGTTGGATATTAGGAAACTTTTTCACTAGGAGGGTGGTAAAGCACTGGAATGCGTTACCTAGGGAGGTGGTGGAATCTCCTTCCTTAGAAGTTTTTAAGGTCAGGCTTGACAAAGCCCTGGCTGGGATGATTTAGTTGGGGATTGGTCCTGCTTTGAGCAGTGGGTTGGACTAGATGACCTCCTGAGGTCCCTCCCAACCCTGATATTCTATGATTCTAAGGGGCATTCTATTAACTGAATGTCTCATCAGGTTTTCCATTATTTTGTCTGGGGGGTGACGTTAGGCTAACTGGCCTATAGCTATCTGAGTTATCCCATTTACAATTTTTGGTTACAGCAAAAGGACTCTTCCAGACTTCTGGAATTACCCAGATATTCGAAGATTTATTAAAAATTAAAATCAGCAAGCCAGAGATCTCATCAACCAACTTTTCTTTTGGGTGCAAATTATCCAAGCCTCCTCATTTAAAAATGTTTATTCCTAATAGATGTTACTTAAAATCCTCCTTATTTACTAAAGGACTGGAAAGTACTTCATCATTTACATGTGATATGAGTATATCATTCTGCTTCTTTCTAAATACAGAATAAAAATATTTATTGACTACTTCTGCCTTTTCTGCATCATTATTAAGAATTTTACTATCACCATCTAGTAATGGGTTTAGAACATTGCTAGGATTTGTTTTGTTCTTAGTATACTTAAGCTCCTTATTGTCCTTAGCCCTGATAACTGTGGATAATTCCCTGACATCTTTAGCTTCCCTTATCAATTTTCTGCACACCATAACTTCTAATTTATATGGATTGCTATCTATTTCCCCATTTGATAGATGTTGCTTTTAGCCAAAGTTCCCATCATTTTTGGCCATTTAATAAACTTTTCTTAAAGAACTCCCAATTTTCATTGACATTTTTCTGTTAAAATTTTTCCTCCCAATCAATTTTGTTCATGATTTTCCTCAGCTTTCAGAAATTAACCCTCTGAAGTGTCATATATAATATATATATTAGGGCTGTCAAGCAATGAAAAAAAATTAATTGCGTGATTACTTGTGTGATTAATCCTGCTGTTAATAATAGAATACCATTTATTTAAATTTTTTGGATGTTTTCTACATTTTCAAATATATTGATTTAAATTACAACACAGAATACACAGTGTACAGTGCTCACATTATATTTTTATTACAAATATTTGCATTGTAAAAAAAAATATTTTTCAGTTCCCCCATTACAAGTACTGTAGTGCAATCTCTTTATCATGAAAGTTGAACTTACAAATGTAGAATTATGTACCAAAAAAACCACATTCAAAAATAAAACAATGTAAAACTTTGGCTGAACTAGAAGTAGGACAGAGTGGACTTGTAGGCGCTAATCGCCCAGACACACAAGTTTGTTTACATTTGCAGGAGATAATGCTGCCTGCTTCTTGTTTACAGTGTCACCTGAAAACGAGAACAGGGTGTTCGCATGGCACTGTCATAGCCGGCGTCGCAAGATATTTACGTGCCAGATGTGCTAAAGATTCATAGGTCATGCTTCAACCACCATTCTAGAGGACGTGTCCATGCTGCTGATGGGTTCTGCTCGATAACAATCCAAAACAGTGTAGACCAATGCATGTTAATTTTCATCATCTGGGTCAGATTCTACCACCAGAAGGTTGATTTTCTTTTTTGGTGGTTCAGGTTCTGTAGTTTCTGCACTGGAGTGCTGCTCTTTTAAGACTTCTGAAAGCATGCTCCATACCTCATCCCTCTCAGATTTTGGAAGGCACTTCAGATTCTTAAACCTTGTGTCAAGTGCTGTATCTATCTTTAGAAATCTTACATTGGTACCTTCCTTGCATTTTGTCAAATGTGCAGTGAAAGTGTTCTTAAAATAAACAACGTGCTGGAAAAACAGCGAGGAGTCCTTGTTGCACCTTAGAGACCGTCATAAATATAAAGGGAAGGGTAAACCCCTTTAAAATCCCTCCTGGCCAGAGGAAAAATCCTCTCACCTGTAAAGGGTTAAGAAGCTAAAGGTAACCTCTCTGGCACCTGATCAAAATGACCAATAAGGAGACGATACTTTCAAAAGCTGGGATGAGGGAGAAAAACAAAGGGTCTGTGTCTGTCTGCATGCTGCTTTTGCCGGGGACAGAACAGGAATGGAGTCTTAGAACTTTTAGTAAGTAATCTAGCTAGGTATGTGTTAGATTATGATTTCTTTAAATGGCTGAGAAAAGAGTTGTGCTGAATAGAATGACTGTTCCTGTCTGTGTGTCTTTTTTGTAACTTAAGGTTTTGCCTAGAGGGATTCTCTATGTTTTGAAACTAATTACCCTGTAAGGTATCTACCATCCTGACTTTACAGAGGGGATTTCTTTACTTCTATTAAAAGTCGTCTTGTAAGAGAACTGAATGCTTTTTCATTGTTCTAAGATCCAAGGGTTTGGGTCTGTGGTCACCTATGCAAATTGGTGAGGATTTTTACCAAACCTTCCCCAGGAAGTGGGGTGCAAGGGTTGGGAGGATTTTAGGAGGAAAGACGTGTCCAAACTACGTTTCCCAGTAAACCCAGATAAAGTTTGGTGGTGGCAGTGGAAATCCAAGGGCAAAGGGTAAAATTAATTTGTACCTTGGGGAAGTTTTAACCTAAGCTGGGAAAAGTAAGCTTAGGAGGTTTTCATGCAGGTCCCCACATCTGTACCCTAGAGTTCAGAGTGGGGAAGGAACCTTGACAGAGACTAATAAATTTATTTGGGCATATCATCATCAGAGACTGCTATAACATGAAATATATGGCAGAATGCAAATAAACCAGAGCATACAATTCTCCCCCAAGGAGTTCAGTCACAAATTTAATAATGCATTATCTTTTTAATGAGCATCATCAGCATGGAAGCATGTTCTCTGGAATGGTGGTTGAAGCATTAAGGGGCATCCGAATGTTTAGCATATCTGGCACCTTGCAATGCCGGCTACAAAAGTCCAATGCGAACACCTGTTCTCATTTTCAGGTGACATTGTAAATAAGAAGCGGGCAGCATTATTTCCCGTAAAAGTAAACTTGTTTGTCTTAGTGGTTAGCTGAATGAGAAGTAGGACGGAGTCGACTTGTAGGCTCTAAAGTTTTACAAGATTGCATTTCAGTACTTGTATGAGGTGAACTGAAAAATACTATTTCTTTTGTTTATCATTTTTAAAGTGCAAATATTTGTAATAAAAAATAATAATATAAAGTGAGCACTGTGCACTTTGTATTCTGTGTTGTAATTGAAGTCAATATATTTGAAAATGTAGAAAAAAAATTCCAAAAATATTTAATAAATTTCATTTGGGATTCTATTGTTTAACAGTGTGTGATTAAAACTATGATTAAGTTTTTAATCGTGATTAATTTTTTTAGTTAACTGCATGACTTAACTACGATTAATCGACAGCAATATATATATATATATATATATATATTGCTGAGCAGGAACAGTCGTGAGCTGGGCTGCAGCCGGAGGAGGTGGACTTACAAACCAGCCTGCGAGCAGAGGCAGGAGTTCCAGTCTGGTAGTAAAGCAGCAATATATATATTGACGTTTGGGACTCTCCTCTGTTTGCCCACATTGAAAGTAATCAGGACATGATCACTAGTCCCAGTCAATCACCAACTTCCAATCCCGTGATTAGTTCATCTTTATTCATCTTAATTCATGGATACAGCTTTGTCTTAATCACTTCAGATATTGCACAAACACTCCCCCATAGCCACACCACAAATGCAGAATCTGAAGTGCATTGAGACTTTTTTTAGGAATATAGTGTATGTGGGTGGGAAATAATGGAAAACCTACCAAAAACATCCAGCTTTGGTGAAATTAGTGGCTCTCAATAATCCTGATCCTACAAGCTGTAGTACAAGAGCATAGAAGTACTGTGGAAATCAGTGGGGTTCTGCATGGACCCAGGAGTCCTCCTATATTGAGCAATTCGTGGGGTCAGGATCAGTTATTTTAGTCTACATTTTTTTAACATACCAGGTAAGATCAGGACATCCCAGTATTTAACTTTTGATGTCTTTTACAACTGAAATATGGGTATGTTTTAGGCTGAGGAGATAGCAAGTGTGAAAAATCTGGATGGGGATGGGGGCTAATAGGAGCCTATATAAGAAAAAGCCCCAAATATCGGGACTGTCATTATAAAAATTGGGACATCTGGTTACCCTAGTATGTTTTGGGCTGTGGGGAAAGGGTTTGTTACGGATTTGGGCTTCTAGTGGCATCAGGAGGTTCTACTGATTAAACTTTATTTTTCTGAATGTATCTTTAAAGGTTTTAAAAAAAAGTAATAATAAAAAAATCCTTCCCAAGACCTTAGCCATCTATAAAGTGCAGGGAGCTGTGAGGAGAACTATAATGCCTCTGTGTGTGTGTGTACATGTGCTGTGGTTGCTATTCCATCCTAGCACCACCAGAACACAGAGAACTCAGGTTTCAGAGTAGCAGCCGTGTTAGTCTGTATTCGCAAAAAGAAAAGGAGTACTTGTGGCACCTTAGAGACTAACCAACTTATTAGTCCTTTGAGGTGGGGGAGATAAAGAGGGATAAGACCACTAAAGAAAAGCAGACCCTGTTAAATTTAAGTACCATGTCTAAGTACTTTATTAGTTCTCCTTGCTGGTACAGCCACATGGAGACCATCACAGGAACAGTTTGTAGTTTTAAGCTACTCTCCTCTAACACAAAGTAGCTTAAAACTACAAACTGTTCCTGTGATGGTCTCCATGTGGCTGTACCAGCAAGGGACGCCCTCCCCGTGACCTTTGACCCTCCCCATAATCTGCATAGAGGAATGACAGGCATTCAGCTGAGCAGGAACAGTCGTGAGCTGGGCTGCAGCCGGAGGAGGTGGACTTACAAACCAGCCTGCGAGCAGAGGCAGGAGTTCCAGTCTGGTAGTAAAACAGCAAGCCCAGGGAAAAGGTGAAATGAACCCTTGGAAATGTCTGTGGCAGAGACTACATGACCAGCGGACCAAGAGAGCTGCATGATTGTTGGACACCGGCCCTCTTAAAGGTTAAGAAATGGGCCAGACCTCAGTCTCCTCTCTGCCTGAGCCAGCCAGCGGTGAGTAGCACGGGAAAGCAGCAAGCGAGCAAGCCTTTGCGCCGGACTCACCCGGGGGGTGTTTGGTGCGCGCTGTAACTGTTGTTTTCTCAGTTGAAGAAAAGTCAAACTGCAGTGAGTTAAACAAGCTGCAGCGTGTCCAGTCCCCATAGATGGACGGAACAGCAGCGCTGCACCAAATTCTTTGTCAAAGAAAAAGTAGAATGCCTTTGGGGTTGCATGCAGCAGAGTTTGTCTTAAAGGCACAGGGCGCTCTTTTCCTAAAAGGATGCCTTCGTTTGGCATTATTTGAATACCCCTTTATTGATTTAACCTTGGTTAGATCTGGAACTACCCTTTTTGAAAATAAAAAGTTAACTTGATCATAATATAGATCTATAGGTCAGGGAATCACGCATTCCTTACTGTCTTTTTTTTTTTTTAATCAGAAACTGTTTGTCTAAGATGCAAGAAAAGAGTGCTTTTGTTGTTCTGCTTTGAAACATATGGAAAAGAACAGTATGCAATGGAGTTCTGCTGTCTAAAGCACTTCTTAACGCCTATTCTAAATGTTTTAGCTTTGGTTTGATGCATATATTTCCTTCTCTGTTCCCCCCCTCCCCCCCACTCTGCTTCCACAGAATACAAACACCATCTAGGCATTTCAGAAGTTTTTAATTCTGCACTAATGTATATATTCTCTTTACTCATCATTCATTTGAATTTTTAAAAAAGCTATCAAGGCATAACTGACATGTAACCAAAGAGTGTTCCTCTGAAAACATTAACGGGCTCTCTCTGAGTTGCAATGCACTGTTTCTTTCCTCTCCCCTTCTCCGCCCCTGCAATATTTTTTAATTAAAAAAAGAAAGAAAGGAAGGAAGGGGACCTCTGGCACTTATCCCAGCAGTACGGCTAGAACCCACCCATCTGTTTGCTCTTGGCTCTCTTACATTTTATGTGTAAGCTGACTGTTAAAAGAAATAACATTAGTGGAATTTTTTAAAAATTTTGGTTCTTTCCAAATTGACTTTTTGAAGATTAATATTATATATTTGATATTTTGGGGCAGAAACATGTTGATATAACCTAGTGTGTTTTAGCTGCTGAACAAAAGATCAGCTAACCCCAACAACAATAAAAGAGAAGGGAATGTAGAATCTAAATTAATACCAGCAAGGTTTGAAATTTTTACTGGAAATTTCAATGTACTCAGAGTTTTTTCTTTAACACCTCTTCCTCTTGCCATCCTTTTAAAATAAGCAAACAAACCAACCCTTTGGTGAGGGTGACCACTCTATATACTTTGCATTTGTTTCCAAGTGTGTTCAGTGACACAGATAATGGGAACCTTTTGCAAATCAAGACACTATATATCAAACACTCTTTTCCCTTCTTTACTGTTTATTCATGGTGCTGTGGGGTATTAGAGAACGGTTTTATGAAAACATGGAGGTTTTCTGGAAAAATAGATCGTGTTGCAGATGGTATAATTTTCAGTTCCCACCATGCATGAGCCTAGTAAAATTATCTGTGTAAGAAAACTTCGATTATTCCTTCTCTTGACTCACTTCATCTTCTATGAATATACGTTAGAGAAATTTGGCCATATTTTTAAAGGTCTCACCCAACAGCAAGCACATTAGAATTTCATCAAGGTAGCTGTTGTTAGGAAACAAATTTAAGGAAACGGAAGCCTTAGATAAAGTTTTTGTTAAACTTCCTTTACAAAAATGTGTTCAAAATGTTGTGTGTAAATGTGTTTTGGGTGTGGTTAGGGGATGGGGTTTGTATATCTTGAAACATGTTACTTGGAGAATATAGACACAAGGTGCACACTGATGAAGAATAATTGTGCTGGTTTTATAACTAACTTAAAAAATCTCAGAATCCTCTTTTAATTGAAAACAGCATTTTCACTTCAGAGCAAAAGAAGAAAACCAGCTGGAAAATGTACATTTTGATGGTACTTTGTGGAGCTGCAGATGAGTTATACTAATTGTAAAAATTTTAACTGACAAGCATACTATCCTTATGATTCTTGCGTTAGAGGTAGCCTTGTCTGAATACCCTTGTAATATGACATTGATGCAGCTTTCAGAAAGTTTCACAAAACTGCAGTAAGCTTCTGAAAATGTCTGGGTAGTATATTCTCAGCAGGAAACCCTTGAGACAAATACGTGGGTGGATAGGTCCTATGGAGTCTGTTTTTCTATCTAGTCTATTTTACGGGTCTGGTTTGGATGCTTAAAAAGTCATAAGCTTTTGGGGCCAATTCCTGTTCCACTGAATTCAATGAAATGACTTCCTCTTGTCTGCTCCGGTTTTCAGAGTAGCAGCCGTGTTAGTCTGTATTCGCAAAAAGAAAAGGAGTACTTGTGACACCTTAGAGACTAACCAATTTATTTGAGCATAAGCTGTTTATTTGAGCATAAGCTTCCGTGAGCTACAGCTTATGCTCAAATAAATTGGTTAGTCTCTAAGGTGCCAAAAGTACTCCTTTTCTTCTTGACTCCAGTGGAGCTGGGTTGCCCCCTCATGAATAGACAGGCCAAAAATCTTCATTCAGTTTGACATTACCAGCCAACTACAAGCTGTATAAACCATTGACAGTTGCTAGAGATTAGAGAGTTAAAGGAGAGCTTTACCATTTATACTCAGGGGCTGCAAATCTGTTTTAGTACTAAGGAATCAATAGGACATTCAAACCCTTAGCCACCCAAGCAAAAGCACCTGTGAAAGGGCATACCCTGGCCTGGGGCTGCAACTAGGGTTGTCAACCCTCCAGGATTGTCCTGGAGTCTCCAGGAATTTAAAGATTAATCTTTAATTAAAGATTATGTCATGTGATGAAACCTTCAGGACTACGTCCAACCAAAATTGGCAACCCTAGCTCCAACCTCTTTCTCATCCAAGCTAACATTTAGGCTCTGATTGTGCAGTATGATTTTCTAGTGTGGACTGTTGTGCCTGTGTGATGTTAAGGGTCCAGCATCTGGGCACCAGAGGTTTGAACTACAGGATCACATTTCAGAATTGGGGCCTTAGATTTGCTCAAGAAGCAGAAATTTGTTCAATACAGAAAAAAATTAAAATGAAGATTCCAGGGGGTTCTTGCCTAGAAAATGGGAAGTATCAGTTGTAATGGCCTACATTTTTGATTATTTATTTTAAATCAAAAGGTTTTTTTTTAAGGGGGCAGGTAGAGGACCCTGAAAAGTAAGTTTGTTTGGTATTTATCTGGAAATGTGTGTTTAAAATGCGTAGACCCAAGAAAGGAGGGCCCCAAATACATTTTGAGTGTTTCCCGTGGGTGTCTTGCACGATCACGGCCTAAACCCAAAACCAGAGCTAGCATCAGTTCTGCAACAGGTTGCCCTTTCCTGTCTGTGTACGAAGTTTGGATTTCCATGTCCGTCTCCCCTCTGTGACCGTATCTCCCAAACCTCCTTCATCCTACACAGCAATGCTCCGTAGCACCTTACATTATCCAGTCCTTGCCGGAGAGAGAGAAAACTATTTTGGACATCAAACTTGCTACAAAAGTAAAATCACTTGCTGTGCCCCTGACTCAGCAAAGCACTTAACAGTGACCTTAAGGGGACTTATGCACATGGTTAAGGTGAGACACCCTTTTATTTATTTATTTTTCTTAAACCACTCACTATTTTTCCTTTGCATAAATATATCTTCCCTCCTGTAATTTTAGTGTCTCTTTCCCCTCTGGTTAGCTTATTTCTTTTACTCTTTCTTTTCATTAAGGACCTATTTCTGCTCTCATTGATTCTGTTTACACACATTGCCTTCACTGGTGTGTGTTCAGGTTTACACTGGTGTAAAAGAAAGGAGGATCAGATCTGAAATCTGTTCTTTCCCCTAACCCAGAGGCAGTCAAACTGCGGTCTGCAGACCACTGGCAGAGCAGTTGCTGGCTGTCTTTAGAGAGCTGGCTGGTCACATGGAGCTGGCTTCTCCGCCTTCGCTCCAGCTGCTCAAACACATTTAAAAGGTTTTTCTAGAGTTCTTTTTCTGTGTATGCCCTTGCTCTAGCTGCATCGAAGATGCTCTGTAAATGTGACTGGTAGAGAAAGTGGGCAATGCAATTGTAAAAGATGAGGGGGACAGTGGGTCCAGTAGACGACCGCTGTGTTGAAACGTGGCCCACATTGTTTAAAAAAAAAAAAAAGAAAAAGTTTGAGAACATCCTGCCTTAGTTCCTCTTCCTTCCTCCTCTCTGATCTTTCCCAGGCCTGACAGGACTTGCCAAACCAGCACTCCGTTCCCATTCACTGAGAGATGTTCAGGGACTTAGCTTTGCGCTCAAGAGTTGATCAGTGCAACTGTCGCTTCTGCTTTCTGTCCAGCAGATCGGTGGCTTTCAAGAAGGGAGAAGAGCTGCTGACCACTGATGGGAAGCAGCTTTTATAAGTAGGTCTTGTATTGCTTGGTGCCAGCCACTTAGTACCGTGAGGGTGGAGACTTCTCATATGGAAGAGTGGGAGCCACACTGGGAATGTAGCACTCAAAAGCCCTTATCCCTAAAGCTGAAAAACTAAAGCCCATTGGATCCTGCTATTTGTTGAGCTTGGCATTCTGTGCAGGCATTATCAGGGGTCAAAAGTTAACTTGTTTCTCAGCATGCTTATTTTTCTCTCTTGGGGCTAGGGGCTTCCTGTTAGTTGACACAGCAATTACATCTTTTTCTATGGCTGGCCAGAGGACTTGCAGCTTGTTTTGACCAGCCAGGCACATCACCAACAATTTTTTTTCAGAATGCAATGGAAAAGGTGATCTTTGTTTCACTGAAAGAACAAAGCTAGGTATCAATAAGCAACCCAATTGAGTCTTTCTAAAAGCTGTGTAGTGTAGACAAAGCCTATGAAGCAGGGCTGATACCTGGTGTGCCAGAAAAGTTGGCTTTAACCATGTCATAGCCCCAGAAGGCAGGGATATGGAGTTGCTTTACCAGGAAAAAGCAGTACACAGCTCCAGGAGGAGGGCTGTGGACTCCCTTTAGCTAGGGTAAGGATTTGGTCCTGAAGAGCCAAGGGAAACTGTATATTTATAAATACTTAAGAAATTGGACCCCAGGAAGGGGGAATATTATGTTAAATAATTTGGTCTGGGAACAAGTTATTGTAGAAATGCAAGAGGGAACTACAGGTTGTATGCCTGCAGTGCCATGAGAGGGCATGCTCCAGGGTTGGTGCCTTGTCGCAAACAACTAGGAGCTAATTTCCAAAAATCAGATGCACCCAAATTACTCCATCAAACTGAGGTGCTTCGGTTCCCCCCACTCATCCTCCTCTGCTCCCTCTTTCTAAAAAACAGAGACAGAGGGAGCCTGACAAAACAGACAACCCTTGCAGTATGAACAGAAAGTCAACTAATTCAGGCTTTTCCCCAACTGGGGAAGTGAATTTTATAGCCAGGGAGCTCTCACTGAAAATGCTCTGCCTGCAAACCTCCTCACAGAGAACTTTGGGACCGTTAGTCAAGGACCTCATCTGATCTCAACTGCTACTCTTTTGTTTATATGGGTTAAGAATTGGTCTCTGAGACAACTAAGACACAGTCCATTTAAGGCTTTATAGGTTAAAACCAGCCCCTTTAATTTAACCCAGAAACAAACTGGATGCTCATGTAGATCAGAGAGTATTGGTGTAAGGCAGTGTACTTTTTTGCAAGGAGAAAACCCTTTGCAAGTGGCTGTTGGACACTGTATACTAAATATCCGTCTGTTTGGAGTTTGCACTGAGACCCTGATAAACTACACAAGGAATTTCAGTTCTGAGTGATTGTACAGACTCAGGCAATAAGGGCTTTCTGATAAGTTCAGAGATTTGTTCTGTACTCTGATTTTTTTTAATTTACTTTTTTTATCATAAACACAACACAGTCATGTGGATTTTAAGGTGGGAAGGGTGAGTGTCAATAGTTGTGTTGAAAAGTCCTGACAAAGAGATTGAGAACAGTTTTTCTAACTTGATAAACACATTGGAAGCTTCTTCTCATTTATATGCAGGCTCCTTTACACTGCTTTGGCAGGTAAAGGGGCCATGAAGGCGGTGTCAGTGCTATTCAAACTCTGACAAACTATTGGACATTGTCTGAGTTATGAGAAATAATGAGTCTAAACTACATATGCAATATACTAGGTGTGAGCTGTGGTTCTGACAGTCAAATTTATCCTGACACGAAAGTATAGTTCCCAAGCAGGTCAGTGATTGGGCAGGCAATACATTTATTAGCCAGTTTTCAGAGTAGCAGCCGTGTTAGTCTGTATTCGCAAAAAGAAAAGGAGGACTTGTGGCACCTTAGAGACTAACCAATTTATTTGAGCATGAGCTTTCGTGAGCTACAGCTCACTTCATCGGATGCATCTGATGAAGTGAGCTGTAGCTCACGAAAGCTTATGCTCAAATAAATTGGCTAGTCTCTAAAGTGCCACAAGTCCTCCTTTTCTTTTTATTAGCCAGTGTTATTCAGTGGGGGTAGGATTGAGAGTCAGAAGATGTAAGTGCTATTCTGTGCCACTCGCTCACCTGTGTCAGTTTGGGCAAGTCCAGGAACCTTTCTATACTTCATTTTCACCCATCTGAGAGAGAGAGAGTCATGTGTGCCAATCTTTGCAAAGTGCTTAGAGAACTACTGATGAAAAGTACTACCAGGCCCTGTCCTATTTTTATCATGTATCTTTTTGGTAAAATTTTCAGAAGTGTCTAAATAACTTGGGAGCCTACATTCCATTGACTTTCAGTAAGGCATTTTGAGTCTAAATCACTATTGAAAATAGGAATTAGGCTCATAAGTCACTTGGATGCTTTTGAAATTTTACCCTACATCTTATTTTTTTTTTAGTATCTCGAAAATGTATATTAGCTTTTCATACTTTTTAAGGCCAGAAGGGTCTGTTAGATCAGTGGTTCTCAAAGCCGGTCTGCCGCTTGTACAGGGAAAGCTCTTGGCGGGCCGGACCGGTTTGTTTACCTGCTGCGTCCGCAGGTAGGGCCGATGTGAACTGCTGGAAGGGTGGCGAGCATGTCCCTTGGCCCGCGCCGCTTTCTGCAGCCCCCATTGGCCTGGATCGGCGAACCGTGGCCAGTGGGAGCTGCGATCGGCCGAACCTGCGGACGTAGCAGGTAAACAAACCGGTCTGGCCCGCCAGGGGCTTTCCCTAAACAAATGGCGGACCGTCTTTAAGAACTACTGTCTTAAATCATAATCTGGCCTTGTAAATAACACCCAGTTACCCCTACATGTGACAGTGACCTGTGTCATTTTTGAAAATGAGACTTAGGAATCTAAGTCTGTTAGGTGTGTTTGAAAATTTTTCCCATTATCTTTTATATTGCAGTGTTCTGGTACTGCAGTCCATTGAGTACAGACATACATTCAGGAAATGTCCAGTGCATATTTTGTTCAGAATGTTTGATTCTTCTTTGGAGAAGTGTGCGTGTATGTTTGGATTTGTCTTTTGTTTTGACTTTAGAATTTGTGAGGACATTTAATGCTCATGAAAATAAAGGACTCAGTGCTGATTTTGAGCCAGAGGGATTGCAAACACGCACATCACAAAGTTTCTCCCATTAACTCTCCCAATGTATCTGAGCCCCAAGCCTCAACAAGCTTGCAATTCCACTCTGTAGCTCTTGCACACACAGCCTGCTAACTGTGATGGATTTTGTGGTAATATTGGGGTATGGACAAATGGGAACTAGAATATGACCACAAAATTCATTTTCCTTTGCCAACTAAGTTGAGATTTCAACCCAAGTCTTCAGAAGTGAAAGTCACTGCTTCCCTTGAGTTTTGAATCTTGGCACACACGTCTTAACCTGAAAGAAACATGCTATCTGCCTTGCTGTTTAAGAAAAACTGTACTTCTGAAACATTCTTTTCATTCAACTCTTTCTTTTCAGCCATAAATAAACCTGATTGGACTTCACGTACAGTAAATAACTTTTCCATTTTTTTCATTCTTATGTCTGGAGTCACAAAAAAGGTGCAGCATAAGAGTACAACTAGGAAGGCTAATAGTTTTGTTGTGAATATGAGCAATAGCTGCCTCTATGCTGACTTGAACCAAGTTCTAAACAACATAGGATTGGTAGGATTTTATCTTTATTTTTTTCCCACAGGAACAAACAATGGGAAATTTAGGATTGTGCCCACATAATACTGAGGCTATGGATACACGATGGTCTGTACCTGTGTTGGCATAGCTATGTTGGCAGAGCCCCTTAGCGTAGCCTAAGTGCACATTGACGGAAGGAGTTTTTCTGCCAGTAGAGAAAAACCACCTCCCCAAAGGACATGAACCATACGGACTGAAACAACCCTCTGTGAGCATAGCTGTGTCTACACTGGAATTTTTTTTTGGCATAGCTATGTCAGTCAGGAGTGTGTTTTCTTCACACTCCAAACAGACACATCTATGCTAGGATAAATTTTAACTGTAGACCAAGCCTGAGAATTGGAACTCTGTCCTTTTTTGTCTCTTGCACTGTACCCTTGTGTAATTATGGATAGGGCCCTACCAAATTCAGGACCATTTTGGTCCATTTCATGGTCATGGGATTTTAAAAACCGTAAATTTCATGATTTCAGCTATTTAAATGTGAAATTTCACAGTGTTGTAATTGTAGGGGTCCTGACCCATGAAGAAGTTGTGGAGGGATCACAACATTATTGTAGGGGGGGTTGTGGTACTGCTACCCTTATTTCTGCGCTGCTGCTGGCGGCGGCGCTGCCTTCAGAGGTTGGCAGCTGGAGAGTGGTGGCTGCTGACTGGAGCCCAGCTCTGAAGGTAGAGCCGCCGCCAGCAGCAGCACAGAAGTAAGGATGGCGTGGCATGGTACTGCCACCCTTACTTCTGTGCTCCTGTCTGCAGACCTGGGCCCTCAGTCAGACTCTGACTCTCTCCGGCCACCAGCTCTGAAGGCAGCAGCGCAGAAGTAAGGGTGGCATGGTACTGCCACCCTTATTTCTATGCTGCTGCTGGCGGGGCACTGCCTTCAGAGCTGGGCACCCAGCCAACAGCCACGGCTCTCTGTCCAGCCCAGCTCTGAAGGCAGTGCAGATGTAAGCGTGGCAATACCGTGACCCCCATAAAATAACTTTGTGACCCCCATGCAACCCCCTTTTGGGTCAGGACCACCAATTTGGGAAACACTGCTCTCTCCCATGAAATCTGTATTTTATAGGGTAAAAGTATACAAAAGACCACATTTCACAGAGGGAGACCAGTTTTCATGGTCCGTGATGTGAATTTGGTAGGGCCCTAATTCTGGAGGATTGTATATCTAAAATCTAGGGAGACTACTAGTCTCAATTTGTACTGAATTTTAGCTTCCTTAGTAACGTCAGTGAAAAAGTGATCAATTCTGATTATCTGGAGCTTTTGCATGTATGTAGATCTTGGTCTGAACAGGTTTGTTTGAGGTCTGAACCCCTTATGTCCATAAATCTTGACTTATATGAGCCTCAATTTTTAAAAATGTACTGCAATTTTGGGTACCCAACTTGGCACCGATTTTCTGAGATTCTGAGCAGCCACTACTCCAGCTGACATCAGTGGGAGCTGCAGGTGCTCAGACCCGCTGAAAGATCAGTACATTTGTGTGTCAAACTGGGAAGCCAAAATTAAATAGCCACTTTTGAAAATTTAGGTCTCGGTGCCCCAAGCTTTTTGCTACCCATCAAGACTAAAATGTGAACAAATGGACTGGGGGACTGTGCAAAAAGGAAAGCAGAAATATTGCTGGGAGGAACTTCAGTAACTCAGCCATGCTCTCCTTGGGCAAAATACTACACAAAATGCCACAGCAGTTAATTTTTGATTGGCCCCGAATGAACTCCACTGCTGCAACAATAACTCACTACAGACGAGGTTGCAGTGTTAAGCTGCAGTGGAAAGTAGGGGTTCTCTCTCTGCTGTGCCGTGGAGGAATAACCACTCCACAGGAATGGCCAATGTGTTTGTGACAAATGTAGGCTTAATGCCGTGCAAATCTCAACCTTAGTGTTTCCACCTTCTTTCACTTATTGAGGCAGCTCTTAAGATGAGCTTGAATCCTTTCCATTTTGCTACTTAAGTATTCTGTACCGTATTTACATTTCACTTCAGAAAAAATTGTTTTCATTACTTCAGCTCTTTCAGACATGTGTTTCTTACCACTACCTTCAACTGTATGTTGAGTCTGATAAATTCATACCCTGATATTTGGTAATCTCTAACCACTAATCAGCTGTTCGCAGCATTAATCAGCAGCTTCCTGATTTACTACAGTTAGAAAGAGAAAAGACCACCTCATAAATTCAATACTGACAAGGCTGAAAAATAAGATGAGCTGTCCAGTTTTCTATAGAACTTGGAACCTGGAAAAAAACCAAAAACCCAATCACAGGTTTTTCATAGCCCTCCCCTCAAGTGAGTCCCACAATCCTCCAGTCAAGTGTTTGTTGTCACATCTACTGCAGGGTAAGCCATGATTTGCCTGGGGTGATAGCTAGAGGCAGACAGGGACGCTTCTGAAGTCCTCAGGCTTCTTATTAAATGGCTGCAGCTTTGGCTGAGAACTGAACCCAATCTACTATTTTTTTCAACGACTCTTGACTGGGGATCAACCTCCATGGGCCAATATGCCTGGGGTTTGTTACCCAGAACTTTGTTACCACCATCTGATATATTGTAAATGTTACAGTTCAACCGTTTGCATCTCTGCTGATGAAGAAATAAGGCATCTCCCCTTTCTCCTCTGCCCATATATCTCTAGACCAAGGATGGTCAATGCTGAACAATATAGAACCAAATTGTTGTTTGGTCATGGCCCTCAACATTCTTACCAAAGTAATAGGGCACTTGTCATGAGGGAAGTTGGGTTGGGTGTGCAGGAGGTTTCACAGTGGGGCCACTTGTCATGAGTGTGTGTTAATTTTTTTTTTTTTAACAGCTGGATTGGAGTCTCCTCCTTCACAACTCCATCTAAATTCAGTTCAGCCCACTTCATTCTTTTAAACTGACTCGCCATTTGTTTAAATTATAAATTTATATATCCCGACTCTGTGGCAAGGCAATATGATCATCCCCAGTGACTTGATGCGCAATCTTATGCCTGTTGGAATCAGGGGTGCACTGAATCATGGTGTTTCAGGCATGCCAAAAGGCACAACAGTCCAGTGGGGAGACACCATGCTGGGGTCCTACATACATGCATCTGTGTTCCCAAATCAAACTTTGCAGGTACAATAGGAAGTAAGAGACTAGGAGACACATTGGATGCTCTTCTCAAAACCTAAGTTCTCCCATGAGCCACCAATTAAGCATCCGTGTATTTCCCATACATGTTCTTATATGACTTTTGATCTCCTTAGCTCTATCATCTAATGAATCCTTACAGGTTTGTAAGTTGTAGCTAACCTCATAATGGAAATTCAGAGGCCAGACCACTGCCACTTCAGTAAGTACTCTACTCATTCATTGTTCTGTGGTGCATGGACAGCTCATGTACTATGTTAAATATATTTCCTGTCTTTTGGCTGGGGACAGTAGTGACTGCATCATTTTTGTTATTTCTGACCTGAATACCAGCCCTTCCTGCTGTATAATATATGCAAAGCATTAAAGTCATAACAAGCAACTAGCCCAGTATGAAACCTAATCTTCTATGTGTTTTGGTTTTGTTAGGTGAGGGAATGAACACAATGACACTTTTCAACACATGTTTATTAAACACATCTATTCAGTGAGACACAGTAAAGTAATTTAGCTCATGTAACCACTGAAAGTTGTTGTAATCTGGTGGGAAGTGATTTCTGGATTCTAGCTGTCTTTACTGGGAAAAAATAACCCAATACCTTTCATTGCCAAGAATTTATATATGTGTTAAAATTTATTTCATTGCTAATAGTTCTAAATTGGTCATGTATTTCTGTTCCTGTAAATGTATTCAATATGTCTGAAGATTACTGGGTGATTTCTTGACGTTTTATTAATTTATTACACATTTGAGTGGAGGAAAGTTGGTTCTTCTTCAAGTGTTTGCTCATGTCCATTCCATATTAGGTGTGTGTGCTTGCCACATGCACCGGTGCTGGAATTTTTTCCCTCAGCAATATCTGTAGGGGACCGGCTCTGAAGCCCTCTGGAGTGGTGCCCACATGGTGCGGAATAAGGGGCGCCACCAGCTCCCCACCACCCTCAGTTCCTTCTTGCCGCCAGTAACGGTGCTGGAATGTCTGCTGCTTCAGCTAGCATTGATTCCTTCTCTGTTCTTGCAAACTTTGAAATCCTGTAAAATAGCTATACATAGTAGTTTTCTTAGTTACCCATAGTAGTAGTACTCAAACTCTCCATTCGTCCCAAACGGGACCTAGCTGGGGGTCAGAGCATGCCCCAGGCTTTAAGCCCTTTGATTGCTGCAAACGGCCTATGCCCATCAGCAGTCCACCTACCAGCTGCCTAAGGTGCTTAGCCAAAGGGCACATAAGTGACAAGTGCTGTATCTGCAAGTCCTTCAAACCTAGGATGAAGAAGGAGCGTGATATCCAGCACTCACTCCGGCACTGGAGCAGCAGTCCGACTCAGTACCATGGCCTCCCTGTGCAGGGCTCCCCCAGAGCCATCCACAAGCTGGCACTGGTCTCCCTCCACGGAAGCCAAAAAAGACTGTGAGGGGAAAATCTCCTACCTCCCATAGGGAAAGGAGAGGGCAGGGGAAGAGCCAAGACCCGAGTAGGGCAACTCAACATTCCCCTTTGGAAGTTGGGCCCCAGCTCAAGTCGAGCGGTGCAGCCCATCCCATGCCTTGCCTGCGACTCTGGATAGCGGTTCAGGCCCCGGTCAGCTTCAGGTGCCATCGACACCCGAAGCCCTTCAAGCAGCTCAGGAGATCCTGATGCTCCTGGTGCCATCCTCACTGGCTCCTGCAGTACCCTGGTCTCGGAGAAAACCCGCGTTGGGACCTATGCATGTGTCCCCATGTCATCGGTACCGTTTCCCATCGAGAGGGGCGTCCCACCAGCGTTAGCCCACCCACAGTCGTCATGCCTCAGGATGGGAGAGGCAGGCTCAGCGGAGCCCTCTTCGGTCCTCACACTGAGGCACCGATCAAGGGACTCGAGAGTGGTACCCTGTACCTCGCTGGTAGATTGGCTCAGACCCTCTGAGGCACATGCCACCCAGCAAGAACTTGGGGACCGGCCCCGACAATCTTCAAGGGCCTGTTACTGATCCCAGGACCAATCGGGCACCAGAGACAGCCAATCATTGGGCCATCATCGCCTGTCTCCAAAAGGAAGGTTGCCCTACTCAGGACGATGCTCCTGGCAACCGGCTTGTAATAGCTTCTGGTCTCACTCAACATCTTGGTACTTGTCGAGCATCCTGAGGCATGGATCGCTGGGTATCCAACACAGATCCGCCGAATACTGTCGGTCCCTGAGAGCCCAACCAAGACCATCTCGCTCAAGCAGATTGGCTTCGGGAGGCAGCAGCTGGCACCGGTTGGACAAGAGCCCCCACTCAGCCTAATCCTGGTCGCCCAGCACTGACTGCTCTGCTGGTAGCTCCAGCTCGGAGCGAGGTTCCCTGACGGCGGGACAAGCCCCAGTACCGACGGCGCTGACTATATTATCAGCACTGAAACCTATCCCCTGGCCCCAAGTGCGTGGCCTGCCCGATCGGTGTCGGGAGCCTTGGAGAGGCCAGCGCCCTTGGTCCTGTCCCCCTCCATCCTGTCCTCCTCCAGTGCTTGAGGCTTGCGGGGTTAAGACCCCTGCAGGTCCAGAAGGGCCCAGGGGAGCAAGCTACTGGACCACCAGTGGATGTGGAGGTTCCCGCTGCACCGGCATCAGCCTCGTCGCTGGCCCCCTCACCCAGTTCCTCAGGATGACACTAAGGCACACCAGGAACTTTTGAAGAAGGTCGCTTCTAATCTCAGGCTTCAGGCAGAGGAATTGGAAGAGCCCTCGGACTCTCTGTTCGACATCATCTGCTCCTCAGCCCCTGCCAGGGGGGCTCTACCCCTTCATGAAGGGACTTTCTAAGGTTTATTAGTCTTCCAGCCTTCAGCTGAGAGTGGCCAACCACCAAGCCGTCCTGGGCCAATATGACTTCAATATGTGGCAAGCCTTGGCCAAGTTCGAAGGGTGGCTCCCCGAGGCTTCCAAGAAGGAGTTCCAAGCGATCCTCAATGTGGGCACGACTGCGGCTCTCCAGGCAGCATCAGATGCTGCAGACGCTGCTGCCCTTCCCATGGCTTCCGCTACCTCCATGCGGCGAGCCTCTTGGCTGCTCCTCTTTGGGTTGTCCACTGAGGCTCAGCAGCCAATGCAGGATCTGCCCTTCGATGGCCAGATCCTATTTGCAGAGCAAACAGACAGCAAATTGCATGGCCTCAAGGACTCCCACAGCACTCTGAAAACCCTGGGTCTCTATGTCCCAGCCCCAGCGCGTAAGCGGTTCAAACTGCAGCAACCGCAGGGCCAGGGGAGTCAGACTCGGCAGGACCAGCCCCATAAACGAGCCAAGGGTTATAAGCGCTGCCTGAGCCACCCACCTCCCTGCTCTGCCCAGCCGGGCTCGACCCGTAATAAGCAGTGGGACAAATAGTCATTTTCGAGGGTGTGCCCGAGGGCGACGTACTAGACTATTCCCCGGATCCATCCTTCCCTGTGTTCTCCAACCGCCTTTCCCTCTTCCTCCCTGCCTGGACAGCTATAACCTCGGACCAGTGGGTCCTCAGCTCAGTGGAACAGGGTTATACCCTCCAGTCCAAATAACAGATCTGTCAAGTCCATATAAATGTTGTGCTACAGCAATACTTCAAGTTTATCTACTAACATTATCCATGGAGAAGCCTGGGTTGAAACAAGGAACTGTGAAATCTCATATGAAAAGAAAAAGATCCGTTACCATTCATATTTGAGGTGGATTCAGTCCATTCATATTTCGCACCACTGCAATAAACAATATCCCCAACTCTTGAAATTTTACAATATGTAGTGTTTTTCTTAAAGATCCAACCTCTGGAATCACAAGTCTCTCTCAGCTTTCATTTTTTTTTTAAAAAAAAATGTACTTCTCTAGCCCACATGATTGCAGAGAAAAGCTTGAAAATGTGAAGCAAGTGGCGCCATAAAGGTTCAGAAACTTGAAGGCTACCCCCGCATAGTGATTTTTTTTTTTAAAAGATAAATCATGATTTTAAGCCAATTTCATGATTTTGGGGCCTGACTCATGATTCTTGTGTGCTCAGGTTGACACAAAAGTATGATGCACAGAAGTGCTGATAAGAGACTGCTCTGTATGCCTGGTCCTGGTCTCATGACATGAGTTAGTTTAACATTTATACCCCTGTCAAGTGGCAACAGTTACCAGCCTCTAATCCCAGTGGCTGCTGTTTCAACCTCTTAAGTTAACCCCTTGTTAACTTTTCCATTTCTGCTCACTCAAGTGTTACTGCTAACTTTCTAGTACAGATGTGGAAAGTGAGACCTGGGTAGGTGCATGACTTACCCAAAGCCACTAAGCCCGGGGTGGGCAAACTACGGCCCGTGGGCCAGAGCCATTTTAAGCCAGCCCGTGAGCTGCACCACACGGCTCAGCCCCACTTCAGCACTCTGGCTGGGGTGCTGGGTCGGGGGCCACACCATGTGGTTTGGCCCTGCTCCAGCCGAGGCACTGGGTAGGGGGCCGCACCACGTGGCTTGGCCCCACTCCAGCCGGGGTGGTGAGTTGGGAGCTGCACCACGTGGCTTGGCCCTGCTCCAGTGCTCTGGCTGGAGCCAGGGTTGGGGCTGCACTATGTGGCTTCTGGAAGCTGCAGCATGGCCCTGCTCTGGCTCCTACAGGCTCCAATGGTCCATTCCGGAGCTCCAATGGGAGCTGCAGGGGCGGTGCCTGCAGATGGGGCAGCATGCAGAGCCGCCTGGCCGTGCCTCCATGTAGGAGCCAGAGACGGGACATGCCACTGCTTCCGGGAACTGTCTGAGGTAAGCGCTGCTTGTAGTCTGCACCCCGAGCCGATCCCCCTCCCGCTCTCCAAACCCTTCGATTCCCAGCCCGGAGCACCCTCCAGCCCCACCCCAGAGCCCGCACCCCCCCCTTCCCCGCACCCCAACCCCAATTTTGTGAGCATTAATGGCCCGCCATACAATTTCTATTCCCTGATGTGGCCCTCAGGCCAAAAAGTTTGCCCACCCCTGCACTAAGCAGAAATAAATGAATTAAACTCAGGAATTTGTGTCCCCCTTCCTCTCAGCTACCCTCCCCCATTCTGTCCACCAGGGCTAATAATTTTGTATTACAGCTTTCGATTAATCACAGTTCACTCATGCGATTAAGTAAAAAAAAATTAATCACAATTAATTGCCGTTTTAATCACACTGTTAAACAATAGAATATCAATTGAAATTTAATAAATATTTTTGGATGTTTTCTACATTTTCAAATATATTGATTTCAATTACAACACAGAATACAAAGTGTACACTGCTCACTCTATATTATTATTTTTTATTACAAATATTTACACTGTAAAAATAAGGGAAATAGTATTTTTCAGTTCGCCTCATACAAGTACTGTACTCCTTGGGGGAGAATTGTATGCCTCCTGCTCTGTTTTACCTGCATTCTGCCATATATTTCATGTTATAGCAGTCTCTGATGATGATATGCTCAAATAAATGTTAGTCTCTAAGGTGCAACAAGGACTCCTCGTTGTTTTTCCAGCACGTTGTTGATTTTAAGAACACTTTCACTGGAGATTTGACAAAATGCAAAGAAGGTACCAATGTGAGATTCCTAAAGATAGCTATAGCACTCAATTCAAGGTTTAAGAGTCTGAAGTGCCTTCCAAAATCTGAGAGGGATGAGGTGTGTAGCATGCTTTCAAAAGTCGTAAAAGAGCAACGCTCCGATGCGGAAACTACAGAACCCGAATAACCAAAAAAGAAAATCAACCTTCTGGTGGTGGCATCTGACTCAGATGATGAAAAAGAACATGCGTTGGTCTGCACTGCTTTGGATTGTTACCGAGCAGAACCTGTCATGGACGCATGTCCTCTGGAATGATGATTGAAGCATGAAGGGACTTATGAATCTTTAGCGCATCTGTCATGTAAATATCTTATGACGCTGGCTACAACCGTGCTGGAGAACACCTGTTCTCACTTTCAGGTGACATTGTGAACAAGTAGCGGGCAGCATTATCTGCTGCAAATGTAAACAAACTTGTTTGTTGGAGCGATTGGCTGAACAAGGAATAGGACTGAGTGGACTTGTGGGCTCTAAAGTTTTACATTGTTTTATTTTTGAGTGCAGTTCCGTAACACAAAAACCCTACATTTGTAAGTTTCACTTTCACAATTAAAGAGATTGTACTTCAGTACTAAAAATTTTACATTGTTTTATTTTTGAATGCAGTTATTTTTTGTACATAATTCTACATAATTAAGTTCAAGTTTCATGATAAAGAGATTGCACTACAGTACTTGTATTAGATGAATTGAAAAATACTATTTTGTTTTTCTACAGTGCAAATATTTGTAATAAAAATAACGTGCGATTAATTTTTTTAATCGCTTGACAGCCCTATTTTGTATATTAAACATCTCTCTCTTCCGGCCTCTCCACCCCCATAGAGCATTCAAAGCATGTACAGCCATACAGGAAAAACGTTGTAAAAACCAGCCTCAGAAAACTGCAAATGAGAACAAATAGAGGAGGTCTCCTATGAGATGAATTCATCATGGTGGATGAATGAGGCCTGGGGTAGCCCATAAACAGGCACTGTGTTAATTTTCAGATCGGAAAGCTACCGAAGACTCTTACTGTCTACAGTCAGAGGTGCTGGAACTAGGAATGCTGCAGGTGCTGCCCTACCCCTGGCTTGAAATGCTTACCATCATATACAAGGTTTACAGTTTGGTTGAATAGGCTCTTAGCACCCCCACTATACCAATTGTTCCAGTACCCCTGCCTACAATCCAGCTGATAACTTAATTAGGCAGCAGCCATCCCCGGAAGGGAGAGCTGCTACTCTTTAGTATATTTGGTAACCTATTTCTCCTCCTTAAAGGGGTGTTTCAGGGGATATAAAACCAGCAACAGGGAATGTTCCAAGCCTTAGGGGACTCTTCCTCTCTGCAGACAAGGACTATAGAGGTATCTGACAGCACAGGGTAGGTTAGTTTAGCCTTGTCCATCTCCTGTGAGGATTGATACCTCTGGGCATAGAATTCTCATTACAGCCCTCCCAATTGCATTGTCCCCTCTCCTTTTTATATTGTAAGCCCCACGCTTGGAGGAACAGAAAGAAAGAGAGGAAATTAAGTTAGTGACTTCTAAAACAACCCCCCCAGACAAACTTAGTTCAATATTGCCCAAAAATACCAGCATGTGTAGAACATTTTTATTGGCTTAGGCAGTTACTTGTAAGCACAGATGTCAGCGAGGGGAAAACCTGCAAATCTAGATAGATTTATTTTGTTTTACTCTGTTTATTTCTTTTTAATTAAACCTATGCTCCCACACTTTTTTTAAGTGACGTGAAGGGCATTAAGAGTTCAATATACCTTAATACAACAAAACAACTTCACTGTTTAGCAAGAAAAGAGGGGGAAGAGGTTGTTTGGGGGGAGAGACAAGGTAGGGACACTTGTCTTTTACGCCTGCAGCAAATTAGCCAAGTAGCAGCAGAGCCCTTGTAAAACTCCCTGGTGAAGACTTCCACTAAGCCCCTTCAAGCTGATAGCATGGTACGAAATTAAGTGAAGACGTGGAACAGCTCTAGCTCAAAACAGTTCTTGCCAGCAAGATTTTGGTATGGTTTCTCTGACAATTTTTTCACCTGAGGATATGGCCCTGATTCTGCAAACAATTCAGTAAGAGTACTCAGATGTAATGTACATAAGAGTTTGCAGGATCAGTGCCCAAGTTAGATCCTTTTTATGAAGTCATGGTATACGTTAGAATCTATTGAAGTACGGGTCTCCTAAAAACTATACTCTATTTCTCAAAGTATTCCCTTACTAATATTTGTTTTTTAAAAAGGTAGAATTCTGCCAGCAATAACTGTGTTTAAACGTCGTTATAGAATGAAAAGTTCTGCTTCCAACTGGACAGAACCTTAATATGTACAGTCACTAGTCATCTGTGTCTGCCAAAATTAAGCTCCATGAAAGGGACTGGGATATAAAATAACTGGATTTTATTTCACACTCTTTTCTGGACTCTCAGACCCATAGGAGAGAGTCCAATTGCTCAGTAAGTCTGTATTCTGAAATTATGTACTTTCTCCAGTTGGTTAAAAGCTCTTGCTTCTTCAAGGTAGCCCAGTGTAGCAATAATACTGTGCACACATATGAAGATCTGGAAACCCTTCACAAAGTGGTCAGTTTGTCTTCTGTTTTACAGGTAAAGAAACTGATCCATGGCAATACTTAAAGGGACTTGCCCAAGATCACACAGTGAGCCAAGAGCAAAATGAGGACTAGAACACAGGTCTCCTGGGCCATAGTTGGACTATTCAAACTGCACCTCGTTATGGAAGTAATATACATGTTGTGGACTTGAAAGAAAACTAAGAACTTCAGAGATAAGGGTCAGAAAATGAGGATGAGTCAGATATTGTATCTGGTCACAGGAAGTGACTTAGCTTTCTTTTGATACCATTCTGAGATAGTTAGAATGTAACGTTATGCTTGTCAAAACAACAAACAATTTTTCAATGTATTATCTTAAATCAGATTATATTACAATCATTTGGACTGTGTACAGGAGGCAAACAGATGTTTATTTTCTGAAATCTGAACTCTTTCAAATGTAAATCCATATTTGGATCTTTATATATCGTATACTTGTGGCACTTTAGAGACTAACAAATTTGTTAGTCTCTAAGGTGCCACAAGTACTCCTTTTCTTTTTGCAAATACAGACTAACACGGCTGCTACTCTGAAACCAACATAGAGTATGTGCCTGGTCTTATTCATAAACCTATATATGCTTGTAAAAGTATTTCTTGGAGGGTAAGGCCCTTCTGTAAAGCCAGTTTGTAGGATACGGAGTTCACAGCAACTAGTGTGTAACTAGAAGTTCTCATCTAAACAGTCCTTATGTTAAATTTATGTTTTTCTGTGTCCTACTGCTTCCCCAGGAAGCCAGCATTCTGCTAATGCGTCTGTCACAGATGGGAAAAGGAAATTGCATAGTTGTTGCTGTAACCACTGAAGAGGAGATTTAGATTTGTTTAAGAGCCTTCATTGAGGGAGTCATAGCTATTGACTTCTATCATTTGTATAGGTTTCTCTCTTTCCAGATACAGTATTTATCTATTTTTGACAGTATTCAAATATTGATCATGAAACTTACAGGTTTAGTAAATAAAACCCTACTACCTGTTCTCTTCCTGTAAATACTAAAGAAACTATTTAACGTGTTTTTTAAAACTGATATAAGAAAACATGAATTTTTCTTTTTAATTTTCCCCTGTTTTATAAACCTCCCTTTTAGTACAATGATGCCTTAAAAGTTACTATTACAAATAAAACAAAATTAAAATTTCATGCAGTTTTTTTGGTTTTGTAAAGGAGAAAAGAAAGTTGAATATTGGTCTGGTTGTCTCAGCCTGAAGGTAGGTTAGCGAGGGATGCTAATAGTAGTGATGGAGCTGATTAGGCAGTAAAAAGTTTGGATTGTGAACTTCAGCACCTGTGTGTTGAGGGTTTTCTTCCCCCTCAACTATACTGAATACAAAGAGTATGGGACAAATTCTGCCTATTGATTTCTGTAAAGTTCCAGAAGATTAGATTGATTTATGGGGAGAAAGGGTGTGAAATCGTTCATTTTTAAAAAAGCATTTGTGTTTATTTTCAGAATTCCACTTTTGAACTAGACGTGGTGTCGGTCAAAAACCAGAACAAAAATTCCCAAAATTTAATTGAAAATTTTCCCTTTTATATTTTGACGTTTAACCGGCTGAATACAGGAGTAACTGAAAGCAGAGCATGGCTCCCAGTGTCTGGCATTAATTGCAATTGAGTGAATTGTACATGTGTACCACTGTACTGTCCTACTTAAGTATTAGCTGATGACTATTGATTGATGTCAGAGGACACTATTCCATGCTGAACAGAACTTACAAGGGAAAAATAGTCACTGCTCAAAAGAGTTTGCTGTTGGCAGGTTCTTAATTACAATGTGATGTATTGAAACTGGATTAAAATGACAAGAAATCACTTAAATTATAAAGGGTTTCCTAGTCCTGCTTCCAGGGCAAGGGGGCTCTGAGAGAAGCCATGTGACCTGAGTCGTCTTGGGTGACTGAAAAGAGCCTGACTGCAGCAAGGTGGGTTGTGTTAGGCATCTCTGCCTTAGGTAAACAGCCTGGTGTGGGTGGGTGGCCTGGTCTACGCTTAATTTAGCTACATCACTCAGGACTGTGAAAAATTCTGCAGCATGTGCAGTGTAGTTAGATTGATCTAAGCCCAGTGTAGACGTGGCTAGTTTGACGAAGAATACTTCCATCAAGCTAGCTACCACCTCTCGGAGAGGTGGATTAACTACATTGACAGAAAAATCCCTTCCGTCAATATGGAAGCATCTATTATGCAGCACATCTGCAGTGCAGTCGCTGTAGCAGCTCTAGTGTAGACATACCCTTAGAGTTCTGGGTTCTGAGAAATAAAGTAGTGTTGCATTGCAACCTCACAGGAAGTGTACTTATGTTTTTCTTCCATTTCTCTGTACGTGTGCTGTGAAAATAACAACCAGTTCAGATACAAATAACTGTGTGATTAGGAGGTGGAACCACCATATAATGAAGCAGAAATGCATTAATAAAATAAGCACTTCTGTAAGAGGTGGGCTAACGCTTATAGGTTATACTGTAGAAGATTGTGGACCAACTCAAGTGTTTGGGTCCTTGCTCTCTTTTCTCTTTGCTCTCTCTTGATCTACAATACATGTTTTAATAGTAGTGCAGCTTATGGAGATTCTCCTTAGCCCAAGGAACAGGCGGAGCCAGAAGATCGTCAGTTCTAATCTTGCTGACAACTGCAATATCCTCGTGCCCACATTGTGATGACTCATCTAATAACTGTGAAGTCTTATTTGGCCATGGAATTGTTACTGCATGTCTGCAATACTCTGAACCCCAAGCATTCAAAAATCATGAGTCATGCCCCCCCAAATCATGAGATTTTAAGGAATAAAGTTTGATGCCTTTTTTTCTTTTGCCTTCTGCTTTTTGAACCTGTAGGAATCACATTTTCCAGCTTTTCTCCACAGCCATTAGGGCTTACAAAATGAAAACTGAGATTCTCACATAACAGCATGACTTCAGGAGCCGAAACAACACCTAATCTCCTGAAACTCACAATAACCTTTCAAGAGTTGGCACCACTGTGACGATGCTGTTTAGTTTTATTTTACTATCCTGATCTGGGGCAGTAATTTTTGACTTTAAAAATAAACCGTTGACTTAATAACCAGTTTTAATTAAATAGAGTTTTTTCCAGAGCAAGGAACTATTCACTGAAGGGTGGTGTGCAACTTTTGATGCTCTTTTTACCTGGAGGAAGAAGCACTGCTGCAGTTTGCCTACAGCAGAGGTTCGCATTTGTGCAGCTACGCAGAGGGTACATCTACAGTGCAGCTGGAGGTGTAATTTCCAACCTGGGTAGATGTACAAGTGCTAGCTTTGGTCACGAAAAATAGCAGTGTAACCATGGCAATGGAGGCAGCTGCTCACACTAGCTGCCTGAGTCCCTGTCTTGGGCTTGGTCTACACTGCAAAATTAGGTCAGCGTAAGCCACCTTGCATCGTCGACATAGTTGTGCATATGTCTTCACCTGACATTTGTCTCTCACCGATGTAAGCTCTCCATTACGTTAACATAGTAACATCACCTCCCTGAGAGGCACTGAGCCAAAGTTGATGTGTGGTGGTCAATGCAGAGCGAATGTAGACACTGTGTTACCTATGTCAACCCTAACAGTCCTCCAACAGCTGTCCCACAATGCTCAGCACTGACCACTCTGGTCATTATTGTGAACTCTAATACCCAGAGATCATGGAGACCAGAAGTCCCCCTTCCCGGTGAATTTTTGAAATGCCTTTTCCTGATTGTCCATCTTGGCGAGCCCATCTAGCAGCTCTCCATTGGGGTGGGCGACTGCCCAGCTGACCATGCCGGCTACGTGCTCCAGATGTGCTCCAGCCTGAAGGAGATACTGCAACTCCTGGCCGGTGGAGAGAAGAGGCTGTGCAAGCACTGCTACAGACCAGTCATAGAAACGTGGACATGAAACTTCACCGCACACTCAGCCCGCACTACTTGTTCCTGCCACACCATGAATTGCCAAAACTTCCCAAAAGACAGGGCACTGGATGGTGTGAGTTGCACAGCGGGGTACCTCCCCATGATGCACTGCACTGTGCATCAACACAGGCACTCCTGCCTAGTACGCGCAACGCCAACGCAAGGAGCCAAGTACGCGTGCGCACAAACGGCATATTAACTGTGGCAGCTTTATGCCATCGTAATTTGCATTGGCAAAAGTTTGTAGTGTAGACCTACTGTCAGATGGTGAAAGGAAGCTGGTACGACACGGTGTACCGGTAAGAAAGTGCCAACCGTATCGGCTGGGCCACTGATGAGGCGGGGGGGGGCTAAAGGGGCAGCTGCCCCAGGGCTCTGGCAGCGATTTAAAGGGCCCGGGGCTCCCGGCCACCCCATAGGCTCCGCCCCTTCCATCTGAGGCTCCGCCCCTTCCGTCTGAGGCTCCGCCCCTTCTGCCTGAGGCCCCACCCCTTTGGGGGGCCAGAGCCGCTCCCCTGCCCCCCCAGTACCCCGGCCACCCTGCATACTGGTAAGTTACTTTCACCCCTGGATTGTACTCAGGCAACTGGCCTGTCCCACCACCCTTGCTGCTAGGCCACACTGCTATGTTTAGCACTCTCTCTAGCACCACTATGTCTACCCAAGTTAGATATTACACGTTCTGCCTCCAGTATAAGACATAACCTTTAGTTTAAAAAAAAACAAAAACAAAAACCTTCTGTCTTACTGTACTGTGGCTTCTGACTGTCCAGGTCACTAACGTTTTTACACTGAAATATCTTAATTCAAGAAAGCACTGCTCTGGAAAGAATTAAATATAATTAAACAATGCTACCCTTTTGTCCTTTCTACAGTAACAAAATGGATTGTTGCGTTACGTTGCCATCAGGTTAGAAACTGTTTGTTCCCCGTGGTGGTGTTTGCAGGATTCTGTGTGGGTAAGGCAGGATTTTGTGCGTGGTGAAGGGGTGGTATAGAATGGCACACTGCAGTCTTTGGGAGCAGCTCATGTGGTGCAAATTGCCATAATTTCCTTGTGTTTGTCACTCATTAGGGATGGAATGAAATGAAGACTGAGCGCAGTGTTTTAAAATGTGTTGAGCAATGTGTGCAAGAATGGGAGGGAAGTTTGAGAAATTAGAAACATTTTCCAAGCTACAAAAGCAGTGACTTAGCCTTCCTCAGTCCTTTGCATTTTAAAAGTGTCACCAACCCCTCCTAAAAGCACTGGAAAGAAGCAGTCATTTGTAAGCTGTTTTGTAAATGTGCTTTTCAAAAATAATTGCTACCTTTTTTATGTCAAAACATGCTTTTATACAATGTATGTTTTATATCAGGGTCTAATTACTCGTCAGCTGTATTCAGCCCGTGTAGTTTCATGTATGGAATGCATTTATCATTAGTTACCTGAAGGTAATTTTGGAAAAGATATTTTCCCGGTACGTGTTCGGGGGAATAAATTGTAGTTGATTACTTGAAGGTTTCTGGTCAGTCAGTGCTGTATGAAATGTGGTATTGGATGGGCTTCAAATATAACATAATAAGGGTAGCACTTAGAAACAGCCAGAAAAGAAGCCATATGTTGCAAAAGTAATACAGCGCAAAATTCCACTTGTTGTTAACATGGAGCTATAGTTTTCTTTCTGCTTCCCTGAGCAGAGGGTCAAGATCATCCATTAGGCACAGTCTCCATGGTTTTTTGTCTTCCTACAAAAAGACTCCCCTGCAGGGTTTCAGCTACAGTGTTTTTGAGGGAAAGGGGTGGGATGGAGTGCAGTCAGAGAGTAGCTGATGTCCACAGTCTGCTTCCCTGATGAGCCTGCATACTTCCAAGGCAGAAATCTGATCAGGATTTAAGGAGTCAATGAACAGCAACAGGACTCCTAGAGGAGCCATGCTGCCAGCTAGAGGGAAGGCCTGACAAGGTTGATGTGAAGAGGCACAGGAGCCCCACAGATCTCTTGCTTCTAGGTGTTGGCTACCCCCTCTCTTCCGTGTGTGGGAGTGTGGACAAATTGCTGATAGAAAGATACCGTGGAAATTCGGGGTTTGCTAGTGTTTTTTGGTGGGACTATCCTATGCAGGGCATAATGTGGCTCTCAGCCCATTTTATTGTTTTTTTTTCTAAATCTTTTCCTCTTTTGTACTGTTAATGAGCTGCTAGACCATTTACATAAAAGACCAGGAGGAGGCTAAAAAGATTGGGACAAGCAAAACACTAGCAAACCGGAATTTTTGAAGTATTCCTATCGGCTTCTCTGAGCTGTGGCTCACTTTCCCAGGGACATTGGAAACCGAGGCTTGCTCTGTCACATAATGTTCCTTCATTTGGAAACCATTTGGTAGCAGTTTAAAAAAGAAAACTTCACAAAACTTAAATAAAGCCAAAGTTGAATTTGTTAGGCCTGAATTTTATGGATGAGGAGCTTATTCTTAACAGAATTGCTGTTCTTCTACAACAGCAGCAAGTGGCTAAAAAATCCATTGCCTTTCAGCAATATGCTACCTTTTTGTGTCTACCTTTTTATTATCACAGCTTTAGTAGGTATTTTTAAACACACAACTAAATATTCAGCTAAGAATTAGCTACATAATATTGTTCTCACACCTTTTCTTTGCCCTCAATCATGTTCTGTCACCCTACTACTAACTAGACTGTAAGCTAAGGCAAAGAAGGAAAAAAAATATATAAATGCTCCAATTCTGCTGTTGTAGATTTTGTTGCAGAATCGACCCTTTGGCACAGAATGGTACTCCAGAATGTAAATTTCACTTAAATAAATTTCTAACCATTTTGGTGGTGAAGTAAATCTTGTGTGACAGAAACAGCAATTTCCTGCAATATCTTTGGGAGATCTTAATGAATTAAGTTTAAATAGCATTGGAGTCGATTGTATTGTAAATTCAAAGTTTTATGTATTATTGTCAGATTGAATGTAACTTCCCTAGGGGGCAGACATAGAATCCTAGAAGATCATGGTCGGAAGAGACCTCAGGAGGTCATCTAGTCCAACCCCCTGCTCAAAGCAGGACCAACACCAACTAAATGTAAAGCCTAGGAAGTGTTATGAGCTTTAAAGGACTAATTTAAATATGCCAGCAAGAATGAACTTTTGGCACAAACAAAGTTAAAAGGGGGTTCCCAAGTAATCTCTAGCCAGAGGCAAATGTGTTCTCTCTGGTTATGCAAGAACCCAGCTACGCCCTAAGAGAGGGAGATTGTCTACTGATCACCTGTTCCCAGAGTCCCAAGATCAAAGGCCCAAAGGCATAAAGGAGGGACTCTCAGATTCATGGGGGTGCTTGTTCTGAGCTAACAGCTGTTATGAACCCTTGGGGGTTTGAAAGATGGGTTACCTGCCAGAGACCTTGTTGGAGTTGAGGTAATCTCTGATAAATTTATCAGCATGTAGATACATTAAAAACAATAGAAGAATCTGTTTTATCTGTAATGCTTTCACCTTTAAAAATGTGCTGTGCTGTAGAAAGGGCTGCTGGCAATTGCACTGTGTATAGCCTCCAAGGAGAAAGCAAAGTAGGCTTGTTTAGGCAGTTTGCCTTGCTGGGGAACTCGCAGCATAGGCAAGGAACCCTGCAGCCTGGAAAAACCCCAGTCAGATGAGGGTCTCCGCCCAAGAGAGGTGATAGCTGAGAGGCTGGGAGCCCAGAGTTGGGTGCCTTTGCTGGTAGGCCTGAATCATGACACCTTGCAAATATTAATAGAGTGTTAACTCCTAGTCTTGTTCTCCTGATTCCTCAGAGAGCCTGAAATAATTGCTCTGAGCAGTGTGAGATGTCCCAGTTTATTTGAATGGCGTGCCCAGAACCCTAATCCAGCTGCCAGAACCTCCAGCTTCCCCTAGCAACTTCTGTAATGAAGCTATCCATTTTCAATGCAAGATTTTATAGTAATTGTACTATAAAATAACAGTGAAGATCGTTGTGATTGTATTATTCATTTGCATATTTAATTCAACTAAACCTTCCATTTTTATCTTGATTGAAGCTGCCACAAAATCTGCAGCCTATTACATCTGAGTCTGCAGAATTCAAGCATTCCGAAGATATGAGTCAGGCCCTAAAGATGATGATTTGCTTAAAACTCCTGAGATTTTTAAATAATACGTTTGGGGTTCTTATGATTTGCCTAATGGCTTTTGAACTTTTAGGGTTTCCGTTTTTTCAGGATTATCTAACAACCAGGAGGGCTAGAAACTTGCTTTTCATTTTTTAAATTAAAGCTGGGATTTTAATGTATTCGCATGACTCCAGGGTTTAGAACTTTAAGGAAAACATCAAATATCTTGACACGTTCAATAAAATCATGAGATTGGCAACAATAGTTTGGCCAAAGTAGGTTTTAAATGATTATTGAAGTCTGTTCAGAAGATTCTTATTTTTTGTGTAAACAAGTAAAACTTATTATCATTTAGAACTTATTTGAATAGACTTGGTGGAGGACTGAAATGGTTTCCAAGAGATTGCCAATGGGATACAGACTGCCAGGTTTGAATCTGGCCCAGGTTGGTAATGACCAAAAGTTACCATCTGATGGCAGTTCAGTGGTCTATATTAGAGGGAGGGAGTGGTCTCTGACTGAATAAACATGGTGACTTTCTGCAAGAGGTGGGCTCCCAGCATAGGAGTGAAACACATTAGGGCTACATTACTGGAGAAATATGAGCCGTTTATATTGTGTTGCTTCAGTGGGTAGCTGTCTTCAATTGCCAGGGTTGCCAATCCAGCACCAAGCTAACAGAAGCACTAAATTAACTTTAAAATGTTAAAGAAAAGTACACGATTAGATTTTATTTTAGCCTAAAGCCTACATAGATATGTTAAATAAAAAGGAGTGCATTCTTACTATTACTCAGTGTGAATATCGGAATGAAAGGGAGTGCCAGAAAAGTGCATACAGTAAAGAAAATCACATGAGCTTGTAGGAATGTAAATAGTCTTAAAAATCAAACTGTTAAACAGGTAGGTAGAGAAGAACCAGAAAAGTAGGGAGCAGAGGAGAAGGTGGAATCTGAAATACAGACTGGCTGAAGGCTGTGGAGAGATTAAGAGACATAGATAAGGAAAATATTGTGTATTTACCATGTTTTATAAGACACTTGCAAAATTGTAATGGAAATGTATCATCCCATGCACCCAACCTATCTGCCTACTCTTAACTTGATGACAGTAGAAAAACTAATGGCATTTTACTTGCATGTCAAAATAGTGCTTGCCCCAGGAGCACAGTTAAATTGAATTTTCCAGGCTGTATTATAGGGATAGAAGGTGACAAGGTGGTTAGTCCTCTAGCCTTTTATCTTCGGGGATCTATACTCAAATCTATTTTCCAAACGAGAAAGTGGATTAAGATCTCCAAATACCTTGTCATTTGTGCTCCACATAATAAAACCACCATGCTGATGGGCAACCTGAAATGGAAGAACAGAAGGTGCTGGAGGACAGGATTGAGATGCACTGACAGCTGTGTAGAGGAAGCTTGCGCAGTTGCTGCTTTGCAATCTATTCTAGCCAGTGTTGGTGGTGTTAGTTGTTAGCCCCCCACTTTCATAACCCCCAGCTCCATAGCAAAATTAAAAACCTAATGCACTCCTCAAATCACATAAAGCAGAGCTATAATTCCACTTGGAGCTTTGCGCTCATGGTTCATGATGTCACCAGAATCCCTTGATGGAATTATTATTGCTTTATTATGTATAAATGAAAGCACATTAAACTTTTTATTATAATCCTTTAAAATAGAACTGAATCCCTTCACAAGCTGCATTTTTATGTGTGCTTAGACTAGGAGAAGCAGCTGGGTTGAAGAATGTTTCATCCTGTGTGCAGTTTCTCCCTCTTTCCTGAATGAAGAGCTAGATACAGTAAATACAACAGCTGTTTGCCATGCAGCTAGGGATGATGAGAGCAATGAAACATGATGCTGAATAAAAGCCATCTGCAACTTGTTGGCTTGGATGTCCTCACAGCAAATAAGTGCTTTCGTTTTACCCAGGATCCTGATATTACTGTGGAGAAAAACATGATCTTAAACTGTATCACTTTAGAACATGTGCTTGGTATTGACAAATTGGGATTTAGACCAAGAACAGTTGTGATTAATAACTGATACATTTCTTGTGCTCGTGTTCAAACTTTACTGTTTACCCAAGGTAGGATCTAGCAATGAAGACAGACATTTTCAAGGGAGTTAAGAACTAAACCAAATTAAACATAGTCCTTTTTATGGGTGCAGAGCTAATAGGCTCCATAACCATTTGCAATAAGAAAGCTCAGAAATTTACCAGTGAGATTTAAACCTCCCCTTGGCCTCTTCATTAGGTTTTTGTGGCCAGCTGGGGCACAACATGAAACCTTTTGCATCAGGTTTGACTTATGCACATTTGAATAACTGCAGCAAAATGCAACTTCCTATACTATGTGGTTTTGAACATAGATGACAAAACTGTGGGAATATAAGAAATATCACTTTTAAAAATGCAGCACTGGAATCTCCAGACAGTTCTGTAATAGGGATTTTAACAACGCAACTGATATCAAGTTGATCTTAGGTTTTTGTATGTAAATATTCTGTTGTTTGCATCTGTGGATTTAGACCTCTAATCACAGCATGCAGAGTGGTCATACTGGAAAAATGTCTCCCAGGCTCGATCCAGAAAATAACTCCACCTTTGTGAGTCACCAATATGCAATTTTCAAAGGGACTCAGTTATACTTTAAGGTATTATAATAATGCAATAATATCCCCCCCCATGCATAATTTTACCATGGGATTTTGGTGACCAGGGGTTGAATTTGGGAAGCGGGGGAGCTTCATTCTTACATGAAAAATAAAATAATTAACAATGTTAATGTTTTAAATGTTCATCACTGGGCATCTGATTTAACACCGACCTGAGATGTCTGGGGCAGCTCACCCCGTCAGAGCTATTGTTTGAGGATCTCCACACACTCACACAGAGGGTATGTCTTCACTGCAGAGTCAATTCAAGTGATCAGTATCTGGGTTAGCCTAGCGTGTGTGTGAGTGTTCATACAGCAAAGCCACGCTTGAGTTAGTGTGTCCTCACTGGTGCTTCACTCAACCAGTTGTATCACCAGGACTTATGGGGGCACATCCTGTGGTTCTTAGTGCTGCAGTATGATTCTTTCCCAGTGAATTGTGGAAGAATGTGTCTGTAGAGCCCACTGCAGATACAATAATTTGGATCTGCATCCGATCCACGTCCACAATAATTAATTTGTATCCGACCTGCAATCCGCATGCCACCTTTTATATGTATCCACATTTGCATCCACACCAGCATTCTATCTCACTGTTAGGTCCCTGTGCAGATACAAAAATTAGGATCCGCATCCGATCCACAAAAATGGTAAACAATACAACTGCATCTGCGGATGCAGATATCTGCAGATTTAAACTGGATACCTGTGGATTTGCAGGGCTCTACTTGTCTGTCCTTCTGGACGAATGGGAGAGAATTCTGGGAAGACACTGGAGGACTGTCAGCACTCGAGTGATTTAGCCTATGTCTTCACTGCAAATTGGGTGGGTTACCACCTGAGAGAAAGCATCACCTAGGTTCTAGCCTACAGCCCTGGGATAGGACACCTAGCCTTGGTTGAAAGCACCATCACACTCGGCAAGAGGGTTTTGTGTGCAGACAAGAGTGGGTTAGGGACAATGCCTGAGTACTAGCCCAGGTTAACGCTGCCGTGAATACATACCCAGACATCTCTTCATCAGTTACAATCCGTTCACATTTTTAGGCTGTGATGTTCCCCTGCGGTTATCTGGACCAGTGATCTGCTAGGTCACTCCAGTCCTCGACTCTGGGAGCCAGCTTTACCCTGCTCTGCTGTGAGACCCCCCCCGCTCCTGGGTTGTTCCCACACAGCCTCTAGCTTATAAGATGGGTATTTACAAGTATCTTTATGATACCACATCCTCAGTTCAGACAGTCTGGTTTGAGGTTGGTTTGTTCATTACCCATGGTGTTCTTTGACTCTCTACCACCTCCATCTACAGACACCACCATCAAGCGACTGAAGCGCTGATCAAAGGGGAGAGCCTGGCTGAAGGGCAACCAGCCAGCCTGTGGTGAAAAGCATCTAAGTTTGTAAGGGCACTGAAAGTGTTAAGATCAGTTTAGAATGTGTTTTGTTTTTATTTCATTTGACCAAATTTGATTACTTGTGCTCTGACTTATAAACACTAAAAATCATAGAATATCAGGGTTGGAAGGGACCTCAGGAGGTCATCTAGTCCAACCCACTGCTCAAAGCAGGACCAATCCCCAAATAAATCATCCCAGCCAGGGCTTTGTCAAGCCTGACCTTAAAAACCTCGAAGGAAGGAGATTTCACCACCTCTCTAGGTAACTCATTCCAGTGCTTCACCACCCTCCTAGTGAAAAAGTTTTTCCTAATATCCAACCTAAACCTCCCCCGCTGCAGCTTGAGACCATTACTCCTTGTTCTGTCATCTGCTACCACTGAAAACAGTTTAGATCCATCCTCTTTGGAACCCCCTTTCAGGTAGTTGAAAGCAGCTATCAAATCCCCCCTCATTCTTCTCTTCTGCAGACTAAACAATCCCAGTTCCCTCAGCCTCTTCTCATAACTCATGTGTTCCAGTCCCCTAATCATTTTTGTTGCCCTCTTCTGGATGCTTTCCAATTTTTCCACATCCTTCTTGTAGTGTGGGGCCCAAAACTGGACACAGTACTCCAGATGAGGCCTCACCAATGTCAAATAGAGGGGAATGATCACATCCCTCGATCTGCTGGCAATGCCCCTACTTATACAGCCCTAAATGCCGTTAGCCTTCTTGGCAACAAGGGCACACGGTTGACTCATATCCAGCTTCTCATCCACTGTAACCCCTAGGTCCCTTTCTGCAGAAGTGCTGCCAAGCCATTTGGTCCCTAGTCTGTAGCGGTGCATGGGATTCTTCTGTCCTAAGTCCAGGACCTACCCTTGGGGCATTCTGCTTGATACCGGCTGCCAACTAGACATGGAGCCATTGATCACTACCCATTGAGCCTGATGATCTGGCCAGCTTTCTATCTACCTTATAGTCCATTCATCCAGCCCATACTTCTTTAATTTGCTGGCAAGAATACTGTGGGAGACTGTATCAAAAGCTTTGCTAAAGTCAAGGAATAACACGTCCACTGCTTTCCACTCATCCACAGAGCCAGTTATCTCGTCATAGAAGGCAATTAGATAGGCATAACTTGCCCTTGGTGAATCCATGCTGACTGTTCCTGATCACTTTCCTCTCCTCTAAGTGCTTCAGAATTGATTCCTACAGGACCTGCTTCATGATTTTTCCAGGAACTGAGGTGAGGCTGACTGGCCTGTAGTTCCCCTGATCCTCCTTCTTCCCTTTTTTAAAGATGGGCACTACATTAGCCTTTTTCCAGTCGTCTGGGACCTCCCCCGATCACCATGAGTTTTCAAAGATAATGGCCAATCGCTCTGCAATCACATCCGCCAACTCCTTTAGCACTCTCGGATGCAGAGCATCTGGCCCCAGGGACTTGTGCTTGTCCAGCTTTTCTAAATAGTCTCGAACCACTACTTTCTCCACAGAGGGCTGGTCATCTCCTCCCCATGCTGTGCTGCCCAGTGCAGCAGTCTGGGAGCTGACCTTGTTTGTGAAGACGGAGGCAAAAAAAGCATTGAGTACATCTGCCTTTTCCACATCCTCTGTCACTAGGTTGCCTCCCTCATTCAGTAAGGGGCCCACACTTCCCTTCACTTTCTTCTTGTTGCTAACATACCTGAAGAAACCCTTCTTGTTGCTCTTAACATCTCTTGCTAGCTGCAACTCCAAGTGTGATTTAGCCTTCCTGATTTCACTCTTGAATGCCTGAGCAATATTTTTATACTCCTCCCTGGTCATTTGTCCAGTCTTCCACTTCTAGTAAGCTTCTTTTTTGTGTTCAAGATCAGCAAGGATTTCACTGTTAAGCCAAGCTGGTCGCCTGCCATATTTACTATTCTTTCTATACACTGGGATGGTTTGTTCCTGTAACCTCAATAAGGATTCCTTAAGATACAGCCAGCTCTCCTGGACTTCTTTCCCCCTCATGTTATTCTCCCAGGGGATCCTGCCCATCAGTTCCCTGAGGTTGTCAAAGTCTGCTTTTCTGAAGTCCAGGGTCCGTATTCTGCTGCTCTCCTTTCTTCCTTGTGTCAGGATCCTGAGCTTGACCATCTCATGGTCACTGCCTCCCAGGTTTCCATCCACTTTTGCTTCCCCTACGAATTCTTCCCGGCTTGTGAGCAGCAGGTCAAGAAGAGCTCTGCCCCTAGTTGGTTCCTCCAGCACTTGCACCAGGAAATTGTCCCCTACACTTTCCAAAACTTCCTGGATTGTCTGTGCACCGCTGTATTGCTCTCCCAGCAGATATCAGGGTGATTGAAGTCTCCCATGAGAACCAGGGCCTGCAGTCTAGTAACTTCCGTTAGTTGCTGGAAGAAAGCCTCATCCCCCTGGTCTGGTGGTCTATAGCAGACTCCCACCACAACATCACCCTTGTTGCTTACACTTCTAAACTTAATCCAGAGACTCTCAGGTTTTTCTGCAGTTTCATACGGAGCTCTGAGCAGTCATACTGCTCCCTCACATACAATGCAACTCCCACACATTTTCTGCCCTGCCTGTCCTTCCTGAACAGTTTATATCCATCCATGACAGTACTTCAGTCATGTGAGTTATCCCACCAAGTCTCTGTTATTCCAGTCACATCATAATTCCTTCCAGTTTTCCCTGCTTGTTTCCCAGACTTCTTGCATTTGTGTATAGGTGCTTAAGATAACTTGCTGATCATCCCACTTTCTCATTATGAGGCAGGAGCCCTCCTGCTCATGCTTCCTCCCAGTATCCCACGTCCCCACTTACCTCCAGGGCTTTGGTCTCCTTTCCCGGTGAACCTAGTTTAAAGCCTTCCTCACTAGGTTAGCCAGCCTGCTTCCGAAGATGCTCTTCCCTCTCTTCGTTATGTGGAGCCCGTCTCTGCCTAGCACTCCTCCTTCTTGGAACACCCTCCCATGGTCAAAGAATCCAAAGCCTTCTCTCCGACACCACCTGTGTAGTCATTCGTTGATTCCACGATTCAACGGTCTCTACCCGGGCCTTTTCTTTCCACAGAGAGGATGGACAAGAACACCACTTGCACCTCAAACTCCTTTATCCTTCTTCCCAGAGTCACGAAGTCTGCAGTGATCTGCTCAAGGTCATTCTTGGCAGTATCACTGGTGCCCATGTGGAGAAGCAGGAAGGGGTAGCGATCCGAGCGCTTGATGAGTGTCGGCAGTCTCTCCGTCACATCGTGAATCGTAGCTCCTGGCAAGCAGCAGTCTTCTCGGTTTTCCCAGTTGGGGTGGCAGATAGGTGACTCAGTCCCCCTGAGGAGGGAGTCCCCAACCACCACCACCCACCTCCTTCTCTTGGGAGCGGTGGTCATGGCACCCCCATCCCTAGGACAGTGCATCTCATGCCTTCCAATCGGTGGAGTCTTCTTCTGCTCCCTTCCCTCAGATATATTGTCTCTAGTCCATTATCCGCATTAGAACCCATGGAGAGAACATGAAAATGGTTGCTTACCTGTATCTGCATTGCTGGTACATGGACACTCCCCTTTCTTCTTCTGGAGGTCACATGCTGCTAGATTTCTTCACCGTCCTTCTGTCCCCGCTGCGCAGCCTGCTCTGAATCTTCATAATGTTGTGTCCGTAAAAGTATATCCTGACGTCTGTCCAGGAAATCTTCAGTTTCTCTTATGCAACGCAGGGTCGATACTTGTTTCTCCAGACTTTCAACCTGCTCTTCCAATATGGAGACCTGCTTGCACTTTGTACAGACAAAGTTGCTTCTGTCCTGTGGAAGAAAGACAAACATGGCACATCCTATGTAGGTAACAACAGCTGAACACTCACCATCCATATTACCTTCCTTCTAAGAGCTTCCTCAGGTGTTGTAGTAACTACTCAGAGACACCTGCACAATGAAAGCCGCAGTGGGCTCTTCCCAGGTGAGCTACCAGGCAAACTCCCTCTGTTAGCTGCTCCGCTGTTCGCCGCTCAGCTGGTTTGCAGCTGACTGGCTTTTTATAACAGTCAGGCCCACTCAAGGCTCACCTGGAACAAAGCACTCCCAATTCACACTTTTCAAACAATCAAGCACACAGTCAGACTGTCCCTGCAACAGACACTCAGATGCTCACCAACACAGCCCCACTAATGCAGCCCTTTGTGTACCTCCTCTCGGACAGATCCCAGGCAAACTCCCTCTGTTAGCCTCTCCGCTGTTCGCTACTCTATCTTTGTAGTTAATCTATCTTTTTAGTTAATAAATCTGTTTGTTTGTTCTACCAGAAGCAGTGCATTTGGTTTGAAGCATGTCAGAGACTCCCCTTGGGATAACAAGCCTGGTACATATCAATTTCTTTGTTAAATTGATGAATTCATATAAGCTTGCAGCGTCCAGTGGGCATAACTGGACACTGCAAGATGGAGGTTCCTAGGGTTGTGTCCGGGACCGGAGATATTGGCTAGTGTCATTCAGCTGCACAATCCAAGCAGTGGCTGGCGAAAAGTGCTCACTCACATAGCTGGGAGCAGCTTAAACGCTAGAGGCTGTGCGGGAACAGCCCAGGAATGGGGGTTCTCATGGCGGAGCAGGGTAAGGCTGGCTCCCAGAGTCAAGGATTGGAGTGACCTAGCAGATCACCTGCCCAGATAACACCAGGGGAAAGTTACAGAGGCTTTCTTTGCAACTATAGCAAGTAGAAACTTACACTTTTGTTTTTATATGAAAGATGAGATTGCAAGGAACAAGGTAAAAAGAAAAGGAGTACTTGTGGCACCTTAGAGACTAACCAATTTATTTGAGCATGAGCTTTCGTGAGCTACAGCTCACTTCATCGGATGCATACCGTGGAAACTGCAGCAGACTTTATATACACACAGAGAATATGAAACCATACCTCCTCCCACCCCACTGTCCTGCTGGTAATAGCTTATCTAAAGTGATCATCAGGGGACACCATCACAGGGCCTAATAACATCAGCCACACTATCAGAGGCTCGTTCACCTGCACATCCACCAATGTGAAATATGCCATCATGTGCCAGCAATGCCCCTCTGCCATTTACATTGGTCAAACTGGACAGTCTCTACGTAAAAGAATAAATGGACACAAATCAGATGTCAAGAATTATAACATTCATAAACCAGTCGGAGAACACTTCAATCTCTCTGGTCACGCAATCACAGACATGAAGGTCGCTATCTTAAAACAAAAAAACTTCAAATCCAGACTCCAGCGAGAAACTGCTGAATTGGAATTCATTTGCAAATTGGATACTATTAATTTAGACTTAAATAGAGACTGGGAGTGGCTAAGTCATTATGCAAGGTAGCCTATTTCCCCTTGTTTTTTCCTACCCCCCCCCCCCCAGATGTTCTGGTTTAACTTGGATTTAAACTTGGAGAGTGGTCAGTTTGGTAGCAGCTTCAGAGACAGGCCAGCATGCTGTGCTACCCTGTACCGGTTCAACCCAAGACTTGTCACATGTGCATTAGTCTTCTGAGGAAGAGGCAGCAAACATCACGTGTTGAGCTGCTGAAGGTGTCTCTCCTCTTCCCTCTTCCAGTCCTGTTTTCATAACCAAGTCATTTTATATTCCCTTCTTTCATGGGAAGGATGACTATGTATGAGCTTTTACTGTCTCTTATTCCTTCTAGAAGAAGGGGGGGGGTTTGTGCCCATTCTTTCCATGCATTTCCTTCCTCCCTCCCCCCCCCCCCTTTTTTTTTTCCTTTTTGGATGAAGTATCTTGTTCTTATAGCATTAAGAAACAGGCAGGAGACAAAACATTTGGGGCCAGATTTTTCAAAGAGCTCAGCACCTTGGTACCGAACTCTTTTGAAAGAATGGCCCAAAGCATCACAGCAGGAGCTGCCGGAAGCTGCACACTATGGACAGTCTTGGATCTTATAGATTTATAGATTCCAAGGCCACAAGGGACTATTGTGATAATCTGGTCAGACTTCCTGTATAACATAGGCCTTAGCATTTCCCCAGAATAATTCCTAGAGCAGATGCGTTTAGAAAAACATCCAATCTTGATTTAAAAATGATCAGTGATGGAGAATTCATCACAACCTTGGCAAGTTGTTCCTATGGTTGAATACCCTCTCTGTTAAAAATTTATGCCTGAAATTGTCAACTTTCAGCCATGGGATTGTGCTATGCCTTTCTCTGCTAGACTGCAGAACCCATTATTAAATATTTGTTCCCCATGTAGATACTTATAACTTTAATTAAGTTATCTCGTAACCTTCTCGAAATAGATTTAACTCTTTAAACCTATCACTATAAGTTTAAAAACCTGCAGGGCTGGAACGTGGGAGTTCTGTGTTGCTACAGGAGGCTTAGTCTGGGTTCCTACAGTATGACCATGTGAAGCTAGGCCTTGCAGGAAGTACTACCCAGCAGGACCTGAGTGACAGCCCCTCACAGCCCACTGACTGGCTGGTACCAGTACTTAAACCAGAAGTCATGATGGGAAGCTGTCTGAGCAACAGCACAGACTGCCTGCCTGTCTCTGCTCATGGTAGACCCTAGACTCTGGCTTCTGATCGTGGTTTATCCTTGGCTTTGCTCTTCGATTGCTGTCCGCAGCTGGTGCCTGACCCTGCCTGCCTCCTCACACCTGACATTTGGTTTGTCGTCTGACCCGTCTTGGACTCTGACATACTGGTACTTGACTCAGCCTGACTCCTTCTCTGACCACTATGTCTGACTGCCTTTGTTACAGTCATGACAGTTTTCTCAGACCATCTCTGGGTGCCCGCCCCGATCCATCAAACCCTTCCACAGACAATGGAAAGGGCTGGCTGCTCTCCAACCAGCGGCTCCCCAAGCGTCCGGGACCCACAGGACCAAGTCACTCATCTGCAGGCAGAGAACCTCGCACTACAGATCATGGTATGCAGTCTGCACTCAAAGCACGGACCCTGCACTAGCAACTAGCCCCATTGCAGGCTCAAGTGGTGCAGATCACTGCTAAAGCATAGACCCTACAGAAGCAGATTGTACGCTTACAGGGAGAACCAGCCCTCACTGTGCCACGGCCCAAACAGTTCAGTGGGGATCATTGGAAAGTCCGGGGCTGCTCTTCATGCTCTGCCCTCTACTGTATCCCACAGGCCAGACTCAGGTGGGGCTTGTTGTCAGCCTGCTCTCTGGCGAAGAGCTTGTTTGGCCCTCCCTCTGTTGGAGCAGAACAGCCCAGAACTCTCTGACTGGGAAGTCTTCCCAACCATCTTTGATGACCCGTATTGTATCTGCTCTGCAGAGGCTGCTCTTTGGAAGGCTTTGCCAGGGGTAAGGACCAGCCACCTCCTACACTGCCCATTTCTAACAGCTCAGGGCTGACGTTGAATGGAATAAGGCAGGCCAATTTCACCAGTTGTAGTAGAGGCTCAGTGATGAGGTAAAAGATGAGCAAGCCCACATTGAAAACTCCACCTGTCTAGGCACTGTTATTGACCTCACCCTGTGCATCGACTCTCTGCTGTGTGAGCGGAAGGAGGAAAGAGGAGGTGGCCCGACAACACTACACCTGCCCTCCACGCCAAGGCCTGTAGAATCGAGTCCTGAATCCATGCAGGCCAGCCTGGGTCGCTGACATCTGACTCTGGAGGAGAAAGATTGTCAATGACCACTGAACCTCTGTTTTTGACTGAGGGGGACCAGGACATGCCCTTGCCTCCTGCCCAGCTCAGAAGAACTCCGGAAATGGACCAGCCCAGGCCTAATATGCAGTACAGCCTGTGCACCATCAGAGCCCCATGTTCTGAACCCACTCCTCCCCCAACCTCAGGTAGCTCATGGGAACCATGGTGTCTTCCTTTGTTTCCAGTTGCTACTGTGGTTGCAGGTCTTTGGGTAAGTAGATCTCCTCACAACTAGCAATGATAGACTCTGGGGCTGTGGCCAACTTTATAGACGTTGAGGCAGCCAAAACCCTCCAAAACCCACACCATAACTGGGGAGTTGATTTATGGGTCACCCCTATTGTCAGGACTGGTGACTCAGGAGACTGTCCCCTTAGAGGCCATAGTGGGAGAGCACTGAGAAATACTATGCTTTGATGTGATGCGCTCTCCATTCTCCCTGATAATTCATGACATTCCTTGGTTGGAGCAGGATGACCCATGTATCTCCTGGTGGTGGAGAAGATTAGCTTCCCCTCCGAATACTGTCAAAAGGCATGCCCACAACAAAGCAACCAACCCTCAGTTGACCTGGATCCAGGGCCACATGATGGAAGGAGACTCCTGGAAGTGGAACCCCGGACAGCAGTGGCTAGCCAGTCAGGAGCGGCTCCAGGCCAGAATCTCAGCCTCCCTGACAAGTACAGCTGTAACCCATAAGGTTAGCTTGCTTGCTTGCTTATATATCCTTTCTTATGGGTTTGATTGTTTTGTTATAATAGATTTATAGATTCATAGTAGAGTATTTTTGGCCATAATGCATTGAAGCTAACGGCCACTTCCTATATGTTGAGTTAGAGCATAAAGTTAGCCTATATATGTTTGTGACCTTTAGCATAGATAAATGAGGATGACTTCAATGAAATAAGACTTTTGGCATAGATAGATGGCTACTTAAGTTCATGCCCCCTACAAACATATCAGGTACACCACAAAGAACATGGAAATAACCGGTTAGGCCAGAAATAACAGATGTGAGAATGAGCTAATGGTCATTAATACATATGAACATGCCAGTCTATAAAGTAAGTGTACCCTGATATTTTGTGGATGAGGAAATAAAGTTTGGACATGGAAGGTGGGCACATAGTGCTCAGGCTCTATAAGAGGGGCAACCCACCATGTTTAGTTAGTTTTTAGTTAGTTTTCGTCAGGTTTTAAGTTACCTTCTATAGTCTTTCTATAGCTTTTTAGCTCTCTAGGTTCTCCTAAATTCTTCACGTCCCACTTGAGAATTGAGGAAACTGGACCGTCAGACTCTTTTGGCATGTGAAGGTAAGGCTGGTCCTTTGGCTCTCACCACCAGGTTGTCAAGGCAGGGTATGAATATGTTAATCTAGGAAGTTTTATAGAAAATAATACCATATGTACCTCTTGAACAATATTATTTCCTTTTTAATTCTGATTGGTTAATTTTCCATTTGATTACTTTCTATTTATCTCAATAAGTGTCTTTGAGGCTGTATTTTGTTCTCAGTGTAAGTGTCCTTGTCATACATCCCGACAGTCCTTGCAAAACTCTGTGTAGCTTGCTTCTGGGATAAGAATCTTATTTTCTTCTAATCAGATTAATTGTCGAGCCTATAACCCATTTTATATAAATAATATTAATCCCCTAAAAATCAGACAACACCACAACTCCCTGGATGTTTTCAAAAAGAAAAATGCAGACTCACTACCCCTGCACAGAAACTACAACTGCCCAATAAATCTCCAGCCTGGGTCAAAGGTGCCTTACGGACAGATACACTCCATGTCCTAGCCAGAGCTGGAGGCACTAGGTAGGTATTTACAGGAAAACATAGTCTACGGCTTCTTTGGCAATTCACCTCTCCAGCAGAGGCACCAATCCTGTTTGTGAAGGAGCAGAATGGCCCACTGTGTCTCTGTGTAGACTATCACTCATTGAACCAAGTGACCATTCATAACGAATACCCTTTGCCCCTCATTCTGGAATTGCTGGACTGCCTGAGGACTGCCAGGATATTTATGAAACTAGGTATTTGGGGGACATAAGGTCTGGGGACGAATGGAAGACCACTTTTCATACATGATATAGAAACTTCAAATACTTGCTAATGCCCTTTAGCTTAGCCAATGTCCCTGCAACATTTCAGCATTTCATAAATGATGTGTTCAGGGATATCCTGGACCAGTATGTAATCATCTACCTCAATGGATATACTGGTATTTTCCAAAAACTTGGAGCAGCACTACCAACATGTTCGGTCTGTCTTGGAGAGGTTAGGGAAGCATTTGTATGCCAAACTTGACCAGACCACCATTGAATTTTTGGGGTACACCATCTCCCCTGAGGAAATCCAGATGGATCCACAGAAGGTGGAAGCCATCTGCAACTGGACAGCACCCCAGTGGTGCTGTGAGAACTTCAGCACTTCCTGGGCTTTACAGATTTTTATAGGAGATTCATCAGCAAACTCACAACTCATAACCCACCTGACTTCCCTCCTCCTCAAAGCCATGTGATTCACTTGGTTGTCTGAAGCCCAGCTTGCTTTTGACCAACTAAGGGCTGTCTCCACCACATCCCCAATCCTGGAACACCTTGACCTGACTCATCCCTTCATAGTGGCAGCAGATGCATCCAATGTGGCCATAGGGACAGTACTCTCACAGTGACTCAGATCCCAGTCAGTTCTGCACCCTTGCACATTCTGTTCTCAAAAACTTACCCCTGCAGAGATGAACTATGAAATACTGGACAAGGAGCTGCTTGCTATAAAAACGGCATTTGAACAATACCTTAAGTATCTTAGCAAGACCTGAGCATTGAACCAGAGGCAGCTAAGGTGGGCTCTGTTCTTTTCTTGGTTCAATTTCACAATTACCGACTACCTGGGAAACTGAAATGGAAGAGCTGGTGCTCTGTTGTGGAAGGGGGAATACTACTGGGCAAGCTAAGAATCGACTTCCAAGCCCACCTATCGCCTTGAGACTGGTAACTTTGCCAGTGCCACAGTTCAGTGAGACCTGCTGTCCTTCATCTGATCTGCCTCAAAAAAAAAAAAAGACCCAAGGGACACTGTCCATGCAGGATGGGATAACGTACTTTGACGAGCTCATATATGTGCCCTCAGGGCACCCCTGACTGGAGGTGCTGGGGCCCCCTTTACTGTTACATTCTGAGACCTATAGTTAATCATTTTTTCATCCATTTCATCCATTTCATATATGCTACATTAATTTTATATTGTTCAATATTTTGTAATCAAAATATTTTATGGTACCAAGTCTAATGCTGTAGAGAAGTCTAAGTAGATTATGTCAACACTATTACCTTTATCAACCGAAATTATAATCTCATCAAAATAAGATATCAAGTTAGTATGACAATATCTGTTTTTCATCAACGCATCTTGATTCACATTAATTACTTTACCCTCCTTTAATTCTTTACTAATTGAGTCCAGTATCAGCTGCTCCATTATCTTGTTTAGGATTGGTGTCAGGCTGACAGGCCTATTGCTATCCAGTCATCTCGTTTACCTTTTTTAAAAATCAATATTATAATCACTTTCTTTCAGTTTCTGGACTTTCCCAATATTCTAAGGCTTATTGACAATCAATATTAATGGTCCAATGAGCTCCTCAGCCAGTTCTTTTAAAACCCTTGGATGCAAGTTACCTGTACCTGCTGATTTAAAAATGGCTGACTTTTTAGTAGCTGTAGTTTAACATCCTCTAGAGATACTGGTGGAATAGAAAGAGTTATTGCCATATGGTGAAACTACATCATTATTATTTAGGTGCCTAAATGGGAGTTTAGCTCTCTTGGAAACTGGACCTAAATGTAGGTGTTGAGCATTGGATAATCTGGCTCTGAGCTCTTTTGTAAATCTTGTATTTGGAGGTTTAGGACCCTGGCATTTTGGAATGACTGTGAGCAGCACCTGTGTTGTGTTGGTAGGAAGTGCTCACTTGACTTACTCATTTCAATATTTTTAAACTAATTCCTGCATATTTTGTTTCTCATGTTGTCTTTTCAGGTTTCTGTGAACTACAGGGGATAGGAAGTCCTAATTTAGGCAAATTACACAGTGTATCTCTTATGTGTTTTCTCTTGGAAGACTAAACCAGTTCGAGGGTCTCAGCTCTCTCCTATCTTTCCTTGCTTTAGTGCTAGATGTTTTGACAGGCCATTGAAGAGTTTCCACTGTATTTTGTGCAGCTGGAAGGTAATTTTGGAACTAGCTTGAGAAATGGGAATGGGTCCAGAGGCTTCCATGTGATACACTTGACTTGGTTTCATTTTATCATCTGTAAAACATGTTTCATTTACTCCAGAACTGTTTGTTTTTAGTTCCTGTTTATTTTAGCAGAAAAGTAGGGTGGCCACATACTTACTTTAAATTATTTTCACACTCCTGTTCAGTCTCTGCTAAGAATTTCTGTCACTTGCCAGTTGCTAAATATATTTTCCATAAACAATCATCACTGATTTTTCCCTAATCTTGAAATAAAGCAAGAAATATCAATTTAAGGAAACATTTCTGGTTTTGCAGTATTTGTTCTCAGATGTGGCATTGAAATATATCACAGTAAAATTCAACAAGATAAGTAAAATTAAATTTATTTTTAGGCTGAATATCAAAATTCTCTAAGATTTTTCTCTTAGAAAATGTTATCACTCTGCATCAGAGTGAGGAGATTTATTTCCTGGTACACTGACATGATGTACAACAACTTTCAGCCCTCAATTAAACAAAGCGGTTTGGTTGTGATTTCATTTGTTTAGCAATTTTTTTTTCTTTTCTTTCCACCCCCCTTTCTCCTTACAACGGCTGGTTTGGTTGGTTGCTTGCTTGGTTTTTTACTGTGTAGTTTTTTAGGTCAAATTTAGGATCTATCTTGATGTTTATTACATCTGGAAAACTTTACTGCCTGGAAGCTTTCCATCTGCTTTTTTAAAACAAATCATTGGAGGGAGGAAAGGACAGTATACAGTTTACTGTAAGCCTAACTTTGCTCTTTTCCGATCTGAGCCAACTGGGTTCCAATCAGAGAGCAAGTAACAGGTGGGAATTATTAATTTTCATCCAAATTGGGTTCTAATATCTGTATTCTGGGAACAATAAGCTCTTAATCTTTCCTTATGAAAGAAGCCAAAAAGGACAGAAGTTGAACAGTTGGTTGAAGAGGGAGTAAGTGATGAGTATGTAGGACAATCTTATGCTCTAATGAAGACAGTATGGTGCCGGAATGCAATAACTAGTCTGTGATAGGTTGGTATTTGTGAGTATTACAACTATGAAGCCAAATCCAGAGGTGCAGTGTATTCAGTCCTAGGCAAACTCCTACTAATCTCGGTATGGGGTTCGTCTATTCAAGAACTAAGTACAAGTCTGAATAAGGTGCTAAGGGTTTTCCTCATCGCAGCTGTTTCTTTGTATGCTCATTATTTTTCAGTTTTAAACAATGTCATCAGTCAGGATGCCCTTGTGAGCACCACCAGCAACATACTGCACGGTGCACTGAATGTGGAAATCAGCTGTGGGGACAGATGAAATAAAACAGTGTTTCTGGCCTCCTGCATCCTTCCTTATGGTTTTTTCCTTCCTGAGGGTTTCAGGATGAAGTATTTACGAAAGGACAAGACAAACTGGTCTTATATTGCCTAGAAACATAATAGGAAAAATCCCAGCCTAGCTCACCACACAGCCCTCCTTGCTTGCTTGTCTTCCAAGCCAATGCAGTAGCTCTTATTCAGTGTCCTCTGTTATTTGATTGCCCTGCATTCTCCAGCCTAGCTAGCTTCATTATCTATGGTACTTATATAGACCCCATTACTATTGTATCAGAGTGCCTCATAATCTTTAATATATCTATCCTCACAACACCTGTGAGGTAGGGAAGTGCTGTTATCCCCATCTTACAGATGAGAAACAGAGGCACAGAGAGACTCAGCGTAGTTCTTCAAAGGTAATTTGAATTATCTACACTCAAATGAGCTGAGCTCACATGAGTCCAACTACATTGTGAAGTTACGGTTGAGCTGAACAGAGTGATTCTTTTAGTGACATTACATCATATTAGCAGCTGACAGGTAGTGCTAACTCAAGCTGTAGCCTACACCCCTAATGGGCCAGTCAGCTCAAGTTAAAAGTATCATCACCACATGTGAGTTAAGAGTTTGTGTGGGGGTAGGACTAGAGTTAGGGACAAAGCTAAGTTAACTTGTCAGTGAAGACAAACCCTCAGTGACTTCCTGCAGGTTGCAGAGGAATTCTGGCAGAGCAGGGAATTGGAACTGGGGGTCCCGTGTCCCAGCTGGCACCCAAACCACTGGAACATCCATCATTCTATCTTCCCTTAGGCACATGTGCAGAGTAGTGGGATACTAAGCTGACGTTAACTCCTTGCTTCCTGGCAGCCAGGAAGAGGCCTCCCCACCATGTCACAGAAGGGTACCTGGTTTTTTTAACACTGACGCTAAGGTGCCACAAGTACTCCTGTTCTTTTTGCAGATACAGACTAACACGGCTGCTACTCTGAAACCTCTAAATACATGCTTGAGGATAGCGAGAAAAATTATGTTTTAGGGGTGGGAGAGAGTAAAAGAGAGAGAGAAAAAAAATAGTAGCAAGTGCATGTGGAAGATGGAACCATTGTTCAGGTTATATTCATGCCTAAGTCATGTGGCTCTGCAGATGCTCATGCCGTGTACAGCTGTGAAAGGCATCTGTTGTGGCCATACATAACATTTTGTTATCAAAAGAGCCAGGAAGTGTGTATGTGTAACGTACTCCTGAGACCAAGGGGATATGAGGCTAGTATAAATCATGTCTGTAATATAACCTGCCCACCTCTTTGGATACTATGACTTTTTCTGAGATGTCTGGATAACAGCGTAGAGACCATATGTATTTGTAGTAGCACTTTCAAGGAAGCACAGAATTCCAATAGATCCTTGCTAAGTGCTTGTGAAGCACATGTACATTACTAAGGGTAGTTTGCAGCCCTATGCAGTTGCTCATCGAGGAGCAGAATTTGGCCTTTTGTTTGGCGGTTTAAAAAACGTAGACAGATTTGCCTCTTCTGTTATGGATTGGACTTACTGCAGCAAGATTTCACTTTGCTTCTCATGAGATAGAGAGGCATGAATCAGCCATGTGAAACCCTTTCTGAACTTGTGTGTTGCAGGACCATCTCACTGACAGCCTGACCAGTGTGCAGTTTTGTCCGTGTGGCAAGATGGTGACTTTCAGGTGGGCTGTGCTCAGCTCCAGCTTTGGCTATCCCAAGGGAATATATCCACTACCCACTTCTGTTATTTTAAGATAGCAATCAGAATTCATCTGAGGTGCCACTACCCACCCTGTTGAGCACATTGCTAGCAGGAGATCTAATTAACATTTTGCAGTACTGGCAGCCCCGTATGGAAACTATCATTCAGACACCCACGTAAAAACTTTAGTTGTTCCCTTCTATTTAATTAAAATACACTCAAATCAATTACATTATGATAGTTTCCCAAAGTTAAAACACCCAGATGTATGGCTAGGCAAATGCATACAATGTCAATTGATTGGGTTGCTCAGAGGTGCATTACAGCTCCCCCATTTGTCAGTTTATTTATTGGGGATTAGTTGCATTCTTTTTCTTCTCCAGTAAGAAAATAACAAAGAAAAAAGAATCCTGTTTTTGCTTCAGGAAGAATTGATATGTTATAGAATTTGAGAGTTTAATTTAAAATCACATTGATAATCTCAAAAGTGACTTTTTAAACCAGAGGCTCAAACATTTTACCATTCAAAAGAATTTTCCAATCAGCTCTAGAAACAAGCAGCTTCATTTACTTTGTACCAAGTCCAGGAGTTATTATTCTTGTCGGTGAATTGGGATAACATGCAGCTGCATAAACATGTTGATTCTGCTGGGTTAGAGACCATGTCGTCAAACTCTGGCACCCTCTAGCAAGGTTGTATGTGAAGTCACAACATCTTCAAAAGAGGATTTGAGGTCTCAATATACCAGTATGTCTTTTGTAGCATATCCTTTTGGGGAGAGAGGGTGAGATCAGAGGAAGCCAGAGCGAGAGAGAACTACATTCAAAACTGGATCTCTAGCAGACTGGTTGATCAATAATAAATATACAAAAAAAGAAAAGGAGGACTTGTGACACCTTAGAGACTAACACATTTATTTGAGCATAAGCTTTCGTGATGCATCCGATGAAGTGAGCTGTAGCTCTAAGGTGTCTCTAAGGTGGTCTCTAAGGTGCCACAAGTCCTCCTTTTCTTTTTGCGAATACAGATTAACACGGCTGCTACTCTGAAACCAATACATATACAAAATACTAAGACATAAATCCACAAAAATAAAGTAAGTCTGATTTCAGACTGGCACATCCTCCCAGCCTGAAATCAACTCTTTTATGGTTAGACATAGTAGTTCCTACGATGATTGGTTTAAAAAAAAGTTCACCACACTGAGTTGATAAGTCATTCAGCTAGGTACTAGGTCACTCAGTGTTCCCACTTCTGGGATACAATCTATCAGCAGTGAAAGGCAGTCTTCCCATTCACTGCCTCAGCTCCATGCCACACCCTCAGTGGCTGGTAGGGGAACCTGGGCCCACCCCCTTCTCTGGGTTCCAGTCCAGGGACCCTCAGCTCAGCAGTTCTTAGCTTTTCTCTCTCAGCCTTCACTGCTCCTTCCCTGGACTGCTTCCTATAACTCTGGTTCCCCTTCTCTCTGGGTGCACCAGCTCTAAGAACCCTCTTCCCAGGGAGTGGCTGCTGCCTGCCTTCCTGCAGCCTTTCCTAGCAGTCCTGTCTGTAGCCCACTACCTGGCTTTATAGGTGAGCCTCTCTCTAATTAGCTGCTTCCAGCCTAAAGTTCCCATTTGTAACCTAATTAGCTGATTGGGCCTACCTGACTTAATTCAGCTCTTGCAAGGACAGTATGGCGTGCACACCCCATCACACCGTGCATGGGTGATTTTTCATATGTGGTGTTCAGAGGGAATGCAACAACTATTTATGTGCATTTCCATTCTTAACCCATATTTTTTAAATGAATTATTTGACAGCGGTTGACCTAACAGAGCCGTATGAGTCTAATAGAGGTGAGACCAGGAAAGACCACATGAATCCAATCCATTTATGAGGTGTTCCAGCAAGCTGCGTTTCTGCAATAATGCTTAAACAAATGGGGCAAACTTCAAGGTGCTGTAGCAGCCTTTAGTCAGAATTACTTTGCTTTTTGTGGGCTGAAGTCTTAGCATTAATGTTTGTATTTCTATTAATAAGAATAATAATTAATAATAATTAATACTTCCCTACCACACAGATTCATTAGTTTAGTAAATGCTTTATAAAGCATCATATAAATGCTAAGTATTATTAGCATTAAGTGCCTTCGCTTCAGAATCTCAAAATTCTTCTTCACAATCAGTAATTAAATAAGGCTCACAATGATTTTGTGAAAATCATAAATAAATAAATAAATAATAAATGATTTTGTGATCTCTGTAAATCTTATCCCCATTTTGCAGATGGACGGACTGTGGCAGAAATGGCTTAACTGTCTTGTCCATGGTTACTTAGAGTCAGTGACATAACCAGAAACAAAATTCAGAAGGTCTAATTCCCACTCTTATGCTCTATTAGACTATTACTGATGTAATTGTAATTTGATGTAATAATACAGCCTTTGTAGATACGCTTTGCCCCTATAGCTCAACATATACCTACATAATGAAATCTCTATATATTTGCGTACTATAAGTTTTGCTTAATATTATCTTGGTAATGCAGTGTCTCTGTAGGATTTAATTAAAATGACATCCAAACATGCACTGATGTTAGCCATGTAACTCAAAGTTCCGTTCGTATTCATGTGGAATTGCTATTTTAGGTGGAGAAGAAAAGGATTATTAAAAGCAATGACTATGCAAGTTCAATAGCCTTCTTTTTTTGTAGAAAAAATTCTTTGAGTACACTGTTTATTGTTGTTAGCTACTTCATTACTCTTCTTTTATATTCCTTTTTAGTGAGAAATAACTCAAGTTACTAAAAGCAGACTATAACCAAGGAATTTTCAGTTAACTACTAAAAGGTGGCTTTATTCTAAACAGTGGCTGTAAATATGGCATGGGGTTGTCCCATATTTCCCTAAATTATTCCAAATAAAATTAGTTCAATTTACAAGTAAAAAGATATTTTGGTTTTGTAGTGTTTAGCAGTTCGGGGGAAAAAAACAAAACAAACTCATCCCGGCAGCGGATATTAATGATGAGTTGCACAAACAGCATAGCTGGCTCTCTGTTACCCAGCATAGGGGGTGTGCTTAGGATGGAGCGTGGCCAGAGCCAGGGCCGGTGCAAGGATATTTTGTGCCCTAAGCGAAACTTCCACCTTGCACCCTCCCTCCCCCGGAGCATCGCTTATTATAAACTTTCAAAAATGAATACTGCATAATGTGGCATTGTTCATTAGAATTAATACATGTTTGGTTTGAAAATTTATTAATTTCATTATTTAGTCTACATATTTAATGAAAATAAATGAATAACCTGAAAGTGTTAACATTGTTATTGTTTTCACTTTGCACACCATAGCATGGATCTTAAAAATAAATCACATATATTATACACAATACACTGTCACAGAGTAACACGTTATAATTTAGAATTTATTTTTCCGCACTTTCAGTTTAGCAAATTTAGAAACAAGTTCCTCCAAGTCAATGTTGTGAGCAATGTTATGTTCTGTTGACAAGGTAGATAGCCCAACAAGTCTTTGTTGCAACATTGATGTTCGCATGTATGTTTTTATCAACAATTTTTCTCTATCTGCCATGAGGCTACATCAACTGAAAACGAAAAAAATGAATTTTTTTCCTATCAGTTCTTTTTCTTGTTCACTATTAAAAGTAAAGGATAGAGAATACATGTCACTTACTAACTATGAGTCACTATTTGAATTTCATCATCTGTTTGATGTAAACATTGATTAAGAGATCAAGATGACTTTTCCTTAAAATTAAGCAATGTTGATAGTAATCGGAAATACATCCTTTTTAGTCATGTATACTTCCTTTCTTCATTTTTTTCATATCAAAACCTACTGCATTTTATTCTACCTTTAGAATATCCAGTTATTGTTATTAATAAAATTTATAAAATGAGAATGGCGGATACTCCGTCATACAACAACTGACAATATCAAGATGACAGATTTCAACAACCTACACATGGATATTTGCACCTGATAAACATATACACTCAAATACTGAACATACACAATGGACACAAAGTATTAGCGAAATGATGCAGCAGCAATTGCCAGAGTGTTAGATCTGAAACAACTCAACAAAAATAGCCTCAGTCGATAACCTCCGAAAACTAGTAAACGTAGCATAATAAACAGCCTGTCAGAACGGGTTACCGGCTGCGTGCGATGAGAAAAATGACATCATTGCCACTTTGTACCGTAATAAAGCAGTACACTTGTGCCTGCAACGCAGAGCTGGCGTAGGCTATAGCTGTAAAGTACCAGAGAACGACAAGTTAAAATACAAGTTCAATGACGTTTCTCTTTTCTTTATTCATTCATTTTCCAGCAATAGTGGGGAAAAAAATTTGGGGGTCACCGCTTTTTGGCACCCCCAAATCTTGTCGCCCTAGGCGGCCACCTAGTTCGCCTAGTGGTTACACCGGCCCTGGCCAGAGCATTCCTACACCTTGGCTCTCCTTGGCTGCTGGAGCGGCCTATAGGGGCCATTAGACCTGAGGTACAAGTTTGGGCAGTCTCTGAGGCTGCTCTAATGTGCGCTGGCAGCACCAGGCTCAGGGAGGTGCGTTGCTTCCCTTCTTGGTTCCTACGGTTAGTTCATCACCAGTGCGGGGGTGAATCAGGCTTTTAGTTGATCTTTAACAATTTGACCTTCTACAAATCTTAACAAAATAGAAAATGCTTAGGATGGCAAACTTCAGCTTGGCACACTTTGAAATAGCCAGTATGTTTAGAGATTAATATTATTTATAACGTTAATTTCCCTTGTAAATAGTCCTACATCTTTTGCTTCACTGGGTTGACAGGTCCCTGATAATGTCGGCTTAAATGACGTATTTCTTATCACTGAGAGAAATGCACGAAATGGCTGTCACACTGTGTGCACCATTAAAAGTCAACATTTACCCACTGTAACGGATTCCCCAACCTTGCAAGTGGCTCTGCATAGGCAACCCATGGGCCCATGCAGCACCCCGCTGAATTTGGTGGGGCTCCATGAGTGCTCAGAGATCTACCCTTGTGGAGCTCATTGCAGGTTCGGGGCCTAAAATACTGCTGTGTGGTAACATTGGTTAACGGTTGACTTTTAATGGCAACCACTTTGTGTCCATAATGTTTGTCAAGTGCTCTTTAATAACGAATATGTTCTAGAATTTCCCAGTAGAGGTTCTATTCAGGAAAGCACTTAAGGATATGCTTAAGTGCTTTCCTGAATAGATTTAAGCATATTGTTAGGTGTTTTCCTGCACTAGAGCCAGACAGAGGGAATTTTCTTGCATTACTGTTTTCCAGAAATTAATTTCAGTGAAATAGCATAAAAATGTTTAAGTGCATCTAGTTCTCCAATAGTAAAACAGCTCCTTAATTTAAAATGAATTGCCTATCATTTTCTCCTGCATTCAGTGGAATTTGCCACCTAAGCCTTCAGATGAAAAATCTGTAGATGGGGTAAACAATTGAAATGATGTAAACTAAATCTATGCATATTGTATTGTGAAAAATCCTAACGTCAGACTTAATAGATGACCGTTATCGAGGGCAAGTGAGTGGCTCACTGGCTTTTTGACAATGGGGGAGAAGGCAAAGGTGCTACCAGATGTGCCCGTTACTTTGAGTATGCTCATTTATTAGGGTTACTCTTCAGGGGGGAGAAAGGGGGTTCTGTAATTCTATTAATGTACTGCTTGTGTCACTTGTGTGTTCATATGGAGCTCTACTCCTTCCTTCTGCAAGTCCCCTCCCAATGGAGCTATCTTGCAGGACCTATGTTCCCCAAGACTGGGTTCCTCCAGCCCTAGAACCAGATGAACATGCAGATGCACACTAACAGAGCAAGTCTGAGCAGGCCAGGTCAATCAGCACTCTCAAGCTGATCCCCTTATATGCCCCTGTACTCAATGGGCTGGGTCAAGCAGCACTTCCAGGCTGTCACCCTTATATGCCCCTGGTCTCAATAGGCTGGGCTGAGCAGCACTTTCAGCTGCCGCTCCTTATATGCCACAGGTTTAGCACATCCCTATCCCACTTTCATGTCACAATTGTACTGGTAGTAACCCACTTGATGAGCAAACCCCACAGTATTTTTGGGCGCTACAGGGATCTTTAGCTTAGGTAAAAGAAGCGTTGCTGCACAGTAAATGGAGGAAGCTAAAAACAGAAAAGAGTAAAGTGCAGAGAGAGAGAGAAGCAACCAGCTTAACCATAAAAGTTATTTATTGAATAATAGTGATAACTACGCAAGCAGAGCCTAAACCAACATAACAGTTACATTATTAAAGGTTAATACCTGAGGTAAAAAAGAAAACAGAGAGTGAGAGAGAGAGGGGGATCTCATCAGTGGTGAGCTGGAGTTGGTTTGCACCGGTTTGTGCGAACCGGTTGTTAAATTTTGAAGCGAGTTTAGAACTGGTTGTTAAAGGGTTGGGCAAATTCCAGCCCGTGGGCCACATCCGGCCTGCGGGACCATCCCGTTCAGCCAGCCTGAGCTCTCGGCTGGGGAGGCTCTCCTGAGAATCCCTTTTTAATTTTTACTCACCCAGCGGCGCTCCGGGTCTTCGGCGGCACTTCGGCGGTGGGTCCCTTACTCGCTCTGGGTCTTCGACGGCACTTCGGCAGCTGGTCCTTCAGTGCCACCGAAGACCCAGAGCGACTGAAGGAACCAGTTCTTCAGCTTTTGGCAGCTCATCACTGGATCTCACCCACTCCATGAGGCTTGAACTGGTCCAGGTTCCCAGGTGATGGTGGTAGCTCAGGGTCCTGATTGCTGGAGACAGGCAGAGCCCCCAGCACGATCAGTCAGGAGATGGCGTCCCAGTGAAACTGATGCAGAGTTTGGATCCATGGATCAGAACACTGACTGGAGGGCGAGCAGAGATTTTTGTAGAGAAAATACAATGGTTCAAGGGAGAATACTAGATTTGTTTATAGGTAAACTGATGATTTAAGGGTTTTCTTTAGACTAGACAATAGGAGCTGATCACTCTTGGCTATGGGTGGTGTTTTCTTCCAGGGAGCTCACAATGCAACCAGGCTGCTTCAGTATTTTGGATATCAGTCAAGGATTTATTACTAGAACTGGTCTGATAATTGCTGAGATGGGTGTGTGCAGGCATAGGTTCATTAACATCTGAAGCAGAGATTCCCATGATGCTATGCTTCCCTGCTTTTCTGGTCCCAGGGTTCAGTGCAGTTCTCTGTTCTTCATTCTTTATGCTAATCCCTGTCCCATCTTTCATGCAGATGAGGCTAGGGGAGTTGTCTCTGTTCTTCATTCTGTATGCTATTGGAGATGTCTCAATCTTGTCACCCTTGTCAGGAGGGGTCTAGGTGTGTCTCCCAACACCCTTCACTGCTGTCTGCAAGCCTTTTCTCTGATGGGTTTTGGTTCAAGCAGAGACTGGTAGTGGGGGGTGTCTTTCATGAGTTAGACAGGCTAGATACTACGCCGTGGTTCCCCAAAAACACTGAGCTGACTGGTATCAAGTCCCCCCATAAGGTTCCAGAGTAAAAGTGAGAGAGCAACATAAGTAACCAAACAACATCCAGTCACGGAGAGTTAAGCACCTACTCATTAATCACTGTAAGCATTTATTCATTTATACATTTATAGAAGGTCCATGGGCACTTTGAGGTAAAAATATACCCTTTGATGTATGACATGTAAAGCATACAGTGTAAATCTTAAAAACCAATTTCCTGCAAAGAGTTACAAAGTTGAAGAGAAATAGTTTATGGGGAAAAAAGTCTCCATAAATCCTCTGGAATTTCATTCTGAAATAGCTTTCTTCCTGGTGGTGTGTTAGTTTGAAATCAAATGTGTTAATTTATTATTGCTTTTTAATTGGAATGCTGATATTTTCTTTAGCTCAGAAATTTTACCAAATACCTCATCATGGGGTAATTCTAGAAACAGCCTGCAAGGTCTGGCCATCCTTGTTTGTTGCAGCCAGTTCTTTGCTGGGTTGCCTTCAAAATGAAGGAATGAACACAGGGGCAATTGTTTATTAAATGAAAGTCTTCTCCATATATCTTCAAAAATATTTTAGTTTTGAATCCTGTTTTCAAAAGTTGTGGTTTTTCCTGTATAGTATTTGTAGCTAAATTGATCTTATTTGTGTATGAAAAATGTTTGCTCGTTTGAAGGAGAGGTATTTGTCAAGTTAAAGCTGATGGTAAAGCTGTGTTACAGAGCTAAATGTTGCCCTCTAGTCACAGCCCTATGTAGGGGCCAGTGCAGAACTATGTTGCTCTACAGGGCGCTCTAGGAGCCCCAGTATCTCCATGAGCTCTCCAGTGCGTAGAGAGTCTATGGAGGCTGCACCATCCTTTAGGATGATGCAGCCTGCTCACTGGAATGAGCAGCAGTCTGTTCTTCAGGCCAGTGAAGAAAAGAGCAGGGCCATGGTCATACGTCCTCCCTGCTGACTTTGGGTGTATGAACGATGCAGTCCCTGCAGTCACTTAACTCTGTATAAACCAAGGAGCTACTCACTGACCCATGTCCCAAAGACCACTCTCTAGTCTCAGGATTCCAGTCCCTTTTCTTCAGGACTTCAGTTCTGTTTCTTCCAACTATTTAATGTATCGCTATGCCCTTTCCTCCCTGACCCAGGTTCTCCTGCAGGGTTACATTCACCTGAGAGTCATAAACTAGGCTCTTTGCTCTGCCCTTGAAACTCCTGTAGGAGCCTAATGATGCCCTGCAGTTCTCATTCTGAACTGCTTTCTGTGAGGACCATCTGATCTTCCAGCAGTTCCTAGCCTTGCAGCCTCAGCTGGGAGGCAGCTGATGAGTCACTGACCGGGTTGGGCCCAACTCTTCTTAAAGGCCATTCCACCTGTGAAAGACTGTAACTGTGACTGGCTGCCCAGGATAGCCAAGTGGGGAGACCACTTGTGTCATCCCATCCTGTGGCCCTATGCAAGGGCCAGTCACAGTCTGGCTCTAAGGCTGGCAAGCTTCTTTAAAGCCAACTGTAGTGGCCTTTCTATTTTACAAATACTCAGTTGTGCAAGGATAACACTTAAATAAAAACTGAGTATAGAATTACTATTCTGAAGCATTTAAATAACAGCAATTAAGCTGGAAAAACCCTTTTATGTTATTTGCTCCATCTTCCTGCCCCTGCAGGATTTATTACATTTTATGGCCTAATTTGTTCAGGTTTATTGATTAAATGCTACATATTGGGCCAAATTCATCCCTGCTTTTAACTCCATGGATTTCAATATAGTTGGACGAGATATCATTTTGGCCAAGTGTCTTTTACAGAATATTGGGAATAATATTTCTTGCCTTCGGATTGGCTGACATCAGTGTTTCAAAATTCTCCCACAGCAAGGAATTTTTTAAACATCCAAGGTCAATACTGAAGTCTAGGGCAAGTACAGATCTTATCAAACAAACACTGATTGCCTGGGAACTATGATGTCAAGAGTCTATACTGGTGTGATGGGCCAGAAGCTGCATGGGGCAGTAGACAGGGCACAAGATCAGCTTTCAGGAAATCTGGGTTCTTTTCCAGGATCTGCCACTGGCTCACTTTCAACCTTAGAATTAAGCACTTAATTGTACTGTGCCTCAGTTTCTCTCTCAATAAAATGGGGATAGCACTACTCCCCCTCCCCTTTGTAGAGAACCTTGAGATGTACAGACTGATTATTATTATTATTATTATTACTGTCAGTGGTGGCATCAAATGTTGATCCAGTTATAACTGGAATATGTAAATAAACCAAAGTACTAACAGAAGCCATTCTCCCATAAACATGCATGTACTTAACTCTATATGCATAAACAATTTCAACTGATTTCAATGAAACTACTCACATAGCATAATTAAGCACATATTTAAGTGTTTGCAGGATCAGGCTAGAATGTTCTACCTGTTGTCTTCTGATTCTTAAAGAAGCCTCTACTGTAATAAGAAAAAATAATAATAGACGTCAAAGTGATATCATAGGGAAGTTCATGCCACTATACATTTAACTCTACACCCCCCCCCCTGCTGAATGGTTATTCTTAACTGGGTCCACAAACCCCAGCATTAAGGTTAGTTGTGCTAAATATTGGCTCTGACATTGATATTGTCAATAAATCTTTGCTGACCAAACCCAGTAATTCTTATTTGTATATTTGCCTACAGTATTTTGGATTCAGCCCCAAAAGCTTAGTGTTAAATTCTGTTTGTTAATAAGGAGCCTTAATCATGACAGACTCCACTGTGAATTACTGACTGTGAAGGATATCAAACTGACCTATTTCTGAGTGTCCCATTCCATTGCTAAAATTGTTAATATTAGAGCTGGGTGAAAAACTGATTTATTTTTTCTGCTAAAATTTTAACTATGGGAATTGTTCCAGTTTGCAGGGGAAGATTTTTTTTCCCTCAATAAAATGTTCTGACCAGGCTCTCGACCTTCGGGGGGAAAAAAATCTCACATCTTTGTTGAAAAAATGTTGATGCTTTTATCAGAAATATTTTATAACAAAGTTCTAACCAGTTCTAACTAGGCTATTGAATAGTTTTGGAACGAAGGGGCCCGAAGTGATGATTGCTTTGAGTCCACTGAAACAATCTCAATCTGGACTCAGAAGAGAGTCCACCCACACTGCACTCTGCAATCTAATAACATTCAGGTTTAGATTTAGAATGACTTCCCTGTCCTGCTTGTTTCAGTAACATTTTACATTTCTTCTTTATATAGTTGATGGATTAGACAAGGCTTCAATTGCAAATTCTGATGGGCCAACCCCAGGATCCCAAACCCCTCCTTTCAAGAGAAAAGGAAAACTCTCTACCATTGGCAAAATCTTTAAACCTTGGAAATGGAGGAAGAAGAAGACCAGTGACAAATTTAAAGAAACATCAGCAGGTATGTGTATGGTCATTTGTTAACTGTAAAAATTGTTTTCATAGATTGCTCAATTTTTAAGGCCAGAAGTGACCATTAGATGGTAATGCTTCAAAAGGTACCGAAGTTTGTTAGATGCTAAAGTGACATTGTAAAGAGTTTTAGGCCCAATATTTGACATTCCTTAACTGATTCTTACCAGGTGAGGAATAACCTAATTCAAATTCTGTCATCAGTTCTGTCACTAAGAACTTTGCTAAATAAACAGCAATATTTTTTACCTCTGCATTTCATATTCTTTTAACGTAGAAAATATATGTTTATTCATGAACACAGGGCCATATGCTACCTTCCCCCAGAGAAACTTGGGATGGACAGGTAAAATATTCCCCCACCAGTCGGTGACTCTGTACTCTAGGATTTGTTCTGTAGCTGCTTCCAGACAGAATGTGTAATATGAGACTGTGACAGGTTGGGTCACAGAAACCCCCTTCGGACTGCCACCAGATGTGCTGAGACTACCTCTAAGCCCGTTTTCCCTGGCAGCTTGGGACTTCAGTACCTTGCCTGGTTTGAGTCAGACACATTAGCCTGATACAAACGCAGACCCAGGTCTGAACCACGTCCCCCAGAAGCTGCAGGCTTAACTGAAAACAGCTTAAGAAGTGCTCCTGTCTCCAACACCCAGATACCCAGTTCCCAATGGGATCCAAACCCCAAATAAATCCTTTTTACTCTGTATAAAGCTTATACAGGGTAAACTCATAAATTGTTCGCCCTCTATAACACTGATAGAGAGAGATGCACAGCTGTTTGGTCCCCCAGGAATTAATTACTTGCTCTAGGTTCATTAAAATAAGTAAAAAGTGATTTTATTAAATATAAAAAGTAGGATTTAAGTGGTTCCAAGTAATAACAGACAGAACAAAGTAAATTGCCAAGCAAAATAAAACAAAAACACGCAAGTCTAAGCCTAATACAGTAGGAAACTAAATGCAGGTAAATCTCACCCTCAGAGATGTTCCAGTTAGCTTCTTTGACAGACTAAACTCCTTCCTAGACTGGGTCCAGCAATCACTCACACCCATGTAGTTACTGTCCTTTGTTCCAGTTTCTTTCAAGCATCCCTTTGGGGTGGAGAGGCTATCTCTTGAGCCAGCTGAAGATAAAATGGCGGGGTTTCCAGGGGCTTATATAGTCTTTCTCTTATGGGTAGAAACCCCTCTCTTTTCCTGTGTAAAATCCCCTCAACAAGATGGAGTTTTACGGTCACCTGGGCAAGTCACATGCCCATGCATGACTCAGTTCTTTACAGGCCGCCATTGTTTACATGTTAGTTTGAACATTCCCAGGAAAGCTCAGATGTGGATTGGTGTCTCTCAAGGTCCATTGTTAGCTAAGTACTCCCAATTACTTGAATAACCCCTTCACACTATGTTGACCAAATCTGCCTTATGTGCTTCCTACAGCAAACACTTTAAATACAAGCATAGAGCCAACACTCATAACTTCAGATATAAAAATGATACATGCATGTGAATAGGATGAATACATTCAGCAGAACATAACCTTTGCAAAGATATGTTACATGGCATATCTAGCATAAAACATATTCCAGTTATGTCATATTTACACTCATAAGCCTATTTCTATAAAGCACTATTGGATGCAACGTCACAGTGACCACAAGTCCTCATCAGCAAACAGCTGATTTAATACACACTGTGGGTTTGAGCTATACATATAGTTCATAAAATCAGTCAGAATTCATAAGTTGTACATAGATAAATTCCTCAAACTGTCACAGTTTATTAACACATGGACCGTTACAGGCTTTATTCCCTCCCTTAAATAATAAATTGTGTGCACCTCATCAGATATTTTTCACAAAATCATACTATTAATACATCCGTAATTAAATAGCATTTTGTATTCTATATCAACTTCCTTCCTTCAAAGCATTTCTATGAGAATGGAATTTCAGTTCTCACAACACCCATGCAAGATAAATAAGTATGATTATTCTTCACATTTTACAGATGGGGAAAATGAGGCACAGAAGTTACGACTAACATTTTCAATAGTGTCTACTTAGCTTCCTTAGTTTTTGAGGGCCTAACTTGAGATACCTGGGGCCCAGTTTTGCAAAGATGTTTAAGACCTGTGATTCCCATTAACTTGGCTCAGGCCCAGCCTATCTCAAGAGGGATGTCTGTAAACTCAATTACCCAAAATTAGTGGATATTTGAAAATGTTGGCCTATGCCCATATTTTTCAAAAGCATGTTCATAATCTCACATGCACCATTTTACGTACAGGAAATACCGAATATTGAGTGCAAATCAGAGCTGTTTCTTGCCTGGCCAGTTGTTGGGCAGAGAATTTGCCTCAAAAGCTTGATCCTGCAAGGTGATGAGATGAGATGCTTGGCAGACATATATCATAAAAGAAATAAGTTCCTATTTCACTCCATTTATAGCCATGTACAATGAAGTCTGCCATATTTTGATAGCATGAACTCTGTCCCTAACTGAGCAAATATATGCATATAGTTACTCTTGGGTGTGTTTTCAGGACCAAGGCCAGAGTTCACGCCAACAAAACATTGCAGGTTCTGCTCTGCACAGCTATAAAAGGAGTGAAATGGGAACTTTTTAGAACATAAGAATTGCCATACGGGGTCAGACCAAAGGTCCATCCAGCCCAGTATGCTGTCTACCGACAGTGACCAATGCCAGGTGCCCCAGAGGGAGTGAACCTAACAGGTCATGATCAAGTGATCTCTCTCCTGCCATCCATCTCTACCCTCTGACAAACAAAGGCTGGGGACACCATTCCTTACCCATCCTGGCTAATAGCCATTTGTGGACCTGACCTCCATGAATTTATCCAGTTCTCTTTTAAACCCTGTTATAGTCCTAGCCTTCACAACCTCCTCTGGCAAGGAGTTCCACAGGTTGACTGTGCGCTGAGTGAAGAAGAACTTCCTTTTATTTGTTTTAAACCTGCTACCCATTAATTTCATTTGGTGGCCCCTAGTTCTTATATTATGGGAACAAGTAAATAACTTTTCCTTATTCACTTTCTCCACACCACTCATGATTTTATATACCTCTATCATATCCCCCCTTACTCTCCTCTTTTCCAAGCTGAAAAGTCTTAGCCTCTTTAATCTCTCCTCATATGGGACCCTTTCCAAACCCCTAATCATTTTAGTTGCCCTTCTCTGAACCTTTTCTAATGCAAGTATATCTTTTTTGAGATGAGGGGACCACATCTGTACACAGTATTCAAGATGTGGGCATACTATGGATTTATATAAGGGCAATAAAATATTCTCTGTCTTATTCTCTATCCCTTTTTTAATGATTCCTAACATCCTGTTTGCTTTTTTGACTGCCGCTGCACACTGCGTGGACGTCTTCAGAGAACTATCCACAATGATTCCAAGATCTCTTTCCTGATTAGTTGTAGCTAAATTAGCCCCCATGATATTGTATGTATAGTTGGGGTTATTTTTTCCAATGTTCATTACTTTACATTTATCCCCATTAAATTTCATTTGCCATTTTGTTGCCCAATCACTTAGTTGTGTGAGATCTTTTTCAAGTTCTTCACAGTCTGCTTTGGTCTTAACTATCTTGGGCAGTTTAGTATCATCTGCAAACTTTGCCACCTCACTGTTTACCCCTTTCTCCAGATCATTTATGAATAAATTGAATAGGATTTGTCCTAGGACTGACCCTTGGGGAACACCACTAGTTACCCCTCTCCATTCTGAAAATTTACCATTTATTCCTACCCTTTGTTCCCTGTCTTTTAACCAGTTCTCAGGCCATGAAAGGATCTTACTTCTTATCCCATGACAACGTAATTTACATAAGACCCTTTGGTGAGGGACCTGGTCAAAGGCTTTCTGGAAATCTAAGTACACTGGATCCACTGGATCCCCCTTGTCCACATGTTTGTTGACCCCTTCAAAGAACACTAATAGATTAGTAAGACATCATCTCCATTTACAGAAACCATGTTGACTTTTGACCAACAATTTATGTTCTTCTATGTGTCTGACAATTTTATTCTTTACTGTTGTTTCAACTAATTTGCCTGGTACTGACGTTCATGTGTTTTGTTTTTAAGATTGCATGGACCTTTACTCCCAATTTATTTTTTCTTACAGTTACTAGTTCATTCCCTTGAAGCGCCCTGAAATTCTGAAATGTACTTTACTCCTAGGTGTCATATTTTTTCTAAGCGCCTTCCTTATTTCTTCAATCATAGACATTTCAGAGACCTATCATCCTCTGCAACTTTCCTCTAACTAGGGCAAATCTTCCCTTTATTTCTAAATTGCTTTGATTGTTAGTCTATAATGGGCTATTTTCCTGTAAGTTATTTAAAACAGCTTTCAAATAACTCAGTTATTTCAAATAAATTGTACTATGGTAAAGGTACAACTAGGATATGGGGTAACTTAGTTATCATGCCGATATAATGGAGCAAACAATATTTCTAGAATTTAGGTTAAAATTGTGTTTTAAAGTTACACTACAGGTAACATTTCAGATTCCGTTTCTGTTCCCATGTATATGTCAATAATTACTGCCTGATTAACAACTATATTTATTAATATTAATGTGACCATTTTAAATACTGAATAGAATCATAGAATCATAGAATATCAGAGTTGGAAGGGACCCCAGAAGGTCATCTAGTCCAACCCCCTGCTCAAAGCAGGACCAATTCCCAGTTAAATCATCCCAGCCAGGGCTTTGTCAAGCCTGACCTTAAAAACCTCGAAGGAAGGAGATTCTACCACCTCCCTAGGTAACGCATTCCAGTGTTTCACCACCCTCTTAGTGAAAAAGTTTTTTCTAATATCCAATCTAAACCTCCCCCACTGCAACTTGAGACCATTACTCCTCGTTCTGTCATCTGCTACCATTGAGAACAGTCTAGAGCCATCCTCTTTGGAACCCCCTTTCAGGTAGTTGAAAGCAGCTATCAAATCCCCCCTCATTCTTCTCTTTTGCAGGCTAAACAATCCCAGCTCCCTCAGCCTCTCCTCATAACTCATGTGTTCCAGTCCCCTAATAATTTTTCTTGCCCTTCACTGGACTCTCTCCAATTTATCCACATCCTTCTTGTAGTGTGGGGCCCAAAACTGGACACAGTACTCCAGATGAGGCCTCACCAATGTCGAATAGAGGGGAACGATCACGTCCCTCGATCTGCTCGCTATGCCCCTACTTATACATCCCAAAATGCCATTGGCCTTCTTGGCACACTGCTGACTCATATCCAGCTTCTCGTCCACTGTCACCCCTAGGTCCTTTTCCGCAGAACTGCTGCCTAGCCATTCGGTCCCTAGTCTGTAGCTGTGCATTGGGTTCTTCCGAATAACTAATTCTGATGTGTTCATGTAAAGGATAATTGCATCAATTTTCACTTGGCCCAACTTTTAAGTTCCAATTCCTCACCTGTGGCACTTCTGGTTTTAAAAGCCTTCCTTGTCTGGATTTAATCAAACAAATAATACAAAGCAGCTGTTTACCCCATGATTAGAGTTAAACTTTAAATTGGGTCTAACACCATAACACCAGGCTCTGACCCAGCTTGAGAGAGAAAGCAGAGGCTGCTGAGTCAGATCTTGATTCATATTTGATCTGCTATATAAGAGCTATTTGTAAGATGGCTACTGTTGAAATTGGGTATTTACGTGTATGTATCATTTTTCTTTAGCAAGCTGGAAATAAGAAATCCAAAGATTATTTCTAATGTTGCCTGATCCCTTAAAATGTTAAACCCATATCATTGATAGGCCAGCAAACAAAACCCCACACAACCATACATCACATTCAGTAAACACAATGCACAGGGATCTAGATGCGCAAATGTTGGGTAATTGGATATGGAACGTTTAATTTCTGTGACAGTGGTTTGACTCCAGACCAGGAGGGCAGCGACAGTAAACTATTACCAAAGGTTGTAAAGACCAAGATGTAAAGGCTGTCTTGTAAGGATGAGCCTAGTAAGGCAGATGCTTTATATTTGGAAGTTATCTTGTCTTAAAATGGAAACTGTGATTAACATTTAAAAGGTCTCAAAAATGGGGAATATTGTGGCTGGGGCCATTGTGAGACCGAAAGGCCTGTCTTGCCCCATATGGAAAAATTCTATGGAATGGCCCAGGAATTAAATGTATGGAATACTATAAAAATTAATAGGGTCTTTATTATGTATCATTTATGATTTGTGTTCCCATAGCAGCTAGGATCCCTAGTTATGGAAAAGAAGCTCGTTGTGTTAGGCACTGTACAAACACAGAACAAAAAGATGGTCTGAGATTACTTTTAAAACATATATCGTAAAACAGAGGGTAATCTCTTTTAAGTAGTTTTTTAATCATTCTTAGAATTCTATAGAAGGACTATAATTCCCTATCGTATTGTATATCATGGTGCAAAAAACACATGGAAAGTGAATCAATTTCTGTTAAATTCTGTAACACTTTTGCATGTTCTATACATTACTTGTGATTTTGAATACTCTGCTCACACTGGCTGCAGAAGGAAAACATTAGGACAAATAAAAGTAATCTATCAGACTTTTTTTTAAGGACAGAGAGGAGAGGGTTTGAAATATGTAAGCTAACTTCTTTTTACAAAGACCACCTCTTGGACTTCTATTTTGGCAGCGTGGCTTTGTTTGATATAGCAGAGTACAGCAGAGAGGAAAAGCAGAATCACTTTCCTGGAACACTTTTAAATCATGCAAACTGTTTTCTTCATTTCAGCAGCGATTTCACAACACAGTCCTTCAGGTCTGAGAGACCAAAACAGTATTATAGATTAGGTTTAATTTTTTGCCTCTTCACGATTTCAATTTTTTAACTTTTTCATCTTCAGATTACAGTATAGAGCTCTATTCTGCAGGTAGAACTCACATACAGGTTAAGAGATTTTACATTGAAAAAGTGGCGGACACACAATGTGCTTGGTAATGAAGGAGTATAGACCATGGGTATGTGTTAGTAGATAATTACATGGATCTGAAAGCTCTTGTTGGAGAGCTCTGTCAACTGGATCATTGTTTTCATCAAACCCATTTTATAAGACTTTTTAAGTCTTCTAGTCTTCTAATGAGCTGTGGAAATTAATGACGCAAAAAAGGTAATGCTAATGTAAAGATCCCTCTAGCAGGGAATGACAGAAATAGAAAGGAGTTTAGGATCTGTCACCTGCATGGATATTAATCCCTTTCCCTCAGTGACAAGGTTGGCAGCTGAACTTCTCTATTAACTTGGCTTTATTAGCCACAACCAAATAGTGGACCTGACTGTAAAGCACCTCCTGAACTAAGTTTCCTCCACTCCCAAAAGGACTTTCAGGTGCATAGAATTTTTCAGAAATGGGCCGAGTTGTCCTTTAACTTTTATTTCATCATCTTGACTTGGCATTTGGCTAAGGCTTCCTACTACAAGCCCTTACAATATGCAATTCAAGCCAGTATACAGCATTCTGGCCCCCCCCCCTTTTTTTTTACTGAATGTTTACAAAAAATAATTCTAAAAGCAAAAGTTTTTGTATAACCCAACACTTTAGAATTTATAATATTTCCTTGCCTTTCTTATTCACAAAGTGCTAACAGAGAAAATTCTCTGCATATTCTAGAGAATTAAGTTAACATAGTAAACAGCAGACCCAGGAACTTGTGGTATTTGCTTTAATATTTAGTAGACTGGTTATTTTTTTTATTTTTCCTAATGAGTACATAGACTTTAATTAAAATAGAATATAAGGGCCTGATTCTCCACTCTATTTCACTGATGATATGACTGTGAAATTCCGTTTACTTCTATGCAATTACACCATTAGGATAGAATGGAGGATCAAGTCCCAGATTTTTAAATGTATTTTTTTGTATTTATTTATACATAAATGTGTATTTTATTTATTTGTAGTGAACATATGCACAAAAATGCATTGTTGCCAATGTTTTCAACATTTACTGGGTTTTTTTTAAAGCCCAAACTCCTGGAGTCATGTTATTATTACCTGAGATTCTCAGCTTTCACTTTAAAGAAAATTTAGATTACTAACCCTCTTGGTTGCAGAGAAAAACTTGAATATGTGAACCTGAAAGGCTCAAAAAAGTAAAAAGAACCCCAATTTTTAAAAAAGTTGTATTTAATACACTCCATGATTTTTGGGAGTCTGACTCATGATTTTGAATGCCTGGGTTTTGCAATACTGCACATGTACACTACTGTAGCCTGTGTGTTGTTAAGATAGGTTCACAAAAAATGGTGTGTGAACTTTGGACAATCTGGCCTGAAGTATTTAACTTTAAGAAAGAAAGTGTAAAGGAAATACACTACCTCATTCTACATGAATAAAATAGTTTATAATATGCATAGAATTTTAATAAATCTATAATCATAGGGCCATTAGGTGATCTATATTTGCTACCTTATCTTATTGTCCTTACTCAAGCAAAACTTTCATTGGGTTCTGTTGGAGTTTGCCTGATTAAGAGCTGCAGAATGCAGCACTAAATAATCAAATAGTGCACATCTTTAAATATACACTACACAGTCTTCTAGGTTTGTTACTGTCTGCAAATATATTTTCACAGCACAAAACATATCAAGAAGCGGGGTTGAACTGAGGAGAAAATGGTGCTGGTACGCTTCCAGCCTCTGCATACAAAATAAGATCCACCCTTGCAAGTCACCAAAATGAGATGCTGCTCACAGTACATTGTGGAAATGTCAAGATATGACCATGCATGATCTCTGGGCTCTTTCAGCTTGATTCCCCTTGGAATGGCTTGATTATGCCCCTTGGATCTGCTACGTTCCTTAGACTTGGTTTTTTTTTTACATGAGGAATGAGCTAGTTAACTATCAGGACATTTAAATGATCACTAGGCATCTGAATTAACACTTCCCTATGATGACTGGGCCCTTTCACATCTTAGAGCTATTGTTCCAGGCTCAGGAAGACATTTCTGCATCAATTACATTTTTGAGGTTTTCTTCACAACCATAACAGTGAGAGAGAGACTTCCTTTGTTTAAAAAAAAAGAAAAAAAAAGAAAAAGAAAGCTAAGATTCTGGACAACAAGATAGTACATTAAGAGAGGTGCCAGTGTGCTCTACTACCTCCATCAGAGCCCTGTCAAGAAAACACTCCACTCTGATTCACATAAGTTGATCCATTGACAAGATATTCTTATTTTTTCCCTTTTCTTTAAGATTTTTAATAGAGATGAGCCCAAATAAACCTCTGGAATGGAATATGGGAAAATTCAGAACCAGATTTAGAGCTGAACATTGTGGCTCACGCACACTGTTGTTGTTTAAAGAAATGTCAGTTGGGAAAATAGGATTGCAAACCTCTCCTCCTCCCACCACTCAGGTGGCAGTAACGGTCAAACAAAAATGCTCAAAAGAAAGGAGTCAGAGGCAAAGCTAGCATGTCTAAACCTATACCATTTTAAACCCATGTTGTTACACCTCTATCCCGATATAACGCGGTCCTCGGGAGCCAAAAAATCTTACCGCGTTATAGGTGAAACTGCATTATATCGAACTTTCTTTGGCTTCGAGCATTTCCGTTATTCATAGTCACTTCCTACCCCTTGACTGACCCCTCAGAACCCCCAACCCTCCTTCCCCCGCTCCCTGTCCCCTGATAGGCCCCCCAGGACTCCAACGCCCCCATTCCCTGACCGCCCCGCCCCCAGAGCCTCCGAACCATCCAACCCCTCCTGCTCCCTGTCCCCTGACCGCCCCCCGAGACCTTCTGCCCCTTATCCAACCCCTCGACCCCAGTCCAGCACCCTTAACACGCCGCTCAGAGCAGCGTGTCAGAGCCAGACTTGCCGATCTGCCAGAGTGAGCAGCCCCGCCCCCCCACTCCCCCCGAGCACTGCTTTACTGTGTTATATTGGGTCACATTATATCGGGGGAGAGGTGTATTTGTACTGCACTTTGAAAGTGTAAAGTATTATTGAACTGTTTAATATTAATTACTTTGTTCCCAAGTGCAGCCACATCTCCTTACACTGAGGGTCTCTCTTCACTGTACAGTTACCTCAGGCTCTTACTCAACTGTTGTCTCAAACTTCCCTCCTGTCTACATACAAAACCTCTTCAGCTGAGTGTGGTGGTGCTTTCAACCTGGGCTAGCTGGCCTGTCTGAGAGCGGCAGGCCAGCACTCAGGTGTTGCTATCACTTGGGCTGGTAACCCACCCAATCTGAAGTAAGGACACAAGCTAAATCTCTCCAGTGCTAATAATCCTCCAGTGCCTTCCCACATTTCCCCCTGTGTGCCCAGAAGGACGGACAAGTTCTCCCACAATTCACTGAGAGAGAACCACAGAGCGGCTCAGCTTACTGCAGCACAAAGAACTATAGGCCATGTCTTCAAAAGTCTTAGCAACACACGTAGATGAGCACAGCACCAATGAGGACCTAGTACCTTGGCTAGGGGTTTGCAATGTGGCTGCTCCCACCCAGCCTAGGCCAACCTGAGTGCTCAGGCCCAGGTGCCAAATTACCCAAGTTAACTCTGCGGTGAAGAAATATTCTTATCTACTATGGAGCCTGTTGTCAAGACGTATGCACGCAAAAGACCTATAGGAATGACTTGATCTGCTCTTAAATTCTCTAAATAGATAGAATAACTTTTATAGACTCATATTAAATTCTATAGTACTTTTCCTTAAAGGTGGGGTTTGAAGTGAAACCTCATTTGGGCTGAATGCATCCTATCACAAGCTGCTTCCTGGAGATAAAAAGTTCATCCTTATACCTACTGAAGAGAGATTCCTAGGAAAAGCAGAAGTTAAAATGTTGCATTTGCTTAGCAGGTGGCTCTTGTTGCCCCACCAATTAATGCAGCAGGAAAGATATTACCTGCTGATCTATGATGGAAAAGGAGCAGGGAGGTCACAGGTGCAGGGCAGAAGGGCCTCTTCCCCAAACAGCTGGGAGGGGAGATTTACCTGTGTTTTGGACAGAGGTGTGGCTGTGTGTATTACAACTATGAAGGTAGCACTTGGCCTAAGATTATTAGCAGAATTATTGTCCTGTTTTTAGCTTGTTCTCTTAAAGGCCTAATAAATATCCTACCCTGGTAAATATGTGTATAGGGAGAAGACTTCTTGTCAGTCAGAAAATAGAATGTCAGAGAGTCTTTCAAGTGACTTCACTGGGCTTTGGATCAGTCCTTTGAAATAGGGCCTTGGTATAGGCTTGACCAGGCTGTATCATGCAGTTTTTTTACAAAATCTTCACGTAATTGTATTGTGCTAAGAGCTGAAAAATCTACATAACATATGGTGCAAATATTTCAAAAGATGGAGAACCAGATATGGAAATATTTGAACTGATGTGGAATGATGGTTGGAATTTTTCCCTTTAGCAACATATTTTCCATGCTGTATCTCATAAAATCCATTCACTGTGAACCTAGTTGTGCACTTTCTGTATAAAGGGCTTTTAAAATAATATAAAAACAAACAGTGAATGGCATCAACTCAAGATTTTTCCTCTCAGTGTCTATTTGCTGGAGAGCAAAAGAAGGCAGCAGTTTATATCTTGGCATGAAGCAGCTGCCACTTCAAAGCCCCATGGTAAGAGTATATGGAATTGGGGCCAGAAACCATTTTTAGCCTGATTAGATCAGGATTAAGACCAGAGAAAAACTCAAAACTAAATCACAATCAGCTGGGGCTCATCTTGGAAAGACCAAAACAAAAAAAATTGGCAGGTATCTAGGCTCTCAGATTACTTTTTAAATGGAAGAATGGGGTTTTTAAGACCGCTTGAAGCTTATGATTACTGAATGGCACGAAGCATTCTTTTTGCAATAAATAAATAAAGTTGATTCTTCACCTTTCCATGAAAAGTAAGTCCTATGTTGAATTGGGCTACTGCAAAAAATGTAGTAGTCAGTGGAATCCCTTGCACGAGTAGGGTTTACTGGAGTGAATGGGGGTTGCAGGATTAGGTTTACACAAAATATGCTATATTCACGCACTGTCTCACAAAACCCAACCCTTCCCATCTAAGGATGAAGCCTTGGACTCACTGAAATCAGTGGAAGTTTTGCCATTGAATTCAGTGTGGCCAGGACTTCACCCTAAGATTTTTGAGCTTGCTGGAGAAGGGCATCTGGGAACTGAGTTTGTATCACATTCGCATTTCTTCAGGCAAGCACATTGTGCTTATGGAATTGGTTGCATTTCATAATATGAGTATGGGGCACAATGCTATTTAGTTTACTAGAGCTCCAAACTGAGTTTGCATTTCTATAAAACCACAAGGATCATATCATCAAGTAAAAGGCAACTATGCTATAAAGATCTCAACTCTAAGGCCAATTTTTATTAGACTTACATGAATATTGTCGACAAGGTCAGTTAGACTAGCAAACAACACTGAATTAGTTATACTGCACGAGTATATAAAACATGCTATGTTAAAATACTGTATATTGTCATATCTGTTTCACATTAATATTGTTTTAAAATCACCATATTTGATGATGGAATTTAATATAGAAGAATTATTGTGGTTTGCGTTAACAGCTTCCAGAAATGTGCTAAGTGGATTACAGTACAGGTAGAAAGCCCTGGTGTCTTGTCCCAAAAAACTGTATAATTTAAGGCCCTGAACCTGGAAAGAGATTTATTGATGTGGACCCCTATGCCCTCATGGAGTCCTTGAGACTTCAACAGGACTCCAAGTAAGCGTAAAGGTCTACAAGGGCAGATCCCTTGGCAAGACTGGGGCTTTAGTATCCGACATGGTGCTTGGAGTGGGGATAAAAAACAGTAAAGAAGGGATCTAAGGGAGAACAAAGGTAACAGCAATAAGATCTAGTGGTCACTTAGCTAGTCATGTGTACATCCTGGTGGTTAAGTTTAAAAGCATTTGCAAGGATAGAATTTCATATTGTGACCACTCTGAATAAGGAGAAGGTGGTAGCTTGGAAAATCAGAAAAAGGAGACATTTCAAACGTGGGAGACAGCATGAATAAAGATACAGAAATGCTTGTGGGAGGATCAGCTGAATAGTGCACTGAGGCTGGTGGTGTTAGTGGAGCAGGAGGGGATAGAGTTGTGTTGGGTCTACAAGGCAAATTTAAGAAATTTAAGCTGAATGTATGACAGGTTTCAGAGGGGTAGCGGTGTTAGTCTGAATAAGAAAAAGGGGAGTCCTTGTGGCACCTTGGAGACTAACAAATTTATTTGGGCATAAGCTTTCGTGGGCTAAACCCACTTCATCAGATGCATGGAGTGAAAAATACAGTAGGCAGATATAAATACACAGCACGTGAAAAGATGGGAGTTGCCTTACCGAGTGGGGGGGTCAGTGCTAACGAGGCCAATTCAATTAGGGTGAATGTGGCCTATTTTCAACAGTTGACAAGAAGGGGTAAATATCAACAGAGGGAAAATTACTTTTTGTAGTGCTAACGAGGCCAATTCAATCATGGTAGATGCGGCCCATGTAGTGAAGGAGAGAGAGCCAGCAGAAGTATTGAAAGGTGTGGGTGGGGACAACATGGTTAAATCAACAGGCAAGGAATAAAGGTAACAGTGTATCACAAAGATGTTGAATGAGAGTCAACAATGTGGTGATGTTGTGAAAAAGGATGATATTCTGGAGGACTGCATTTCAGATACTGGAGGTAACTGTCCTACTCTGCTCGGCACTGGTGAAGCCTCAGCTGGAGTACTGTGTCCAGTTCTAGGCATCACACTTTAGGAAAGATGTGAACAAATTGGAGAGAGTCCAGAGGAGAGCAACAAAAATGATAAAAGGTTGAGAAAGCCTGACCTATGAGGAAAGGTTAAAAAAAATGGGCATGTTTAATCTTAAGAAGAAGACTTAATTTTATCAGATTTCCCCTCAGTCTTTAAATATGTTAAGGGCTGTTATAAGGAGAACAGTGATCAATTGTTCTCCAGGTCTGCTGAAGGTAGGACCAAAGGTAATGGGCTTAATCTACAACAAGAAAGATTCAGGACCAATATTAGGAAAAACGTTCTAACTATAAGGGTAGTTAGCGCTGGAATAGGCTTCTAAGGGAGGTTGTGGAATCCCCCTCACTGGAGGTTTTTAAGAATAAGTTGAACAAACACCTGTCAAGTATAGACTAGGTTTACTTGGTCCTGTCTCAGTGCAGGGTGCTGGGCTTGATGACCTCTTGAGGTCCCTGCCAACCCTACATGTCTATGGTTCTGTAATTTTAGCCACTGTATTTTTAATGGACTGAGTATCAGGGAAGCCTTGTTGTAATCAAGACAGGAAATGATCAGGCATGGATGAGACTTCTAGTTGTGTTCAGATTCCCTTGGTGTATTGTAAGCGGTGTCCATCGCATAGCCTATAGTTTAGCCTGCCTAACACATTCCATTACAAGACCACTGTTTTTGATTATTTATAACTTTGCCAAACTTAAGATGTTTTGGGCTCAAATTTTCCATGCTGGGTATCTGACTTGGTCTGAGTTTGTGTGTGGGCTTTTTGTTTTTGTGTTAAATTTCATCCAAAAATAATTCAGCCATTTCCGAGAATGAGAATAGGGAAAATATATATTGTTTTGCCCATGTTAAAAAAAAAAAAATCTTACAACTATCCATTGAGAAGTTCTAGCAGCTTTGTGATTTGGAGTATGAGCTTGAAATTTGGTGTGTTGGGGGGAGAGCGATCACGCTGGTTTCAGGAATGTTTATCATCCCATGGAAAACCAGCCAAATTTGGCCAAATTATAAATCCCTGAAAATTGAAGTTCGCATATGCTCAATGGAGACGTCTTGAAATTTGGAGGCTACATTCTCCATAGAGTCTGTCTGCACTGAGCATGCTCCATCCTCTCTCAATAAGAACTTAAGAATGGCCATACTGGGTCAGGTCAAAGGTCCATCTAGCCCAGTATCCTATCTTCCAACAGTAGCCAGTGCCAGGTGCCCCAGAGGGAATGAACAGAACAGGTAAGCATCAAGTGATCCATCCCCTGTGGCCAATTCCCAGCTTCTGGCAAACAGGGGCTAGGGACACCATCCCTGTCCATCCTGGCTAATAGCCATTGTTGGACCCCCTCCTCTATGAACTTATCTAGTTCTTTTTTGAACCCTGTTATAATCTTGGCCTTCACAACATACTCTGGCAAGGAGTTCCACAGGTTGACTGTGCGTTGAGTGAAGAAATACTTCCTTTTGTTTGTTTTAAACCTGCTGTCTATTAAATGCCTGTGTGTCAGTTGAACTGGATTTGTGCCATCCCCACAGAGCAACTAAGCTACACTAGCGGCCAGGCAGCATGGAAGAGAAGGAGGAAGAAACCTGACTAGCATGCAGAGGGTGAGAGAAGTGGGGGGCAGGCAGGAGCAAGAGCTGAGAAGTAGGGAGCTGGAGCAGGAGGGAGGGAAATAGCATAGGGGAGGATGGGAGCAGTGTGTACAGGGGCTGGGATTAGGAGTGGAAAGACACATGCAGGAGGATGGATGGAAGGGGGATGGGAATAAAGGGAAGAGGGAAAACGAGGGGAGTAGGAGCCAGCTGAATCAACCCCAGGGAGAGGATACAGGGGTAAGAACTAGGGTAGGATGGGAGGGCCCAGGGACAGGAGCTAGAGAGGGGGCAAAATGGTTTATAACCATTAGACCATGCCCACCTTCCACAATCTGGACCTGAACCAAGGAGATTTTTGTCTTGATATTTCTCTGCTACCAGCAAATAGCAAAACCCACTAGGAAACTGCATTTCATCCCGCCGCTTCTAGTGGCTGGGCCACATAGACAACAGCCTGATACCTCTATCAGTAACTCCCTTAGCTCTAATGGTGGAGGTCTATGCAATGCAAGGTTCCGAGCCAGCTGATGAACCACGTGGGTGTCAATATGGTTCCACAGAATTTCTGTTTTTTTTCAGTTTGCATATTTAAACTTAGGAAATTACATTCAAAAATATCTCTCAGAATGGGTGGATTTTTTTATAAAATTTAAATATAAATATAAAACGCTTGCTTTTATAACGTACTGTATTTTAAAAGGTACACTCACCAGAGGTCCCTTCTCCGGTTTGGTTGGGTTGGGAGGGTATTTCAGTCAGGGTGATAAAAAGATCCTGGCTGTCGGGGAGAACAGTGTGCTGTGTGCTCTCCTCAAGCTTCTCCTCCTCATCTTCCCCATCCGCAAAATCCTCCCATCATTGGAGTCCATGGACGGGGTGGGGTAGTGGTGGCGGCCCCCCCTAGAATCGCATGCAGCTCAGCGTAGAAGCGACATGTCTGGGGCTCTGTCCCGGAGCGTCGGTTTGATTCTTTGTTTTTCTAGTACGCTTGTCTGAGCTCCTTGGAGATTTTTTGAAATGTTTTGGCATTTCGTCTTTTGGAACGGAGTTCTGATAGCACGGATTCCTCTCCCCATACAACGATCAGATCCAGTACCTCCCGTTCGGTCCATGCGGGAGCTCTTTTTCGATTCTGGGACTGCATGGTCACCTGTGCTGATGAGTTTGCCTGGCCAAACAGGAAATGAGATTCAAAAGTTCCTGGGGCTTTTCCTGTACACCTGGCCAGTGCATCGGAGTTCAGAGCAGTCACAATGGTGCACTGTGAAATAGCTCCCGGAGGCCAATACCTTTGAATTGCATCCACACTAACCCTAATTTGAAACGGCGATGTCGATTTCAGCACTAATCCCTTTGTTGGGGAGGAGTACAGAAATGGGTTTTAAGAGCCCTTTATGTTGAAAAAAATGGCTTCGTTTTGTGGATGGGTGTAGGGTTAATTCGATTTAACACTGCTAAATCCAACATAAACTCGTAGTGTAGACCAGGCCTTAGACTTCTGTGTGCCTAAGTTCCATTGACTTTCAGTGAGACCTAGGATTTCAAAGGACCAGATTTTCAAAGGTATTTAGGCATCTGAAGATGCAGGTAGGTGTCTAGTGGAATTTTCAAAAGTGCCTAGGCACCTAACTAATTTGATTTTAATTGCAGTAGGTGCCCAGGTGCTTTTGAAAATCCCAATTGATGCTATCTGCTTCTTTAGGTGCTTAAATACCTTTGAAAATCAGACTGTAAGTGCCTGGCACTTTTAAAAATGAGATTGAGGCTCTTAAGTCAGTTAGGTGCTTCTGAAAATTTCACTCATGGTCTCTTTCATCCTGCACTGTCTGCTGTTAACAAGATGTCTCCATCAATTTTTACCCTGCGCTCTATTTTGGTGTGTGTTTTGTTTGTGTGGGTATGTTGCTATCTTTATATGTTTTTAAATGACTGCAAAGCTATTTATTTTTAATGAAAAATAAACTTAATTAAAATGTTTGCCATGATTTTTTCCCCAACCTAAAAACACGACTTTGCATTTTTTGCTGTGATAATCAGCCGAAATTATGATTTTGTTCCTGTTTATAACAGGCCATATTAACTTCTTTTAAAGCTGTTTTTCCCATACAGTTAGGGCACCGCACAGGTTATGCTAAGCAATATTATTGCTGAGGATATTGGTTACTGTCTGACTAATAAAATAAAGAATATTTCCAGTTTGTGAGATCTGAAAAAATAACCCTATTTTCTAGCAAAATCAAAGAGTCCGCAGAGTGGTTTTGTTTTGTTTTTTTAATTTTACATTTGGTACCAGAATGGATGTATTCTTAACTGTGCTTTCTCTTTTTCTAAGTGTTGGAAAGGAAGATTTCAACAAGACAAAGCAGAGAGGAGCTGATAAGAAAGGGAGTTCTGAAGGAAATATCTGAGCAAGGTGATGACAAATAACCTAAAATTTAGATCTTAAACTCTAAGCATGGACATTATTATCACGTTGTTCCATTTTATAATGAATATCAGCTATCCAGTTATAAAAAGGCAGATTTGGCAAAACACTGGCAGCAAGTGGGAGAGGCAGTTTGACCAAGAGGATAGGGCACCAAACTTGGAGTCTGGAGACCTGGAGTTTGTTCCTGGTTCTGCTGTTGACTTGCTGTGTGTTCTTGGACAAGTTACTTAACCTTTCTGTGTTCTCTGTAATACTTAGCACTTTTGTAAAGCAAATTGAGTTCTGTAGATGAAAAGTGCTAAGTAATTAATGTTACTTTTTGAAATCAGTGATTCAGAGGATATTTTGAGTTGAGCAGTTCTTTCCAAAACAGCTGGAGGATGATATGGCGATTATGGATGAGAAAACTAAAAACTTTGGGGCCCTGCCACTTACCATTTGGGGTATCAGAGTAACAGCCGTGTTAGTCTGTATTCGCAAAAAGAAAAGGAGTACTAGTGGCACCTTAGAGACTAACCAATTCATCGGATGAAGTGAGCTGTAGCTCACGAAAGCTTATGCTCAAATAAATTGGTTAGTCTCTAAGGTGCCACAAGTACTCCTTTTCTTTTTGCATTTGGGGTATGTGTACACTGCAGTTAAAAACCCATGGCTGGCCCATGCCAGCTGACTGAGACGAAGGGGCTGTTTAATTGTGATGTAGACATTAGAGCTCAGGCTGGAGCCCAGGCTCTAGGACCCTGCAAGGTTTTGGGGGGAGTCCCACAGCTCAGAGTGCAGCCTAAGCCCAAATGTCTACACGGCAATTAAACAGCCTGAGCCCTGTGAGCCCAAATCAGCTGACATGGGGCAGACACGGCTGTCTGATTGCAGAGTAGAAACACCCTATGTGTCACAAGTGTAAACCAAAGCAAGCAACTCAACAGCTGGTGTTTCCAATATTGAGAGGTAACAGGTGCAGTATCTCACACACACCACCACCATCACACATGCTACATTCAAATAGCAGAGGCATAAGGAGCTTTGAGGAAAACTCCCTTTGTTTAAAAACACAGCCAGGTTTAGTAAATGGTAAACATAGCAAGATGTATTATGTAAAGCTTGTGTAAAGCATTGTTACCTAACTCCGATTATACCTGAAGGTTTTCAGCAGTATGCACATCTCTCTTTAAAATGTTGTTTGTTTCTGCTGTTCATAGTGGTAGTGTTTGTACTATTCTTGATTTAATAAAAAAAATCTAGAGCTAATGTAATCTTTGTCTAATATAATTTTAGTAACTGCAATGCTTTTCCATCTCCTAAAATTAATCCATTTGTCATGAAGACTAAAAAGACAACAGTAAAAGGAACTGACTAAGAATCTAGTGGACTATAAAAGTCTTAGAGGACAGGTTCTGATATTTCTAAAAATAGATTTCCACTAAAAAAAAAGTTTTACTCTGACTGACCCGAGGAATCAGTGTAATGAATGTTAGGTGTGAAGTCAGGGATAGCTTAATATTTATATTCCCTGCAGCTTCATATACATTAATATTTAGAAACGGGGGGTTATTTTTATATCTGCTAGTGCTGGGGCGTGTCTCTAGACACCCTTGCAGTGTGTGTATCAGAGCATGACACTCAGCACATCTGGGTTTTAAGCTTGTCTTTGCTACTGTCTTGTTCTGTGGCTTAGAACAAGGAACTTAATTGCTCTGTGAATCAGTTTACTCATTTGTAAAACCAAATTTTTAAAAATACTTTTCTTTTGTGGTGCTGTGAGGCTTAGTTGATTGATGTTTGTAAATTGCATTTTGGTGGGAAAGGGCAATAAGTGCAATGTTTTTTAATCTCTAACTTTGATTAGAACAAGATTTAAAATAAATGAGCTAAAAATGGACACACAACGGCTGTTATTTCTTTAGCCTGCCTTCCTTCCCCCTACCCCAGAGTTAGGGTGACCAGTCAGCAAATGTGAAAAAATCAGGAAAGGGGGTGGGGGGATCATAGGAGCCTATATAAGAAAAAGACCCAAAAATTGGACTGTCCCTATAAAATTGGGACATCTGGTCACCCTACCCAGAGTACTCGGTATTCTGTTGTAATACACATTAAATTCTCGTTCAGATTGGGTCAGTACAAAGAGAGAAAAGGATAGGAAGGTGAAATATTTTCTCCCTTGTTTAAGAAGGGGCATCTGTTCATTTCTATGCTTCCTAGAATGCTTCTTGCTTTACATGTGATAAACATGTATGTTTTAAAGAGCAATCTAAAAGAAGACAGAGTAGACGCTTGATGCTCTGAGAAAGAAGGCACACAAAGATAGGAGAGTAAAAGTTGGAAGGAAGGGAATGGTTAAGCAGGATGGAGAGGAGGAAGGGATGAGCACAGAGATGTAGACAGGTAAAGGAATTGCCAGGTCTTGAAGGTGAGAATGAGAAGTCTGAACCAGATGTGGAAGGTGGTCAGGGGAGTGGCATGATAAGGCCAATCAGTGAGGGAGATAATTTTGGTGACAGCATTTTGTGTAGCTTAAAGAGTGGATGGGGGGAAGTGGTGAGGCTAGTGAGGACAAGTTTATAGCAGTGAAGGGGCTGTGGGGGAAGGTATTTAACTTTGGAGGTGGAGAGGAAAGTATGGGTTTATGACAGTCTCAGTATACAAAGGACTGAAGGAGAGACAGAGGAGTCAACTATGACAGCACAGTGAAAAAGAAGATTGTGGAATTATCAGCAGTAATGAACAAGGAAGGGAGAGGAATTTAAGAAAGTGGAGTTCTATTTTTATCACGTTGAGTGGGAGCAGGTGTCTCGATAGCCAGAATGATAGAATCAGAGTCATAAGACTGAACAACGGGGGAGATCAAGGATAAAGACCAAGATTTGAGATTCATAAAGATGGTAAGAAAAACTATGTAAGAGGATGAAAATAAAGGGAAGGCAGAGTAGGCCAAGAACTGAATGCCACAAGACTCCAGCAGAGCAGGAGGAGGACAAGGAGCTATTGAAAAAGTCAACAAAGCAGCAGTTGGAGACAGAAGACGAGAATTGAGATAGAAAAAGTAATAAATTTTAGTAGGGAGAGAATTCAGTAGGAGGGGAAAGGCAGGAGGCACTTGAGAAGAAAGGTAAAAGAGAATGTCTTAGAAATGACCAGAAAGAACATAGTTGATTATCTTAATAAGGACAGTGAAGTATCTTAATAAGGAGTGGAAATCAGATTGTAGTTAGTCAAGGACAGCATAAGTAGATAATGTCCTCCAGATGTTTGGAGGCAAAGAGTGAGGAGCAAGATGCACTGAAGGGAGGGTGTGTGTGTTAAGGACAGGTTCTTAAAAAGATTGAGGAAACTATAGATAAATATTAGTAAGTAAAGATAATCTGTTGTAAGAGGTAGGGCAAAATTTGGTCTGCATAATCTTTATTACTTGTCTGATGCATGACTTAGAATTCATCTTGTGTTTCAAGGTTCAGTTTGAAGGGCAGGAAATTGGATGATAATAATCTATGTTACTTGTTAACTGGGCACATGTGATCTGGAAGTCACAAACTCAGTGAATGGAGAGCCTTATAACATACTATTAGAGAGTTGGTTAGAGTAGAACTTCATCAAAATGTTTTATACATAAAATAAATTAATGTGAAATTGTGCTTTTCTTTCATGGAAACTTAAAACCTGAAAAATCACTGAGTTGACAACAAATGGAGAACTAGCTCTTGAGCAGGCTGTAAAATTGGATAATGGCTTTTTAATCTTCATTTTAGCTGGTGATGTAACAGTAAATTTTGAAACCTCAAATGGACACACCATAACAATCAGTGAAGAAACCATCCAGGAAGAAAATGTAATAAAGACCACAGAAGACAATGGCTCCTTATCAGCCAACGCGTCTGCTGAGGAAGGAAAAAAAGAAGATAAAAAAGGTAAACAAACAAATCTTCATATTCTCACAAACCTTTATGGGTCATAAAGGGGAAAGTGGTCTGAGCACAGAAGTGGGAGTCAGGAAGGTCTGATTTCTAATCCCTGACTCCAGTGCTGAGTCCATTTCTGGCTTCAGGCAAGTTTCTATTTCAGATTCTCCTTCTGTAAAATGGGGATAATAATACATAGTGTAAGAGTGCATCCTTACCTCATGGGTACCCCCTCATTGCTGGTCACAGCACTGCACAGAGCTCTTGTCTCTGGCACTCTCTATAAGGCTTTTCCTCAAACCTGCAACTGTCTAAATCCTGCTCAGGGCATACTTGGCTTGGCCTTCTGGTCAAGTCACATGAAAGTCTAAAGCCTTTCTAAGGAAGCATGAGTTAGTCCAAATGGAGGTTCAAACAAGTCTTCAAACTAATGGCCCTTCCACCCCTCTCACTAGTTCCCCTGTTATATCCTGTCTGTTAAGCCTTAGCCCAGAGCTTCTCCCCCCACTAGAGAGACCTCTCTCTCATAACTGAGCTCCCTCAGGCTACTTATAAGGCCTAATTTTACCTTCTTTAGGCAAGAGGTAATTAGTTAATCACTTCCCCAGCTGTAGAGCATGACTAATTGGGGTTCTTCCCCTTGCCTTTAGTGGATGGTGGTTAAGCCCCTTTATACATACTTATTAGCCTTTTGGGATTGTTGAAGAAATTAGTTCATGTGCACAATTTTCAAAAGTGCCCAGAGTGATTTATGAGCTTATGTCTCGGTGTCAAAAGTAACTTGGGAAGCTAAATCCCACTGACTTTCAGTGAGTCTCAGCCACCTAAGTGTCTAAGTCACTTTTGAAAATTGAACTTCGGCTCATAAGTCACTTACGTGCTTTTGAAAATTTGATCCCATGTCTGTAAGGTGCTTTGTAGAAGGCAACATATACATGCTAAATATTATTATTTGGCCAAATCATGAAGTCAGTTTAGCTTATACTGTCTTCACTCAAACTTCTATTGACTTCATTAGAAGTTTGATGGAATAAGGAAGAGTAAACACGGAGTGAAGATCACAGGATTTGTCCCGTAATTGTTGTTTCTTTTCCAACATATCTGGTAATGCACACTGCTATTTCATTGTCAGTGAAAATTACTCTTGAATTACAGCCTGTTTGTTAGACTTTCCTGAAAAGTATCAGGAATGCAAAGGGTCGGGATCTCTCTATTTCTGGATGTTTGATTTAACAGCCTTTCCAAAATATTCTGGTAGGCTTGTCTAGTGAGAAGTGCTCCTCAGAAGGTTGAGTGTGTCAATTCAGCTAATCACACAAAAAGTTTGGATCCTTCTCCAAACTGTGCAAACCTTTTGGAGCTGCAAAATGTGGCTGGAAATCTGAGAACTGGCTTTCTTGTGAGATTTCCAGTACTTGCTGCCCTCAGTTGAGCCAGAAAAACAAGACCAGCCCTTCTCATGGTATTTTGGCACATCCTGCTTCTGGTCCCAGCCAGGACTAGGAATGCGTAGATTCAGTAGAATGGAAAATAATGGGAAGGGAAAACTCACCAAAAAAGAGTTCACATTGATTTTGGGGCTAAAGATTATGTCAATTATTATTTTATGCTTTTCTACTCCGGGGTTTTCCTTGAAACATTTAAGAGCAAAATAACATTTTATTTTAATTGTGATTTGATCCTACATGGCTGATCCTGCAGAATTTAGAGTTCTAGTTAAAATAGAAGGTTCAAAGTCTACATATGTTTGCTACCTTCTATACCTACTGTGACTGCTTTGTAGAGAGCCATTCCAAACCCTTACCACAAAAGCTATCTGAGAATCGAGGAATACGTAACTATGATACCTCTTCTCTCCAATTCCTCTGAGAAATTGAGATGCTTTGGGGAAGCGATGTAATAAAAATAAGAAAAGTGGGATTTTGATCTTCTAGTTTCAATAAAGTTTTAGTAGTATTACATAGGGGATATAAAGCACTTTGAATTTGAATAGGACAATGGAAATATTAGAGGGCCAATCCTGCAAGAAGTGGTGAACGCACTCCTCCCACTTGCTGAACAAAAGCAGCATAAGCCCATTGCACTTCACTGGAGTTACTCTTGACTTACACCACATTAAGTAAAAAGACAGTTGGGCCTATTAACTTCAGTTGGAGTTTAAGGGAAATGATGTGCTCGTGGCCTCAGAAAGAGTCTGTGTCAGAACTGGAATTGCAATGCAGGAGTTCCTGACTCACTGTCCTGTGCCCAGGTCATGGAACATGCTGCTCTCTCTGATGACAACTCTCACTCCGTCATAAAAATCAAAATATGAGAGCTTCAAAGTTAGCTCAAAAATTCAGGGTAACGTATTCAGGAAGTACAATCCCATGGCAGATACTCTTAACCATTTTAGAGGTACTGTACTTGTGCATAAATCTTAAAGGAGAATTTTTGCCTACTTGACATGCATATGAGGACTGGAGTCAGGATTAATTCCTTTCATTTAGTATCAGGGCATGCTGCAGTAATCAATATTGACAGACCAAAGTGTTTTTAAAAAATCATGAGATTTAAAAAAATGTGGAGGGGTCTTTCTACCTGTCTTCTGGATTTTGAGACTGTAGAGTTCATGTTTTCAAGTTTTCCCCACAACCAGGAGGGCTAGGAACTTTTCAAAAAAAAAAAAAAGTGAGATTCTCACAAGACTCCAGGATCTGGGGCTTTTAAGAAAAACAACAAATATCACAAGACTCTCGGTAAAATTGCAAGAATTGGCAACACTGGAAATGGAATATGTTAGGAGTTAAAGGAAGAACCATCCCATGGTGATCTGTAGAGGTAGAGAAACAGGGGCAAAGAATAGACTGAAACATACAATGTAAAATGAATTAAGCAAAAGTGTATGAAACAAAAAAAACCTTCCAAGTTGTCCTGTGTGCTGCCAAACAATTCTATAAACTATAAACCCATCTGCTGCTTGTCAGTTTACAGATGCTTCTAACATTTTGTGAAAAAATTCCCTTTGGCAGCTTAATAATGTAACTGTTGCTATTTGAAATAATGATAGGGTGTCAGTCATCCAAGTGGCATGTTTAAAAGGAAATTCCTCCCTGGCATAAGGATAATGAGGAGCTGCTGACAGTTTTTACATGCAACGGGTAATTGATTATTGAGCCTTTGCAGATGCGAAACCTGGATATTGTTATAGATCATTTATTTACTCTGTGAACTCCAGTGTTTTTTAAAAGGAAAATGACCCGGCACCTTTCAAGGAAAATGAAGAGCTTAATTATGGCTGTCCTGTGTAGGTACACGGGAGTGGAGAAGAGGGAATAGGGAGCTTCTAAGTACCTCCCCACTCCAGTTCACCCACACAGAAGGCAGATGTAATTGGGTTGCTGGAGCTACAGAAGTGCTAGGCAGAGAGATTGCCAGTCTGGCTCCAGATTGGGCAAAAGTGTGGAGGAGGGGTAAAGCCAAGGACTTGTGCTTTTCCCTCCCCATCATGTGCACTGCCCCACCCACGGACAGGAAGCAGCACTAGGGAGAGCACAGGTTACACTTGTTGTAGAAAAAGTGTCAGAATTGTAACTGCTAAGGACGATCCTCCCATCCCTTCCCCAAGCACTCCTGAGGCAGTGTGCTTACTCCTCACTACACAGCATAATACCTCCAGTGCCCCTGGCAGGATTGCTCTTCCTTCTCCGTCTCTGGCTCACTGTCTTAGTTTAGAACCTTAAGCATTCAGTTCAGTTTAGTTTACAAAACTGATTCAATCTGTTTTTATCCCCACTAGTTAATTTCACGCTTCGTGGTTTTCTTGGGCTTGAGGAAATATTTGGCTGAATACCCAGGAGCAAGATAGTGATGGGAACGGGGACGGAAAAGTTTAATTTTGCAGCCTGGTAGCCAGCCATGATTATTAGTGCTGTAAAAAACTATAGTAATGTTGGAAGCCAGGGCTGGTGTCTGGATGCTGTGAGACTGAGCACAAGGTTCTGAAATGTTCCTAAGCATTTACAGTAGATCAGCTGAACAATGCTGTGTGTTCTGGTGGATTTCTGCATGTCCCCCACTGCAGGAAATTTGCATGTTGATTTCCGGCTGGATTTCACAACATCTGTGAGTCTTTTTCCAACGGAGAGTTCTATTCCAAGCTTCAACAAAAGCTCTGCGTTTTAACTCATTGTGATGTAGCTTCTTACCCCTTCTATTTGTCCACCGATCCCTTATCTCCCTTCAGTGTAGTTTTTTATTTGAGCATGTAAGCCAGTGGGCTAACTCTCTGGCCCATGCATGAAAAAACAGTCTCCAGCCACAGATTTTCAGTTCTGTTTTCTTCAGGGCTTTGGTTTCTTCAAAGTAAAACTATTTAACACAAGTTCAGCATATCAACCACATCCTTTTCCCCTCACCCAGTGACTTCTGCAGGGGCCTATCTACCCCTTAAAGGATTCCAGACCTGTGGAGCCTGAGTCAAGGCAAGCGTCTGTTTCCTTCTCGTTCATAAGTTGCTCCCTGCAGAATTACACTCTGCAAACCATTCCACTGAGAGGCATATGTAAACTAGCCTCTCTCCCCTGACCCAAAGACTCCTGCAGATTCCCTTGTACAAGGCCTCTTGCGCACTGTGCTGTTGATACAAGTGGTGACATAGAGTTAGAAGTCCACAAGTGGCTACCCCCATGTTCTTAATTAACCATGTCAATGCTCTGTATGCAAGCAGCCATAGGGAAAAATCCCTCTTCTTCTCACAGCAGTTTCATTTTTGCAGTAAGCTGTGATAACCACATGCTGTTTGCAACACTCCTTTTCCATAGCATCACCCGCTGAGTTACACTTTTCTTCCTGGAGGGGGTGACTTTGCTGTTGATGTGAATTAGGTGCCTGAGTTGCAACTCTAGCTGTTCTCTCTTCCTGAGTCTGCTGTGTTGCTGTTTCCTTGTGGTGCTCCTCTAGCATTAGAAATAATACTACTAGAACAGTATGAGATAATGCTGTGATAGATTGAGAAAAACATTGGTCTTTCATTATTAAATATCCCCAGCAATTAACAACAAGTTAACAGTAAATTTATGAATATGCAGGGAGTTATTTCTAAACATTATGGCCAGAATTTTCAGAAGGGTTTGACCGCCACCATTGGGACCCTGGTTTAAAAAGACTTCAGTTGTCACTTATAAAATAAATAGTCAAATTTTCAAAAGAACTCAGCATGTTTGGGTATCACGTCCTTTTGAAAATCAGGTCACAGTGAAAGCTGCTGGATGGTGAACATTTTGTAAACCTGGACGTCGTTTAGGTGTCTACACAGCAGGAGCAGAGCTTTCTCTGGCTCTCGTTGTGGGTGCTCAGCATCAGAACATCTGGCCCTTAGGGAAATATATTCTAAATATAAATGCAATATTGATTGAAGCTCTGAATGAGGCATTAACATTTGCTTTGTTTTTGTTTGTTTCTAAAAGGGTAATTTATGGGTGGATTGTCTTGGTCCAAGTGATTGCTCCCTGTCCGAATCTGGTACAAGGTGATAGTGACTAAAAGTTACTCCCATCTGATGGCTGTTTCAGGTTGTTTTATAAAATGAGTTGGTCATCTTGGTCCAGTTCCAAGTGGACGGATGTCCAAATCAGAAAATAGCACCTCATAGCTGGTGCTGGCATACCATGGAGATGGGTATGGAGAAACGGACAGATAGAGTTGGCTCTGATGGCTATTGCTGTTGTCAGTCTCAGCTGAGGTGTCAAAGAATGAATAGTCATTAAGATTAAGTCATGTACAAGCAGAATCACACTGGGGGATTCAGATAAGAACATAAGAATGGCCATGTTGGGTCAGACCAAAGGTCCGTCTAGACCAGTATCCTGTTTTCCAACAGCGGCTAATTCCAGGTGCCCCACAGGGAATGAACAGAACAGGTAATCATCAAGTGATCCATCCCCTCTCGCCCATTCCCAGCTTCTGGCAAACAGAAGCAAGGCACACCATCCCTGCCCATCATGAAACAAGCTCAGAAACAGTTTCCTTACCTTGTAAAATGTCTTTTTTTAAGCTTTTCCCCCCGTTTTTTTTTTTTTAGTAGTTTATGTTATAACACAGTAGTGTACTGTATTTGCCTTTTTTGGGGCTCTGCTGCTGCCTGATTGTGTACTTCCAATTCCAAATGAGGTGTGTGGTTGACCAGTCAGTTCATAACTCTGGTGTTCGTAACTGAGGCTCTGCTGTATGCAAGAAGAGATGTGACATGGTCAAAGTGATGGACTAGAGAAATGATCCTTACAACAGCATTCTGGATAGATATGACTGGGGCAAGATTGCACTCATCAAGACCAGAGAAAATGATGCTGCAGGAATTGAGATGTGAGACAATAAGATTTCTAGTTGTGTGGATGGATGGGACTGTGCTATTAAAGACCAATCTGTTTGTCTACTTCCTGAAGACCGTGTGGAGCTAATGGAAGATATTTTATTAATTGATTTAAGTTCTGCACTCTTAGTCCAGAGCTGGGGGAATTGAAATTCATGATTTTTTTAAATGGCTGACATCAGGAAGGGTCCAGTTGGGAATTTCACTGAACCAGCCATAAGACTGAAATCTCTCGTCTGATTTTTCTCTCCCACTGGCAGCTTCTGTCATAATCTTGCCTTTTAAAAATAGGCGGGCTTCCTTCATATATCTTCTGCTGCTGTCTTGATACTTTCTTCCACTGCATCAAAGTAGAAGTCATCATTGAAAAGGGAAGCTGGGGAGAATTTTGAGGCAGATGCATAGGTGCTGTAATGACTAGGTAGATATGCACAGAAAATGTATTATAAAAGAGGAAAGGAATGTTTAATAAATATATCTCCTCCTTCTCCCTGAGTGTGTCTGATCCAGGAACAAAAAGCAAGAGAGCTGAGAGATAGTTCAAGGGGTCAGTGAGCAAAAGTAGCCCTCAGTTTAATAGTTGTAAAAGGTTGTCATAATGTATCAAAAGTATTAGCAAGAACAGCCAAGTCCATAATGTTGTAAGCTTAGGCTGGAAATAAAGAATGACAAAATCAACAGTTAGTGTAAACTGATTGTGCTAGATAACCCAGTAAGTGAAAAGGAATGAACTGTTTGTCTTCATTCCCACAACATGTGAAAACCAATAAGTGTGCATGCTGTGTGTAATTATGACCAATGACACACTGGCTCAAGTTCACCATTGCTAGACCACAGCATTGGTCCTAATCTTTTATCCCTGATCCTGCGATAAAGCAGTGTAATTGTTGTCTAACACGTTATTTGTCTTTCATCTACTAATCTTTACAGTGAAGAAATGCTGCTTATTTTTTGGGAATGGATTAGAGATGTAGTAACATAGAGGGTGGAAGGCAGGACAAAGAGATCCAGAAATGGCCACTTGGCATGCAGAATCTGGTTCTAATATGATCTTAATTGTAAGAGCTGGTACACAGATTGCCACTGATTGCCAAAAATAGCTACCTCCAATATCAAAGGTAGCTATTTTTAGAAATACTTTAACTATGCACTTTTCTCCTCTATTTTCCCAAACATTGTGCTTGTCACTAACAGGCAAGTAAGACATTTGTGATTTTTGACACACGCTTACTGTTATATAAAGTGTTTTTGAAAAAGGTCAGGAAGGTTACCTGGAGACTGAACAAGTGCTGGGCTAGAATGATGGAGTAGAATAGAATTTCCATCTGGCAAGCACCTAGACACAACCACACGATGCAGAATTTTATGGAGACTACAAACTCTACTTTGATTTAGGAATTATTGATTCTTGACAACACTGTCAGTGCTGGCAGTCACAATCAGAGTCCGTGCAAGGGTGGGTGAGTATTCCCATGCCAAATAACATTCCATTTAATTTGGCTTCAGTTCTGCCTGAAGAATAGAGGTACTGTGAGGAAGATGCCTGAATAAAGTTACCATTTTTAGCAAACATGCTGTGGTACAGGAGAATTAGCTGCTGCAGCTGAAATTTCCAGCCACTGCCAGGTTTGGTAACCATTGAACCTGTGACTGTGGAGATGCCCCCATTTATTGAATGGTCACAAATTTAATACAACGCTATACATTTTGCTGCTCTCAAGGGAAGGAAAAAGAACCTCAGGGAATTTGTTTGAGGGAAGGATGGAGCTCCTGGATTCTAACACTGACTCAGACTGTAGTTAGCAGACCAATCAGTGCTACTGCAAGTCAAGGGTGGAACTCAGAAACCTATGGGATAGATAAAAATTGAGAGAAGCAGGGTACGTGCTCCATCCTCCATAAAAAGGTTTTCAGTTGAGACCTAGTGTAAGATTTCATTGGGGTGATGCATTGTTATTAAATAAGAGAAGAGGAACTCTCTTCCGATTCCCAAGAGGTTAAGCAGCAGCATCTAGCTTGTCATTGCATTTACATTGTGTATGTCTGTGTCAGTCGGCTTCTGTTCACTTTCTTCTTTGTAGAGAGCACTGTTAACTGTCCTGAAAAACCAGCATCCCATGCTCCACTGCCTCCTAAGTCTAAGCCTAAGCCTAAAAAAGCATCAATACCTTCAAAAAATGCTCCTGCTGCTGCCACTGCCACCAGCCATAAGAGTAATGAAGCACCTCATGTTAAAAAAAAGGTCAAGGCTCCTGCTAAGCAGCCCCCTGTCCCACCTCCCAAGCCAACAGGTCACAATGCAAATCGAGAAGCTGGTGAGTACTGGATAGGCAGTGCCAGAATGGTGGGTGCATGTGCATGGGGTTGCTTGTGCTAATTATTCTCTGTGTAAATTGTAATTACTAATGAATCTGCACCTTACTAGCTCTCCATTGGGCTCATACTTTGCTGTATAAAAGCTCCTCTGAAAATGGAGAAATCACTTTGCTGTCTAATGTCTGGATATGTGAGATTAAGTACTATACAGAGGTGATGTAGAATACACAGTTAACTGCAAAAACTGAGGGTAGAGGTGTTGGGAGAAGCTGCAGAGGAAAGGGTGAGTTCCAAGACAAAATTTATCTTTGTTACTCCTCCAAAGCTCTGGGAAATGTATCACTACATATTTCTCCTGGAAATAACTAACATTTCAGTAAATTTTATAAGACTACAAGTTCTCTTAAGAGGGCAGAATCTAAAACCACTAACTTAGCCCTAGAGACTCAAATATATTTGCCTCTAGCTGCTAGAATGATTATAGCTCATTGAAAAAGTCCAACTATTCCCTCAGTTGATGGATACTTTTCAAAGATACAGAATAGCCTTATCATGACAAACTATGTTGCCAGATAAATCGCAGATATACCTACCCATTGGGATACTGTGTAGCTATCAGTTAGCAATGATATTGTAAGCAGTCAAGCCTACAACACTAATATCCTTTGACTGAGAGTGGTTATAAATTATAGGATGACCCAAAAAAAAAAAAAGTAAAACCACCAGAAGGCAATTAAAACACTAGTGAGTTTATAATCAGTGCACTTTGTTTATGCACTAGGCCAACTGGAAAGCTCGTTCAGTGCCTCCATTTTTCTCTCCAAATATATCACCATTGATAGATTGCAGATGTTGGCAGGTTTTGCGTTTGAAGCATGAAAGAAGAATCCTATTGAAGACACTACAAAGCTGCTAAAGTTTTGATAGTCACGTTACCAGAAAAAGTCTCATTCATGAACTTGACATTAACTACACCAGTTACCCAAATGTTCACTTTTAACCCAGAATGCATTGCTTGTATTCCACATTCAGGTGGAAAACTAAGTTCTTACAGGGTTGGGAAACTTTCTGACAAGGTAAAGCTAATAGATTTTTTTTATAGAAATAAAGCAATGGATTTAGGTGAAGAAGGTGATTAGATCCGTATTTTGAATTTAGGTAAATAATTATCTTACTTGTGTGCTTAAAATAGGTGCTATCCTGGGGCCTGATTCTGTCCTCAGTGATTTTGTACAACTCACACTCCTGGGAGAATTCTGTGCCAGAAAATTAAAAATTATGCGCTAAAAAATTTAAAATACTGCGCCAAAAAATACTGCAAAATTCTGCAGATTGTATTTGTCAAAATAATGCAATATAATCACACCAGTTTCAATTGTTTTGGTAAGTTATTTAAACTACAATACAGGAAAAAAGTCACAATAGCTATTCAGCATTTCCTAAATACATGAAAGTTAAATGACAAATACTTGGTAACTAATACCCTGCATTCCAGTTATAATCCTGGATTTTCATTTAAATTACATTACAGAACACCAAACGGAAAAATAAAAAGTAGAATGTCATTTTAAGGGCTGGTCTACACTGGCAACGCTAAAGTGCTGCAGCAGCAGCGTTGCCATGGCAGGGCTTTAACGTGGCTTGTGTAGTCGCGGCAGAGCACTGGGAAAGAGCTCTTCCAGGGCTCTAAAAAAAACACCTCCATGAGGGGCGTAGCTACCAGTGCTGGTGCACTGTCTACACTGGTGCTTTACAGCGCTGAAACTTGCTGCACTCATGGGGGTGTTTTTTTCACACCCCTGAGTGAGAAAGTTACAGCACTGTAAATATCCAGTGTAGACAAGCCCTAAATTGCTCAGACTTTTCACACATGAAAGTCATACAGTTTTGCTAATCATTGTCCTGGACCTAGCTGGGTACTTTGGAAAGTGCTTGGTTCTGATTTTCCTGACATTTTATTGACTACTTGGTAAATGTTTTATTTGCCCTCAGAAGTCCTTTTATTTTTATTTTTTTTAAATGGGTAACTAAAAATATAATCCCATTATGCCACTTTGGCACAGGAAAAAAGTGAGAAAGCACATAGATCTTCCTAGCTGATTCCCTTACTGTCATTTATAAGGCTTACATCACTCTGGCAATGTAAGGTTTCAGAGTAACAGCCGTGTTAGTCTGTATTCGCAAAAAGAAAAGGAGTACTTGTGGCACCTTAGAGACTAACCAATTTATTAGAGCATAAGCTTTCGTGAGCTACAGCTCACTTCCTCAGATGCATATCGTGGAAACTGCAGCAGACTTTATATATACACAGAGAATATGAACCAATACCTCCTCCCACCCCACTGTCCTGATGGTAATAGCTTATCTAAAGTGATCATCAGGTGGGCCATTTCCAGCACAAATCCAGGTTTTCTCACCCTCCACCCCCCCACACAAATTCACTCTCCTGCTGGTGATAGCCCATCCAAAGTGACAACTCTTTACACAATGTGCATGACAATCAAGTTGAGCTATTTCCTGCACAAATAAGATAATATTAGATAAGCTATTACCAGCAGGACAGTGGGGTGGGAGGAGGTATTGGTTCATATTCTCTGTGTATATATAAAGTCTGCTGCAGTTTCCACGATATGCATCTGATGAAGTGAGCTGTAGCTCACGAAAGCTTATGCTCTAATAAATTGGTTAGTCTCTAAGGTGCCACAAGTACTCCTTTTCTTCTGGCAATGTAGGGGCCTTAAAACTTTTACAGGCTTTTATGCTTATGGGGGAATTGACTGAGACTGAGAACAGTTAACTAATAATAGAATAATTAACAATGTTACTATGCAGGCAGGTTGCTACATTTCTGTCTCAGAGAATGAGATCAATTAACCATCAACAGAAACATTAACAAAATGTGGTTATTTTTACAAAAGCTATTTTCTTTAATTTAAAAACAAACAATTTTCAGTAACATGATACTAATATTTAATTGTTTTTTCAGTTCTCAAGAAGTTATATTTTACTGAGCATGCAGGCTGCTACACTTCTGCCTTTGGGACAGAGCCTTCCTCCTGCATGACAAAAAAGACCTACCCTCGTCCGCAGTATCAAGAGAGAAGGACAGAGTCTCTCTCACTTGTTGGCCAGCCCCGCACCCTGACGGTGATCAACGTCTGCCCCGCAGGCACGCATGCCCAGTCCCCCTCCCCCTGCAGTGATTTGCGTCTCTGAAGCTGCTCCAGGCACGCTGGAACAGACCTACTGCCTGGGTTGCCGGGGAAGAGATGCGTGTCCCCCCACAGATTTCTTTTGCATTTTTCTGCACGGCGGCCACAGAAATATGCGGGCCAAATGAATTCTGCACCCCCTCCTGGGCGCAGAATTCTGTCAGGAGTAACTCCATAAAATTATTTAGATTGCATGAGTATAACTGAAACCTGCATTTGATCTGTTGGCTATTAAAGTAATACAGACTGTGCTAATAATTTATTTCAACATTAGGTATATCATGTTCCTTTAAAAGATGGAAAAAAAATTATCCGTTTTACACTGCGAAAAGAAAAGGAGTACTTGTGGCACCTTAGAGACTAACCAATTTATTTGAGCATGAGCTTTCGTGAGCTACACGTGAGCTTATGCTCAAATAAATTGGTTAGTCTCTAAGGTGCCACAAGTACTCCTTTTCTTTTTGCGAATACAGACTAACATGGCTGTTACTCTGAAACCTGTTTTACACTGGTGGCTTTCAAAATATTTAGCACACTATACCTATTGTAAGGCCCCAAGTACACTTATGGCAATACATATAAATAGAGCTGGTTGAAAATAGCGAGTTTTCCATCACAAATTATGATGAAAATAGAAAAAAATAATTTTCTTTTAAATTTTCCATGGAAAATGTCAATTTATTGAAAACTGAAATATGTTGCCCCAAAATTGCAATGCTGTTGTGGTGCCTCATGGGAGTTGTAGGGTTCTCTGGTTGGACTACTTCTCCAGTGAGGAACCATGGTCTTGCCTCCTGGAGAGGAGAGGCAATGCATCATGGGAATCCCCAGCCACAATATACCTTAGAATATATAGGCCAGCCAGTGAGCCCAGCCCATGGAGGAGAATGGGGACATGAGTCAGCTGAGCTTCTGTTCTCATAAGGTACCATGGCAGTATTTCCAAATTGGAAAAAAAATCTGGTTTTAGCTGAACTATTTTTTATTTATTTATTTAGATGAAAAATTGAAATTTTCCATGGAAAGCAAACATTTTTCACACAAAAAAAATTTACTTAGTTGAAAACCCAATTTTCCATCAAAAGACCAGTTCTGATGGAAAAATTTCAGCCAGCCCTAACAATGACAAGAATGATAATACTGCTGACCCAGCTGAAATTAGGCAGGCGATGTCACAGAGAAACATTCTTGCAGTTTTCCAGCCTGATTTCAAGTCCAGAGAGGTTCTAAGAAAGAGACAAGATTTTTCAATACCCTCACCTTTTGAAGTTTAACCAGTGACTATTATAGATTGATTGTAGATTCTGTTCCGGTTTTTAACTTCAAGCATGTGTCTAGCCTTGCTGATTTCAACCCTGTGTTTAATGCTTTACTGGATCAAGCTGTATGCTGGATCTCAGCATCTTGCAGGATTAAGCCCTTTGTAAGCACCCTTCACCTTCACAGAAAGGTTTCTACTAAATATTGAGGAGGAATAAGATACTATTTGTTTCCATTGCAAGTTCCCACTTCTGCTTTTACATTTCTTTTCTTTTTGATTGATTGATTTGTAAATTAGTTGCATATGAGCGGAGCTTTAGGGGTAATACCTGCTTTACAGTCAGGTCCTGCTTTTGTGCATTTTACAGCTAGTTTGTGACATAAAGAGAGCAGCAAGTGATTTGCCTAAGGTTGCACCCTATACCAGAGAACCTTCTAAATGTCTGTACCTCATAAAATTGTGTTAGAGGAGAAAATGGCATAATAGGCTTTCTCTATTACTTTCCTGTTTCAGACTTCATGCAGTGGAAGCTGTTTTTGTATCATGAGCTTATTTCACTGAAATAAGTTTGGCAAATAGCTTTATTTTGGTTCCCATCATAATCTACTGTTTTAAAGATACAGTTAAGTGAATTTCTGTTACACATTGTTAGCCTTCTGTTCTACTCTGTAGCAGGAAGGTCTGGTGACCATCTGGCCTAGTGGTCAGCTCATGACTTTACAAGTTCTGCCAGTCAAGTCATCCCAGAGGGAGCCCCAGCTGCAGCCTCGTTCACCCCCTCATGTTCCAGAGCTCATCACTACAAAGGAGCTGGGGGGGGAGGCAACATAGGGGGGGAATCCCCACTCCAACAGATACCAGCGCAGAGCCCCCAGGAGTCTCTCAACGTGGCCAGCCCAGTTACTGAGTTACCCCAAATTATGTATCCCCCTGGTCATTTCCTATCAGTCTGATGCTCTTCAGTTTGGGGCATGGTTGCAGGATAAGCAGACGCTCCTCAGTCTCTTAGGGTATGTCTACACTGCAATTAAAAGCCCACAGCTGGCCTGTGCCAGCTGACTCTGGCTAAGCGGCTGTGTAATTGTAGTATAGATGTTCATGCCTTGGCTGGAGCCCAGGCTCTAGGACCCTGTGAGGTGAGAGGGTCCCAGAGCTAACCCTATCTCTGCAATTAAACAGCCCCTCAGCCTGAGTCCCAGGAAACCAAGTCAGCTGGCATGGGACTTCCCTGGGTGTCTAACAGCAATGTAGACATGTCATCAGTGTCCAGTTCAGTTAGTCAATCTGTCTCAGGGCTTTCAACTCTCAAAGAGCGAGGGATCCCAAATCCCCCTTCACAAAGCTGTTGCCACTCCCTGCACAGTTCTCAGCATCAGCCTTGTTGCCTGGTGCCACGTGCAGTGCAGAACAGTTCATTCCCCCACCCCTTCCTTCTAGGCTGCCAGTGCCCCTAAAATGTTCCTCCACTGGGAACATGCTTTGCATCTGTTGAGGACCAGGGCCTCCTAGTGCAGTATTCCTCTATTCCCCACCCTGGTTCAGTGTGGGACCTGTTGACCCCATTCCATTCTCAGAATGTTAATCCATTGATCTGTTACGTGATTCTTTTTTAAATGCTCCCATTGTCTTAATTTTAGTGCATTTCCCCTTACCAAAAATTGTGTTTGACTTCACCAGTGTTTTGATTAAAAGGATTTAATTGTATGTTTTGTGTTTAAATGAGAGTCAGAATTCTTGTATTCTCTCCCAGTTTAGCCACTGACTCATTGTGTGACCTTGGGCAAAACAGCTAGCTGTGCCTCAGTTTCCTCATCTGTAAAATTAAACATTGCAAGACATAATGGGATGATATAAAGTGCATTTAGATTTTCATATGAAAGGTGCTATGGAATGGCAATAATGATGACAGTCTATAATACTCTGACAAAAAAAACGTAATAGGAAAGGTTAGTGTTGAAGATTATTAACTTTAGCTGCAGACTAACTGGGATTATTTGTATCTTTTTGGGGCCAGCATTGTTTAGAAAAGAGGGACTAGGGAAGTTTTCACTGGAGCTAGTTCTCCACAGAATGCATACAACTAATTCTCACAAATGCTCTACATTCATGTACATCTACAGGAGGATGTACAGTACAATCATGCTTTAATGATTGTGAATCAAGACTTATACACAGACATAGTAACATTTTCAAAAGCCTCTACATGATTTAGGAAACTAAGTTTCATTTTCAAGAGTAATTTAGCACTGATTGCTTAAGTCCCACTGAAAGTCAGTAGCTCATAAGTCTCTGAGTCACTTTTGAAAATGAGACAGGCTTCTGTCACCCAAGCACTTCTGAAAATTTTTCCCGATGTGTAGCTAGCTATTCAGTCAGGACAACTGTGTTATTATTTTAAACAACTGGATTTTTAAGATTATTACTAGGCATTGGCCTAGTGGTCACCACACAGTGATGACAATCAGGATCTCTAGCCTCAGCTCTAATGACCTTGGGCAACTACTTACACCTTCTGCCTCTACCCACCTCTAAAACTGGAACTAATAAGACTTACCTACCTCACAGGGGACTTGTGAGGATCAAGTAGTTAGCTGATGTTTGTCAAATGCTTAGAGTTATAGAAGTACTAAATATAGTTGTTTTATTATTAAAATATCAAGTCACGATACAGTTCAAATGGTTTAAAGAAAAACTGCATTTCTGAGGTTGTAAAATGTTTGTCCTTTTTCATTTTAGCTAGTTCCTCTCGCGTAAAAAAATCATCTGTCTCCAAGTCATCTTCTTCACAATCTCCTTCATCCACATCATCTCATCCGAAAGCCTCTAAGGAGACAGCACCTAGTAAAACGGGCACATCAGGAACTTCCAGGGGCAAGAGAAAACCCGGGAAGCAGTTAACCCCACGAACCCATGCAGATGGGGACATTTCTTCCACCTCCAATGCAGCAGCAGACAGTTTAGAAACAAAGGTGGAAAACTCTCATCCAGAGCAACCTCCCTTCATAATTTCTGAAGCTGAAGATACAGACCAGCAGAGCAAACTGATTGTCCCTCCTCCTCCCACTGCTCCTCCTCCTCTGCCGCCGCCACCTTCCTCTCCTCCTTCAGCCAGTCAGTCCACTGACTCTCCAGAAACACCAGATGTACCCATTAGCACCGAAGCATCTGTCCCAGACTCAGATTCTAATCCTCTTCTCCAGACTGAACATGAAACAGACAATGAAAACCTTAGCAGGGCAGCCCTAGACAGTGGCCTGGATAGGAGTGAAGAAAACACAACATGGTAAGACTCTACTGTCGTTGATAAGCAATGAGGTGCTCAGTTCATTGCTAGGGGTGGCGAAACGATTCAGATAAAGTAAGAAATGCTTGCAGTCTTGCACCTTTGCCTATCAGATCCAAAACTTTAGTTAACTTGTTTTTCATTATTATTCATTTTCACTTGCCTTTACACTTCCATGTCCCAGTCAAAAGTAGAAGTGGCAAAATACATGAACGAAACTCGAAAATGCTTTCCCAACATAACCAGAATGACGTTTGCAATGGCAACTGCTCCCCTCTCCCACCCTTTTATAAGAATAATAATAGAAATATCTGCTTGGGGTATTTTTTTTTATCAACCAGAAAGGAAGAAGAATCAGAGACTCTAGAGTCCAGAAGGGACTTCACTATTGCCATTCTGAGTAACAGGAAGGGGCCCAAATATTACAGTGATGGGCATCAATACCAAACCCTAAATAACCTTCCCGTGAGGCCCTGCCCTTGCACCACCTCTTCCGCCAAGGCCCCACCTTGCACTCGCTCCTGTCTGCTCCCTCCCCCCCATCACTCACCCTTAAGGCATAGCTCCCCGACTTTTAAAAGTGATGGGGCCATAGCCCCCTGGCCCCCCTGCTCTGGTGCCCCTGAACCCAGTCACGGTCAGCATTAAACAGTGTTAAACAAGGTGTGGGGTTTGGTATCCAGAGACAGTAGCCTTCTTAGTACCATGGCAAGTACAGTTAAAAATCATTCAACCTTTTATCAAAGATACAGAGAAGAAGGAAGAACAGTTAAAGCACTGGAAATGTAAAGTGTTAAGAAAGGCTTTCATTTTAACAACATCCCTTCTCCCTTTCCCTTTAGCTGGAGAAAATTTAGAAGGAAACTTTCACCCCCCTTTGTTTGACAGTCTCTTAGATGGTATCAAAGATGGCAATAATTGTCCATTTGGGGAGAAGAGAAGTTAGCTGAGATGGGTTGGAGCTGCTGTTGTTGTGTCTGTTGTTAAAGTCTGATCCCATTTCATCTAAAGCAGTGTTTGGGATTCATCTGGAGTGGTGATGTAACTGGGTCCCTCTCTCTGGCCCAGTCTGGTCAGAATATCCCTCGGGATTAGGACAAAGAAGATCTGGGGGGTCCCAGCATATGGTGGAGTTGGCAGCCATGAGGGTAAAGCTCACTCCAGTAGTCTCCATCTGTTCTACCCCTTCCCAGTCTCTTTCTTTTAAGGACCCAAAAAGGGAATGATGGTGGAATAGCCCATCCCGTCATTATTTTGTCCACTAATTAGGCCTAGTATCCGACACACCAATTTTGGCTCATTAATTTCTGGTTGTGCAGCTTCTATTTTTACCAAGCATGATTTCAACATAGTTCTTGAATCATATCAATGTGGTCGGTTTTTTTTTTTTTTGTTTTGTTTTATTTGGACTAATTTAGTGTCTATGTCTGGTTCTCGTGCACCTGTTTATAACATTAATTACTGAAATCAACTTGACCAACTTTTCATCAACATTTGTTATTTTAGGTTATTGTAACGTCTTACTGACTGAGCTCACAATTAGGGTAAACTTGTCAGCCCCATTATCACAACCGTGCTCTGTTGTCCTCACAAGAGAAATCAGCATCATTCACAACCACACTAAGCAGTTCTAGTTTCTGCACTTAGATGGCATAAAGGGGCTGTAATCCAGATGCTAATCACCAGCAAAGAATTCCCCTGGTATAGGGGAACTCCTGGCTAGCACATCTCTGCCACGATCAAGCCCCCGTGCCTCTGTCCTTCCCTCTCATCCCACACAGAGGGTGGAAGGGCAGTGGGCACGGTGCAGCTGTACTCAGTTGCCCCAGTCCTCCACTGATATAGGCTCCACTAAGGAGAGGCATACACGAGTGGTGTAACTTAGAACTACCTAGTAGCAGCAGTCAGTGATGGAGCCAGGCTGGCCTTCAGATCAGGAAGCTGGAACTGGCCCTTTTGTACCATCCCATCCCCCTACCACAAGCAGACTTCTGGCTCAGGAGAGAATCTCCTGCACTGTATACACCTCCGATTGTTGGCTGTCAATGCATTTTATGTATTACTGGTGCAGCTCATCATTAAGACCATTTGCATCTCTTTATATATAAGATTAAGTCAGTCTGAATAAAACAGCTTGTATTTTCATGCTTGCTTATCCAGGCGGTCTCCTTTTGGTGTTCTGTGTTGCTTACCTTAATGTTACAGCATCTTTATTATGTATCAACAGTTCAGTTACCAAAGAAGATCAGGAAGAGGAGACTCCTAACCTAGCAAGTCCTCAACCAACAGAAGAACCTCCTGAGCCTATGGCCAGTCCGGAAAGTGAGAGCAGCAAAGAGAGCCACACCAGTGACTCCGATTCAGATGGGCCAATACTCTACACTGATGATGACGATGATGACGACGATAACACAAGTGCAGAAAGTAAGACAATTTAAAGAGGGATGTGTGGGGGAGAGATGGTCACTTTATATGAATGGCAAAAGTAACCCATCAGTGAGCCGGTAGTTTAACTCAGCTATTTTCTGGAAGAGCCTCCTTCATCTTTGGTTATGGATTTTTCAGGCACTTGACTCTCTTAGCACAGATGATACACTGTGTGTGTGAAAGTTTTGAAATTTCATCGGAGTGACCTATCTTGGAATGATCTGGAGGAAGCTGTTTGTCACTGTGCTGAGTTGGGATGCAGGGGAATGGCAGTCTCGGTTATGCGATTGCTTGAGTATTTCATTCATTTGCCCATTGGTCCAATACAAGGCAAGCAGTATGAAAAATGTTATTCATAGGGGTACAGGGTAGCTCCGTTGATTTCTTTTGAGATTGGGTCCCACCCTTAGTTTAAGTACTTTGGTGGGACAGTGTCGGGAGGCTTGCATTGTCATTGTCCATGCTGTATCAGGTTTTTAATGAATAGATGACTACAGCCCCCACAGCTTTCCATCTAAAATACTTTACATACACTAAATGCACTTTTAGAAAATGGATTTGCTGTTGTGTGATAATTTCACAGATTAGGTCATGTCTGCAGAGTGCTTTGAAGAGGAAAAGCACTATAAAAGTGCTAAGTAGCATTAAAAAATGAGGAGGGGGAGTGAGAGAGAAGAGGAGAATTAGACTGAACAGTGTAAGGCTTAAGAAAAGAGAAGCAGTTTGCTAAACATGCTGTTTTTAAAAAGAAAATAAAGTAACCTGTAATGTATCAGATTTCAGGTAGATTCAAGCCCAGATTTCTCATTTTTATCATATCACTTCACAGACGATGGGTGAAGCTTGGAAATTCACTCACTACCTTTGAACATCTTGGCGGTCAGCTTGTTCTTTTCTGAGTCCTTCAGCCTTTTATTGCATGAACCAAGTTGGAACTCTTTTTCTTCTGAGGTTAATTAAAATTCCTCTCTTGCATGTGGAAAAAGCGGCTGCTGTGGGGATGTATTAAAAGTTCTTGCTGATAGTTTGCATCTGTAACCTGAGTGTGAATGAACTGACTGTCTCCCTCCTTTTTTCCTCAGGCTCTTTGGCAAGTAAAATCCGTCGTAGGGATACTCTTGCTATCAAACTTGGCAACAGACCATCTAAAAAAGAATTGGAAGACAAAAATATCTTGCAGCGTACCTCTGAGGAGGAGAGGCAGGAAATCAGACATCAGATTGGAACGAAGCTAGTGAGGTATCCATTGCAATCTGAGGGTGGGTTTGGGAGGTAGGGAAAAAAACAAGAACACTGGCATCACATCTTAAATGCAGCCACGGTATTTGGTGCAGGATATTCTGGGTTGCCAGGTCTGTGAGCATCTGATACATTCTTATGGCATGAACTAAATTATTTTGTGAACTTGAGAGCCAGATTAAAAAACATGTTTTATTCCTTAATGGTAGGTGTGATGATCATATGTGTGGAATTCATGGGGCACTTTCCCTTTAATAATAATTAATTAATTAATTAATAATAAATATAGGCATATGGTTCTTATCACTAGTGTCCTGGCCAAATTCCAACTCCAGTAATCATATTGTGCTTACCTACATTTCCTCCATAGGTTAACCATAGGTTAAAATGAATACACTGTTCTTAACTTCTTGTCTTAAGCTGCCTTGCGTAGTAGTGGTGGTACTGATGTGCTCCACTCCAGAGGTGGCTGAATTTTGGCCATGGATAATAGATTATTACGCCACCCTAGTGGCTACATGGTTATGTTCATGTAGAGCTTTACACTTAAAGGGGAGTGTAAACCTGTGTAAGCACTATGAAGTTTAACACTCTTATCAAACTTTTTAACATTTCAGTCAGCACCTGGCACTTTAAGGGTCAGATTCAAAACCCACTGAAGTCAATGAAAGTCTTGAGAACTACTGATGAAAAGCACTATATAAGCGCTAGGTACTATATTATTTTATATTATTAATATTGTTGTTATTCAATGGGCTTTGGATCAGGTCCAAATTTTCTATGTACTTTTCACAATGAGTGATTGCTAAACAGATTAAAATCACTCATTTTTAACCCTGTCTGACTTTGTTCAAACTCTGTAAACTGGAGATAGTCATGTGCACACTTGAAAATTTGTACATAACTCAGTCCTCCATTGACATGGGCTACTTTAATATATATACACAGTTACTGCAGCCCATTGCTTTAACAGGTTTCTTCTCTACAATGCAAATCAATGGAATACTATGTATTTGTGGGGAACTTCCATTATTCAGTGCCAGTCCCCTGTAGCTACATCTCACCTGCTTCTCTTACCAGAAAGTCCATCCTGCAGAGCTCAGCCACTCAATTCCACTTTCTAGCCTACCTCTGTGGCTCCAGCCCCTGCTGAAGTTTCATGCGCTCACCCACCCCTGTCTTTGCCCCTTCCTTCCATTTTCCCACAGACCAGCTAAGGTTTTCTAGTGCAGTCTGGTGGACATGATTCGATTAATTATGCCAGTGATGCTCCTTGGTGAATCACAGGAGTTTACTAGACAGAGAAGCTGCCTCTGGGTCTCCTAACTTGCACAGATACCCAACATTAACTTTCCTGTTGAAACTTCTCCTGCTTCTTTGCAGCCCAGAAGTGAATTTCTTTAGTAAATTTATGGCAATATTAACCATGTTTTATAGGATACGAGCCTGAAAATAAGTGGTTTTCAGACATTTTTAAAATGTTCAGATACTTTTTGGCATGTAGGTAACTAAAATAGTTTTGATTTAAATCTCCAGAGTTTGCATATATGTAGTACTCAGTCAGTAGTGTGCATTTTGCTGTGTTTAAAACAAATGAAATTGAAAGAATTTATAAATGCATGAAAATATTTCAACAGTTGCACAGTATATTACAATACAGTACAGGGGGTTTTTTGTACAGATTATTCCATCAAACTAGATCCCAAAGTGGAGTATTTTAGAGCCTTTTTTTTAAAGGTTTGCACACACAGTTACCATGATTGCATCCTCACATTGGCCACTGGCATATCTAAGTGGCCAACCATGCCTCAAACTAGACATATGCCTGCTCAGTACCCAGTGTATGTGCTCAGTTGTAGAAACTGCATTCAGATTAACCGTGCAGTTGCACACCTACCCCTCAGTGGAAAATAAAGAGCATTAAAAGACTGATTAAAGGAGTTGCATTGCAGACTTTAACAAAGCAACCTGCTGTTTTTACTGTTAACCTTTGATTAAGAAATCTTGGTTTATAAATGGTCATTTAATTTGTACTCACAGGAGACTTAGCCAGAGGCCCACAACTGAAGAGCTAGAGCAGAGAAACATCCTGAAGCGTAAGTATTCTGTGCAGATTAGTGTAATTATTTATTCAGCAAAAAAGCACAACAACTGTGGGATTCATTAGGAATCTTGACTGCTAGTATAAAACGCTAGATTCATGCCTGGAGAGAGATTGGTGCTTGGTGAAGTAGCATCTTGACATTAGACCCATCATAAATCTGTAATGGCAGCACTAAATACAGGCTGTAGTCAGGGAGACAAACTGAGTCATTGGTCACACCCATACTCTTTCCCTTGACTTCAGTAGAGCTGCATGAGTGTGTCTGAGCACAGAATCTGCTCCTACTGTTGTAAAAATCAGTCAGACAGGTACTCCTTAAAGGTATTTTTAATTCTTTTCATCACTCCCCACTAACTTTTATAAGGAGGAAGGGAAATATTCTGTGCCCCCCAAACAGGGGTAGACATGAGTGAGTAAAGTACAAAGAGCAAAAAGGGAGGTGAAGGGTCCTGGAGGAGAGGAGACAATACATTCCAGCTCCTTGAAGATGTAAAAGAAACCATGCCTCCCTAAAGCTGTATTAGTATTGCTGGGTTCCTTTGTAATGGGGAGGGAGGAGGAGAGGCAGCATGCCTCCAGTGATGTCAGCCCTGCCCACCCTCAGATCTGCTTCTCCCATAACTATAGTTATGCATTTTTCCATATTGCCCCCATGCATGGAACATCCTCGCTCAACTGATCCGTAAGGCTGCCACTCACCTCTCAGGACTCAGACCTTCCCTGACATCTACAAGCAGTCAGCCCGTTATCCTGAATAGGTTGAGTATAGCTGATGTGTTGTTTAATTGTTGAAAAAAACAATGAGTATGAAGTATATTGTACATACTTTGATTGTTTGCCCATCTTCACCCTTATTTATGTTGCTTGCCTACTCAAACAGGTAAGCTCTTTGGGGTAGAGACTTGTGTCTTCCTTTGTGAGTGCCCAATACCTACCATATTGTGGGTTCTACCAGCATATGAGTAATAAATGACAGCAATAATAATAGGAAAACTAGTCCGTTTACAACCAAAAAAACCCACCATGTAGACTAGATGTGTAGAAATTTTCTAACCATGACATAATGATACAATGTGTGTAATGCTACATTTTCAAGCACATAGTCAACCATTGCATGCCTGGAATCCATCTCGAAATACCTACACAGATTGTGTGAGAGGAAGAGAAGGAGGCATGGATGGCATGCCTTGTGAAATCCAAGTGACTTTGGCAACATCACTTGATCAGGCCAACAAATCAAAAAAAAAAAAAAAAAAGTTATCAGCTTTCAGAGAAACCATAATGCTGATAAAATACCAGTGATGTCATCCAGCCTTTAGGATAATTACTAAAATTGTAGCTTCTGGTTATCTGCTATGCATAAAAGAGGGTTCAACAAACTCCTAGCCAAGAGGTGATCTGCAATATATTTTGTAATGAGGAAAATTTTGAATCTCTGCATTACACTATCAAATGTAATAAAGATAAACTGTGAAGTATAACCATATTAATCTGATAACCAGTCAGCAAACACTGGACCACATGCAGGGTTTAAAATCTCATATAGTATTTCCTGGAGCCCCAGGGCTGGGGGTTTCTGCCCCACAGGAGGTGCCGGGGCTGATGGTTTCTGCCCCACAGGGGACACTGGGGCTCGGGGCTCCTGCCCTGCGGGGCGCGCTGGGGCTTGGGGCTTCCGCCTAAAGCCTTTGAAAAAATTTACCGGAGCTCCGCTCTGGACAACTCCAGCTGAATTTAAGCCCTGTGTACACGAGAAAGATAATTCCAAAAACTCATACCAGTATATCACAAGCTACTTCTGCTGACTTTGAGGACACGAGTTACACTTTCCCTGTCCAGGTCTAATAAATGTGATCTATCAACATGTCAAAGGACACAATCAAACTAAAAATTACACCTAGAACTAATTTTTTGACCTACTACTGTTACACATAACACAAAAGATGAATATAGATGATAGAGATTAACAGAAGATAAATATTTTCTCTGTCGTTTCAGCTAGTTTACGTTGTGGGTTTGACAGCACTTTGTGTATAGTAACTTTCACTGTTTTCATAGAATAAACAGTCATTTTCCGTCAAAATTTATAACTCTGCTGGACACTAAAAACCATGGTTTTAACAGAGACACTGGTTTTGTGGCTCATTACAGTTTGTAATACACCCTACTGCCTGCTAACCCTCCATTGCTCTACAACTGCAGAGGTGTTAATTGCCCACTTTGTTTTAAGTGGTCTCCTACAGTGTGTGTATGTAGAATTGTTATGTTTAACAATCTTTAACACCTTGAATTTAGCTTGAACACTCAGGTTACTTTCCCCAGACTTGAAGAGAGCTGGTCTACAATGAAAACTTACATAGGTCTAACTTCGTCTCCCAGGGGTGTGAAAAATCCGCACCCCTGGTGACGTAGCTATGCAGACCTAACCCCCTGCTATGTGCACAGCGGTAGGTTGATGGAAGAATTCTTCCGTCGACCTAGGAACCACATCTCAGATCAGGTCGGTACTAGCGCTTATGTCGGCAAAATGTTTGTCACTCAGGGGTGTGAAAAAAACACACCCCAAGTGACATAAATTTTGCCAACATAAGCGTTCATGTGCACTGTGCTATGTCGGCGGAGCACACTCTCCCACCAACATTGCTACTCCCGCTCGTTGAGCCACGTTTATTATGTCAATGGGAGAGCTCTCTGTCGTTGGTATAATGCGGCTACATGAGCGCTTTTACAGTGGCACAGCTGTATCGGTACAGCTGTGCTGCTGTACGCTTGTAAGTGTAGACATGGCCTCAGGGAGGGTGGATTAACTATAACAATGGGAGAATCCCTCCCATTGCTGTAGTGAGTGTCTACACCACTGTAAAAACAACGAGGAGTCCTTGTGGCACCTTAGAGACTAACAAATTTATTTGGGCATAAGCTTTCGTGGGCTATAACGCACTTCATCAGATGCATGGAGTGGAAAATACAGTAGCAGGTATAAATACACATCACATGAAAAGATGGGCGTTGTCTTACCAAGTGGGGGGTCAGTGCTAAGGAGGCCTATACAGTTAAGGTGGATGTGGCCATTCCCAACAGTTAACAAGAAGGGGTGAATATCAACAAAGGGAAAATTATTTTTTGTAGTGACCCAGCCACTCCCAGTCTTTATTCAGGCCTAATTTGATGGTGTCAAGTTTGCGAATTAATTCCAGTTCTGCAGTTTCTTGTTGAAGTCTGTTTTTGAAGTTTTTTTGTTGAAGAATGGCCACTTTTAAGTCTGTTATTGAGTGTCCAGGGAGACTGAAGTGCTCTCCTACTAGTTTCATGTTTTAAGTGTGAACATATCCTCACCCTACCTGGTCTCTCTCATTTTCCTGTGGTATTTGTGTGGGTCTTGCTCAGAGAAGCAGGAGAAAGAAAAACATTTCAAAAATTAGGAAATTTTTATTGTAAAAGGTGGCGTGGGCACTCAAGAGCACATGTAGTACCTGAAACTACTTTTTATTCATTTTTTAAATGTAACACATTTCAAGTCGATGGTGATCTTTTAAATGCCAAATAGGTGTGTTGCTTATGTTGACAGTGCCCTTAGCCCATTACCAGTGTGGGCTTTCTGAAATTCTCTTAGCTCTTAAACCAAATGTATTGTTTATGGGTTTATTGTGCCCACTTCCTATGGACAGTTCTGAAATGTTTACATCCCTTACATTCCTGTATTGTTGTTGTGTGCAGGATTTGTGAGTGAGTCAGAATTTCTTTCATAAAGCTTCCTTTCTGCTGTGGTGGGTTGTGTTAGTGTTAGAACTACCCATAAACAGAGCAGTACTGCAGCTGGAGAAAAATTGTGATTTGATTTATTTTTTAGCATACATTTGGGATAGATTAGCTGATGCACAGATCACATTGATCCAAATGTTTGCCCCAAAATTAAGTTGAATCCAAACCTTTCATAAGGTTCAAAAAAGTTTTTAATACTTTGGTTTTTTGCACCTCTAGCTAAAGCAAAGATTTATGATGTCAAAAGATATTTTTTTATTTTTATAGTTTCAGCGAAACCAGGAAGTACTGGAAATCCTGTGACAGAGATTCTAGCCTGATTTCTAGATCATAGACCCTTGGATAAGTGTGTATAAGCATCCAGACTTTTGTACCCTTCCACATTAAAAATGAAAAGTTAAGTAGTAACTTGAATGAGTTCTAACACAGGCTGGTTTCTTGCATGCTGACTTTGAAACATTTTAGATGTGCATCCTTGAATCAATTATGGTGTTGCATTACAGCAAGGAAGCTTTTTCAACTCTCACAAGGAATCAAGTTTACAGCCATTGTGTTTTTCTGTAGCTGTAAAGAATAGCAAGGCTTTTTGGACCGTGTGCCTGTCCTCTTGCCAAGCCTGGCTTTTTAGAAACGTGATGTAGCTTTTGATGCTAGTTAGGGAATATTAATGATTATCTTTGAATGTGAAAACAGAAACTGCTTTTTGTTTTTGACAGCATTCCAGGATCCTAGTGCTTTGTTTGTCGTCTTTTTCATTTCCCTAGCAATCCTACAAAGTAATCTAAACATAGCTAATCCCCACAGGGACTTAGTGGAAAGTTCAGTTTTACGCTCCTGGATTACTTTATAGTTGAAAACAGAACAGTCCTTATGCGGAAAGATTTCTCTCTTTTCTTCCTGACTTTCTGTGGTGAATTAAAAATCCCATAATGAGGCCAGGGTCTAAAATGCCAGTATTTTCTGTCGCAGTCGTGGCATAGATGTTTATTTCTCCAAGGTCACTGATTTAAAGAGACACCAAAATATCCCATAATTGACATCAATTTAAAATTCCTCTCATCTAGGATCAAATTCTGGCTTGGGCAGTGCCTTCATGTATGTTCCAGAAGCAGCAGCCAGGAGAGGAAGGAAACCATAGAATAGTTTTTCCGGTCAAATTCCAGCTGCCCTTCAAACCAGAGGAGATCACTCTGCAGGTCGTCGGTAGGTGGAGCTGCAGAGGGACATTCCAGGATAGGGCTTGCAGATTGCGAGCATGGTGCGTGCATTTAACTCTCAGCCCCATACAGATGATTTCTGCTCCTAGGGTGGAGAGCAGCCAAACTGGTCCCATAAACACTTCTTTTGCAGCATGAATGTGTATGCCTGTTTGGGCAAGTCAGCCACTTTCATACCTGCAGCCAGAATTTGGCACTGAGGAGGGATTTTCTAATGTGCCTAAGTGAGTTAGGAGCACATCTGAATTTTTGTGGTACTCATGCTCCTAAATCACTTAGGCATCTTTCAAAATCTCACCCAGTATGGCCAATTACGGAAAACAAAAACATTATTCTATTGCTGAGAACTGTTTTAAGGACAGTATTTATGTAGGAATTACACTAAAACAATGTTCGGTCGTCTTGGCCAACTATCTCCTGTGCATCCTCTTGTGGTCTAGGATCTTACTACAGGCAGCCTGTCTCAGTTTTTCCCTCTTGGACTGTTCAAATAAAATTTCACCCAGGCATTTTCTTGGTCAAAAAAATCCCTTCTTGGAGTCTGGGTTTATTAATATAAAATGAACTCTAAATAAAATTTAAAATCCCAAACAGTCCGTTCATAATCCCACACAACACAAGGTTTCTCTTCCACCTCCCAGCCTTTCCTGCTTGGGGCCTTTGCATTGTCTCTTCTGCATGGACTAGATCTTTCCCAGGGGTCCCTACCATGATCAACTCCCACAGTCTGAGGGTCTTCCTCACAGAAGCTTTTGCAGACTCCACAGCTTCCTGAGCTTCTCCCCTTCATTGCAGAGCAGCCCATTGCTGCTCTTTATAGGGCAAACCACCTGGAATCCCTAATCTCTCCAAGATGGGGATCATGCTGTAATCAGGGCTGACTAGCCATAGCCCTCCAGCCCTGAAGGGGCAATCCACCCTGTTACAGTGTGAAAAGGGTGTTTTATGCGTGAGTTACAGTGCTGAGTGCCTTAAATCAGTGCCAGCTCCTCAGCCAGTGTATCAAAGAACTCTACGTAGCCACAGGATTTCAGTCCTTTTTCTTTAGGGCTTGAGTTTTATTTCTCCAAATAAAACAGTTCAACGTAAGTTCAACATATAAGCCATGTCCTTTCTCCTGACTGTAGGGTCTCCTGATGGAGGTCATCTACTCAATGCAGGCCTCGTTCCTCACACCCTCTGTGTGGGTATAAAGAAGGCTCTCTATTCCCTTCTGCTGGAGCTTTCCTTCAACAGAGTGGCTTCCAGCTAGAGCTGTTCAGGAATTTTTCAACTAAACATTTCTTTGGATTCATCAAAACCAAAATGTTCTTGTGGAAATGTCTCAGTTTCCACTAAAATTTCAGTGCGAAGATTTCTTCGGTCTGAGATGAACTTTCAGGTGAAGGAACAAGGGTCGGGGGAGAGAGAGAAACAGACAAACACACACACCCAATAGCCAAGTGATTACAGCACTCCTCTGGGATGTGGGAGACCCACATTCATGTCCTTGCTCCAAATCAGGCAGTGTAGGGGCTCAAACCTGGGTCTCCCACATCGCTAACCACTGGGCTGTTACTAGTAGGGGCAGTCTCTCTCTTGTTAATAATTTTTCACAAAAGAATTCGAAAGGTCTCATTTTCACTCAGATACAAAACAAAAACAAATATCCCAATCTCAAAATTATTCACAAAATGGAATTCTTTCTAGCCAGTCCTACTTCCAGCCTTCCTAACCCGCTCCCTTCAAGGTGCACACTCCCAGGCCTGGTTGCTAAGGAGAAACTCTCTGCTCTTTTCTCATCTCTAGCCTTCTCCCTTAACTCAAGCTTTGCAAGAGGCCTAGCTCTGAGTTACAATCTTCAACCGCGTGACCCCAGAATTTATTCCCTTCACCTTGGTGGCACAGAGGGCAGCTGAGCTCTGACCCCCTTTAAAGGCCAGCACATCCTGTGCCTATTGCCAAGTAATTGTATCCCCAAATTTAAAAGAATTATGGTCTAGAGAAACATAGATCCGGTAGACTAAATGATTAGTAATGGTTCCTTGTGATATAAATTCAGAGACATAATCCCAGTATTTCTCATATGGAGGTTCTTACCATGCTTTAGGACATACAGTGATTTAGACAAGCAAGAGAATTCAAAGTTATGAATAATAACTAATTCTAGAAAGAAAATAACAAAAACAGGCAACAGTACAACGTGTGTGTTCACTTACAATCTCCTCTGGGCTCTCTCTTCCCTCATGAAGAGCTTGCAACAGAGATTACACCCGGGAGATCCAGTTCCTGTAGGGACAGTCTTCTCTAAATGAGCTAAAACCAAGTGACTTAATCCCTAATTTAATAGATCCTGTTTAGTTGCCTTAGATATTGTGGTTATTGATTACAAAGGGAAGTTTGTTTAAAAGTAAGTCATTTCCACGTGAGTCATCATAAATATACTAAAACAGCTAATAAATGAGTAAAGGTAAGTGATCTTGTTGAACTCTGTGAAATACAGTAAAGGAAAGAGAGCTTTAGTTAGACTACTTAAAGAAGTCATATGAAGAATATTCACTTCCATATCTCAATACATGTAATTTCAATCATAGAGTTAACCTAGCCTTGGCAGTCTTTGCAAGATTTTATCTCACTTGAAGCTTGAAGTTTGGTGGCAAAATCTTCTTGAGGAGCAATGCTGGTGTTGATGACTTCTTTCGGGTGCTGTGATTTTCGTCTGATGCTGTTTTTTGTTGTTTGTTTCTTTCTCTGCATCTCATGTTTTATCAAAGGAAATTTACAAGTCCTGAATGATGTTCTGTCTTCAGTGATACCCAGGTCACCCTCTGTGAAAACGTTTACAACAGGTGTACCTGTTGAACAACCATAAGCCTAACGCCTACGCGAGATTCAAACTTCGTTTTGGAAACACTGTATGTTCACACAGTTTGGCCATTTATTATGGATGAGGGCAAATCATACTGAACAAGTGTTCAAAACTGTGCTCTCACCTTCTAACGCAGTTTGGTCACATCCGCAGTGGACAGATAAACTCCTTTAGAACTAGAGTTGGTCCTGAACCAAAACCCTCAATCCAAACTCATGACCTGGGGGAAATGTGGATCCAGATCTGAGCTTTGCAGTTCAGCCAACATCTCTGATTGGAATATTTCATCCACAGTAAAGATACACTCAGACATAAGCAACAGAGCTGGGCAAATGATACAAATAATTTTCTGCAAACATTCATCAGTTTAAAATAATTTGTTTCACCCATGTTTGTACCCCTTTTTAATTTGCTTTCCACAGACATTCAGGCAATCAGTTTTCACTGACACAAAAGTTTCTGGAAAGCAAATTTCAGTTACATGCACAAATATCTGCAGAAATTTTAAAGTTGCGTATGAAATTATTTGCCTCATCTGACCAAGGAACAGAAATAATAAATTGTGATTGGTCTGACTAATCACAATTAACCAAGACAGCTCAAATTATGAAAATCAGATGCTCACTGAGAACTATTAATGATCAATCCATGGAATCTAACAAAAAACAACAACAAAGCAGTTCACTGTTTAATTTCCACTAACAAACAAATTTGAGGAATTTGCTCTCTGCTCATGGATATTCTGGGAGCAAAAAAAAGAGGTTAGGTTCATCAGGTAGGTTATTCACTGCAAATTATTTTCTCTGCCCTAGTAAACACAATTAAACTCTGATTCTAGACTAAGGTAAAGGGGACCTTGGGAATAAAGGCAATGATGATCTTAGTCTCTTGGCAGGTAGGTGAAGCAGCTGTGCAACTCCTTGTTCGTTATTTCACAGAGTGGAAATGATGGTAGCCTCTCTGCTATATTCCAGGCACAGGGTGATAGCTACAGAAGGCTACAGAGTTGGGAATTGGAGAGGACAGAGAAAGGCAATGAGAACACACACACAAAAATAGGATAGCTCAGAAATATGAGTATGCATGAGCCAATATTCTAAGGCCTGAAACTTACTGCCAGGAGAAATATACCATATACAGTTATAGCCCCTTTCTCATCCCCTTTATTTCTCTCTTCCAAAAACAGAGAAGAATGAAGAAGAAGAACAGGAAGCCAGGAGGGAATTAAAACGCAGACTCAGCAGAAAGGTGATAAAATGTTTTATGTGTAGTATACTTGTATGTATAATAAAGGATGAGAATTTTTCTTTATATTATTCTAAAGTATATTCAGACATACTGACAAAATTCCCTTTCCCATCTCCATTTTCCCAAAAGGTAAACCCTGTTTAAAAGATAGAATGGGCCAAAGTCATCCTTGGTATAAATCCAGTCTGTCCAATTTTCCCTAGCATTTTTACAGGGCAGAACTGCCATCTTTGAAGGAAATGTAGGGCCCGATTGTGATTAGCCTTTGCATGTGTGTGTAAGGAAGGGGGTGTGAGTACCAGGAGCTTTCCCGAGTGTGCGCACACACACCCATGCAACCCCAGGTGTAGGTACTTGCCTCTTTTGGAAAAGGAGGGTGCTGGAAGAGGTGTGAGGCCCTGAAGAGCCCTCCACCACTATCCAATACACAAGCCAGTAGAGCTTGCCCATCACAGATGGGAGCACATACTGCATTCTCCTGTTCAGGGTTGGCCTAACTCTGTTCCCATTGAAGTCAATGGTAAATCTCCCACTCACTTCAGTGGTAGCAGACATAAGCCAACACTGAAGGTTTCTGAAAATCCCACCCACAGTGCCTCAGCGATGCACAGTGTCTCTCAGAGCTCTTAATGGGACAACGGCACAGTCCTGATCCATCACTAAATCACTAAATTAAATTAAATCACTAAAATTGATCATCAAGAGCAAAGTGGGTAGTACCATGTAAAACATTGCAATGCAAGGCTCTCTCAACAGGTAATGTATAACTTTTTGCTTTTCTTTCCTAGTCTAGTACAAGAGAGAACCACAGTATACAAAATATTTATCATTGTGCCCAAGTCAATTGTTAAATTGTGTTACTTTTTTGGATTGTGATCGTCCTGTTAATCTCATGGATGTCTCTTTTTTCTGAATAATGAGAAGTTTAAAACCTTAAAAAATAATTTTACATATATATATAATGCACATATTTGATGTGTGTGTACATATATATTATTAATTATATATATGTGATCCTGAAGCAACAAGCACATAAAAAATTACTGTTTTTCTAATTGTGTCTAAATTGCTTGTAAACGTGCATGTTATTGCAGATTAGGGCTATATTCTGCTCTCCATTAGACCAATGCAAACCCAGTGATATCAACTGGATTTTGGGAATACAGGAATTGTCATACTAGATCAGACCCAAGGTCCACTTAGTTTCATATCCTGTCTCTGACAGTGGCCAGCACCAGATGTTTCAGAGGAAGGTGTAAGAATCCCATAGTAGACAGATGTGAAATTGTCTGCCCCCTACCCTGAGCTCATCCTGGTCCCTAACAGTTACAGATTAAACCCCCTGAAGCAGAAGGTTTAATATCCCTTCCAAAATTGTGTTAATTGCAATAATGTTGGATATTCTTGCTATCCATACAACTATCCAATCCCTTTTCAAATCTTGTTTAGTTCTTGGCCTCAGTGACTTCCTGGCAATGAGTTCCACAGTTTAATCAAACATTCTGTGTGAAAGTAGAAAAGGAGTACTTGTGGCACCTTAGAGACTAACCAATTTATTTGAGCATAAGCTTTCGTGAGCTACAGCTCACTTCTGTAGCTCACAAACACTTATGCTCAAATAAATTGGTTAGTCTCTAAGGTGCCACAAGTACTCCTTTCCTTTTTGCAAATACAGACTAACACGGCTGTTACTCTGAAACCCTGTGTGAAAGTATTTCTTTTTATCGGTTTTGAATTTTAACCTTTTAATTTCATGGAATATCCCCGTGTGCTTGGGTTACAAGAGAGGGAGAACAGAAGTTCCCAATTTACCTTCTCTATTCTATTTGTTATTTTATATATTTTTTATCATGTCCCCTCTTATGGGTCTCTTTTCTAAGGTAAACATTCCTAGCTTTTTTAGTCTCTCTCCATATGAGCATTTTTTTCCAGACCCTTGATCATTCTCATTGTTCTTCTCTGTATCCTTTCCAGTTCTGCTCTATCCTTTTTGAGATGAGGAAGCCCCGTAGTATGACATACAATTTCCCTACACTTTCAAAAATATATGTGCAATGGCAGAATTTTGTTTACTGTGACAATCATTAGTTCACATTAGTTAATGTGTACCTTGATTGGGGTGACTCGGATCATTTGGTTCAATATCATAATAAAGATAGACTCTCTGATTCACAAATTCTTTTTAGTTAGAGAAACCCATCAAAAACCTGTTCTCTTTTTGTAGTGAAAAACAGATGATTGTAGGTATTAATGTAAATACTAGCATTGTCTAAGAGGGTAAATAGCACCAGTGTAGCAAAGTAAAAATTAATGTTTTAGAGACGATCTGTCAAGATTCTTTGTGGCCTGTCTGACAAAAATTAATTTTATACTCTAAGAAACTAGGTTGCACTGCTTTCTAGTTCCTGTTTGATGTTCCCTAGATGGTGCCTTTTTTTAGACACCAGAAAGTGACCCTGATTAGAAATACCATTAATGTTCTCTTGAGGTTACGTCATACCCTAGGTTTTATTTTGGCTTATTCAATTTACTCTTTTCCACCTCCTGTTCACAGCTCAGTCTGAGACCTACAGTGGCTGAACTGCAGGCAAGAAGAATCCTACGTTTCAATGAGTATGTGGAGGTAACAGATTCCCCAGATTACGATCGCCGAGCAGACAAGCCCTGGGCAAGGTTAACGCCTGCAGACAAGGCAAGAGACAAATAGAGATTGAATTCTATAACTTTCAAAATATTTCTCCGGTCTTATTTTCAGTCCCTCCACACTAGTATCATTAATGACATCTTCTTGAGGCAGTGACATTGATAGGGTACCATGCATTCCCCACACATAGCAGAACCCACTCAGATGCCTATTAAAATTGTACTTACCAGCTCAGTTGTGGCAGTTCAGAGATGAATCTCTCTCACTTTTAAAATCCCTCCTAGGCCAGTTACGTCACTGCTGTGAGCTTTTAGTTGCAGTCCTTGGAATTTAACCAATGTTTCTGCAGTTAGAGGCCTACATGCTGGCCCTTAAGTGCTGCTTTTAAAACCAGTTACAGTGAAATATAACAGGCTCTCCCATTACTGTAAAATGTTTGGCCACATGAATACACCATCACTACATTTGTCAGGTGACCAACTGCATTCATGCACCATTGGGGAATAAACTCAGCCTTCAGCGTCAAAATCCTATGTCTTTACCCTGCAATTTAACAGAGCGGTGAGATTAACTCGGTAGTAGAGAGAACTTTAAACAGTGAGAGAAGCTACCAGGTTTCTTATTTACTTATAAGTAGAGTTTTAAAAATTAGGTAAAATAATTCAGAAGAAAAGTCATGCTTTTTGGTGAAAAGTCATAAAATATTTCAGGCTTACTTTGCTAAAAAATGGATTCAAGTCTGAGAACAATGTGTTTTCATTCTTTGTGGCTGCAGATAACTTCAGAGGGCAGAGCATAAGGAACCAGCTCCCACTCAAAAGGCAGTGGCAGCTACTAGTCTTAGCTTCCAAGTGACTTTAGCAGTTCGCTCCAAGTACAGTGAGTTACACTGTTCTAGCCAGGCAGGAACAAAGACCTGAGTGGCTGTAGCAGTGTCTGCATCAGAGAGGAAAGGGCTGTCCATGCCAGCCCCAAATGGGGAAGAAAAGATGGCTGTGCCCACTGGTGCCATCTGAGCATCTATGTGCAATGGTGTCACTAACTTTAAATCCTGATATTACCTTCTGCTTTCACAACAGGCCGATGGACACTCTCAAAGGAGGAAGCAGTCATATACCTTGCCAGATCCTCACAATATTTTCAACCAGCATTATCACTATTTTCAGAATTGAATTTAGGTCAACTGGCTTTTGTTCAGGCCCCATCTATGCCAGATTTTGGGAGAGCATGTAGACTGGTACATCTGAGTCTGATGAAAAGGGGCTCTAGAGCAGAAAGTCACCAGTACATTGAATTCACTGTAGCCCGTATTTCCTCATGATCTCCCCTCGTGGTTTTATAATGGTTGAACAGTAGGGCTGTCAGAACTGAGCCCTGCAAGACTTCACAGTTGAAAGAGAGGACCAGTCACCCAACACCATCCCCTGTCACTATTCCTCTGAAAGGAATGAGTAGATGAATTATCACGTGATCCCATCTACTCTTGCCAGCCTGCAGTTACTTCAGCAGCCCCTCATAATCAACTGTCTTAAAGGCCTCTGAAAGATCAAGTAGAGTCACCAAAGACATTTGGCCTTAAGTCTCCTTTGGAGATCCTCAGCCATGGTGTTTCCATGCCATGCTCAGATCTGAAGGAATCCCGGGTGCTTCACATTATTGGATATCTCTAACCTGTACAAAAGAAGGGGGCAAGTTGAGAGAGGTGAATGTAGGGGTGGGAAGAGAGGCAAGAGAAGCTGGCTTGAATCCTCAGATTTTTGTTGTGAAATGGCTGTAAAGTTCAGGATCCAGTTATGACATTAGCCCACAAGGAAAGAGCTGGCCATTCCTGTTACTGTTGATCATGCTGTGAAGAGCACTGTTTTCTTCAGGAAGTTTGTACCTTACACAGTACAACACACTATTTGGGTGCAATTCTGTTAAGCTGGTTGTTCCTCTGCCTTTCTGGAAGGAATTACTTTTCTTTTTTTTTTTCAAGTCAAATCAATAGGGCATTTCAGAAAAATCTAGTCAGCTGTCCCATTCCCCTCTTTGACCACCACTCCCCCTGCAAAGATACCTGCAGGATTTCTCTACTAGAAATGGGTGGTTTACCAACCACTGTTTCTGGACTAAATTGTGGAGAAAATTCAAGATGCTGCAATACCAAGTAAGGCAGAGGTTCTCAACCTTTTTCTTTCTGAGCCTCCCCCCCCCCCCAACATGCGATTAAAAACTCCACGGCCCACCTGTGCCACAACAACTGGTTTTCTGCATATAAAAGCCAGGACCTGTGTTAGTAGGTAGCAAGCAGGGCAATTGCCTGAGGCCCCATGCCATAGGGGCCCATGCCAAGCTGCATTGCTCAGGCTTCAGCTTCTTCCCGGGTGGCGGGGCTCAGGACCCTGGGCTTCAGGTGCTGAACATTCTCTATTCCCCATGAAGTCTTCAGGAGCTTAGAGCACTCAGCACCTTGCAGGAAACTGAGGTGAGCAGTCCTGGTGCAAATAGCAGCTTTATCCATCTGCGTTGGGAGTTGCACCAAGCAAACTACACTGGTAGCTAGCGCTGATAGGTCAAATCAGTGTAGATGAGGCCTCAAGTCACAGCAGATCAGAGTGCCACATTTAGAAATGATACAAGAAGGGCTTGATTGTTCATGATAGCAGTGGAATTTTTTCACTTGTAGGTCACATGCTCAGGTCTGGCTAATAGTGGCTGAAAGTCATTATTCACCACCTGAGAGACAGGGACCAATAAAAGAGATTACCTCACCCGCCTTGTCTCTCTGATACCCTGGGACCAACAACACTGCATACATTATTACCCACCTGAAGTACATTTTTAGGCTCAATACATTTTGTAATGAACAGGTTTCCACAGCACAGTTGGCACAAATTGGTCTCCATGTTTTCAGTCTCAGCAGAGGGGCAAAGAGTCCAGTGAATCTGAAGACTCTATTACCTCTTTTCCGTAGAAGTAGTTCCTCTAGGTCCAGTTGAAGCACATCAGTGGAAAAGAGGTCTCCTGAGGTCTCTTCCAGCCCTAATCTATGAGAGGCTGAGGGAACTTGAGTTATTTAGTCTGCAGAAGAGAAGAGTGAGGGGGGATCTGATAGCAGCCTTCGGCTACCTGAAGGGGGGTTCCAAAGAAGATGAAGCTCAGCTGTTCTCAGTGGTGGCAGATGACAGAACGAGGAGTAATGGTCTCAAGTTGCAGTGGGGGAGGTCTAGGTTGGATATTAGGAAAAACTATTTCACTAGGAGAGTGGTGAAGCACTGGAACTATTTCATTAGGGAGGTGATGGAATCTCCATCCTTAGAGGTTTTTAAGGCCTGGCTTGACAAAGCCTTGGCTGGGATGATTTAGTTGGTGTTGGTCCTGCTTTGAGCAGGGGGTTGGACTAGATGACCTCCTGAGGTCTCTTCCAACCCTAATATTCTATGAATCTATGAAGCCTGCGCTATACCAGTTCTGTGGATTCAGGACTCTGATATCTTGTCAATCAGTATGGCATATGCTTAAAAACAAGGAAGGGTGCAATATCTGAGCTGTCTCTTTCCTTACTATTTCAGCAGCCTTGTGCTAGTGTATCATTGGTGTTAAGCAGGACAGTCCCCTGCTGGAATGTGAAATTTATCATTTAGGAGATGGCATTCTGATGACACAGTGTAAACTTACCACACTGGAATTCTGTCCTGCTTTGAAAGACATTGCTCTTTAATGAGCTGCTTTTTTAAAGGATTACTCAAATGGTATTACTTGTATTTGACATACAGAAAGAAGAAAGACAGAACAAACCTTTCACTGAACAGCGGGGTCTGAAAGCAGTGGTTTTAAAATATTTATAGATTTGGACCAAAAGCGTTTATAGCAATACCTGTGTGTGTAGAGTGGCCATTTAAGAAATTATATGAATTACATAGTGAATTAAATTGATTACCATTCTTTTTCATAGGCATTAAGGACTGACATTTTAAAGTGTGCTGAATTTCTGCTGTTCTTTAGTATCTACCAGCTGAAAACAGGGCCCTGGAATGTCTAAACACCTCACGTAATGTTACATAAAATTGATCAAACAGAGTGACTAATTTCCATTTGAAAAGTGGCATTCATCTAGCATTCCTAAAATCTTGTCTCCAGTCAGGAGCTATAGGAATCTTGCAGTTTATGCAATTGCTATGCATGAAGTATGACTCATCCTCCCCTCCAGGGCTGTATGCTGTGATAATCTCTTTGCAGATGCATACTAAGCAGGTGGCTGTTGAGGGTGACAAATTCCCTTTCCCTGCTTCTTTTGTAGCAAATGCCATATTTTGGGGGAGGGATTTTCTGGCCCCAGATATTTTCTTATGGCTTTCCTAAAAATGGTTTTACTGCTTCAAATAACCATAATTGAAAGAGCCACTGTGTTCTTGGGATCAGAAGTGTGCAAGAGTGATGGATTAAATGAAAGGATTTAAGTGAAAAGTAAATGGAAAACAATAGAGATTAGGGTATTTTGCACCTCATAGGAGTTGGAATTTGTTCTGTTAATGTATTTTTATTGGATGTTCACCTTTCTGATGTTTGTGCATGTTTTTAATTAGGCAGCAATACGGAAAGAACTGAATGAATTTAAAAGCACAGAAATGGAAGTACATGAGGAAAGTCGACAGTTTACAAGGTGAGTAAAAGTACCTTTTGGCGTAAAGCCAATGAGAGGTGAATGTATTAGTCTCTGCCTTTCCCAAGTCCTCTAGAGTTATGCTGTAATTAATTCCTTGACTGGTGGGATTTCCCAGTGTTGCTGATGTGATCACTGAAACCACATAATTGATATGGCAATGAGGGTAACCAGAATTGAACAGGTTTCAGAGTAACAGCCGTGTTAGTCTGTATTCGCAAAAAGAAAAGGAGGACTTGTGGCACCTTAGAGACTAACCAATTTATTAGAGCATAAGCTTTCGTGAGCTACAGCTCACTTCCTCAGATGCATATCGTGGAAACTGCAGCAGGCTTTATATATACACAGAGAATATGAAACAATACCTATTCCCACCCCACTGTCCTGCTGGTAATAGCTTATCTAAAGTGATTTCCAGCACAAATCCAGGTTTTCTCACCCTCCACCCCCCCACACAAATTCACTCTCCTGCTGGTGATAGCCCATCCAAAGTGACAACTCTTTACACAATGTGCATGACAATCAAGCTGGGCTATTTCCTGCATAAATCCAGGTTCTCACATCCCCCCCACCCCCATACACACACAAACTCACTCTCCTGCTGGTAATAGCTCATCCAAACTGACCACTCTTCAAGTTAAAATCCAAGTTAAACCAGAACATCTGGGGGCGGGGGGGTAGGAAAAAACAAGAGGAAACAGGCTACCTTGCATAATGACTTAGCCACTCCAAGTCTCTATTTAAGCCTAAATTAATAGTATCCAATTTGCAAATGAATTCCAATTCAGCAGTTTCTCGCTGGAGTCTGGATTTGAAGTTTTTTTGTTTTAAGATAGCGACCTTCATGTCTGTGATCGCGTGACCAGAGAGATTGAAGTGTTCTCCGACTGGTTTATGAATGTTATAATTCTTGACATCTGATTTGTGTCCATTTATTCTTTTACGTAGAGACTGTCCAGTTTGACCAATGTACATGGCAGAGGGGCATTGCTGGCACATGATGGCATATATCACATTGGTGGATGTGCAGGTGAACGAGCCTCTGATAGTGTGGCTGATGTTATTAGGCCCTGTGATGGTGTCCCCTGAATAGATATGTGGGCACAGTTGGCAACGGGCTTTGTTGCAAGGATAAGTTCCTGGGTTAGTGGTTCTGTTGTGTGGTATGTGGTTGTTGGTGAGTATTTGCTTCAGGTTGCGGGGCTGTCTGTAGGCAAGGACTGGCCTGTCTCCCAAGATTTGTGAGAGTGTTGGGTCATCCTTTAGGATAGGTTGTAGATCCTTAATAATGCGTTGGAGGGGTTTTAGTTGGGGGCTGAAGGTGACGGCTAGTGGCGTTCTGTTATTTTCTTTGTTAGGCCTGTCCTGTAGTAGGTAACTTCTGGGAACTCTTCTGGCTCTATCAATCTGTTTCTTTACTTCTGCAGGTGGGTATTGTAGTTGTAAGAAAGCTTGACAGAGATCTTGTAGGTGTTTGTCTCTGTCTGAGGGGTTGGAGCAAATGCGGTTGTATCGCAGAGCTTGGCTGTAGACGATGGATCGTGTGGTGTGGTCAGGGTGAAAGCTGGAGGCATGCAGGTAGGAATAGCGGTCAGTAGGTTTCCGGTATAGGGTGGTGTTTATGTGACCATTGTTAATTAGCACTGTAGTGTCCAGGAAGTGGAGCTCTTGTGTGGACTGGACCAGGCTGAGGTTGGTGGTGGGATGGAAATTGTTGAAATCATGGTGGAATTCCTCAAGGGCTTCTTTTCCATGGGTCCAGATGATGAAGATGTCATCAATATAGCGCAAGTAGAGTAGGGGCTTTAGGGGACGAGAGCTGAGGAAGCGTTGTTCTAAATCAGCCATTCGCAGTCTGCATGTGTGGGAGGAGAGGCCTGCTTCCATAGAACCACTGCATATGAAAGTATGTGTTAGTGGGTGCTTTGGGACACTGGAACCAAGCTAGCAGTCTAGCAAACTTCACAAAGTCCATTCCCATTCTGGAGAACTTCCTAACAATTGCCAGAGCTCCTAGCAATCTTTAGGAAATTTGCCAGATTCAGACATTCCATTCTAACATACCTAATTTGACACAAATAACGTTTTAATATGCATCTCTGTTTGGACCTGTGCCGTAGATCTCACCAAGATATTTCAAATAAGCCTTGTTTGAAGTATTCAGGATACGTTATCTTGCAGCTAGGATGTGGCAAAAAAAAACTAAAAGAATTTTCGAACTATGATTAATACCTGTCTTTCTTAAATCCCATATCTTTAAAAGTGCATGTCTAAATAACCTTAAATTTGGTCTAAAAATAGTTTGCTGGTTACAGATCAAACAAAACAAATGTGAAGCTAATAGGAGTTTTAGTGTGGATTTTAAATTAGGGATCAGAAGGTACTAACAGTGTAAACCAATTTTGCACTCAAGCTACTACAACTCCATAAGGATTACTCAATATAGTGTTATTGTATTAATAATAAACAAGGCCCTGATATTTTTAAAACCACTATATAATTATCAAATAGATCATTATAGAGAAAGTGGTATCCTTTATTTAGGTCCCCTAACAATTCCCATTATAATTATTTTTTCTGACAGTTTTTTGAGGAGCTCTAATGTCTCTATGATTTGCAGCAGGATTTTGAAATTTGACAGAGGGTTATTCCAGAGGTCAGGTGTGTGCTTTTTTGCTATCCCCATGAAAAGCTGTTCTGATTTATCCAAATTCTAAGCTTCTGAAGATTGCATTTAGCAGTCTGCATTATGCTCAGTAGAGCTTGCTGCTAAAATCATTCAACCAGTGCTTGATTTGTAATGAAAAAGATGCAGGGGCTCAAGCAATTTTTTTACATTCATAACAGATGCAGCGAGCCTACAGGTGCTAGGGCTATGAACTGCCAGGCCCAGAGGTGCTGGGGCTCAGCCCTGGCAAGCCCTACCACAAATTAAACCCTGCATTCACCATTGCATACACCATGCTCCCCTAATCTGCAGCAAGGGAGATTTTGGTTAGATATTAGGAAAATGTTCTAACTAGAAGGATAGCTTAGTACTGGAATAGGTTATCAAGAGAGGTTGTGGACTAGATGACCTCTCGAGGTCCCTTCCAGCCATACATTTCTATGATTCTATAAAAACTGAACCTTCAGATAAAACACACACAAAAATTGATCCATAACTGGGTCCCTTCCTCCCACTGCTATTGCTGCCACCACTCCGTGATTGTGTGTGATCCTGTAGCTAGACCAGGGGTCTCAAACACAGGGGGTTCTTTCCTGAGACCCGCCAAGCTCCCCGCGGCCCCTCCCCAGCGTGCCGTGTCCCCAGCCTACCTCCAGGCCAGGGGTGGGAAAACTATGGCCCCGGGCTGGATCCAGCCCCTCTGGGCTTTGAATCCGGCCCATGGATTTGCCAACCCCGTGGTGCTGAGGGCCCCACACTGCTCCGGGAAACGGTGGGCACCGCTTCCCTACTACCAGGGCGGAAGGGGGAGAAGAGAACTCCGTGAGATGTTTTTTGCCTGTGGTTACCTCCCCTGAAGCTCCCATTGGCCGGGAACGGGGAAGCGCAGCCAATGGGAGCTTCGAGGGAGGTACCCGCAGACAAGAACAGCTCACGGAGTTATCTGCTCCCCCTCCGCTCGGGGCCGCAGGGATAGGGTGCCCACCGCTTCCCGGAGCGAAGCAGCACAGGGCCAAGGTCAGGACAGGCAGGCAGGCGCCCCTGCCACCCCAAAGCCGCTCAAGGTAAGCGGCACCAGGCGAGAACCCGACCCCTCCTGCACCCCTCCCCCCAACTCCCTGCCCTGAGCCCTCTGCCACACCCCACACCCCTCCTGCACCCCAACTCCCTGCTCTGAGCCCCCTGCTGCACCCCAGGGGTGGGGGTGGTGTGCGGGGGCAGCTGGGAGGGGGTGATGCGGCTCTCGAGCCAACTACGAGTCCTCATGTGGCCCTCGTGGTGATTTGAGTTTGAGACCCCTGAGCTAGACTGTATCAGAATGCATACTCACAGTGAGGCTGAATTGGTCTAAATGATCAACTTTAATTCTGGCATTTCCTAATTTTTGAGTGCTTGACTTTACAACTTTAATCATCTTTTAAAATAAGGTTTTTAATGTAATTATAATAACACCTAGCACTTCAATGCAGTTTATAAACATGAACTAATTGATTCTCATAACACCGCATAAAGCAGGTAAGGAAACATTGTCATTTTTACAACTGGAAAAACTGAGCCAAGGATTATAACCATACATACAGTTAGGGATTAGAACCCAGTGTTTTGCTTAGACTATTAGAAAATGCCCATAATGAATATGGATACAGATCACTAGGCCAAGTGCATAACTCGTGTATCTCCATTTGGCTTCCTGTGTCTTGTATTCTTTGTATTTGTTAGTCTTTAGGATATGTAAAAATACAGGTTTAGAAAAGTGCAATATAAAGTAAATTGCAAGAGACTATTCTGTGCTATGAACTGATACAATTGAAATTTAACTCCTTGATTACATCATTACAAATTATATGGCAAAATTAGCACATATTTGTACAAGAGACACCAAAGAGGAACTTGGAAGCGTTTCTCACCAACACTGAAAACAGTAGTTGATGGACACAGATTGCAGTAGGATTCTCAGAAGCTGGGCCCAGAGGTCTGAAGCAATCCAATACTGCAGCAACTCAGTGAGAAAGGTATTTAGGGGAGGGGCTTGAAACAGGGATGCCAATCCTATCCATCGTGCACGTAACCAGTGAGTCCAGGTGGTCCTCAAGGAGCTACTATCTGAGGAAGACTCGGCCCCAAAGTGTCCCCTCCCTGTTAGAATCATAGAATATTAGGGTTGGAAGAGACCTCAGGAGGTCATCTAGTCCAACACCTTGCTCAAAGCAGGACCAACCCCAACTAAATCATCCCAGCCAGGGCTTTGTCAAGCCAGGCCTTAAAAACCTCTAAGGATGGAGATTCCACCACCTCCCTAGATAACCCATTCCAGTGCTTCACCACCCTCTTAGTGAAATAGTGTTTCCTAATATCCAACCTAGACATCCCCCACTGCAACTCAAGACCACTGCTCCTTGTTCTGTCATCTGCCGCCACTGAGAACAGCCGAGCTCCATCCTCTTTGGAACCCCCTGTCAGGTAGTTGAAAGCAGCCATCAAATCCCCACTCAGTCTTCTCAGACTAAATAAGCCAAGTTCCCTCAGCCTCTCTGCATAAGTCATGTGCCCCAGCCCCCTAATCATTTTCGTTGCTCTCCACTGGACTCTTTCCAATTTGTTCACATCCTTTCTGTAGTGGGGGGGCCAAAACTGGATGCAGTACTCCAGATGTGGCCTCACCAATGCCGAATAGAGAGGAATAATCACTGCCCTCGATCTGCTGGCAATGCTCCTACTAATGCAACCCAGTATGCCGTTAACCTTCTTCGCAACAAGGGCACACTGTTGACTCATATCCAGCTTCTTGTCCCCTGTAATCCCCAGATCCTTTTCTGCAGAACTGCCACTTAGCCAGTCGGTCCCCAGCCTGTAGCGGTGCATGGGATTCTTCCATGCTAAGTGCAGGACTCTGCACTTGTCCTTGTTGAACCTAATCAGATTTCTTTTGGCCCAATCCTCCAATTTATCTAGGTCACTCTGGACCCTATCCCTACCCTCCAGCGTATCTATCTCTCCCCACAGCTCAGTGTCATCCGCGAACTTGCTGAGGGTGCAATCTATCCCATTGTCCAGATCATTAATGAAGATATTGAACAAAATCGGCCCCAGCACTGACCCCTGGGGCACTCTGCTTAATGCCGGCTGCCAACTAGACATCAAGCCGTTGATCACTACCCGTTGAGCCCAACAATCTAGCCCGACAACCTAGCCAATCTAGTTTCTATCCAACTTATCGTCCATTCATCCAGTACATACTTCTTTAACTTGCTGGCAAGAATACTGTGGGAGACCATGTCAAAAGCTTTGCTAAAGTCAAGGTATATCACGTCCACTGCATTCCCCATATTCACAAAGCCAGTTATCTCATCATAGAAGGCAATCAGGTTGGTCAGGCATGACTTACCCTTGGTCAATCCATGCTGATTGTTCCTGATCACCTTCCTCTCCTCCAAGTGCTTCAAAATGGATTCCTAGAAGACCTGCTTCATGATTTTTCTGGGGACTGAAGTGAGTCTGTAGTTCTCTAAATTCTCCTCCTTCCCTTTTTTAAAGATGGGCACTATATTTGCCTTTTTTTCAATCGTCTGGGACCTCCCCCAAGCACCACAAGTTTTCAAAGATAATAGCCAATGGCTCTGCAATCACATCAGCTAACTCCCTCAGCACCCTCAGATGCAGCGCATCCGGCCCCATGGACTTGTGCATGTCCAGCTTTTCTAAATAGTCCTTAACCTGTTCTTTCACCACTGAGGGCAGCTCACCTCCTCCCCATACTGTGCTGCCCAGTGCAGCAGCTTGGGGGCTGACCTTGTCTGTGCAGAACGAGGCAAAAAAAGCATTGAGTACTTCAGCTTTTTCCTCATCATCTGTCACTAGATTGCCTCCCCCATTCAGTAAGGGTCCCACACTTTCCCTGACCACCTTCTTGTTGCTAACGTACCTGTAGAAACCCTTCTTGTTACCCTTCACATCCCTTGCTAGCTGCAACTCCAGTTTTGCTTTGGCCTTCCTGATTACATCCCTGTATGCTTGAACAATATTTTTATTCTCCTCCCAAGTCATCTGTCCAAGTTTCCACTTCTTGTAAGCTTCCTTTTGAGTTTAAGCTCACAGATTTCATTGTTAAGTCAAGCTGGTCGCCTGCCATATTCGCTATTCTTTCTGCACATCGGGATGGTTTGTTCCTGCACCCTCAATAAGGCTTCTTTGAAATACAGCCAGCTCTCCTGGACTCCTTTCCCCCTCATATTAGCCTCCCAGGGGATCCTGCCCATCAGTTCCCTCTGTTCTCTCTGATTGGCCTGTGAGAGGAAGGAGTAATTATACTGAAGTCAGTGGAGTAACACTAGAGAAGAACCATTGCGGTTAAGAGCAGAATCAAGCACAGATGTTGTAGGATTGCAATTCTGGGAGAAAGGAAAGAGCTTCAATCTCCTCAAGGCCCTGTTGTTAAAAGGAATGTAACTCATGTAGGTCACTAATAACATTGGACTGAAAAAGCAAAAGTAGGCTTAGGTCTAATAGTATCGTGGGCAAGTGACTCTGCGGCATAGAATGAATTATTCATTTAAAAGAAAAAAGAACTATTTAAGAAATACAAATTAAAAGTGAGTTGCAGCCTGCAGCTAGTCAGAACAGATTTGCTCATAAAATTCAGTGGTAGGATGAGAAGACAAAGGAGCTACTTTCTATAGGTTATTATTAATCTGTTTTTACAGTTCTTTTGCCTTACCCAGATTTAACACTGAGCTTTGGATACACAATAAAGAGAAAAGCTTTGACATTTATTTGTCTACAAAGTATAATGGCCAAAGCCTTCCTTTTAGTCATGATAATGTAGCCTGATTCCTTGTGTAATTACACTAATTAGGTCATTTTAGATGTACACCTAAGAAAGTGAATTCCTAAATGTACAGTATTTTATTAACAGAATAATTTACCAATTTGTAAACATTCAGATTTGGGAAGACAACATAGTGTATATTTATACAGTGCTATGTGTTATTTTTAAAAAGTCTCACCCTCACATGAGTTTCATCATTCAACCTCTGCAGTCATTAGACACCATTCTAATTAATATAAATACTAAAATCACACATCTGCCTTTGCAAATCAGTATAACATCAGCTAGTTATCCACCTGCTTAACATGCAAATACTGGGTTTTGCAGATAAACCCATTGTGCCCATACTTTAAAAAGTGACCCTATATATAACTATGAATTATATTATATTGCAGTAGAGTGTAGCTTGTTTTCTCTTGCCTTGAAATATCCCTCTATATCAGAAGAAAACATATAATCATATCTACCCAAAATTTAATAATTTGCCTGCACTGGATGAATTATTCTCAATATAGTATTTTTATATTTTCCATGCGTGTGTATACATTTTGAAACTATTTAAACAGAAATTCATATCCTTGATGATAGGTTATATTACCAGGTCCTGGTGCTCTTCTAATGCTTTATCTGGCATAACTGACTGAACTAATAAGAAGATAATATTGTGCAAGTGCAAAGTATCTTTCATCCTAAGATCTCAAAGCAACATGCAAAGATGTTTAAGTATTGTTATCCCCCTTTTACAGATAAGGAAGCAGACTTAAAAGTAATGACCTGTTTTTCAGAGACGCTAAGCTTTTCTGATTCCCAATCAGTTGTTTCAAACATGAGACACAATTGATCTAGTTTGGATCTCATTTACATCAGTGAAAATCAGGAACAGCTCTGTTAAGTCAATGGAAATAAATAGGTGTGAAATCAGAACCAGGCTCAATGCCATCATCTGATGAAACAATAACACTTATAACTTTTTATTTGATTTTAATGTTTCAGGTTTCATCGTCCATAATTGTTTGACTGTATCCCATACTTCACACCCCAGTTTCCTTTGGGAAAATCATTGCATCATGAAGACCTGAGATTGCACTGGCACTTGAACAAGCGTGAGTGCGTGTTACAGCTTACTCTGAGGATAATGACGAACGTGGCCCTCATCTTGATTAGAGAACAAGAGATTTGACTGGGACCAGAACCTAGGGAAAGTGGGAGTAGCATTCCATTTTAACTAAGCAATGTCTTGATGGTAAGAGAGATTGTGGTTCTGTGGCTAGCTCACACAGAGATGTTGATATTTTTTCATCAAAGCTTGAGAAGACAGGAAGAGCTGAAGACAATTGTTTGACAGCCTGTGGCCAGGAACTCATCAGACTTCACATCATGGTGACTGAGTGTAATTGTGGGTACAGTGGGAACACAGAGAGAGGCGGGCAGGGAAAGAGACTTCACCTGTAAGTTAACAGAAAAAAGTTAGAACAAACTGATAGTAAGTTCTTTGTGAAACTGGTTTAATTATATATTTGGATGGCGGGAGGAAAAAATTTGTAAATCTGGGAGTTTGAGCAACTGTGTGTGTGTTTTCTAGAGACCTCAGCCTGTCCTAGCAAGACAGTAAGCCACCAAGTCCTCATTTCATCAGTACTTTAGTGAAGTACAGTAATTTTTGTGGTACCAGTGAACCTACTTGCCAGAAAATATTCTTGTTATAATTCAGATATATTTTTTAAAATTCTGAAAAGCATGCTTAAAGAAAATACATTGAGTATTCATATAGCACAGCTAAATATGGTTGGTGATTTTTTAATACAATTACACCTTGGATTCTCCATGATGATGCATCAGAATTACACAAGTAGGTTTCAAAGGACAAATAACGAGAAACTGTGAGTGCAATGAAAGGATTCATGTTTTGAAACACTCTTCTTTTGCCTGTCACTCACGTTGTAGTCAAAGTAGTGGCACCAATATCTCTGTGAACTATGGCAGACAGTATTGACAATCATGACATTCTAATTTGACTCCAAAATTAGAACTGAAATTGGCCATGAATTTGCATATAAGTAGGTTTGGAAAGTGGTTAACAATGTGACTTTAAGAGTAACATTAGATGGATCCCTTGGATTGCTTCTAGAAAGAATTAACATGTGGATCAATACATCTTCATCAAGGGCCTTGTAAAAGCTACAGAAAATCCTTAGTGTCCACAGCCTGTTTTTGTTGTATGTGAAGAATGCTTATTAACTCATAACTTCTGAAATTGCATTTGTGAATACAATACTATTAAAATCAAATGGTATGGAGCGTGAAAGGCAATATATGTTTTTGTTATGTCAGCCCTAAGGCCTATTACAAGCCTTTGGCATTGTTTACACTAAAAAATTCTCTGTCTTATATTGGCACTTATTTATCCTTTGGTTTATGTACACAATGATTTTTCTGGGCCTAGAGTACACATAAACATACATGTAATGCAGTATTACAGTATATATACTATTTATCCTTTTTTATATGTGTACATAAAAGACAAAAATAAATTGTAATTATGTGCCCTGTTTAGTTTTTAATTATGAAAGCTAAGTATTTTTTCAGGCAATAAAAGGTCTGTGCAGAGTGATTTTTACCTCAGATTCTGCAATAGGTTCTTGAGGAGTGTTTTTAATTTATAAAATTGAAGATTGTCATTTTAGATGTCAGCCTAAAGGCGGAATGCAATTTAGTGGCTAAAATTAGATCTCACTCTTTACTGATATTTACAACAAGAACAGGTTTGCCTAAATGGGATGTATTATTTTTGTAAAGGGCAATCAAGTAATAACAGAGTGCTTGCCATGAGCTGGCTTTCTGTTTATTTTTAAATAGATTGATTTAAACATTTTAAGGAAATAGGTTGATAGAACCTTTTAAGAACACTTTAATTTTGGTAAAAATCCTACAAAATGCAGAGTATGAACTCAAAAATATCAATAATTAGTAAAACATCCAACTACAAGCTTGTAGCAAATAAAAATAATCAGCATCATTCTGCCTCTTACTGGAATCAATTAGGTGTATTAAAAATAGAATTAGTAGGAAACAATTCAGCTTCTGCAATGCCATCATTTTGTAACTATGGAAGCAGCATTTTTACATCAAGGAAGCAATGAAAATGCATACCACACTAAATCATACAGATATGTGCAAGCCATTAGTTGTACTTGTGACCGCATTCCTATTAAAATCCCTTATTTTCAGGGTTTAAAACCCAGCCATAAAACTGTACCCTGGATTAAAGCTTGGCAAAACAATACTTCTCCAGAGACTATTTTTTTTTGTTTGTTTGTTGCCAAATTTTGAAGAAAGTGTGGAGTGCAAAATAGCGTAGAAGTTTACTATTTTGACATTGAACAATATAATTTGAGGTTTTTGTTTCAAAAAAATTAAATGGGACAACTGACAGGTCCTTAATACGACCTAAACACTTTGATAATTTAAAAAAAAATTACCGAGGGATTAAATTTAGAAAAGTGGCTATGACATATGTCCTGTAAGAATTTTCACAAATGTGTGGCCTGACCCTGCAAATGCTATGCGGGATAGTAGTCCCATTGATATCACTGTGTGAGTAATGACTACCCATATAAGTTAAGGCCAGCAGGACTGGGAATTTAGGGCCCCCTTGTACTCTCAGTGAAATCAGTGGTGGGCTTTGTCATTGAGAACATATGCCATTTTATATATTTGACTACTAGGAGCTACCGTGGCCTTCACTGTTAAAATAAGGTACAAACTATGGCCCTAATTCAACAAAGTACTTATCCACATGCTTAAAATGGGATAAAGGAAGTTGACCTCAGTAGGACTTATGCACACACTTAAGTGCTTTGCTTAATTAGAACTTACAACATGTTTATGTATGATATACATACACGTTTAACCCTGTACATATATTTTATATATTGTAAATAGCAACGGGTTTGGAGGACAAAAGCTGTAAAGTATTGACCAAGCGATAGACAAGTTAATGAGATTGTGATACATTGTAGTGTTTGATGAGGCAAGTTTGCTTTTTCTTGCTGAGCTGCACAGCTTCAGATTTCAGATATGTCTCTTGGTCCTTTGTACAGGTTGCCTCAGAGTCTTTTTCAAATCGCTGTCGTGGAAAGGAATATGGTGCGTATCTAAGCCCCAGAGGGGCTGGCAGCATGCAACTCAGCAGGAAATAATCACAAGTACTGTAACATGAGGCCTAGGGGGGAGAAACTGGTTGGGGAGGGTCAACATGGCAGTCCCTACAGCAGAAAATGAGAGGGAAAAAAGGTGAAAAAGTTCCCACCCCGGTGCCAAACACAATCCAATTAGCTGAAATGGGTAATGTGATCAATGTTAGTTTGAACTTCTGTCCAGATAGACAATTAATACAAATCTATTTTAGGACACTTGACCATGGCTTAGGTACCTGTATTGTGTTCAGCAATCCAAGTGGATATAAATATATATACAGACACACTCAGTAGACTGGAGTAACCATTTCAAAATTATTGGATATATAATAGACACAGGTCTCAGTCTTGCATTTGTCTTGCACCCAAACATCCCACTGTATTGTACTTGAGGGTACACAGGATTGGGTCCTTAATAAAATCCTAACCGCTTATGTACAAAGCAGAGTGAAATGTCTGAAGGAGTCACTCCGGCCTCTTAGATGACATTTGTATCTCCTTATGGGTGAACTGAGCAGCTTATAAAAATGGTATAAAATCCTAAATAATTAATAGGAAATACATGTAGACTTAAAAATTAAACTTGTTTTAAGACAAGATACCTAGAAGCTAAAAATAATTTTGGACAGAGATTGTAGGTCTAAGTCTGTTAGGGCCGATCCTGCAGCACTACCAGGGACAGAGATTACTGCCATGAAATCAATGAGCTTACTTGCCGTAATAAGACATACAGTGGGTTTACAGGGGAGGTAAGTGTTTGAAGGATCAGGCACTTACCTAGAAACACCAAAGTTCAAAGTTCCATGTGTGCTCTCCTATAGTTGACACTATGAACTCCTAAAGCAGTGCAAAAACTTAAGGCCATGCCCTGCCCTGCTTTAGTGAAGCTTACGTCAATTATTACAAAAGAAATACTGAACTCGCTCATTGGCAGCTACAAATCTTTTCAGATCAACTCTAAAGAATATTTTTTTCTTTAAAATCAAATGAAAGCCGTGACCCAAACTTAAAAAAATCCTAAGGTAGATGCCCTTTCTGAACTCACTTTCATCAGTATTCCATCTTCAATAGAATTGCTTCATAGACAAGTCTTGTCAACATTTATGTTACATCCATGTTAAGGAACCTGCTTACAACATAGTTGTCCCTCAACCTAATTACAAACCTGGTCTAATCAAGGATTTAGCATGAATAAAAACGTATTTACAGCTAAGTCTATATTACAGTATATGGGGGAACCAGAGTACCAATCCAGCATCCATTGAAGTCAATGGAAAGAATTCCCTTCACTTTGGTAGACACTAGAGCCCATCCCATGTTTGTAATCATGTTGGTGACCAAATGTGTTGTAATCAGATGCCCTGACATGATTGTCTCTGTGTAATATAGATATAGAGCTTTATGCTGCTGTATCACAATCTGGCCTTTTGTCCTTAATTTCCACTTTAGTACTTTTATCAGATAGTATCATGAGTTAAAGGTTTATGCTGTATTCATCAGCACAATGATTGTCCTGGCGCAACACAACTGCATCATTTAATGCTTTAACACCCTTTTTATTTGTATCTCAAGGAGTTAAACCTTTGCAGCTGCTGTAAATCAAAATTAAGATGTTCTCAGGGTGAAAAACAAATTTGCCTCCTGCCTTTAGGAGCCACCAGATTTAGCTCTACTGTTGTTGATATGGGTATTTTTATTGTACAATGCACAGTGCAATACTCACTGCTGGGACTTAAAAACTAGCTTTTGGAGGACAAGAATGGTATTTAGGAAACCAGTTGTGAAAGATGTTTTTAGGTTGCTAGTGAAAATATTTTGAAGAATAAAATAAAAAGGAAGGAAAATAAATCCCCTTGAATAGCTTAAATTGTCTGCTTAGAAATAGGCATCTGAAAAATCTTATGAAAATATAGATATAGATCAAGAGGGAGAGATGCAGTAGAAAAAACAAACTTCAATATAATATTATGGCAGGTTTCTATTTATTAATTTTAATGAATGAGGTCATGTTTTATTATGTCAATCTCTATATCTTGTTCCAGAACTTTAATGAAAATATAGCTCATGTGAGCTACTTGTAGCAACGCAAGAAAGTTGTTTTTATACCAGTAGGTTTCTTTGTGTGTTTGTTTTTTTGTTTTTCCATCTAGAAGCTAAATACTGTATTGGGTAGGAACAAAGGGATTAATGATATTCTATGCCTGTCTTTACTCTATCATTATTTCTTGATTCACCATCTTGCAATACTATGTCAAATTTAACCATGGTTAAGTATTGTTATAATAGAGTAAAATGATGCTGAACATATCTTCTTCCTTTTGCTATTCTGTGTGGTGGTATTTTGATTTGTAAATTTGTGTAAATTTTTGAATTAAAGAAACATTGTGTTTTGGACAGTTATTTTAATTGGTATGATTTTGAGCCACACAACAACATCTGTGACTTAAATGCATTGTTTTGATGGACAGCCAGGTGTACTGGTTTTTTTGATATAGCAAAAGCTAATTTAATATTTCCATTAAAATAGAGGTTATGAATTTTTATTTTTCTTAAAGAGAAAAAGAATTCTATTTGCAGCAAAATGTTAAATCTAGGCAAGTTGATGGATAGGCATGGACACTGCTGTACATTGAAGAACCAACAGTTTTGTGCCACTTGCCAATTTTTTTCTTTACTGACCAATTGCTCTGGCTATTAGCATAGCCTGGCAGTATCAATATGTCATTGTGTTGCAGACCTAGAACACTGGACTTTCAAGATAAAGTATTCTCTGATGCAGAACTGAAGTGCACCACAGTTAAGGCTTGATACTGCAAATTTTTGCTCATGTGACTCTTTCCATTGAAGTCCACTGGGACACTTCGAAGGGATGCCTCCCTTGCGAGGGGTTTGCCGGGTTAGCCAAGCATTAAAACAATAGACAGGAATAAAACCTACTATGTGCAACATCCAAACTAGAGCTAGTGATAGAGTTCCTACAGGGGCTGATCGGGCTTTCATTGAAGTCAATGGGAGTTTTGCCATCTGCTTCTTGAAACAGATTAGGGCCCATAGTCAAATCTTAGCTCCACTGAAGGTTTTGTCATTGATTTCATTGCGATCAGGATTTCACTTGCAGACTATAATCGAGGTTGTCATTATATGTATTGTATTATATATACAATCAAGGTTGTTATCTATATCAACAGGCACTAGGACAGTGCTGACACTTCACTTTATTATTATTATTATTAGTTGGATTAAAAACACAAACAAAACATGCTCAGTTGCGCTCAAAGTATCCTGCCTGAATTTCACCAAAGTTCAATACTTAAAACTCTAAAGAAAGAAGCAAGCAACATTCCAGGGTTGATTTTCCCCTTCCTTGCGAGTTGTGTAGTCATTGGTATCTATGCCAAGTAGGTGTAAAATGTCACCAGTTCAGAACTGTGGCATTTTACACTCATTTTGCACAGCTATAAGAGACCATACAAAGTGCAAAGCAATGGAGAATCAAACAATCAAGTCTTAAACTTATACAGAGTACTTTATATCATTGTGATTGTAAAGTAAAGACATGTATGCCTCCCTTTGTATCGTAACAGCTTTGGTTAGTGACTAACTATGGCAACTTTGATGAAAATCTCAGACCAAATGAATGACTTTATCATTTCCAGTGACTAATCCAATACTCCATATTACACAGGTGTATTGATATCTGCAAATGTAAATAACTGGAACTACACATTAATTAATAGCACAGTTTCTTCTTGGTTCTTGATCTGTTCTGCAGTATATATTTTCCACTACTGTCATCAGAAAAAAGTATGTATTACCTTTTTTTATACAGTACCCATCTTTCCTTTGTGTTTATGCTGTTATTTAACAGTGTTCTGCCTAGTTGTACAATATTGTAGGATACTTTGCTGTGCACAGTTTCAAGTGCCTTAGAAAACTGTTTAGCTCTTATATATATAAATATATATAAAATGAAAAAATTACCTCAATAAAACTGTTAGGAAACACAAACATTTTCTTCTTGAATTTGTAGTAACTACATATGCAAATGTAATGGATCTGGTTTCTGATAGGCCTTACTTTGTAGGAAGTTTACCTCTGATGGTTGTCTTAAAAGTGACTTTACTGCAGATGAGGGGGTTCATTTTCCCACACATACTAAGTGAAATTATCTTTCTGGTCTCCATTTTAATTTTTGGAAGCTCCTCACACATCTTTGATTTGACAGCTCTTCTGTAGATAGTTCTGCCCATTAAAAGCTGTGCTCAGTCACTCTGATGAGTTAATATTTAGATAGTATGATTATATTCAACTGAATTGAGGGGCAATAGTCTACTCTCAGTTTTACTAGTTTTATATCCGTTTGACTCCCTCTGCTGACTTTAGTCAAGTAACTCTTGATTTACATCAATGTCAGAGCAGAATTAAGCCCCAGGTATTTAACTTGGCAATGTTTATCTGAACTGCATAAGAGCTCATGGAAGACCACTGCATGCCTGCCACTCTTTTGACATTTCACAAGCAGCAGCATTCATTAGGTGACTGCAAGAGAAAGAACAACTCTATGCTTATGAGCATGGCATTAGTATTATTGCAAGAGTTAGCAAAACAATTACTTAGCAAAACAATTTCCTTAAATGGATTTGTCTCAGAACAGGCTGTTTCTTGATGATGTATATGAGAAATGTATACTTAGCAACCTTATTCTCATCTTTTTTGCACTGAAGTAAACTATAATAAAGTTAAGAGTTTCTCTAATTTAACTGAAATCAGAAAATGGGCCAGTATACTTGAGGTTTTATTATACTAATAGTACATATTTTTTTTACCCATAAGGAGTAATACATACAATGGAGGAAATGTCTACTTCCCCCTCCAATTAATTATGTATGTATTTGAAGTTTAGGTTTTTAAAGTAATCTATCTAGTTAAAAAATAGAAAATTATGCATATGAACTACCCCAAAATGTTATTTTACGAGCCACTGCTACAGTCAGGAAACCCTCCGGAGCTAGACTGCTTTTAATATTGAACCTTCTGCACTGTTAAGCAGAAGGGAACTTGCACCCACAAATGGTGTTTGGAAGAAGGCCAGGAAGAGCGTAATGCCATGCTCCTTCTTTCTTGAAACCTCTGTGCTGCATTCAGACTACAACTGGTGAAGGAAAAAGGATGGGGGGGACAGGGGGCACAGTGATCCTGGCAAGTCTAGATATTCATCAGTGAGGCCAAATGTAACAACTGTAGTAACTTGCAGTACACTGCTTCCTCTTCTACTTTGTGAAACACCCCTCCGCACACACACCCTAATGCCCATCATGAAGGGAGGCTCCAAAGAGAGCCAGCAGTAGCAATAGCACGCTGGTAGCATGCTCCAAAAGGAGTAGCACTTCTACGGTATGCAGAGAGAATACAGGCAGCAAGGCCATATTTGCTAACACTTGTAATATTTTCTTGGGACAATTCTGAAGAGCCCCAGCTCTAGGAGCAACAAAGGAAATGAAGGGGGTTGTGTGCAAATCCTGGGGAAACTTAAGGTGATTTGAATATAAGTATCAATGCTCAAGCTTCAAAAGGTTGTGGCTGGGTAGGGTTATTGTACATACAGTAGAAAGACACTATTCGGAGGGATGGTCCTGACTGGCTAGCTAGAGATTGAGTTGCAGGGCAGTTATGAATGGTAGGGTTTATTAAGGGAAGACAGTTAATCTGGGTGCAGAAGAAACACAGCGGGAAGACAGTGAATGTGGGGAGAGTTGATTTAATGGGGATGGGGAACACTCGGAGACAGTGGAATATGGGCAGGGATCACACAAAGGTGGCAGTGGGGTATCCTAAACCTCCCCAATTTGCAAGAGAGAAACAGAAGAGGCCCAGCTGCTACAGAGCATGCAGGATATGCTATCCGGCGACACCTTGTGAGAGATGGGCCTACTGTTCCACCCTGAAAATGTTGGGGCTAGGGAGAGGGCACATCACTAGCCACCCCTTCCCCCCTCTTCCTCCCCAAAAGACAACTACTGGTAAGGAGGAGAAGGAGCCTGTTAGGGAAGGACAAGGTCTCCATGAGTTCAGGCTGCTTTGCTGAAGCCCAACTCTTTGGGACATTGAGAATTGAAAGGTTCATATGGAAGTTGCAAAAAACTCCCCAGGTGTGAACAGCACACTCCATTCCAGCAACTCCAGCTCTAGGTTCCTTTCTGTTTGTTATACCAGGAAATTTGCTTTAGATGTTGGCACCTAAATCAGAGTTGCCAACTCTGACAACATTATTGGGAGTCTTGTGATTGAACAGACTTTGGCAGGGAGGAGGGGTTTGGGTTTTTTAAAGCCTTTTACCCTTTCAAAAACTGTGAGGCTTCTCTTGCAAGGTTTTACCCTTATTCACCATGGCCACCATGCTGAATAAGGCCAGCATGCCATCTGGGTCACAGATTGGACAGGGGCCTGAGGGGACAGGGGAATGTGTGATGTGGGAGAGTGACCGATGGGCAGGCTTGGGATGGAGAGGCAGAGATGTCGAATGTGAGCATTAGGAAACTGAAAAGAAGGGAAAGGAAAATATAAAGGGGTGGATATAGCGAGCAGATGAGGGAAGGGTGACTGCTGGGACTGGGAGAAGGGACTGGAGAAGAAAAGAATGATGCCTTCCTCATCCCAGGGATTAAGTGAGTGTAAGTAGAGCCCGTGGCCTAGCAGGCAGGAGGGTGGCCTGCATTTTTGTATGTGCATTTTGTGTACATGTAAAATTGAATTTTGAATCTCATATGACCACACACTGGTGGAGGCAGCTGAATTCCCCCTAAAGTTTAACAATTAAAAGGCAGTCCAAACACCAGTGTAATTTAAGTATTATTTCTATTTCATTATTTCAAAACAAATCTCCTAATTTATTATTTGGATTACAGTTTCACCCAGCGGCTCCATCCAAGATTTGGCTCCCATTGTGCTAGGCGCTACACAAACACATAGTAAGAGATAGTTCCTGCCCCAAAGATTTTACACTATAAGACCAAACAAAGCGTGGAAGAGGAAATGGAGGCAACACAGAGATATGAAGTGCCCAAGATGCAAATATGACTGAAAGTTACAAGCTAAACAGGGATTAGAACCCAGTTCTCCTAACTTCCAAGGCAAAACCCTACCCCCTAAACCGTGATTTTGGGGGTTAAATCATTATTTTGAACATTTAGGGTTGGCCATATTGCAGTAATAAGGCTGAGAAGCAGAAACAGTGAGGTGGGTTGTGCTTGCTCCTGTAGTGTGTGAGCCTGAAAATCCTTATTTTAGCAATAGTCATTATTCACACAAGTAGTCCTATTGAATTCTTGCCAAAGGACTTGCAAAATCAGGTCCCTAGTTTGTGAGCTCCTTCAGAGCAGGTCCTGTGGCTCCTCTGTGATCTGTATAGCATCAACTATAGTCACCTCCCAATAAATAACAGTAATACAGGAGCTATTTTAAAATCATTACCAGACAAAACACAGTATCAAATCAAATTAGTTAATCCATTTCCATAAAGCTGAATATCTCCCAGTGAAGAGAGCACATAGCATACTAAATCATGGTAATGCTTCCAGACTTCAGAAAGTATCAACAGAGTAAAAAGAGAGAATATGTGTAAGCTTATGAAGTTCTGGTGACACCTACTGAAAAATACTGAAATACACCCGAAAGATAATTCAACCGGTATTAATAATTCCCAGGTGCATATATAAAGTAGCAGATATATAAACATTTATTCAAAATTAAGAATGGTCATCTCTTTGTTTGCAACAACTAACATTCTTTTATTCTCTCTAGACACATGAAAGGTAAAAAATTCTTCCACTTTCCTTAGGGGCATGCTGTGTGTGCACACATATAAATCATATATAGAGACATTATTATCAGTAGGGCAGGAGATAACTCATTATCCAAAATGGGTCAGGAATACCAGTAATAAAGGTAACATAGTTAGGAGTTGGATTGAGCCTTTAAACTCAGTCCTGAACATGGGATGGTATGGTAACTATGCTGGGAAAGAACTGTGCTTAGGGTGATTGCAGCAAAGGGGGTGTGGGCCTCCCTCAGAGACTGACAGCAAGGGAGAGCCAGATGCTCCCTGATGGGCGGAACCCGGAAGGCCTAGGCTGCCACGCTAGAAGCAGAAGGGCAGGACTGGAACAGGAAGTATAAGAGGTGGGCCCAGCAGCTCAGTTGAGCAGGAGCTATTGAGGGAGGCAGATGCTTCCAGCTTGCTGCTGGAGCTGGAACCCATGGAAGACTTTGGCTGTCCTGAAGAGACCGCCAAGGTACCAGGACTGCCACTTGCAGTGTACCCAGGGGAGATGGAGGACAATCCTTGGGCACAGGTACACCTGAGGGGGAGAATAGGAAGCAGCCCAGGGGAACCAGACTACCGTCGGCTGGGGGAGGCAGTACTCCACTTTCTTAGGTCAGGAGGCCTGCGCTCCATGGGTGCTCAACCCTCTGCCAGCGCCCTAGACTATTTGCTGGGTGTTCAACCCCCTGCTGCAGCTGGAAGGACCACCTGAACCAGGTGGCAGCTATCCTGAGGCCCCCAAAGGGATCAGGTCTCACCGCAACCCCCAAGATGTGCTGGATCAAGTGGAAAGAGACAACCTACCTCGGTTGCACCTTGGGGGGAGGTATGTTATCCCCCCTACTTGGGAAGGTGCAGGCTCTCCAAGACCACCTAACCCCAACCACTAAAAACAGTTCCTGGTGTTGGTGGGATATTACTGGCGCTTTGTACCTGACTTTGCCACAATTGCTGCCCCCTTAAATAATCTGCTTGCCAAAGACCAACTGCAGCCATCCAGGTGGTCCTGACTGTGAGAAAGCATTCCGGGCATTGAAGGACCACCTGTGCCAAGAACCATGTTATATACCCAAACTTTAGATGCAGTTTCATTGTCCAAACCGATGCCTTGGCAGTAGGACTGGGAGCTATCCTCTCCCAGGACATAGTTGGGGAGGAACACTCAGCCCTCTTTATTAGCCGGAAGCTATACCCATGAGAACGAAACTATTCGGTGATCAAAAAGATGCCCTAGCGGTCAAATGGGCAGCAGGGGCCCTCTGATATTACCTCCTTGGGACCCCCTTTGTAGTGGTAACTGACCATGCCCTCCCCACTGTCCCGAGATGGCTCCAACAAATGAAGGACACCAATGCCCAATTACAGCGATGGTATCTGGCCTTGCAGCCATTCACCTTTACTGTATAACGTCGAGCCAGTAAGAAGCATGCCAACACTGATGCCTTGTTGCGGCTGGGGGAAGGGAACCTACCAGCCCTGGAGACGTGTTAAAGGTGTCAAAGGGGAGTGGTGTCCTTCAGAGACTGACTGCGAGGGAGAGCCAGATGCCCCCTGGTGGGCGGAACCAAGAAGGCCTAGGCCGCCACGCTGGAAGCACGGGACAGGAATGGGAAGTACAAGAGGCAGGCCCTGCAGCTCAGTTGAACAAAAGCCGCCGAGAGAGGCAGACGCTTCTAGCTGCTGCTGGAGCTGGAACCCACGGAAGACATCAGCTGTCCTGATGAGACCGCCCAGGACTACCTGACACTGAGGAGTTACTAGGACTGCTGCTCGCAGTGCACCCAGGAGACTTGGAGGACGACCCTTGGACACAGGTATACCTAAGGGGGAGTATAGGAAGCAGCCTAGGGGAACCACACTACCATCTGGCTGTGGTGCTGCCAGAGATTCCCCACTGACCCAGTGGCAGATCACTCTGCTGCTGTTTGGGCTCTGGGCCAGGACACAGTGGACTTGGGCAGGCCCATGTTCCCCCTGCCATCCCACCCCTGGGGTGGCAGTAGTCCCCGTCCTTAGGTCAGGAGGCCTGCGCTCCATGGGTGCTCAACCCCCTGCTAGCGCCCTAGACTGCTTGCTGGGGTCCCTGCCTTGGCTAAGGGCCTGGGCCCCCTGAACCACTCGCAGCTACCCGGCCTAAGGGTTAAAGCCTTTGACTGTGGGGTGCCCTACCCTGGCTGAGGTCCTTGGCCCCTGAACTATTTGCATGCCTACCCTATCAATGGGTTGGGGCCGGAGACTGCTAACTTCCCCATTTACTTAAGCTGTTTCAGGACCGTCTGTAGCAACCAGTGTAGCAATGGGGGTAGTGTGCAGGCAACCAGGGGGCAGGGCCAAGCGGGAGGGGATATCATAAGAACAGCCATAATGGGTCAGACCAAAGGTCCATCCAACCCAGTATCCTGTCTACCGACAGTGGCCAATGCCAGGTGCCCCAGAGGGAGTGAACCTAACAGGTCATGATCAAGTGATTTCTCTCCTGCCATCCATCTCCATCTTCTGACAAACAGAGGCTAGGGACACCATTCCTTACCCATCCTTGCTAATAGCCATTAATGGACTTAACCTTCATGAATTTATCCAGTTCTCTCTTAAACCCTGTTATAGTCCTAGCCTTCACAACCTTCTCAGGCAAGGAGTTCCACAGGTTGACTGTGAGCTGAGTAAAGAATTTCCTTTTATTTGTTTTAAACCTGCTGCCCATTAATTTCATCTGGTGGCCCATAGTTCTTATATCATGGGAACAAGTAAATAACATTTCCTTATTCACTTTCTCCACACCACTCATGATTTTATATACCTCTATCATATCCCCGCTTAGTCTCCTCTTTTCCAAGCTGAAAAGTTCTAGCCTCTTTAATCTCTCCTCATATGAGACCTGTTCCAAACCCCTAATCATTTTATTTGTCCTTTTCTGAATCTTTTCTAATGCCAATATATCCTTTTTGAGATGAGGGTGTACACAGTATTCAAGATGTGGGTGTATCATGGATTTATATAAGGGCAATGAGATATTCTCCGTCTTATTCTCTTTCCCTTTTTTAATGATTCTTAACATCCCGTTTGCTTTTTTTACTGCCGCTGCACACTGGATGTCTTCAGAGAACTATCCACAATGATTCCAAGATCTTTCTCCTGATTAGTTGTAGCTAAATTAACCCCCATCATATTGTATGTACAGTTGGGGTTATTTTTTCCAATGTGCGTTACTTTACATTTATCCCCATTAAATTTCATTTGCCATTTTGTTGCCCAATCACTTAGTTTTGTGAGATCTTTTTGAAGTTCTTCACAGTTTGTTTTGGTCTTAACTATCTTGAGCAGTTTAGTATCATCGGCAAACTTTGCCACCTCACTGTTTACCCCTTTCTCCAGATCATTTATGAATAAGTTGAATAGGATTGGTCCTAGGACTGACCCTTGGGGAACACCACTAGTTAGCCCTCTCCATTCTGAAAATTTACCATTTATTCCTATCCTTCGTTCCCTATCTTTGAACCAGTTCTCAATCCATGAAAGGATCTTCCCTCTTATCCCATGACAACTTAACTTACGTTAGAGCCTTTGGTGAGGGACCCTGTCAAAGGCTTTTTGGAAATCTAAGTACACTATGTCCACTGGATCCCCCTTGTCCACGTTTGTTGACCCCCTCAAAGAACTCTAATAGATTAATAAGACATGATCTCCCTTTACAGAAACCATGTTGACTTTTGCCCAATAATTTGTTCTTCCATGTGTCTGACAATTTTATTCTTTACTATTGTTTCAACTAATTTGCCCCTATTGATGATAGACTTACCGGTCTGTAATTGCCAGGATCACCTCTAGAGCCCACGTTAAATATTGGTGTTACATTAGCTATCTTCCAGTCATTGAGTACAATAGCTGATTTAAAGGACAGGTTACAAACCATAGTTAATAGTTCTGCAATTTCACATTTGAGTTCTTTCAGAACTCTTGGGTGAATGTCATCTTGTCCCGGTTACTTGTTACTGTTAAATTTTTCAATTAACTCCAAAAACCTCCTGGAGTGACACTTCAATCTGTAAAAAGAAAAGGAGTACTTGTGGCACCTTAGAGACTAACCAATTTATTTGAGCATGAGCTGTAGCTCACGAGGTGCCACAAGTACTCCTTTTCTTTTTGCGAATACAGACTAACACGGCTGTTACTCTGAAACTTCAATCTGTGACAATTCCTCAGATTTGTCACCTACAAACGATGGATCAAGTTTGGGAATCTCCCTAACATCCTCAGCCGTCAAGACTGAAGCAAAGAATTTATTTAGTTTCTCTGTGATGACTTTATCGTCTTTAAGTGCTCCTCTTGTACCTCGATCGTTCAGGCTAGCCCTGCAAAGGCAGAAAGCAGGTTGGGCTTGGGTCCGTCCCATGTCAAGGGGCTCGAGCTGGCCTGGGGGTATCCCATTTTCCCTTTGGGAAAACATGGTCACCCTACTGACTGTGCTTCAGAGGCACGACTTTTTTGGAGCTCCCGCTTAAGCTGGGGAGCAGCCTGCGTCAGCGCTACCCGAGCCTGCTCCCGCCTGCTGCTGGTGGCGGTGAGTATTGGCCCCACTCCCCCCACCCCGAGAGCCAAACTCTGGCCAGCTCCTATTCCCCCCCCCACGCCCTTTGCCCACGTCGTGGCTGGAGGCGCCCCACGAGCCAGCGAGTCAGGGCGGGGGCGGCCCCCTGCGAGGCACCGTCCCTGAGAGCGGGAGGAAAACAAGATCGGCACGTGAGGGGGCTGCCCGTGTTGTGTGGTGACGTAGTCGGCGGGGCGGGGTTACACACACTGATCCCCCCCTCCCCCCAGCGTGCGTTGCTGGGGGAGGTGAGAAAACGGGACGCGTCACGCCGACTCCCAACATCACAGCTTCAGCCCACCCCGGCCGGCGCTGCGCGCGGGGCCTGGCCCCGCCGGGTCGGGGCAGCCGGAGGGGGCGCGCTGGGCTGGCTGGTACGTCGCACCGCTGGGGCGCCCACTCTGCACATGCGCTGCAGGGGGGAAAGCCGCGCTCAGAACCGTTCCGCGGCGTCTGCATGGCTCTGAGAAACGCCGGCGGGTGGGGCGGGGGCAGGTGATCGCGCCTCCCTGAGGAATCTGCCCCGCCCCCCAGTCCCACGTACATCTCCCTCCCTCGGTACGCATGCCCGCTGTGGGCTCCTCCAATCCTTCCACCTCCAGTGGCGGCCGTGAATGGTTTTGCCCGCTACTGCGACAGCCCGGCGGGCAAAACCATTCATGCAACGTTGGTGGCTGTGTTAGCGCCTGCGGCTCTATAACCCTGCCTTCCGTCGCCCCTGAGAGTTTTTGACTCTGCGGCAGAAGGCTCATTTACTGCCACTACGTTGGTTTGGAGTCGTCTGTCCGCCTCCCCCACCCCATCCCATCCCTCGCCAATGGACAGTAACTGGTTTATCCCAAGATGGCGGCGGTTCCGGAGCTGCCGTAAAGCGCGGTTCCGGAGCTGCCGTAAAGCGCGGTTCCGGGCTAGGCCGGCCCACGTGGGAGTGAGCCGAACGCGGGGTCTCCTGTAGCGTGGCGCCCCAGCACTGTGCAGAGCAGGCGCGCGCGCCGCTGCACCCGCTTCCGAGCCATGGTGAGTAACGGCCGCGGAGGGGGGAGGGGAAAGAGTATGAAACCTGCCTCGCGGGGAAGGGGCGCGCGCTGTGTCACTCGCTCCCCTCCCCTGTCCGCACTTTGCCCCAGGGCGCTGTGAGGAAAAAACCTTCCCCAGGGAACTACGTGTCATGGGCGCCGAGTCCGCAGGGAGGGCGGAGCACCCTGCACCTGGTGTCAGCGGGCGTTAACTCTGGAGCCTAATGGTGGCTGTGGCCACTTAACGGCCTAATGCTGGGGTGGGGGTTGGTCTCTGCTGGGAATTAGAAGGAACTGCTGAGGAAGACCAGTGTCTTTGATTAGTTGTTGTTTGTCAGGTCATACCTAAGACCCATCACCACCGGGCCTGCATTGTGCTAGATGCTGTACAAACACAGAGTAGCAGCCACGCCTTGTCCCGAAGTGCTCACTGTCCAAGTAGCCAAGACAGACGCAAGGTGGAGGAAGGGGTATATGTACAATCAAGTATAGCTATCCCCAAGTATTCAAAAATCATCAAGCAGGCCTAAAAATCATCAGACTTATTTTTTTAAAAATCGTTTGGGAATCTTTTAATTACATTCTTGTTTCTGAGCACTTGGTTTATATTTTCTTCAGAAGTTCAGTTGTTTTTCTACATCCACGAGGACTAGACATTCAGAGGATTTTCTAATGACCGCTGAGATTCTCCGATAATCCTTTGGCTGCTGGAGAGTGCCTGTCTTTAAGAAAAACACCAATATCTCATGCTCAAATAAATTGGTTAGTCTCTAAGGTGCCACAAGTACTCCTTTACCAATATCTCAAGCCTTGTGCTAAAGTCAGGAGAGTTGGCAACAGTGATGAGTCACAGGGAGAAGGGAGGTGGAGAGACCCAAAGAAGAGGAAAGATTGGTAATGAAGAGAAACCAAGGGTAGAAGTAGTGGTAGCCCTAAAAGGAAGCATAACTTTCCAGTGTGATAAAATACTGAATAGATATTAACTAAAAGGTATGTTTATTACATACACACAATACTCTATCCTCTATCTCTGTGGAAACCTACCACTGACATTAGAAGAATGCATATAAGGATGACATATAGGTCTGAATCTATTTCCTGGTCCTATACAGACCATAATTATAAGTGGAATTCTGCCTTTTCCACAGAATGGGCTTTAGAGGCACACTTAATAGTTTAACTCACAATCTACTGGGCTGCAGAAATGGGGACCTGGATTTTAAACGTTGCATTTGTACCAGCATTCTCCTGGAAATTCACAATTAGCAGTAGTGACATATATGTCTGCATACTCAGTCTTGCATCTCATTTTCTGATCATTCCAGACCTAAGATGCCAAAATGCAAACAATATTAAAAGCATATCCTGGCAGCTGATACCTTCTTACACCAATGTATCCCAAATGCTGCATAACACGTTACATTATTTGATTTACATTTTAAAATTAAAAAGCAAGGAGGGGAAGGTTAAGCTTATACTGTAACTTACACAATGAAAATGTTCTTATTTTTTTTTAACATCTGAGCTCTCAATAGTAGAGTTGATTGGAAAATGTTATATATATATATTTTTTCACACAGTTGTATAGAGAGCTGTAGAATATATTTCCAACAAGATAGTGCTTCAGATTGCTGAGGAATTCAGGATGCTGAGAGGCTGGGATGGTTTATTGTATGTGGTAGTGATTCAGTTGACAATTTCATTATGAATAACTGGGCTAGAAATAAATATATATATATTTTTTTTAATGGACTGTTGTCTAACGATATATGGGAAGCTACATTTGCCTGTCCTGAGGAATTTCCAGCTGTCCATTTCCCTGTTTCCCAGCTTGAACTTTCTGTCAGGCATGCCTGGATGTTCAGAGTGCCGTTACTTAAGAACACCTATGAGAGCAAAGCTGAAAAGCATATGCTGTAATCAGTCTGTAATTCATGTTTAATGTATAATTCTACAGTACACAAATACCTATCTGCAGTTGACACGTAGAACCTGTGAAGTGTGCTTCTTTTTGATGATGCAGTGGCAAGAACACATTTAATTTTGGTTTGCTTTTTAAGCCCAGCTGTTCAAGAGTATGTAACATTTTCTGAAATTTTATAGCAAAGAATGTGTGTGTATGTTCTGGGGAGGAAAGGGGTTCCTTAGAAAAGTTTTTAATATATTTTTTTATAACCAGAACATAACTTTCATTTTGCAGCCTCACAGAAGGAAGAAACCCTTTATAGAGAAAAAGAAAGCTGTAACATTTCACCTGGTACACAGAAGTCAGAGGGACCCTTTAGCAGCTGATGATACTGCACCTCAGAGAGTTCTGTTGCCTTCGCAGAAGGTAAATGCTCACTTCTGTCACGGAAGCTTGGATTAGAAATTAATATTGCAGGAGAGTAAAATGATAAGAAGATTTTACTATTCAGAGTCATAACTTGAGAAAAAGGGGATATTTTGGAAATAGGTTTTAGTTAGAAGATTGGGCTGAAATTTACCACAATGTAAGAGGCTGGATGTTTGTGTTGTTGAGAACACACTCAAATCTTTATAATTTTTTACACTCCTATACAGGCAAGTCCTCAGCATTTTACTAAACACTTCCTAGTGAGAGAATTTTACCTAGCCAGAGGTAGTTATGGTGGACGCAAGGGAAGGGGGTGTGCAGAACCCACCAGGGAGGTCCAGGGACAATGTACCGTTGATAAATCCTGGAATTTAAATAAATAAATCCTCAAGGCTCCCAGCCTCAAAATTAATCCATGCTGCCTGTGTGTAGTGAACAGTCATAACAAATCTGTATGCACTGAATGTGTGTTTGTATAGCTTCTGTACACACAGAGATTTGCAAAAGTTTTGTAAGTAAATATTTTGCTTATGGGCACTCATGGGCTGAACACCTTGTTAAGTGTGTGTTGGATTGTTTTTAAAACAAAAGTTTAGTTATACTACAAAACTGATCTTCTCTTATGTGTTTTTATAAAAAGGTTTCCTCCTCAACTCTTTAGACTAAGGTTGTTTCATTTCTGTTTTTGATCTGTTTGGGTGGTTTTTTTTTCTGTAAGATATCCTTGTTTTTCAAGGTGAGGATTCCCAGGTTATGTATTTGAGATCCATATTATTGCTAATGAATTTGAATCTGACCTAATTTATTAATCCTAATCTTGTTTACAATCTCAAGGGAGATGAGGAACAGAAGAGAGAAGAGCAGAGGAAATATGGGGTGTTTTTTGATGATGACTATGACTACTTGCAGCATCTAAAAGAAGCCTCTGGTCCCTCAGAGCTAGTCCTGTCTGATGTGTCTGGTCAACAGAACAGGATTATAGTGAGAGGGGAAGGAGAGAGAGAGGAAGAAAATCAACAAATTCCAGTAAGTATGATATTTGGTGCACTGTTGACCATTCTTGTGTTGTATCTTGCTGAGTTTAACATCCTGTAAATCCAGCTACATGTTTAAATTTAATAACCTTGTTCCACAAGTGTTCATGTGGTTATAAGTTACTTATGAAGGATTCTGTTTTTCCCAGGCACTTTTGCCTATGATCAAATAGGAAATTTGGTATGCCAAAGTATTATAATTGCAATTAATGATCCATTCGTTATTTAGAAGCTGCAAAGCACTTATATGATTTTCATCATGACAGTGAGGGTTCTTGTGTGACCCAAAAGGGATGGGATCCCATAATAGTTGTATTGAAGAAGAAAAAAAAGTGTGAGTTGCTCACACTACTTTTGCATTTGTTTACAATTATTATAAAACACTCAGATGCTGTAGTAATGGATTGTGAAGAAATCTTAAATAAGTAGTAATAAACTAGAAACTATGTCAAATATTGGTAAAAAAGTAATGAAACAGAATCTGGGGAGAATACAGGTGAATACTTCCAATGTTGAGTACAGTGAAGTCTTGACATTCAGTAGTGTGCCAGAACACTGTATGTTACTGGTTTGGAAAGCTATTAGGTAACCGCTGACACATAGTGGAGTATGCAAGAACAGTGTACAAACTGAATCAACAATATCTTATTTTAAGGGCCTGGGGAAGTGTGGCTCTACAGAGTTTTTCAGTATTGATGAAAACTGGCATGTATGCCAGTTTTCAAAACTAAGTATATTTTGACCACATTATAAAAAGTTCCATAAAATGAATTACTTTGGAAGCACTGTTTTTAAGTTTAAAGTCTTCCAAATAGAAAGCGCTTTAGAAGAGAAATCTTAAAGATGGTCTTTAGTAATGCTCATGCTATTAAGGAAGTAGAAAGTTGCTTCTAGTTATTTCCTGCACAACCATTTCCTCAGTCACATCCTGAAAGCTTTCAAACAATCTTTGTACTCAGGGAATATACATACTAAGGGCAAAAATTCTTCGTTGGCTAACTTCCATTACTTAGTTCAGTAAAGAAATAAGGTGAATGAGGTAATATATTTTATAGGACCCACTTCTGTGGTGAAAAAGACAAGCTTTTGAGCTATACAGAGTTCTTCTCAAGTCCACTAAGAAACTTCAGACATAGTTAAAATCCTGTTTTCTCCAGGTAAGTAAGCAGTAATTTTCAAAGGTTTGTCTCTTTGTCAGAGTACTCAAAACATATGATCACTCTCTTGCATCTTTAAGACTATTTTAAATAACTCTTTTTTGTTTCCTTTTTGTTTAAAGGCTCCCGCTATTAAGTTGCCTTCCTCAGTGTTTGCTTCAGAGTTTGAAGAGGATGTGGGACTGTTAAATAAAGCTGCTCCTGTTTCAGGTACCATACAACTCTTTACCTGTTCTTCTTTTGTGAAGCTAATGGTCCTCTTGGCGAAATTATTTTTGTTAAACATTAAGGTTGTTCATCTGTTGATTAATATGAACCTTGCATATTTGATATTCTTGTTTTGCTTCAGGTACTGCTCAATAGCAGAGAGAAGAATGTCTCCAAATTGAGGAGAACTAAAAAGTGAATCGAGATTTATTTTCCTCAGTAATTGAGTTGGTGCCTTTCTTTGGCATTATATAATAACTGGTTCTAATCCTTGGCCTTGTTATACTGTGCAGGAAACCCTAGTTGGGAAAGGAAGAAGAGAGGGAAAATCCTTCTGAGGGTGCTGTTGCTTTTTTTTTAGGGATTTTCAGTTTTTTAATGCCCCATTCCTTTATTGGGATATGTGCAAGTATATCTTTGTGCACCTGTAGAGTCCCACTGATGCAGAAGTTCATCTACATGCATCCCAGTATAGAACTGTGGCTTCACTCTCCAAGTTAGTGATCAATGGCTCCATATCTAGTTGGCAGCCGGTATCAAGTGGAGTGCCCCAAGGGTCGATCCTGGGGCCGGTTTTGTTCAATATCTTCATAAATGATCTGGAGGATGGTGTGGATTGCACTCTCAGCAAATTTGCGGATGATACTAAACTGGGAGGAGTGGTAGATACGCTGGAGGGGAGGGATAGGATACAGAAGGACCTAGACAAATTGGAGGATTGGGCCAAAAGAAATCTGATGAGGTTCAATAAGGATAAGTGCAGGGTCCTGCACTTAGGACGGAAGAACCCAATGCACAGCTACAGACTAGGGACCGAATGGCTAGGCAGCAGTTCTGTGGAAAAGGACCTAGGGGTGACAGTGGACGAGAAGCTGGATATGAGTCAGCAGTGTGCCCTTGTTGCCAAGAAGGCCAATGGCATTTTGGGATGTATAAGTAGGGGCATAGCGAGCAGATCGAGGGACGTGATCGTTCCCCTCTATTCGACATTGGTGAGGCCTCATCTGGAGTACTGTGTCCAGTTTTGGGCCCCACACTTCAAGAAGGATGTGGATAAATTGGAGAGAGTCCAGCGAAGGGCAACAAAAATGATTAGGGGACTGGAACACATGAGTTATGAGGAGAGGCTGAGGGAGCTGGGATTGTTTAGCCTGCAGAAGAGAAGAATGAGGGGGGATTTGATAGCTGCTTTCAACTACCTGAAAGGGGGTTCCAAAGAGGATGGCTCTAGACTGTTCTCAATGGTAGCAGACGACAGAACGAGGAGTAATGGTCTCAAGTTGCAGTGGGGGAGGTTTAGATTGGATATTAGGAAAAACTTTTTCACTAAGAGGGTGGTGAAACACTGGAATGCGTTACCTAGGGAGGTGGTAGAATCTCCTTCCTTAGAGGTTTTTAAGGTCAGGCTTGACAAAGCCCTGGCTGGGATGATTTAACTGGGAATTGGTCCTGCTTCGAGCAGGGGGTTGGACTAGATGACCTTCTGGGGTCCCTTCCAACCCTGATATTCTATGATTCTAAGTTTGTCTTCCTTTAAAGGAAAGTAAATTCCATTCAGCATCCCAGTGTTTAAACTGTAGCATGATTTAAGTCTTCAGGGTTACAAAGATGCACAGTGTGCTTGTGCTTGCATAATATGCCTGTGTGTGCCATTCTGCTATAGCATCTATCACATGTTCTCTGCTTGGGGTTTAAGAATGGGAGTTTTAATGACAACTGTGCCACAAAGTGAAGTAGAGGATTAGTTTTGTGTCGTGTGTGTGTGTGTAATTTAGAAAGTTAGTTGTTTTTTTATATTGTCTGCAATGGAGGATGTATGTACTCCAAACATAAGAGAAGCAGTCATCCAAATTAGAATAAATCATGTATAATTGGTAAGAAAAGTCACATGTTATCATGTGTTCAGACTATTGGACCACACATTTGTCTGACTTCTAATGAGCAGAGTTGTTTTTAATTGAAACATTGTACGCCGTCAGATTCAACTCAGCAACTTTGCGCTGTGCTTCTAATGAATTCTTAAAAATTCTTCCCCTCCTCCCCAAAAAGGGATTATTATCTGAGCTCAGCAAATAGCTCCACTTAGTACAAATTAGCATTTATAGTTGGGAACCCTTGTTTCAGGGTAGTGGCTTGTGGATGTGATGCCTATTTTAAAGCATTCTTTTCCATTGTAGGACCCCGTTTGGATTTTGACCCTGATATTGTCGCAGCTCTTGATGACGACTTTGACTTCAATAATCCAGATAATCTTCTCGAAGATGACTTTGTCCTAAAGGCCAATGAGCCAGGGAAAGAGGACTGGAAAGGAGAGGATAGTCGGTATATGGAGCTTTGCAGAACTCTTTAATGTCATAACAAATAATGCAGTGTTGTCCCTAGTTTGTTTTTAGGTTTTTTTAATCTGTTTGAAACAACAGCACTAAACTTACTAAGTAAATTCCATATATTTGTGAACAGGATTATGAGATCTAAACTGTTTTCAAACCTAACGCAATCTCAAAACACTTCCAGTATTATAGGCAGTAATATTACAGGTGGTCATTGCAGTGTGTTTATAAGACCTTGGAAAACATCTTGCTACCCATGATGCTAGAAATAATATGAAGTGAGGTATTAGCTACTGGTACCACTTGTTTCATAAGGACATGCATAGTTTTACTTGTATTAATATTCCATATTCCAGTATTCCTTTGCTTTCTCTCTCTTTTCTGGTCCCGTTTCCTAATGTATAACTAACCAGAAATGCTGCATTTGGAACACCAAGGGAACGACCAAGTGTGAAAGCATTTTTTTCTGTCCACCCTAATCAAATATTTATTGGTACACAGATTTTAACTTCGGGAGCACTTTTACTACTAAACATTTAGAATTCTTGTATCTACATGAGAAGAATCTTTTTTTTTTTTTTTAACTTAATTGGCATAAGTTTATGAAGTGATAAAATAACACTGGGTAGACTGAGAGGCTATGCCCATTTCCTAAGTGGCTGATCTACATATATATTATACTCAGGGGCTCTGATACTGAGGATGAAGATGAGTGGGAGGATATGGATGATGATGGAAAGGACAACAATGGTAGTGATGAAGATTATGATTCAGAGGGTCCTTTGTCAGATGATGAGGGAATTAGTGGAGAGATGAAAGAGTTTCTTTTCATGCAAGAGGAGACCAAGAGCCGTTTCACAGAATACTCCATGACTTCATCCGTAATGAGAAGGAATGAGCAGTTGACCCTGCTAGATGAGAGATTTGAGAAGGTAAGGCAACTCACTGATAAAAATGCTAAGAAGCCCTAAACATGAGAGACAGGACATTTTTAAAGCTATTTCTATGTGCTTTTTGCCCCATCCTGCTCTCCCTCACCCCAAATCCTGTAAGCCAGTGGTTTTCAAACCTTTTAGGCTGCATATCCCTTTCTAAGTAAGGTAGTCTACTGTACATCCCCATCTGAGATAGAGGTGATGTTGGGGGGGTGGGGGGAGCCATGCAGGGTCACATGGACCCCCCCCCAAAATTCTGTCTGCCACTTTGAAAACCTCTAGAAGCTGTTGCTAACTATGGGGGACACGGAGGAATGTTCGGGGGGGGGGCGGCGGCGGCGGCAAGTGGCTACATCAGGTGTCTTGGTCCAGCCCTGCATGGCAGGGCTCCCAACCACCTCTGCTCCCTTACTCCCCTCAGTGGGACACCCAGCCTGTCGGTTACAACCAAAAATTGGAACTCAAGACAGGGGTTACAAAAAGTTTGAAAACAGCCCCCTAATCCAGCATTCCTCTGCCCCCACCATCACCCCCCGCCCCCTCCAGGGAACACCCACTACAGTTTGAAAATGTCTGATTCTCTGTCATGTATAGAAAGGACATGTACACCAATGCAGCTGCGGTTTTAATTTAAAGGAGATTAAACGCTGATTAGATGTGTTATCTGCCATTACAGGATTTTTCTCGCATACCCCAGTTTGAAAACCACTGCTAAGCTGATCATGTGCATAGACCATTATGCCTGTGCAACCTCTTGCTCCTTTAATTTCATAGTGGTGGCAGATGTCTGTTCTTCTCTGAAGATGTTTTGCATTACAAGAAATGAGTTTGAGTCTGAGTTTTAAATGGTTCTCATCCAATGCGTGGTTGTATTGTCTCATTCACATTAAAAGGCTGCAGGGATGTAATCCTAACTATGGATTTCCTCTTTTCCTGCCTCCAACAATTATAATTTCTGTTGCTATGGGGAGATGTGGAATCTCAAGCAGTAAAGGGTATATCATTTGTCAAATCACATACTTCCATCTGTGAAGTGGGGGTGGTATTTTAGTCCTATGAGATGGATTTGTAAGATATGTTTTTTAAAGTGCTTTGATCTAATTGTATGAAAGGTGTGGTGGATGCATGAATTCTAACTTTTTCTACTAGGCAGTGGCAGTCTATTAATTTACTTAATTATCCCAAACCATGTCCCAAAAGAGAGATGATGAATAATTTGACTATATAACATTACAAGATGATTAGTTTACTGTTGGTAGTCTCATGTCAATCGGAGGTAAAGGCGAAAATCTGCTGCAGGTCTACCCTTAGCTGCTGCTGCTACTACTACTACTGTATTTGTTTTGTAGACTTGTTTCAAAGAATTCTATGAGGGGAGAAGGAAATTACCATTATTGTTATCGTTATGCTGAGGAGACCTGTTCCTGGAGCAGGACCTCATTGTGCTAGGCACTGTAACAACACAGAACAGACAGTCTCTGCCCTGCAGAACTTTTTGTTACATATAGTGTGAAAATGAATTTTTAATGTCAAGAGAAGCTTTTGAACAACATTGCATTTGTCTCACAAATGCAATCTAGACACACACATTCATCGTTCGTTTAGCTTTGTGTTTTTTCCTTTTTAGTTCTTTGAACAGTTTGATGACGATGAGATCGGAGCATTGGATAATGTGGAATTAGAAGGCTTTATTCACACCGACAGCACTCGGCTGCAAGAAGTCCTGAATGACTACTACAAAGAGAAAGCTAAGGAGTGTGTAGGATCACTTTTAGAGCTACTTATGTGAATCAGAACTAACTATAATTACATGTTACTAACTCTAGTTACATGTTTCAGAGTAGCAGCCGTGTTAGTCTGTATTCGCAAAAAGAAAAGGAGGACTTGTGGCACCTTAGAGACTAACCAATTTATTTGAGCTTAAGCTTTCGTGAGCTACAGCTCACTTCATCGGATGCATTCAGTGGAAAATACAGTGAGGAGATTTATATACACACAGAACATGAAAAAATGGGTGTTATCATACACACTGTAAGGAGAGTGATCACTTAAGATGAGCTGTTACCAGCAGGAGAGCGGGGGGGAAGGGGAGGAAGAAGAAAACTTTTTGTAGTGATAATCAAGGTGGGCCATTTCCAGCAGTTAACAAGAAGGTCTGAGGAACAGTGGGTGGGGGGGGGAAATAAACATGGGGAAATAGCTTTACTTTGTGTAATGACTCATCCACTCCCAGTCTCTATTCAAGCCTGAGTTAATTGTATCCAGTTTGCAAATTAATTCCAATTCAGCAGTCTCTCGTTGGAGTCTGTTTTTGAAGTCTTTTTGTTGTAACATTACGACTTTTAGGTCAGAGATCGAGTGACCAGAGAGATTGAGATTGAATTGAATTGAATTGAGACCAGAGAGATTGAATTTTCCGACTGATTTATGAATGTTATAATTCTTGACATCTGATTTGTGTCCATTTATTCTTTTACGTAGAGACTATCCAGTTTGACCAATGTACATGGCAGAGGGGCATTGCTGGCACATGATGGCGTATATCACATTGGTAGATGAGCAGGTGAACAAGCCTCTGATAGTGTGGCTGATGTGATTAGGCCCTATGATGGTGTCCCCTGAATAGATATGTGGACACAGTTGGCAACGGGCTTTGTTGCAAGGATAGGTTCCTGGGTTAATGGTCCTGTGGTGTGGTGTGTGTGGTTGCTGGTGAGTATTTGCTTCAGGTTGGGGGGGCTGTCTGTAGGCAAGGACTGGCCTGTCTCCCAAGATTTGTGAGAGTGATGAGTCGTCCTTCAGGATACATTGTAGATCCTTGATGATGCGCTGGAGAGGTTTTAATTGGGGGCTGAAAGTGATGGCTAGTGGCATTCTGTTGTTTTCTTTGTTGGGCCTGTCCTGTAGTAGGTGACTTCTGGGTACTCTTCTGGCTCTGTCAATCTGTTTCTTCACTTCAGCAGGTGAGTATTGTAGTTGTAAGAATGTTTGATAGATATCTTGTAGGTGTTTGTCTCTGTCTGAGGGGTTGGAGCAAATGCAGTTGTATCGTAGAGCTTGGCTGTAGACAATGGATCGTGTGGTGTGGTCTAGGTGAAAGCTGGAGGCATGTAGGTAGGAATAGCGGTCAGTAGATTTCCGGTATAGGATGGTGTTTATGTGACCATCGCTTATTAGCACTGTAGTGTCCAGTAAGTGGATCTCTTGTGTGGACTGGTCCATGCTGAGGTTGATGGTGGGATGGAAATTGTTGAAATCATGGTGGAATTCCTCAAGGGCTTCTTTTCCATGGGTCCAGATGATGAAGATGTCATCAATGTAGCGCAAGTAGAGTAGGGGCATTAGGGGATGAGAGCTGAGGAAGCGTTGTTCTAAGTCAGCCATAAAAATGTTGGCATACTGTGGGGCCATGCCGGTATCCATAGCAGTGCCGCTGATTTGAAGGTATATATTGTCCCCAAATGTGAAATTGTGACTCTGTCCTCACCCACCTGGTGTTCAGCCACCAGGTTTGCCGTGACGTTATCGGGGATACTGTTCCTGACAGCTTGTAGTCCATCTTTGTGTGGAATGTTGGTGTAGAGGGCTTCTACATCCATAGTGGCCAGGATGGTGTTTTCAGGAAGATCACCGATGGATTGTAGTTTCCTTAGGAAGTCAGTGGTGTCTCGAAGATAGCTGGGAATGCTGGTAGTGTAGGGCCTGAGGAGGGAGTCAGACAATCCTGTTGTTAGGGTGCCAATGCCTGAGATGATGGGGAGTCCAGGATTTCCAAGTTTATGGATCTTGGGTAGCAGATAGAATACCCGTGGTCGGGGTTCCAGGGGTGTGTCTGTACAGATTTGTTCTTGTGCTTTTTTCAGGGAGTTTCTTGAGCAAATGCTGCAGTTTCTTTTGGTAACCCTCAGTGGGATCAGAGGATAATGGCTTGTAGAAAGTGGTGTTGGAGAGCTGCCGAGCAGCTTCTTGTTCATGATGACGACAGCACCTCCTTTATCAGCCTTTTTGATTATGAATGCATCTGATGAAGTGAGCTGTAGCTCACGAAAGCTTAAGCTCAGATAAATTGGTTAGTCCCTAAGGTGCCACAAGTAACATGTAATTGGAAAAGGAGTATCTCACTTATTAAGATAAAATCTATCTAAGTTTTAATTTACTTTGGAGACAATATTTTTGTTTGTAGAATGTAATTAGTTTAGTGTTTGTAAAGTATTCATATTTTTATTTAGCAGTGGATTTCAATTGAATTGCGTGGTGATGCGGAGTGGGTTTTTTGGTGCTTGAAGTCTTGTTGAAAAGGGGACATAATTGTATCCCACTTAACTACAGCTAGTGTTCAGAGGCCGCCTTAGCCCTTCTGATTTGCAAGGAAGTTACTGATTTGGACTGAGGTTTTCCCCTACCATGTGTCTTTCTGTTGTTGCTGTTGTAATTGACACTGCAGCAGAGTATCTTCATCTGATACAACAGCAGAACCTGTTAGGTACATAGTGGAATGATTTGTGTATCATACCTAGTTGAACACTTATGACCCAATCCTTTGCATTCAGATTTGGGGGGGATGACCGCCAGCCAGCCAGTTGGTTCACTGATGTTTCCTCTTCCTGCATTAAGGTGCGCCAAATATTCTTAGCAATCTACCTCTGACAGTGCATATATTTAAATAGTCTGGTTATTTTGGAGATTTGTGGGATAGGGGAAAGGAAAAGGAAATTCCCATGTCATATTACTGAGTGGTTTGTTTTTTTGTTTTGTTTAACACATGTAGGAATGTTTTTCCAGTCTTTTGGTTTTTTTTAATATAGTCACAGATGTAAATAAACGGGGTGGAGGGAAAGGGTCAGCCCTTCATTCTTTTTTTCAGTGTTAAGAAGTTATAGTGAAATTCTTATTTTTCTTTTCCCTGACTCCCACCCTCTCTTCTTACCTTCTTTAAAAGCTGTGTGAAACCCGATGCTCTTGAACCAAGAAAGGATTTAGATTCTCCCCTTAATGAGAAGGGTGAGGAAGAAGAAGAAATCATAACTTTAGTTATTGAGGAACCCAAAGAGAAGTGGGATTGTGAATCCATTTTGAGTAAGTATGTGAGGCTCTTACTATCCCTGGAAAAAGTAAAGCAGATGGTATATTGTCTTGTTACTTATAGCAAGGTTTCTAGTTAAATAGCTTCTGCATTTCTCTGTGCTTTTGAGAGTGCATAACAGCATACATTCTCATTAAAGAAATTTGGCCAAGGGTGTATTAAGTGCACTAAAAGATAACTACTTGCCACGAGTCTTTCAAATTTAATGTATAACTTTTTAAAAAATTGCTATGTAAAATGGAGGTGGTATTTTTCAGTGTACAACTCTCCCTTATCTTTGTTTTCTTTCTTGCCTTAGGTACATACTCAAACTTGTATAATCATCCAAAACTTATTGAGGAGCCAGCAAAGGTAAAATCATTAGGTTTATTTTCTATATTATATGAAGCTTACAGAAGTCTAAGCAGCAGCATGGCTTGTAGAGTCAAGACAAAGACAGTTAGTTTTCTGTTGGCTGTATTTGTCTTTGAGTTGACCTGCAAATGGGGTGTGGAGATAGGAATGTTGTGTTCCGTTTTGCTGCTTCATGATTTATAAAACATTTAGCAGGTGGCTTTTTTTTTTCTTTTAGATGGGGAAGGGGTAAGAGAGGAAGAATAATTTTTACATTGAAAATTCAAAATTTGCATAACCTGTTTTTCCTGGAGAATTAGTAAGATTATATCACAAATATCAAGAGTATGACCTGCGCACACTTGCAAGACATCAGTTCTTTTGGAGGTGGATCTCTACTGTCCCTTTGAGGACTGAGAACACCCATCACAGTTCTTTTGTCCTCCAAGGAGTTCCCCAGCAAAATTTAAAATACATCTTGATATTTCTAAAGATTTAAAAAAAAAAAAAAAAAGCAAACCTTGTTCTTTTTTGAGACCTCCTCATAAAGAAGCAAAGAGGATACAACCCTAATTTTTTCCTTACTCTAGTTACCTTTAAGTAAAACTTAAATAAAAGAAGGGATGGAAAGTAATGTTAAAAATAACTTTTTACCTTTAAGGCCAACTTCTGCCACAGATAGGTACTTGTAGTTCTTGCTGAGTTTGATGGGAAATCATGTACATCTGTCTGAGGGCAGAATTTGGCTTGTGTGTTCACTATTGGAAAATTTGCAGCATTATTGGTGGTTCTATGTTATTGCTGATAAGCAAGGGTGATCCATACACCTTATAAGAAAAGCAGAGGGAAGGTGGAGGGTTAAAGACAACTAATTCATTGGCACATTGTCTGTCTGTATTTTAGTCCAAACCAATCAAAATTTCTCAGAAGAGTGGAATCCCACTGGATATCTTGCCTCAGAGAGGTCTTACGGCTAAGCAGACTGAACGCATGCAAATGATTGATCAAAGTGATCTGCCAAGAGTATCCACACAACCACGTTCCAAAAATGAGAGCAGAGAGGATCGAAAAGCTAGAAAACAAGCTATAAAGGAAGAACGAAAGGTAAAATCTAGTCTTGAATATTTTAAGACAACCCCTCAGGAAAATGTGTTCTGTTCCTCATTACTCTGTTTTTTAAAAAACATTTTTTCTTAAACCAATTTATTTTGTTTCTGGGAATTACTGGGAAACATCCACTGGTCTTCAAGGGTTGATTTCTGTATCTTTCTGGAAAATACCATCCACTGGAAAGTTTGATTATTTTTTTTTCCCCCAAAAGTAGGAAAATGTTTTCTTGTCAATCATTCCGCAAAGATTCTCCATTTTTCAATATCCTTTTTTCTCTACTTAGTTTTCGCTCTTCTATCTGCTCTTAGTTTCTCCCTCTCTGTCTTTAGTCTATTTTTTTTTTTCTTTTTTCCCTCCCTCTCTTGGGGCTGTTACTACAGAAAGTAAATTCACTTCCCACTTTTAATCTTTTCTGGTACTGCCACTACCACCACCCCTGTTTCATTTATTCTGACCTTTTAAAAGTTGGATCATGCCAGCTACTGGCAAAGGAAAAACAGAAGAGAGATCTGAAACTGGACTCTTGTTATATAAAAGTCTAATTTGCTTCAACCTAGGAAAAGAGGATGTGAAGCAGCGTGTCTTCTAAAACTTAGATATTATTCCTGGGGGAATTCTGCGTCACTGCGCAATGCAGAATTTTGCAGAAATTAATGTGCGCACAGAATTTTTTTCCCCACAGAAATGGGCTGCAGTGCTGATAGCTGCCACCAGGGGCCACTGGACTCAGCAGAGCACAGCTCGCACACACAAGACACTGCTGGGGGGAGGGAGAGGGAGCTAAAGGGTTCCTGGCAGCTACAGTTCCCAGCATGCCCTGTGGGAAGGGGAGGGCAGCATGCAGGAAACTCTGCAAGCCTGGGACCAGGCTGTTTCTCCCTGTGGATCCCTGCAGGGTGGGAAAAGAGTGTCTGGAGAAGGGGGGGCCCCCGCAGCTGGGCTGTAGTGGGGAAGGGAGTGTGGGTATCTAGGCCAGGGACGGGGTGTGAGTGTCTGGGCTGGGGGGCCCTGCGACTGGACTCGGGAGGATGGGGCTTGGGTGAATGCAGGGGGGAGGGGGGCGGGCAGAGAAACAGGAACTGGGTTGTCATAGGGGTTTCTTTAACTCTACTCCTGGGGGAAATTTTGTGTGTCTGAATTGTTACAAACATACTTGCTGACAGATATTTTGAAATAAATTACCAAAATAATTGAAACCTGGCGTGATTATATAGTGTTCTTTTGACAAATAAAATTTGGAGAATTGTTAAGTTTTTGGTGCAGAGTGCCACCAGAAGTAAGATGTGTGTGGCACCCCACACTACAGGAGCTACAACAGTACTGTTGCAGCACTGCAACTATTCTGCTGTAGTGTAGACCCTTACTTCCCTCAACACAGTGGTGACTGCACTGGGGCGTAGGTTGTCTGAACTATTGATTTTTTTCATACCTGTGAGCGATGTTGCTAAGTTGACCTAAGTTTTGTGTGTAGAGCAGGCCTTATTTAGCATGTTTCTGTAAGTTATTCAGATCTCTCTTTTGGATTGTAAAGGTGTTGGGAGTGAATTATATACTTCTCTGCAAATCTCGAAAATAGGTTTTTAATGTGGAAGTCATTCATGTTTGCAGGAACGCAGAATGGAGAAGAAAGCCAACAACTTAGCCTTCAAGTTGGAAAAAACAAGGCAAGAAAAAGAACTGCTCAATCTGAGACAGAATGTTCAAGGGCTCAAGCTGTCATAGTGGAACTGATGACTTTCATATTGTGGAAAGTTCTTTGCGTTGTTCTTTGTGCTAGGATCTTGAGAAGATGCTGACTCTTTTAACCTTGTCCCGTCATGGATAGAAGTTCATAACATGGTATTTGAATTTTTCTATAACCAGATCAAGTAGTTTACCATCTCTTTTTAAATGTAAACAGCTGAAACAATTTTTGGTTACAAATTAAAATGTACAGTAGTATTACTGTATTTTTCTGTCATGGACATAACATGGCAGCTATTTATAAACAAGAGTTGCACTGGGAGTGTTTTATGGTACTTAAGTTACAGAAATACATATTTTCTATGCAGCCAGTTTTGTACATATTGAGAATTTTGCTCTTGTGATTCAAGAGATCTCGGTGCTGTTTCTGAATTAGATTTTCCTATCTGAATGTGCATAAAATAATTCTTTCCCTCCCTTTACTATGGTATTTACATGCAGGCTCGGTTGGAAACCACGCTTTGGCATTAGTACAGTTCTGTATATCAAGAATATGCAGTATTTTCTCCCAAGCCCTGTCTGAAGTATCTGTTGCTGTTTGAATACTATTGTGAAGCGTATTGGAAAATCGTATTTTAAGAGAGATGTTTAGAAAACAGTTGTGAATTTAGACAACGCTTAAATTTAAATAAATTTCCATTTCATTTGGCTGGTGAAATAATTAAGCTATTTAATGGAAGATTTAGGTTGTGCATTTAAAATCAAAGTTAGCAACATTAACATCATAATTTCCTCATGAAATTAACTTGGCTGTATTGAACAGTCTCGCATACAGTGTTTGAATATTTTATAGCAAACAGTAATAAGTCAAAACTATACACAACCAGAAAAAAAGGAGTAGAGTATGCTACATGTATGTGATGCAACAATAATTCTGTTGCATTTCCTGACTTTCTGGGACCTTAACTCTGAAGCCTTAGAAGTGCACTGTGAGGGAGCTAAACTACAAATACAACCTTTGGTGCTGTATGGGGTCTAAATCATCCATGTCCTAGGCAGGAACTTCTTGGAGATGGGCGGTGGCTCATCCTAATCAGACACCGTAAACACCTTTGTTCTGACTCTCTCTAGCATTGAATCTGCATTGGCTTTGATGTCTGTCATTCTGTTGATGGCAATGGACCTATACACCTCAGAAAGGTGAACAAGCGTTGCCCCTTTATGAGCAGAAAAGTACCTCATCTTTGTAGTTCCATAGGACCACAACATGAACATCCATTTATGCCGTCTTGCCATGGCAAGCTCAATGTAAAAGTCTGTGTATGCTGCTTATGGGTGGGAGATTCTGGTAGAATCATAACCTATTGCTAGGATTTCGGGTGCTATTTTTGGAAGAGTTCTGGACTGGTGCCCAGGATATAAGAGGAGAGAATTTAAATTACGGTTAATTTAATCTCATCCCAGTTAGCTGCTAAATCCTGAGCACTTTAGGACTGGTGCCTGTGAGGCTTAAAAAAAAAAAGTAAGGTTTTTTCCCATAGTTTTTAAGTTTTTGTCAGATTGTTTTATTGCTTTTGGAAGTTTCTTTAAGTTCTTCAACACAAGCTTTCTCTCCTTGATGGGTCTGATGCAATTGTTTTAATTTCTATCTATCCCTAGTATAAACTGACACAGCGGTACGTGTATTTCCCTTGTCCTTACAAACACTAAATGAGGGTGAGCAAATAGCAGAAAGCAGTGTGAATCCTCTGTGTATAGAAACTATTAGAAGTGCTTTGGTTATAACATCTGAAGTGCTTTTGAGATTGAACTATTGAAATTCAAACCTAAAACAGGTTTCCTTTTCTCTCAAATCTCTTCCCATGGTCTATATTAACCAAATCTGTAGAAATTAGCCCACCGAAGTATGGTATCTGGGGGAAAAAAATGTGTAGAAGTCCTGTATGACAAAAACACCTTTGTTCATGCTTTCATTTTACTTTTAGCTATACTAGTTTTCATGTATCTCATAGGATAGGGCAGGGATGTATGTGTCATAATTGTTAATTATTTGGTTGCTAATAACTGGCAACTTGGATTATTGCAAACACTTGAACTGCCTAAGTAAAAGTTGACCACCTAGCACCCATGTTTCCTGAAAGTGTTTAAAGAGGGAATTTGAGAAATTTGCATATAGAGATGAATCAGATGCATGGAACAGGTGAGTAACGTGCAAAGCTTAATATTTTGAGTTAAGTATAATTTTGTGAGTTAGTGAACATGAGTTTATTAGAAATATTTCCACATGTTTTAAAAGAGTACTAAGATCTGTCTGCTGTTGTGTACAGTTCTGAAGTAGACAAACCATAATCCTCTGCAGTTGGATATTCTGTTCAGTTGCTGAAGCAGAGATGGGAAGCAATGAAAAAGGGTATATGTGCTTGTAGCTAGGCTTTGCTGCCAAAACTCTGAACCAGATCAAGCAAGAAAATCTTAATTGATTTTGTCCTACATACCTAAAGAATAATCACAATTTCTTTGGCTATTCGATTTGCCACAGTCAGTGTCATGATATGCCTTGCATTATGCCATGAGAATGTTGGTAATACCCTATAAGCCAGTCTGGGAATTTTTCTATGCTCTAGTTGCCTACAGGAGGGTGAAACAGGCCTGTTCTTCCCATTGCTGCTTCATTACTGCATTATTTCCTTTCTCTCTTGATTTACCACCTCTATAGAGCAAAAATGAATGAAAGGTAAGGATAACAAGAGCAGGCCAGAGCAGGAACAAAGACACAATGGGGAAGTCAAGAGTGTTTCTAAAAGAGAGAGAACAGTGGGTAGAATAGAGGGTAAAAAGATGTTGGTTGGAAACAATGAAATTGAGGAGAGCTAATGGTATAGAGCAAAAGGTTATAGAATTACTTTGGTCCTCCATTGTTAACAATGTCCCTGCTAATTGTTGTAATCAAGTTACTATATATACCTTGGTATTCTTTTCCTAATGTCTGCTACAATAAAAAAAACTTGCCAAGAGTCTCATACTGCTGAGTGGCAAACCTTGCCTTCACTTCTGTGAGCTCACATGCAGTCCCTTAGACCTGCAAGTCTGTGTGTTTTGTTTTTCTCCCCCCATAAATAAGGGGGGAGGGGTTGGACCTCTTTACAGGTAAACTTCAGCAATCTACTTTTTTTGCCTAATCCTGTGTTCGGTGCAGAGAGATTGATATGAAATCAGAATTGTGTTGTGTTAAGACATGGTACTATTGTTGGTTTGAAAGAGAACTTTGAGAGAACCATTTTCCCCTTGAAAAATGCCATTCAGTCAAAACTGAGATGCTTAGCAAACTCATGTCAATTTCACTGAAATTTTACTTTGAAGGAAAACAGTGACATTCTGACAGTTTCAAAATGAAACCTTTTGATACTTCACTTTGATACTACAGTACTTTGTTTTGAAAATTGTGTTTTGTATGGTATATTATAAAATTGAAGTGTTTTGATTATCCAGGTTTTTTTCTCAATCTTCTGTAGAGAATTTTGAACTTGAAGGCTTTTCAAAATTACAATGAAAAACAAAATGGAATTTCCATCCTCTACAGCTCTACTTTCCACTGTCATATTTTAGTTTGAACATATCTTAACTAATTCCCAAGTTTAGATTCATTAGATTCTGACATTGTACATGAATAGTTTTTTGGGGGTTTTAGGCCATATTTTTCATCTTATAGAATCAAGTTTGCAATTTGCTCTAAGAACATGTTTAGGCTACCTAGGATTTTTTCAGGTATTCCCTGAAGTCATAGGAGAAATATTTCATGTCCGTCTCCCTACCACCCCACCCCCACCCCTTTGCTCTGTTGTTCTTTGGATCTCTGACTTTCCGGTATACAGCTTTAAGCTGGCACTGACCAGCTCTTCTAAGCACCTATTCAAGAGCACTTGAAAATGGTTTTGCTTCCCTCAGAAATTTGAGAAATTAGGGGTAAGTACTAATACACACTGCTCTCTTCTTTCCTTGTACCTCCAGATCTTCTTATGACACGAAAGATCATAAGGACACTATTAGGAATATGGCATGTGAGGTTTTATGTTTAGTTTATACTTGTATACATGGAACTGATCAAACATTTATGGCTTCCCAAAATGCCTGCAGTTATCTTCCATATTGGGTTTGGTACAGCATAACTTTAAAATAGAGGTGGCTTGTGTCTAAATATATGCAAACTTGTAACTTATTGGGGTTGTGATACAGGCTGTTAGCTGATATGCATTTTTATATATGCTTATTTATTAATGCACCTACTACTTGGCTTAGTCTGGATCACTCCCAGCTATTTGAACAAATACTAAACTTCTGCTAGCCCCTTAATACAGAATTAACTTGCAAATGAACATTACTTATCTGCTACAAAATATAATCTATCTTGAACATTATTTAATTCATCTGTTAAATATTGTCTGCTAAAGAAAAAAGGCTGTCACGTTTGTAATAACCACAAAATGTGTCTTCCTGCTTTCAAAAATACAGGCAATCATCTTCAAGTTGACTCAGTCAGTGCATCATTAAGGTTCCTAATTTTTTTTTTGTGGCTTATAAATTAAAAGGATTGGAACAAAGCAAAACCTCAGTGTGGGCATCCAGCTTCTCCTTTCTCTGTTGAGCTGTAATCTCTGTAGTGACATACTATCTGGAGATGTGATACAATACACTCTCCCATTATGATGTCATAGAATGACCTGGTCCTTTGCTATGCTGCAAGCAGCATGAGGAAGATCAGGTCGACTTTAATCTCGGTATATGGTTTTGCAGTACTCATTTCCTTTGTAGTCTGAATCAAAGGTACCCCTAAATTTGTTTCATGGTGTATATGGCAATTTCAGCTTTTGTTTGTAAAAGTTACTGTTCCAGTCTCATACACTACATTCCAGATATTAAAATACTACGGAAATCAAAAATTAACACCTTTACAAATGTAAGTTACACCACTCCTTGTTCCAGGTTTATCTAAAGCCTCAATAGCACTTGTTAAAGATGGTTCCTGGGTGACTAGATAATTGCCTAGAGAGCCTTTCAACTCTGTGTAGAAGACTTGATTCCTTCATGGTCACTGGAGGTGATTGTTTTTGAGTTAATCATTTGATTTTTGTTTTTTACACATTTGTTTTATGAGAACTCAAAATGGAATTTCTCAATGAAAAGTTTTTCTTAAAAAAATTTGTGTTTCAGAAAACAGTTTAGGTTTTACAGGGTTTTCCCCCTTTTTCTCTCACCGGTGAACTCATTTACCCACTAGAAAAGTCAGGGGGAGGGAAGTAAAACGGTACTTTCTCAATTTAAAAAAAAATGTCACTGCTTTCTGATGTGGGAAGGAAGTGAGTGGGAATTTTCTTGCTGTTTTGAAAAAGAAAGCTGGAAATGTTAAACTTCTTGAAATTTGTTTTGAAAACTAAGAGCATATTCCAATGCCCTTTTTCCCCTTAAAAATTTAATTTTCAATGGAAAATGCTCAGCAAAAATTTGTTGACCAGTTCTAATGGGTAATAATAACTAAAATGTGCTACTTACCTCATGGCTGTTCTGGCCTATGGAAAATAAACTGTTGTAGTCAGTTCTTGAGGGGAAACTATCTGTGTCACCACGAGCGAAATTGGCATGCTTGTGTGCAAAGTCAGTAGAGAGACTAAGGATGCAAATTGCCATGGAAGATTAACTGCCTCAAGGTGGCCACTCCACATCAAGGTACTTTGCTGTATTTGCCCCTACATTTCAGTCTCTAGGGTTGCCAATCAGCTACCTTTCACAATGGGTAATTTTTTTTTAAAGCTAAAGTTAAAATAATTATGTAAGACATAGGTTGAGAAAAGAGTGTACATCTGGGTACAGTGCTTAGATTATCCACAGATACAAAGTTTGTTTTTAAAAGTCACATGCTACATAGAGTACATAATCAGCAATAACCCAAATTTAGCTGGATAAATTTAAGAATACAGTTTAGATATTAGCATCCAAGTATCCAGGTACATAACTCATAAGAAGTTGTACAGAGATTTGGTAATAATGCACAAAGCAAACTATAGAGGAGGTGTATCCACATGTCTGCATTATGCTAGGAAAGCTGTCAGGGGAGTACAAAATAAAATTGACTGTCATCAACCACTCCCTTTGCTTCACAGCCCCATGCTGCATTTCTATAGCTGTGGTAGGGAAAGTCAAAGAAGAATGGCAAGATCCCCCCCCTCCCCTGTGACTGGTGTGGGGGGTGGCTGTATACCAAAGCCCACTGGCAAAATCTCAATTCGTGTGGATCTTAGACAACTTAATAAAAGCATGGGTAGAGAAAGACATGTGCTTCCTGCACTTAACCAAACACAAAAGTCTTAAAAGTTAGATGCTATCCCAACCTTGAGCAAATCCCCCTTGCTAAAGAATCTATATGTTAACTATTCTCATCACTCCCTTTAGAAAGTACTGTTTGAATCATTGTCCATTTGGCATATCTTCAGCACCAAAACATTTCCAAAAAAGACTGTCTCAGGTTGCATCAGGTTTGTCTGGTGTCCTTTGCGATGCAGATGATGTGTTGGTATATGGTAGAGATAAAAATGAACACTTTGAGTGACTACATGCAGTTTTGAGATGTTTTCAACAAGCTCACTCTGAATGAGAAATGTGAATTTGGAAAGAAGAAGATAAAATTTATAGGACTCATACTTAGCAAATGGAATTCAGCTAGATTCCAACAAACTAAAGGCATTACTCACCTTACCTGACCCCAAAGCTGTTTCTACTGTAAGAAGATTCCTGGTCACAACAGATCATTTTGGAAAATTCTTACCAATTTTAGCTCCTCTAACAAAATCCTTAAGAGATTTTCTTAATGATCAGAATATGTGATCTGGTGGACTGCACCACAGAATGCATTTAATTGTATAAAAGAACTACTGACATCTCTGCCTGTTCTGACACACTATTCAGTAAACTATCCATCAACAGTAGCAGCAGATGCCTCTTCATATGGGTTGGGGTAGTGCTCACAAAAAAGCAGGCAGGAGACCTGTTGCATTCATATCAAGAAGCTTTAGAGAAACTGATCAGTGGCATACTCAGGTGGAAAAGGAAGCTCTAGCAATCCCTTGGTCCTGCATATCTGGCTTGAATTTTAACTCAGAAACCAATCACAAGCCCTAAGAGGATTATTGGGTTCAAAACCAATGGATGACCTGTAAGTGAGGGAGCCCCTCAATGCCAAGTGGCAGAGGGCACACCAAACCATAATTCTCATCAGCCCTGATACACTCCATCCCCTAATTTGCCAGTGTCATAATCTGTATCTTTAAAGTGTCATATGCAAACTGGTAACCTGCTGGTCATTAATAGTATTGTGTGATGTAGGTGCAGTGTAAAAATATTTCTAGCACACAGCTATAATTCTGTTCTTAATGTGTTTGGCAAACAGTGCCTAAGTCCAGGCTTTGTCCTAGACAAAGGAATGTTGTTTTCTTGGCTTGAGTGAGTCTCCAATATAAACTAAGCAAGGTGAGACTGAAAATGACATTTACATGTAAGTCAAATAAACCCATCAGGCAGCAAGTAAGGAAAGCTGACCATTTAACAATTGCAAGGGGTGGATGGAGGCTGCACCCCAGGAAGCCTTCCTGCCTTTTGAAACAGGTTCAATGATATTTAGGAAGGTACAAGCAGAAGCAAAATATATATATTGGTTATCCATTGCTGTGGTGGATACAAGGGGCCAGAGCTCTTGTAATCTGAGAGAGCTGGATCTTTGAACCAAGGGGATTAATATCTCCAGGGTTTGAAACCTTGCTTAGACCAAGATTACAACTTGCTGAAGTTACAGTTTAGTTAGAAAGCATGTTTTTGTTTTGTTTTTTTTTACTTGCAACTATAACTGTTTCCTAGTCTTTCTTACTTATCACGTAAATATCTGTTCTTTGTTAATAAACATACTCTTGTTTTGTTACAAAAACATCTCAGTGCTGCGTATTAAACTGAAGAATAAAATCCTCAGCCAAAGGCTACAGGCTGGCGTTGCAGTGAACTTCTGTGAGGGTCCAGTGAAAAGATGACTCTGGGGAACTTGGCAATTAGGATTGACTGTGTGTTACTTGCAAGGAAAGGTTTGGGCTGGCAGAGTCCTGAGCAGTTTTCTGGCAAGGTGGCCAAGCTGGTGTATCAGTGGGCTGACTCGTAGTTTAGCTGCAGCAAGGCTCGCTGAGTCAGGGCGGTAACAGTTCTGGGTGACATGAGCAGGGTGTCATATCTTCCACCTACGATTCAGAGATTTTGACTGTGGGTGATGTAAATTTTTTTTTCCCCCCCAACATTGAACACATACCAGGGAAAACACCCAGAAACAAACACTCTGTCTGGAGCCCAAATTGAGCAGCCAGTACCAGAAGATGAAGGGGCTTTAGAGAAACATGTCAAAGGCTTTAATGACCTTGTTCTGGCAGCAATTCTAGCATCTGCCAGCTAACGTTAGAAAATTAGAGATGAACAATTAAAGGATGAGACTTGCCAGAAACTGACTCAACTCTGCCAAAGAAGGTGAGGTCAAAGGAGTCACCTTTCAGCAGACCCATATTGAGGGGACCAAAATAACCTTCACACAGTGGAAGGACAGTGCATTCTTATCCCTGTGGTACTTCAGAAAGAGATGCTCGCCAAAATTCATGAAGGACTTCAAAGTATAAACAAGCACAGAGCACAAGCACAACAATCCATATGGTGGCCTGGTCTGAGTAGGCCAATTCAGACTTTAGTAGAGGGCTGCAAGATATGTAAAAGGAAAAAAAATCACCAGAACCATTACTCTCTGCAGAGCTACCTGACAGACTTTGGCAGTGGTTAGCCACAGATTTGTTTTTTCTGGAAAGGGCACGCATATATGTATTGTAGTTGATTACTTTTCCAGATATATTGGCAGACTTCATCAGCACAGGTCATCCAGAAACCAAAGTTGAAAGATATGGAGCTCCAGAAGTCCTCATATCTCATAATGAGCCTTGGTTTACCTCTGAAACCTTCCTAGCATTTTCACAAAACCTTGATTTTGAAGATTGTACTCGTAGTCCACATTACTGCAGAGTAATGGGGAAGTGTAGAGAACAGTGTGGACTCCAAAAAAGACTTCTGCAAAAATCACTGGACCCATAAAAAGCATTCGTTGGCATATCAGTCAACACTGTTTGTGTCTGAACTATCTCCAGCAGAACTTCTGATGGGAAGATGATTCAGGATGCCTTTATCTGATTCAACTTAAACCTAAGTGCTGCAACCTGAAGGAATTTAAAAAACAGTATGCCAAAATAAAAATTCAGCAACAACAAAACTTGAATATTCAGCACAGAACAAAAGCACTACCTGAACTGAGACCAGGGAACAAAGTTTGGCTTAAAAGCTCTGAGATGTTTGGAATTTGGCAGAAATTCCCACATTCTTCCTAGTGAGAACTCTGCAAGTACTTCTCTGGAGGGATCAGGTACATCTGTAGTGTTTCCTGACAATACAGAGAGGATCTGGAACCTGCAAGTACTTTGTCGGGAGGTGATCCTCCTCCACAGGGAACTCCCTGCACAAACTCAATATGGAAATGAGAACATGGCCTGGAAGACTGATCCAGACTTCAAAGACTTGAACTTTAGAATACTGCTCAGGACTATTTAAATGCAATTGATAAAGGGTCATAGTCGTGCAAATAGTTTTAAGGAATTAGAAATTCATTTTGAATTGTGGGGGGTGTGTGTGTGTGTGTGTGTGTACATTCTTAGTCTTAATCTTTCTTTATAAAGAAAGGAAGATGTGGAGGGTTTATAGCATACCTGGTTCTCCAGAGAGCACCAGGATATGTTGCAGCTGGGAGTTTAATAGAGGTAGGAATTTTCTGGTTGAGGAGTTCTCCCGTTGGTGCTTAAACATGGCTCTTGTGATCGTCCTCACACTACACCATCTCCCAAGAATCACAACATGACCTGTCCATCACTCCTTTCTCAGGCAGGGAACAGTGGAGAGTTAAAACAGAGCTGACAAGTGGGCAGCGGAGAGAGGGGCTTATGAGATTCTCCTTCCATTGGGCAGTGGGGAAGGAGCAGGACTGGGAAGGAAGTCAACAGCTCGGAGGGTGAGATGTCAGACCTGCCAAAAATACTGGTCTTCAATAGCAGAGAGTAGGAAGTTAGAACAAGTATATAGTAGAAGATCAGTTGGCTTAAAGTTACAATTTTATCCATCTAGGCATTTATCATCCTAGGATCTAAATGTGCCACTTGGTAAGTCTTCAGTTGAATGGTAACCCCTAATATTTCTTATATTAAAGTTTCTGAAAGTAACTGTCATATGGAAATGAGGAGCCAGCTTCACCCAGTTAGTAAGACAAACAGAGGCAAGGGAGACCTGTGGGGTATGAAATTTACCCCACCACTGAGGTGAAGAGATCACAAAGGGGGAAGAAAAATAAAACCCATGGGTGACTGTATAAAGGGTGCTTTCTCACAACAAAACAATCAGTTCCAGAAATCATAGGGCCTGCTCTTACCATTGTTTTGTGTTGTTTTGTTTTTTGGGGGTGTGGGGGGGGGGACCTTTAAGAAATCCTGTGTAACTAATAGTTTGATACGTTGAATTTTATACAGCTGCTGGAAGTCAAGAATTGCTAGCTTGTGAAACCTGTGGAAGACATTTTGCACAAGATGTTCTGGTAAAACAAAGGCTTCCCCCCCACCACCACCCCCCGGGTGCATAAAACTGAAAGTAGAGGAATTGTGAGGGTTTGGGTGGGGGGAGAAGGGGCAGTAAATGCCAGTAGGGTTAAACACAGATGTTGAAAGAAACTTTCACTCTGTGAAAAAGGAGACAAACTGATCTGATCAGTGTTCAGAGTACTGACCTGTCCTGTGGTGTAAATAAGTTATTTGTGCGCTCTCATCTAGCAATATTCCAGAGTGTGGCAGAAATAATTATAATGCCTTAGACGGAAGCAGCATTAGCAGAACACAAGGGTTTTGCCGTAAGATTTTGTTTTTTCTTTGCATCCCAGTTAAGGCACCAGCCAATATGCAAGAAAGTCTTCACCAAAAAGCGGAAGCCTTTCAATTCTTTGAAACAGAGACTGCAGGGAACTGAAATTCCCTCAGTGAAGAAACAGCCACCACCAAAGGTATTGTTTAAATTGTAGCAGGCATGTTGACTTCATGCTAATATTGTTGGTCAACGAATGTTGTCATTCACTCCAGCGATGAGTGGGTGTCCTGAATGAGCCTACGGTTCTTCGCTGTGCGTGGCATTCTCTCTTGGGAAATGATGTCTCCTCAACTGTGGGTCTGGCTCTGTTCATGCCTTCCCTGTCCCCAGCCCTAGCCTTTGTGCTTTATCAAGTGCTGATAAGTGGCTTGTTGCCTCCAGTAACTTAAGGCGTCTTCTCAGTGCAAGAGCCATGCTGGTGCACAGTGAAACCGGTAGGAACACATGGAGGCCTCAGTTCTTATAGGAGTTTTCCTTAAAAATGAAACATGAATAACATACAAGCTTCTTACAGCTTCCTCTCTAGTTAGGTCAGTGAGAGGAAGTGATGGCAGGACACTGATCTGGTGCAGGAATGCTCAAGGTTCAGCTTGAGCCTTCTGTGGCCTGTAAAGTCCCAAGGACAAAGCTGCAGAGTTTCATTGCTATTAAATTCAAACAGTAAGCAATTTTTATTCCTTTATTCAAGGAAGACCATTATCTGTATTGCTGTGGTAGCTGTATTGTGTGTTGTTTGCTGCTGCTGATCTAGGAACAGCAGCAGGCTATGGAGAAATCAATTTCACACTTTGATTGGGGGAAAGAGGCAAAAAATATAAGAGGAGATCAAAAGGGGGGGGGGAGAGAAGGGATTGTCATGCTAACTTTCATATTTCATCCAGTATAAACTATAGTCGTCTGTGACCTAAATGTCTTGATATGAGAGGCTATTCTTTATTGGTCCCTTGGAGCACTGGTTAATTTGTGAGGGTTGGGTGGGGAAATAGTAAGACTCAGGAAAGTGGATTTGACCTAAGATTTGTTTTTAATATTTCTTTTTCCTTTTGAAATCTATTTAGAAAAGAACCCTCAGTCAAAGTCTTTATATAGCCTCATAGATGGGTATATAGAGTTTGTTGCCATACGTTTCCTTTACAGAAACAACCAGAAAAGAAATCTAACTGGAGACAGCTGCATGAGGACTTTATTAATGCTATTCAATCAGCCAAGCAAGTCACGAAAGCCATGAAAGAAGGCCGACCCCTTCCTCCTCCTCCACCTCCAAGCATCAATCCAGGTTTGTGATTTAGTTTCACTTACTGCTGCTCTTGTGTTTGCTTCTCCTTCATAAAACAATAAGTTCCTATTATTCACAGATGGGCTTCAGCTTTACTCCATTCTCTGCAATCCAAGGTGAACATTAACTCCCTCATTCCTGATTGTTTTTAAAATGTAGTGGTGGAGTAGAGCATGAATTAGGGGCAACCCTGGGAGCAGCTAAAGAGGGTTTCTGCATTCAGTGAGTAGTAGCATCAGGGAAAAGTGGAGCAACATAGATGAATTGCAGAGGAAGCAAAATAATTGGACCTTTCAACCTTAATGGTAGCAACTTATCAGTCTAGTATAGGGTGACCAGATGTCACAATTTTATAGGGACAATCCTGATTTTTGGGTCTTTTTCTTATATAGGCTCCTATTACCCCCCCCCCCACCCCATCCTGATTTTTCACATTTGCTGTCTGGTCACCCTAGTCTAGTAGCAGAGCTCTGGGGTGGGAGTTGGGATGCTTGGGTTCTAGTCCTGACTCTGCCATTGACTAATAAAGGGTGAATTTCAGCGCTTACTACTTGGAATAAACTGTAAGTCAGGCATAGGCCCCATGCTGGCCCTCTGCATTGGGATGAATTTCACCTTTTGGATTTTCAGAGGTCAGTGAGGGAGGTGTGGGTGCTCAGCACCTTTTGAAAATTGAGCCTCTTGCTTCTCATAGACTTTAAAGCCAGAAGGGACCATCATGATCATCTAGTTTGACCTCCTGCACATCACAGGCCACAGAATTTCACCCACTCCTGCAACAGTCCCATAACCCCTGGCTGAGTCATCGAAGTCCTCAAATCATTAAAGACTTCAAGTTACAGAGAATCTACCATTTACTCTAGTTCAAACCAGTAAGTGATCCGTGACACATGCTGCAGAGGAAGGCAAAAACCCACCATGGTCTTTTACAATCTGTCCTGGGGTGGGGGAGATTCCTTCCTGACCCCAAATGTGGTGATCAGTTAGACCCTGAGCATGTGGGTGAGACCCACCAGCCAGACCAGTAAAAGAATTATTTTAGTAGCTTTGAGACCTCCCCATCTATTGTCCTATATCTGGTTGTTGGAGATATCTGCTAATACCAGGTGCAGATGGGCCATATGTCATTTTAGGCAATCTCATCATGCCATCCCCTCCATAAACGTATCAGCTCAATCATGAAACAAGTTAGGTAATTTTCCCCTACTATTCCCCTTGGAAGGCTGTTCCAGAACTTCACTCCTCTGATTGTTAGAAACTTTCATCTAATTTAAAGCCTAAACTTGTTGATGGCCAGTTTATATCCATTTGTTCTTGTGCCAACATTGGGCCTTAACTTAAATAACTCCTCTCCCTCCCTGGTGTTTACCCCTCTGATGTACTTATAGAGAGCAATCATATCTCCCCTAAACCTTCATTTTGTTAGCTAAATAAGTCAACTCCTTTAGTCTCCTCTCGTAAAGTAGGTTCTCCTTTCCTCTGATCATCCTAATAGCCTTTCTCTACACCTGTTCCAGTTTGAATTCATCTTTTGTAAACATGAGAGACCAGAATTGCACACACTATTCCACATGAGGTCTTACCAGTGCCTTGTACAATAGTAACACTTCCCTGTCTCTACTGGAAATACCTCGCCTAATGCATCCTAGGATTGCATTAGTTTTTTTTCATGGCCACATGACATTGGCAGCTCTTAGTGATCTGTGATGGACCAAAACACTCAGGTCTTTCTCTTCCTATGTCACTTCCAACTGGTAAATCCCCAGCTTGTAGCAAAAACTCTTGTTGTTAGTCCCTAACTACATGACTTTACACTTTGCACTATTAAATTTCATCCCATTTTTATTACTCCAGCTTTCAAGATCATCCAGATCTTCTTGTGTGACATTCCAGTCCTCCTCTGTATTGGCAATATCTCCCAACGTGTGTCATCCATAAATTTAATTAGCACATTCCCACATTTTGTATCAAGGTCATTAATGGTCGAAAGACTGGTCCTTGAGGAACTCCATTAGTAACTTCCCTCCATCCTGATAGTTCACCTTTCAGTATGACTTACTGTCGTCTCCCCTTTAACCAGTTCCTTACCCACCTTTCTGTTCTTATGTTAATTCCCATCTTCTCCAACTGAATAATTTCCCATGTGGAACTATATAAAATGCTTTACTGAAATCCAGATAGATTAAATCTACTGCATTTCCTTTGTCTAGAAAATTGAAGATATTTTCAAAGAAAGAGATCTGGTTGGTCTACATTTTGTAAAGCCATGTCTTTTATTACACTGTCTTTCAAAATTTGTTCTAAGACCTGGCATACAACTGAGAACAAACTAATAGTCCTCTTAACTTCCCAAATCATTTTTTCCCATTTCTTAAATATAAGTTCTATATTTGCAGTTCTCCAGTCTTAGGTTATGACCCCTGAGTTTATGGATTCATTAAAAATCCTTTCTATTGGGCTTTCAATTTCATGTGCCTGTTCATTTAATGTTCTTGTATGGAGATTATCTGGGCCCCCAATTTGGTCTCATTAAGCTGTTTCAGTTTTGCTTTCACCTTGGATGTGATTTCTACTTCTGTATCCTTGTTCCCATTAGTCACCTCGTCATTGTCCCCAAGCTCCTCATTACTGTTGTTTAATACTGAGGTAAAGTATTTGTTTAGGTGTTGGGCCCTACCTAGAATTATCTTTAATCTCCACCCCATCCTCGGTGCTTAGCAGTCCGACTTCTTCTTTCCTTGTTTTCTTTAGCCATATAACTAAAAAGAAGCTTTTACTATTGGTTTTAATTTCCTTTGTAAGGTTTTTCATATTTCTCACTTTATCCTCACATTTTCTGACCTCCAAGAGAGAGCTTTCCTTGCTGTTTCCCTCCCTTTTTCCATTCCTTGTAGGCTTTCTGCTTTCTTTTAATAGCCAGTTTGAGATGCTTGTTGAGCCAGTTTGGTCTTGTAACCCTTCTGTATGAGATTTCCCCCTTGCCCTGCCCCCCCGCTTGGAATGCAGGCTTCAGATTATTTCTGCAACTTTGACTTAAAATGATTCCAAGGCTCGTCTACATTCAGATCCCAGAGTTCTTCAGTCCAGGCAACTTCCCTAACTAATTCCCTTCATTTTGTAAAGTTTTCCTTTTTGAAATCAGTGACCCTAGTTGCAGACCTACTTCTGTTTAGCCTTCCATTTAGTTTAAACTCATGTACCTCTGTACCAGATGACTGGAGGATAGCAAATGTAATGCTGATTTTTACAAAAGGCTCCAGAGGCAATCCTGGCACTTACAGGCTGGCAAACCTAACTTCAGTACCAAGCAAATTGGTTGAAACTATAGTGTATATAGTACAGTAATCCTTTTGGTTAATCACATTGCCATTTTTTTGTTAAATGTCTGTTTTTTCTAGAGTTTTATTCCATTTTATTTTTTTAAAAGCCAAGCATAATATAGTCCTCCACATTTATACGAAGTAATGCTACTCTCTGATCCTTGCTACATATCGTCAATGTGGCACTCTTGCCCACTCTGCATTCATTCCACATGTGGAACTCCAGTTGTGCTCAGTGAATGCAAAATAGAGATTTGTAGTGCAATATCAGAGGGGAGAGAAACTCCCATCAGTGGGCTTTGGACCAAGCCCTGTATGTCAACAACAAGAATCTCAACACTTTGCAATTGATCATGGCACCCAGCCTTCATCTCTACAACAAACAGATCAAATTAACATAGTTGCCACGGTGTGCGGAATTTTGCCAAGGGCAGTTCTTAGCATCGATGGGGAAATTGAGTTACAGTGAGGGGAAGTGACTTGACCAAGGTCACCCAACAGGACAGGCAAAGCTGGGAATTGAACCCAGGTCTCCCGAGTCCTAGTCTCCCAGAGAGGAGTCAATTCTCTCTCAATATCTTATGAGCTGTTGATTCAATCATACCCATTCCTTTGTTGTAATCAGACTATATTCAGTGTCCTTACTGCTTGAGAAGGTTTAACGAAGCCGCAGCAGAGCGGCACATCAGTTTTTGCAAAGAACAAGCTACACGACGCGTCTTTGCACCAGGCCAGAAAGCAGGCAAACAGGCCCCGGTAAGTAACACACTCGCCTTGTGTTTTCTTGCAGACAGGCTCACCAGATAGAATGGGTTGTGATGTAGGGAGGGAAGCTCCACATTCATATGTAGCTTTAAACCACAGAGAAGCTAATGATATTTTTGGTTTTTTAATTAAATGCAATGTGAGTTGCTTCAAAAAAGAGCTCCTTTCTCTGCAGGAAGTTATAGAAAAGTATGGTAGCAAACGCTGAGGAGAAAATAGCTTCTTCAGACTCTTTTCTAATCCGATTCCAGGAAAGCAACTGTAGAGTAATGAAAACGAATACAGCTTCCATGCTGGATACAGAGTACTACTGTACTATGCTAAGGGATATATCAAAGGCCGAATTCCTTTGGTAGCCTCCGAAGTGGGGTTAATCCTCTGTGTCTTGAGCTGTGCTGCTGTGTTTATTAAATGTTTATACAACTTCTACTGAAAGATTTTGTTAAAAGATTTTATTAAAACATAAATTGTTCATTAATTAAAAAAAGAGTAAATAAGTGACAGACGGAGTTAGTAACTAGTAATCAGCAAAGTAAAAATCTTGTTATGCCCACCAGTTCGTTTTCTTTTAAGTATTTCAATTTTGGAGGAGGGTCAGCTTTCTGATGGAAGGAAAGGTAAATCCTACAATGGAGGGGGAAAACTCAAGGATAAAATTCTTTATCTACCACCAAAAGGCTTAAAAAACTCCATAGTTAAGATGGTGGGTGTCTAATAAAGGGAGTTCCTGGAGAACCGGGTGTCTCAAAGGGATGGTGCTGTTGAGGGGGAGATGCCTATGTGTGTCACTGAAGGGCTGCTTCTCTGAGTGTCTTGGCTGTTTTAGACTAGATGGGAGAATAATGCTTTGGGGAAGGAGCAAGCTACTGGTGGCCTTTCACTCTGGTCTGGCCTGCTGCTGCTGTCACTGAGGGGATTAAGAAAATGGACTCCTCTCAATACCTCCATGAAATCTCTGCTTGAGTTGAGTCCTGGTCAGTTCTGTCATGAAACTATGCTGACTGCTTGTGTTATCCTCACCAGGGCAAGCAACAAATGACTCAAAGGAGAGAACCAACCTTAACAAGTGCTGTGGAATCACTGCTTCAGAACAGAGTCCAAGAAGCTGCCATTGCAGGTAAGGAGTTGCAGTCGGTTGGGCGAGTGAACATTCAGAAATACTTGCACAAGGTCATTACTACTCTGCAACTGGGCGCCAGTTACTGCTACCGCTCAAATGTGGCGGAGTAGCATCACCCTGTCCGCACTACCACTTTTAGCCAGTTTTGTACCCAGTTAGTGAGCTGGTTGGCTCTAACAGCGGTTTGTGTCGTCCAGCAACATGGGTAACATTATTTTAGTAACCCTGGCAGCTAACGGTGTTACCTCCTGCCAGCAGCATAGACTAGTTACAGTAGATGGCTGTCTTCCTATAACCAGTCATCACTCACTGTCTGTGCAGTCTGGGCCCAATCCTGCGAGGTGCTGAGCAGCTCATGGGGCGTCAAGCGCTTTCAGCTCTCATTGAATTCAATGGGCCTTGAGGGTGTTCAGCAACTTGTAGGATCAGACCCTCTCTATGAAAACACACGCCAGAACGCATTGGCCCCTGTGCTGTTTGGTGCCATTCTGTGTCGAAATCATTCAGGCCCTGTAACGCCTGCTGAGGCACTATGGAGTAGCTGCTGAGACTTTTCCTAGAATGCACTACAACAGCCAAATGTAGTTTTCGTGGCTGCTTTTTAAAGCAACACTTCTGCTGTGTGGACAGAATGTAACCATGTTTGTAATGGGATCACGTGAGTGTGTCACAGACTGGCAAAGAAAATATGGCTGTGTTTGTCGACTAGGATGGGGTGGTGTTATACGTGTAGAACTTGGTAAATGAACAATAAATTTAGATCTTAGCTTAATTCTGTCATGAGCGGGAGGAGCTATTTCCCTCCTCTTCTCCCCCACCCCCCCGCATTGAAAAGGACAAACACACAGAACTAATGATACTTAGCACTTCACATCTTCAGAGTGCTGCACAAAAACTAATGGAACCCTTACAATAATCCTGGGAGGCGCAGGGTGAGAAAACAGAGGCAGAGCAGTTAAGTGCCTTGATCCAAGGCCAGTGACTGAATCAGTGGCAGAAGCAGAATTAGAACTCAGGAGGTCCTGACTAGAGCTGATCACAAAAGGGGATTTCCATGCTGTTGGAAACTAGTCTTTCTACATTCATTTTCATCCCAAATCAGGACAAAGTTAAAATGTCAAAATATTTCACAGAATGAAAAACTTCAACTTGGAAATGTTCAAATGCTTTGTTTTGAGTTGTCATTAATCTCTGCATTTGGCTGAGCCACTGCAGTGTCTCATGGTGGTAGTTGTTCTGGGTCGCCTCTGCATCCTGGGCAGATTACATCTTCCTTGATGTATCACAGTGTTTCCTTATGGTTGAGATGCTGCAGTGCTTCATGGGACTTCTGTGGCTGAACCAGTGTGGTTCTTTATGGGACCCAGAAGTACAACTTTCATAAGGCACTGCAGTAGTTAAGGCAGATGCAGAGATTAATGTCAACCCAAAGTAAAAACATTTCATTTTTTTCAGTGGAAAATTCTGACAAAATCTTTTCCCAAAGAAAATCTTCAATTTTGACAAAACCCCATTTTCCAGTTGCAAAATTTCCATTGAAAATCTTCAACCAGCCCTAGTTCTCAACTCACTTCTCTAGAACACTTTTTAGAAAAGAAATGGGGGAAGGAGGGAGAGGTTTTAAAGCTTCCGTGTAGGAAGCATTGGGGCGTTTTTAAAAATTACTTGTCTGTATCCTTTTGTGCTTTAGGTTTTTTCTAAGTCTTTGGGTTTTCAAAAATTACTAGAAATGCATTAAAAGTTAGCTAGGCATATTTTAAATGTAAACATTCCCCTGCATGCCTTGAAACCCCAGTACTTGCAGCTTGATACAAATAAATGCATGACCACCAGAAAGTGAAACTGAGGAGAGTTTTTCAGTAGTAGTCCCTGAGGAAGAGAATTAGTTTTTAGCATTTGAACTCTACTATTGAGAAGTAAGGTTAATGGCAGTGAAGGATTTTGCTGAATGAAGAATTCAGTAATGCTGCAACATCTTCTTTATGCGCTCAAAGAACCAGGTTGTGACTAGAAGCAATAGAAGGAGAAGAGTAATGAGAAGGGTAATGCACCATTATTATTCCTCTGTATGCTATAATAGTTACTTTGTAGATGGCAGCAATTTGAAATCTGTTGGATCAAGCTTGATGTAGGTTTAATATTAATGTGAAATAAAAATACAGCTTAGTAAACTGAATCTTTCTATCCATTATAGTGGACCTTGTGGAAGGAATGGGGCAGAAATGAGATTAATTTCCCTTGCCACTTGGTGTCACTATAATTCCAATATATCTGCTGTCCTTATTTTCATTTCTTACATATATTGCGATTGCACAGTATTGGGCTGGAAACGCTGGAATCTTTTCCTTGTAATTCTGTCTGAGATCTTTATAATGAGTGTTTAAAGATGAGTATTTACTCAAATTATAAGAGGGGGGCCCATTATCCTTGTGCCTTTTGAGATCCTTGAATGAAAGGTGCTATGAATGCTACATATTATTGATATGACACTGCTGTCAGCTGGCATGTAATTTGTGTGACAAGGTTTCTTTTGACCCACAAGGGAAACCCCAATTTTTAGTCTTACTGCAGTCAGTAGACCTTATGACTTGTTCATTCTTCTCTTACTCTGATTTATTTTTATTTTATTTTTGACATCCCTTTATCTAAAGCATATAGGTGCATGAGACAACAAATTAGTAATGATAACATGGAGGCTATGGCAGTCTTCCCATGCAAAACAAGAAAACCCTTAAACACACCAAACATGCTGAATTTGGCATTCAGTATTTTTTGGAGCAGGGTGGGAAGTTAGAAACCAGGTGCTATTTGTTATCTATCCCATTGTTGGGCTTGGTAAGTTTCTTTCAGGGTTTCACCCACCCGCCCCCATCAGACTCTGTTAGCAACCTACACCACATTCCTAAAGCTGTTCATTCTCTTTAAATACCATTCCACTTAGCATGTCTGTCAACATCCATTGGGTAATCAGTTGCTCAGTTATCTGGAGTAATACTTGTTTTTAAAAAGTCCCTTTAAAAAAAAAAGTTACATTAATGATTATTGGAGGTATAACCCAGGCAGTTATATGTATGTGTGTATTTTGCAATAAGTAATTTAATGTAAAAAATTATTGAGATATATAGTACTGTGCTTTTAAAGGACCTGCTGTGCAGTCCTCTGCTGGAATGCCAGAGAGAACCAAAAAAACATCCAGTGTACCCTCTGGAAAAAATACTTCAGGAGATTCTCGGTAAGAAATACTTTATATTGAGGCTCGGAAGGATTAGATTTTTATGAGTAAATGTTGTTAAACGTCAGTTTCACTGTACACATGTACAAAGTGACATATGATCAAATTATAAAATTTACAGATAGACAAAAACAATGCTTGAGAAGTTATTAGAGTTTGCTTCAAGGATATTTACTTGGTATGTTTTGACATGTGATCTTGACAATTTGTTTTAACAGTTATAAAGATTTAACTTCTTAATCTTAACATCTATTGTCATTAAATAATTCTGAGCCTAGATTCTCACAATCGTGAAAATTTCAATTGATTAAAAATTGAAAAAAGTTGATATTATCCATAAAAATTATTTTTTAAAAACTCATTTTGCCAAGCCAATGTACATTTTACAGTAAGGTTAATCAAATTATCAGATTTGCTAGGCTTGTTAAATGTAAACAACATATACAGTATGTAGGAAATATGTCGCAACTAGTGCCACTGGAAGTTGATGTAGCAGAATTTCCACCCATTCTGTGAAGGGAGGGTCTCCTTGTGGGCTTTTCTGGTATTCTTTTCTACAGAACTTGAGTTTTCTCAAGTGTTAGGTGGAACTCTTGGCTGGTAAGGGAACAGTTTCAATGTAAACTGATAGTGCTTTCTGCCTGAGACTGCAGACACAGTGGGTATGTCTACATAGCACCTAGACATCGAGTCAGCTGGCATGGGCCAGCTGCGGGATTTGGACTTGGGCTGCATCGCTGTTTCATTGCTGTGTAGACTTTCAGGCACCAGCTGGAGCCTGGCCTCTAGGACTCTCCCACCTGGCAGAGTCCCAGAGCCCAGGCTCCAGCTTGTGCTTGGAAGTCTACACTGCAAAGAAGCCCGAGCCCCATGAGCCTAAGTTGGCTGGCACGGGCCAGCCATAGGTTTTTCTTTGCTGTGTAGACATACACCAAGAAACATTAGCTTTAAGAACTATGAACTTCCCTGTTGCTCTCAGTGGAATAATCACTCTGAAGTATACTAATAGAAACATCCAGCTACAATACTTATCTGTATGGAATGTACTTTCATATAGCCTTCCCAGACTTGCTAAGATTTCAAGTTTTATGTTTTACCAAATTTTACCAAAAATTGAATATTATGTCTATAACATAATTTTTGTCCTTAGCATGGGACCTGCGGGGTCGAGGGCAGGAAAATGTCTGATGGGAGAGTGGAAGGTCTCTAAGGCAGGGGAGGGTTCATGTGAAAATCTCAAGTAGGCACTGAAAGCTCTGAACTTGGGGGGCAAGAAATTTAAAACAAGACTGAGTGACCGTTTTACTTCAAATTATTCAATACAAACAAACATAATTTGGTATAAATTTTCTTTTAAAAATCTAGTGGATTTTTCCAAAAATATCTGCAAAATCCAGGGCAAAAATTCCAGTAAATAGGGAAAATTTGCTGCCAATTTCCACTGGCCCTAGGCTTGACAGGATTTAATACCAGGGAAAATACCACTCCGAGAAGTATTCCATAATCCATAAGCAACAACAGAATCAGTTAGAAAGTAGAAAAATTCTGAAAAATCAAATTTTTTCACAGAAATTTAAATTTTTGAAAAATTTTAACCACTTGATAAACTGGTAACAGAGCAAGCAGTTTCTGTGAGAACTTCCAAAAAATGTATGCAAAGAATTTGTCAAGTTTGAAAGCGTCCAGTCATCTCCAGCATAAGTAAAGGGTGGAGCAGTCTAATAAGAAGTGCCCGAGCTTTCACGCACCTGGCCACGGCCCATTCGGTTTATTCTTGTATTACATATAAAGGAATGGCAGGTTCACGGGCAGCATGTTTAATATTTTTTTAATTTAAAAGCAGAATAAGGTGTCTGATTATGGGTTAAGCACCTTTTATTGTTCCTTTTCTCTACTCCGCGTCAGCTCATGAATTTATAGAGCCTTTCATGAATGCCTAAATAGTTGTTGTTCCATGGTTGGCTGAATTCATCTAACTGGCTGTGATAATTTTGTTGTTTCTGTTGCTTTGGTTTAACCTTATTTTGTGAGGAAAAAATATAAGTAACACGGTATGAAGGGTTTGTCCCAGTACTAATAGTAAGTAAATGTCACTTCACTGATTTCAGACTCCCAGCACAAAGCGGAAGATAAGGTGGCAGATCACCCATGACTTGAAATGACTGCCTTTACTTGTACGGCATTGCTACTGAAGGTCCTAGGAAAACAGTTCCATAAAACCATCTGCATTCCAACTTGTCTCAGTTTTATATGGAAGACAACTGTGTGTTACTGATTACAATACAATGTGCAAGCAGAAGTTTACAAACGTTTACAAAAGTTTACTTAGTTTCTTTTGTGGGATACAAATTATTTTCTAGTGCCCTTTTTAAAGCATAATTGATTTTTTTAAAATTTTTTTTGTAAATTGTTTTTCCCCATTTATGACTGGTTATAAGAGGATACCATCAAGACATTTAAAATTATTTTTAAACGTCATGGTGAATGTAGTAGGGTGCCCGGAGGACCAGGTTGGCATGCCTGACTTCTGGCCCCTTGCTTCCCTGGCAGAGGTACCTCAGTCATTAAGAAGGTATGAGAGGGGGACTTGGGCCCTCCCTCTCCACCAGGTTCCAGCCCAGGGCCCTGTGTGAAGCAATGCTAGCAGGATCCTCCCATCAGAGAGTCCAAAATCTGTCCTACCCTAGAAAATTAGCTTAACTACGATGCTCAGTGGTGGAAAATCCACACCCTGGAGCAATGTCGTTAAGATGACCTAACCCCTGGTGTAGACAGCGCTAGATTGACAGAACAATTCCTCTGCCAGCCTAGTTACTGTTTCTCGGGGCAGTGGATTCCCTACACTAAAGGGAGAACCCCTCCCATCACCATAGGGAGTATCTACACTGACGTACAACAGTGGCTTAGCTGTGCCACTGTAGTATTTTAAGTGTAGATATACCCTAATTCCACTGCCCCGGGCTACTTCCTGTCTATGTCTCTTCAGTTTGGGGAATGGCCACTATAGTCTGTAGTGGTTCAACTCAAATAGCATCCCCTTGTGGACCTTTTGTAGCATCCTGCTACAGTCCCAGGTTCCTCTGAGCAGGGCGGATGTAAGATTGGAGGGGTCTAACCTGACAATGTCAATCACACAGCTCATTCACTGCTGAGAGCTCCTCGGTCTCTTCAGCAATCTCCCTCAGTCAGGGACACAATGTTTCTTCCCTTGAGGCTGTCCTAACTGTCAGGCTCCTAGTGATGCTCCCCTCATGTAAGGAGGCAGCTGGCTCCTGCCTCTTCACCAGTCAGCTCTGAACTGTGCCAGGTTCTCTCTCTCCTTTTCTTCTTCCTCCAGGCCTAGCATTGGCTGCAGGAATAGGGAGGGCCATAGGCTCTCTTTAACCCTTTTTGTACTGGTGTGAGGTTTCTCAGCTTCACCACAGTTAATAAGCCCAAGATGCAAATACCATCTTGCATGTCTTTATGTATACCATAAAAACATTTATGCCACTCCAATACACCTATTTGGAAATCTTGGGTGGGGTGAATTGTTCTCATCGGGTGATAACCAGAGCACCAATCATACTGCATTAAAATTTTGGCACCAAGAATTCTTGCCATGGGCCCTTCTTTCTGACCCCTCCAAAAATTCCCTAATATTTACTATACACATGCCTCTAGAGCACAGGGATGTCCTTGGAATATTACCGGAAATTACGAATCTCCAAAAAAGTAGAGTGTCCTGAAGTAATCATTATGTGCTTTACACTAAGCCCAGTGGCATGCTTAGGAGTGATCTACAAAGCTTAGTCTGGGCCAGGTGTGTAGCTATGCCATGAAAACATTAATAAGTCTTATAGTTATGTACCCTACTATGCAGACTCACCTGGGACATAAGAATGTGTTCCTGCTCCTTCTTCGTAGAAAGAGGTATACTGCAGGAGAAGAGGAACTCCTTGTGAGTCAAAAGGCAGATAAACTGAGAAAGTGGCAGAAAATGTTTGATAGGCTGAGAGCTATGTCTGCTGGCCCTGTTCACCTCCACTGCCATCAGGATTCCAAACTGCTGCTGTGGGAGTGTTTCAGAATTGTGTGTTCTAGGACACTCAACTTCCAGTAGTTATGGTGAACCTTTCTTGGCCATGCTGAAGTCCGCCAAAAATATAAGCAACTCAGCTCAGTCTGTTTAATTTTGGTACATCTAATGCTGATTTCAATTTTTTCCTGCCTAACTTAGCTTCCCTCATAGTTAAATCTTTTGTAGACGTTAGAGTACAAGATGAATTCTTTATTCAGCCTAGCCCTACTCTGCCACCTAAGTTCAGGCCTACTTCCTCAACCAGAGGGATAATGACCAGTCTTTGGAGAAAAGTGGAGAACTGTGGACAATCAAGATATAAATATTAGCTTAGAGCCTCTTTCTTCTCAACCACTGAAGTAGTAAAAAGAAAAGGAGTACTTGTGGCACCTTAGAGACTAACCAATTTATTTGAGCATAAGCTTTCGTGAGCTACAGCTCACTTCATTGGATGCATACTGTGGAAACTGCAGAAGACGTTATATACACAGAGACCATGAAACAATACCTCCTCCCACCCCACTCTCCTGCTGGTAACAGCTTATCTAAAGTGATCACTCTCCTTACAATGTGTATGATAATCAAATTGGGCCATTTACAGCACAAATCCAGGTTTTCTCACCCTCGCCCCCCCCCCCTACAAACTCACTCTCCTGCTGGTAATAGCCCATCCAAAGTGACCACTCTCTTTACAATGTGTATGATATTCAAGGTGGGTCATTTCCAGCACAAATCCAGGTTTTCTCACCCCCCCCCCTTTTTTAGCCTTTGGATGGGCTATTACCAGCAGGAGAGTGAGTTGGGGGCGGGAGGGTGAGAGAACCTGGATGTGTGCTGGAAATGGCCCAACTTGATTATCATACACATTGTAAGGAGAGTGATCACTTTAGATAAGCAGGAGAGTGGGGTGGGAGGAGGTATTGTTTCATGGTCTCTGTGTATATAATGGCTTCTGCAGTTTCCACAGTACGCATCCGATGAAGTGAGCTGTAGCTCACGAAAGCTTATGCTCAAATCAATTGGTTAGTCTCTAAGGTGCCACAAGCACTCCTTTTCTTTTTGCCAATACAGACTTACACGGCTGTTACTCTGAAAACTGAAGTAGTAGTAATAGTCTCTTCCAGTCGGGTAGTTGTGAGGGATATGGTATTCTGAGCAGGAAAAGTGCTGCAAGAAAGACCAGTTCCTGCTGATGAGTTCTGCTAGAAGAGTTGCTTACATGTCCGAATGTTACCAAAGAATATTATTAGAATTCAGTCTGCAATTTCTCGTAGAACTCTCCCTTTATTGAAGGAGAAAAGTCTGGGGAGGGATAGCTCAGTGATTTGAGCATTGGCCTGCTAAACCCAGGGTTGTGAGTTCAATCCTTGAGGGGGCCATTTAGAGATCTAGGGCCAAAATTAGGGATTGGCCCTGCTTTGAGCAGGGGGTTGGACTAGATGACCTCCTGAGGTCCCTTCCAACCCTGATATTCTATGATCAGTAAATTCCCTTATTGATAAAACACCTAGGGAATTCATACAAATTCTACCTTTTCTGCTCACTCAGTTAAGCTTTAAATTCCAAGTTGCTAAGGTAAAATTAAGGTCCTCAGTCCCTGAAGTAGACACTGCAGTGTCCTCTTCTTTAAGCAACCCTTCCTGTTGAAAGGAATGTCAGTCCCCAGGATCTACTTGAAATGCCCTCAGTGAAATAAAATGGTAGGAGGTTGCATTGGCTCGCTTAGACTTGCTGGGGCTCAGGGCCAAAGCCTGAGCCCCACCGCCTGAAGCTGAAGCCCGAGCGCTTTAGCCCTGGGTATCAGGGCTCAGGTTACAGAGCCACTGGGCTTTAACTTTGCCCCTTGTCCCCACTTCTGTAATCCAGTTTATCCATTGCTGGCATATTTTCAGGGGACACCATCCTGTGAACTTGTTGCCAGCTGATGTGAGAGCAATATGCAATCTCTAGTATCCCTCTGGGGAGAGGAGGAGACCAAGTCCATCTGAAATTGATCATATGTAACATCCTGGCATGTGACAAGGCAGCCAAGCATGGCCAGCATGGGCACCACTGAGACCGGCAAACAGGCCATGAGAAGATAAAGGATCCAGAAACACAAGACCCAGGATGACTCCAACTGCTTTTGCTCAGAGCAGAAAACTTGCCTGTTTTTTACAATGAGCTGGACTGAATCCTCAGAACGGAGACCAATCTGCTGGTAGATACTGCGCAGAAGCATCTTGAGGCTTAATTGTGAGGGACACAGAGGAGGAAAAATAGTTGTTCCATGGACCAGGAGATGCCTGATGCATTGCTGGGATCTCAGAATCAATTTAGTGGATCTGGGATCCCAACCCAGAAGCACAGATGAATGATACCTGAGCCAGCTTGGGAGGAGGAGGAATCTGGAACCGGGGGCCCGCTACTGCAGGTATGTTGCTTTTCTCTGTAAGTTGTATTTGTGAGAGCTGATTTTGCAGGGTCGATAGGAAGAGTTTTCCAAGTTCTTAAGAGTACTGCTTTTAGTATCTGCAAAGGTGCAGATAGAGCCTTATGTAGGTGCAAGTGTCCATTTGTCCCACTGCTCTGCCATACCCTGCTCTCCAATGCCTCCCCCTTTCCACATGCTTCTGTAGCAAGAGGGGCAGCTTTTAAGCCTGACTCCCAGATCTCTGTATATCTTCACCCATTCGGGATCCATGAGCCTGCTCCTGGTCAGGGCAAAAGTTGCAGTTTGGCAGATACAGCAGCTAGCTGAGCCATGCCATGTGGCTGGACTCAAGCAGGGGGAGAAATTTCAAAAGTAACACAGAAACCACAATGTAAAAGTCTAAAAATAGAATTTTACTGTGAGAATTACATATTAGGCATGATGGCCAAAGCATTTAGATTACATTATATTGGCCCATAGGCTGGACTACAGCATCTGAAAGTGCTGCTCTCAGCAATTTCAGGTGCATAATAATAGTTCAGTCCCTCCAAACTGTGGCCTTGATTCAAAAGCAGCGTTCAACCCACTAAAGACCATTCCCAAGAATGTACTTGGGCACACAGCCATTGCATCGTGAACTCCGTGTACTGCTGGTCTCCCTGTTTCTCTGAAGGTAGAGCTAGGACATACGTAGTCACTTCTTGACTGTTTTAAAAACTCCAGCAGAAACCTTTTTTAACTGAGCAAGAACTGAGGTTGAGAGCTGAATGTTCACCCTTCAAAATCTAGGAAATGGTGGTACCAGGACTTCTGGGATTTTCACTGGGGTATTATGGGAGTTTGCTATATTCTCAGAACCTTTCTGTAGTTTCCCAGGTCTTTGAAATCTCCCAAAATCCACTGTTTTAGGGAGCTGGGCCAGGAAATGACACTGCAACTGCACAGACATGGGACAAAAACTGAAACTGAAAAAACAGCCTGGCTGGTGTGAGCATACTGCCCTGTTGATAACTTACATCGGTGGTGTCCCACCAGTTCAGTTACTAGTGGTGTTATACCAATAAAATAAAAACCAGCAGGATCTTATTAAAGGGAAAAAGGCAAAATACCACATTTATTGTGAATACAGAAAGAATCATAGTAAGCAGTTAGTTATAGCTATAACATTCCATTCAATCTCATATTTATTCACACATTCATTCATACAAACACACACACACAGGTTCTGCAAGGTTATCATAGTTACCAGCCTTAGAGTTGCTCATGCCAAGCCACTGGCCAGGTGGCCTGGACATGAGGAGGGAGCAGGGCCTTGTCAGATGCTCATCTGATGCTCCTGGAAGTTGGTTTGCAGAATCAGACCCCCCAAAGTTGTCACTTTTTAGAGTCTATTTTTATAGGAATTTCTTCCTATGCCAGTCTATGGGAATTGCTTCATCATGCTGTTGCTGAATCAATCAGCAGATAGAACATTCCTGACGGCTCCGTGCTGCTAGATGTTATCTTGTTCTTTGGCTCTCCCATTCTTGAGGCTGTTGGGTGGATTCCAGTCTGCCCTCCGGGGGACCTCTGGTTATTTCCACTTGACGCCTTTTTCAGCCGATGGACACTGGATTCTTAGGCTGGCACCTCCCTGATCATTCAGTTATTATCCACACCAAGCATCCATCCACATACATCCTCTAGCTCTATTTTAATCACAATTGTTCATACAACAAAAGGGTGGGGAGTCTCTGGGTGCTGTTTCTGTTGTTACAGAGTATTGCTTTGAGTCTCTCTCTGTGTGAATTGTTTTGAGAACAGACTCTGTCTTAGAATGTACTAATGCAATTAGCAGCTTGCAAGTTTCACCCATAGAGGGAGAGAAACAGTACCAAAAACCAAGAGATCTCTTAATTAGTAATACCCTGGAATTTAAACTATGGGGAATCAAACTCATTTGTGATTTTAATACAGAACTTCTTTAATATGATCCAGCAGTGGTTCACTTTGTTTAGACAGGATAGGAGAGGTTCATTAGTTTAATGACTTGGGTATGAACTGTGAATCCAATTCATATTCTTAATAGTCTCATATCCTCCTTCCAATAAAAAGAGAGAGAGGTGTAAACTCAATCTTGTCTCTCAGCTTCAATGCTCTTCATGTTCCCTGATTAATTCTCAAGTTGATTTCTTTTTCTGGATACACAAACATAACTCCTTCATAAAAAAAAAAAAAAGAAAAAAAAAGTGTAATCATTATTACAAGTTGTTTGATAGGAAAAGGAGGGTACCTTCCATCATTCTGTTTGTAATACACTAATTTCAGCATAGTGATTCCCAATAGTTGTCCTTAATTTAAAAAAAAAAAAAAATCCTGAAGGTGCTGCTGCTTCCATATAAAATGCTTATACAGTAAATGAAAGACCAGAAATAATTCTCAAATAATGCATAGTAGGATACAACAATGATTATAGTCTGTATTACTCTTTACAGTTTAAGTAAACTAATCAGAGTTGTTTGCAGTTATGACAGGTTAAAATAAGAGACACATGGCCAAATTCAAACTAGCATAATTCCATTGACTTTCAGGGGTAAACAGCTAGGATAAATTTAGCTCAGTTACATTAGAAAACCTACATTTAAAATAAAATTCCATGTTAACAAAAAATGAATAAAGCAGTAACATGAAACTTGTCAAAATATTTCAGACTGACTTCAAAAAACTCTCTCGAAAATTAGCAGCAGTAAGTCGGTTAAGAAGAGAGAGAATCTAAACAAGAACAGTCCATGAAATGAAACCAGACAAAATGATAGAGAAACAAAACCCTTGGAGTGCTAAGGTTCTTCTGAATTTTAGCTTTCTATCTATGGGATGGATGGTGCATTCTAGTTACATGTTTAAATGTAGGTGTAACCTTTGCTTCCTATAGCAAATCTCTTGCTGTGAGTGATGTAATATGAGCCTCTTAGTGTTTTACTGGGGTTGCATGGTTTCCATCATACCTTTCCAAGAGTACACCTTTAATATATGGCAATTAATTCACCCATTTTTTTCTGTTATATTTTATAATCTCTGCCTGTTGATGGTCATTCTATTCATTAGCTGTTATATAGCAAGTTTTATCTGTATTGTGCATAGGAGGGAAGTATTGTCATTCCTGTATTCTAGATAGTGAAGTGCTGAAAGGTAAAATAACTCGTTCAAGATCACATAGTAGGTCAATGGCAGAGCTGAGCCTAGAACTCAAGTCCTTCTGTTGTCTAGGCCAAGGCACTATCAGTGGGCCACGCTGCCTCTGAAAATGTTCCCCCACTCAATGAGTGAATAGAATAGTGTTTTGCCAATTTAATATAAATATAAGATAACATACGGTATTTCATCCTGTCTGACTTGAGCACATTGATTTCAAATGCAAAACTCTCACTGACTTCCAGGGAGCAGGCTCCAAGAGACCCACTTTCCATGCCTGATAGCTATATTCCTGATTTGCACTCAAATCTTTGTTAGAGTCAAAGCCATCACGTCCTGTAAGATCTGAGGTTCTAACACTTGCCTGATCTCTCTCATGCTGTCACCACAGGCTTTCAGTTAGCATCCCCTGATTAACATAGTAAGCATTACACATTAAAATAATTCTACTCTACATAGCTTATTTTATTACAATATAAAAGTTGTTTATAAACTACATGTAAATGTTACACAGAAAATATTTTAGACTTTAGGTCTCAAATGGGATTGTGAGAATTGACAGATGTTATGAGGTATTTTGCCCTGTTGTACTGTATTGCTTCAAAGTGGCATGTAGGTTCGTATTAGAGATAGAAAAGAGTGATTAGATCATTGTCTACTCCGAGCACAAAAACTAGTCTTGCAGTAGAGGACATATTAGGTATTAAAGTGATATGATGGTGTAACCCACTGATCACTGTGTGGTGTCTCTCCCTCAATGCCCATTCCACAGAGGACAAGGGTTTGCTATAGAGTCTGCCTCTTTAACTCTAGTTGTAGGGATGAATGTAATCGGCACTTGAGATCACTAGTTCAGTCCCAAGTGTTAGCCATGGTAGAGGTTATCTACAGAAAACAAGAGGGAATCACCAAAACCAGCAAGAAAATGTCCAGGCTTAATTCAACCTGAGCATTGTGTAGCTCAAAAACTTGTCTCATTCACCACCAGAAGTTCGTCCAATGAAAGGTATTACCTCACCCACCTTGTTTCTCAGGCCTAATTAGGTAACTTATCCTGCCTGTTCCTGAAAAAAAGTGCAGGATATGTAAAAATCACATGAGGTGTGACTGCAGCTTGAGTAGACATATCTGAGCTAACTTTAATCTAGCTAGCTTGGGTCCACAAGCAGTGAAGCTGCAGCAGTGCGTGCCAGCTCCATGAGCAATTAGGGTTTTGGGCGAGCTCATACAGCCCACACTAAAGCACACCCTGCCACAGCTTCACTGCTCTGTTACCCAAACTAACTAGAGTTAAGATAGCTCAGGTGTGTCTATTTGAGCTGTAACCACACCCCATGATTGCAGTACTGATGTACCCTTTGTGGTTTTGGTTTACACGAAGGATAAACAGCAGCAGCGCTGCCATGTTGGGAAGCTGACAATACAAGAGTGATACACATAAATACTGCAAAAATAGAGCAGATACAAGAAAAATCAGCAGCTTCATTACTCAAGTTGGGGCAAAGAACAGTTACATGATGCTGAGCTCTGATTTTAAGATCATCCTTGTTCTAATGTGTGTCATCCCCATCTGTCCCCCTCTCTTTCCTTCCCACCCACCCCTGCCATTGGAAGCACGGTTTATGGCATGCTTACAGTGGCTATGTATTAACCAGAATAGTGACAATGTGTAACTCATGCTCAGTTATTGAACCAGAGGAGTTCTGTGAGATGCATTACTGTAGTGATAAGTGTAACTTCCCTTTTCTGTTCTAATTTTGTTTGAGACTTTATTACAGATTATGCTAGTAGGCTAGTGAGATGAGACTCCCCCACGATAAAGGATATAAGGAGTGGTGGTGTGAAGTGAAATGACAAAATTGTGTTGGGAAACTCTTGTAGAGGTAGCTTGATTTGTATGCTGAGGTAGCTTAATGTGATTAAGTCAAACCCCTTCGTTAGGAGGCTAACTTGGGAAGAGTAGCTTTTCAAAAGTGCATTGGTGATTTAGGAGCTCATGTTCTCTTGATTTTCTCATCAATCATTTAGGCACTTTTGAAAATTTTGCCCAGGATGCTATTAGAACTTGATTATCTTGTTGAGTTTACAAAGTGTCCCTGACTTGAAGTGAAATAGTATTAATACCCACAATAGGCCCCCAAATTTACAACTGTGCATAACCAAACCCATAAATGTATACATGACTTCTGCAACTTTGTGTTAGGGTAAGCAATTTTGCTGTGCTGATATTGGATAATCTAGACTAATCCATACTTTTTGTTTTGCATTCAGGCATAAATGAAACCCTCACAATGGAGTTGTCAGGTAATCTAGAAAAAGAATAATCCTGTTTACAGAAAAAATACATGGGTATGGGGCTATATACGGTACAGAATACTGCTTCACACTTATATAGTACTTTACATATTCAAAACTATGTAGAGATTAATGTTCACACAAACCTGTGAAGTAGGTAAGTATCACTATCCTCATTTTATGGATTGGGAAATGGAGCCAGACAGGTGAGGTGACGCAGCTGGGATGAGAATTTGGGAGTTCTTGGTTCCCAGACTGGTCTCCCAAGCTCAGACGTTCCAAACACCCTCCTCAACATAATGTCACTTTACATCTTTTAACGTTTTCCTTCCACTGACATGATGTCTCGATCCTAAAGCAGCTCAGTCGTTAAAGTCTTTGCATAAAGAGAGAGTCTGTTGAGGCAAATGGGCAGTGTGGGGGAAGCTATTGTGTGAGTTGTTCTTGTCCTACGGGTGAACACATGTCAATCTCCAAGGCTTTCAGTGGAGGCCTTCTTAAGAACACTAAATTTAAAGAAAAGAAAATCTCCCCCTGATCCTGCCCCAAACTCCTACTTTAGAATATGACACACCTCTTTAGTATTTGTAGTGTTCTGAGATTCTAAAGATAAAAATTCTTACTGGATACATGACCTGTGGTGCCCTTAAGTGATTCAATACAAAACAGGGCCTGTGTTTAGGCTACCCCTACATTTAAGCTTTCGGGAATGTTAGAAGCTATTTTGAATTGAATTAAAATAACTGATTACCTTTTTCATTAGAATGTTTTAATCACCATTACCTCCTGCTATCTAGGAGCTCTACTAACACAGGTGATTCATGTTACTTTTTATTTGAACTTGAAGCACTCTTCATTAACTACAGAAGACTAGCACCCCTCTAGAAGGCACAGTGCTGTATTTCAGAATAGCTTGTAAGCAGGTATGGGCACAGGTTCTCTTGATGGATCATAAATGTGGAATCCTGCTAAAGATGAACATTTCCATACAGAACATGGTCATGATTCTAGCTCAGTATCTGTGTTGCATTTCTTTTAACCGTGACCCTTAAGTGAAGGAAAATGATTTAAATATTTAGTTACAACTCTTTGCAGAAGTTCAAACCAAACTGATAAAATGCTCATTAATATTATATGTTTAGACAATGCCTATAAAAATCCATATTGTTAAAGATATACAATAGTGGATGAAGCAAAGTGAATACAATGTGCAATCAGAAAGGACAACACAGTAAATTAATTCATCTAAATCTACACCCACAAAACAAATTTTTAAAGCTTTTATCCATAAAGTCCTAGAATAATTTAAAAATGCACAACAGGCATACACTAGCATTCCTGAAGTTTTCGGAGAAGGGCTTTTTTAGTAGTTCATTAATACATCAGTCTATTTTTAAACAACTTAATGGGACTTGAGGGCAGAGAGCACCTTGCAGGATTTGGACTTTACATTTCTGTGTTTTCTTTTGATGCAGAAGAACCTAATCAGCAACAGCAGCAAACTAAAAACCACAGGATCTTTGTGAAGTGGTTTACGGGAGATGAATGAACCCTGAAGGTTTTCTTTTGAAAAAAATAGAGTTTGTAGTGTGTTATCTTTTCCAATTTGCATGAGTTCACCAGGTCTTGTCAGTTGATGGCACTTTGACACCTGAAGACTTTTAGAAAGGAACTATGTACAGACAATTTACAAAAACAAAACACAAACAAAAAAGAGCATATTTCTGTTTTGGTTTATACAAACAAATGTAACTTAATGGCTAGATATAACTTGTTAATTACTACTGTGCTGAAACCATGAATATAAAATTACTTAACATTTTCATACCTGCCATATATTTATCCAACTTTAGTGGGGGTTTGACACTATTTGTAGCTGTGGAAGAGTCACGGTGGGACCTTCTCTGATCTTGCATCCAGAAGGACTTTAGACCAGTCATTGACTGCAACAAGAGCTGCCATGCATATGTGGAGGACTGTAACATCAAGCTCATGTTGCTAGAGTAATTTAGCTGCCAAGGAACATTTATGCTACAGATTGTTACAATGAATAAGTATCAGAGGGGTAGCCGTATTAGTCTGTATGCTACCAGACTCCTCATTGTTTTCACGATGAATTACCACTTGTCTGGACTAAACAAAGGCCATCATTATCAACCAAAAGTGAACAGAGCTTGCTTGGATGAGGAACATAATCTTTCCTGAGGCTGTGTCTACACTACAGACTGTACAGCAGCGCAGCTGTAAGGTCTCCTGTGTAGTTGCTCTATGCCAGCAGGAGAGAGCTCTCCCGCCGGCATAATTAAAACACCTCCAATGAGCAATGGCAGATATGTCGGCGGGACATATCTCCTGCTGACATAGTGCTGTCTACACTGGTGCTTTTGGTGGTTGGGGTGTAGTTTTGCTGACAAAAAAGAGCTAGTGTAGACATAGCCTGAGAGTTACATTGTGCAAGGGGCTGAGTGCTGGCGTCAGTGGGACCACTCGTGCTTAAAGCTAAATTTAGGCTTAAGTGCTTTCTTGGATTAGGCCCAGAATGCCTAGCATCTTGCAGGATCAAGGTCTAAATGAAAATTAATGTGTTGTCTTAACCATATACTTCCTCTTCAGAAAAAGCCATTTATACAAGACATTTATTCTTAGGCTACAACAGTGGTAGTTATTTCCAACCCTGGAGAAAACACCATATCTCCACACACAGCGGAAGTGCACTTCAAAAAAAACAAATTTGAGTTTAACCTAATCACCAGAGCAAATATTTTGTTTTTAAAAAAGTGAGAGGAGATAAAATAATTGAAGGAAGTCACAACTTAAATTAAAAATTCTTAAAGCTCAGTGATTAAGTGCTTGCCATTAAAACCTACTGGACCCTCCTAGATTCTACATATGAACAATGTTCAAGTCATTTGTATAAACTAACTGCGAGTCATGGCTCATTTAAAAAGTTATGTTTCCCACCCTCACCCCCATAGCAGCCATCATGTTTTGTGCATGTTCTAGATACATTTGTATTTCCACTGAAGAACACTAGTTCAGCTATTTAGTTTGTGTGAAAACATGGAGGGTATTGAGCAGAAAAGATGGCATTGTTGCAAGTGTCATATGCTATGAAACTAGTAAGTATTAGATAAAATACATCTATTCACTCTGTTACTTCCTGGAACATTCTACAATGTTTATAATGTCCTTTTTAAAAGTTCTTAAATGGTTTGGGGCTTTTCTCCTTCAGAAATCTGGGTATAAAAGGAGCCCTAAAAAAGATGATAGTTATCTGAATGCATGGTGAAAATGAGGCAATGTTACAGAATTTGTACTGGATGAAAAAGAATGGGGATGAAGCTGGTTTAGGGCCACTCCACCCAGAGCTAGCTGTGCACCTTGCTGTTGGCTGAGGCAGCTCAGCCTGTGTGGTGCTTCCTCATGACCAAATGCCATTGTGATGTCCCCACTGTTGTTCTGGTTATCACTCTGAGGGAACTGCCAGAAACCCAGTATATGAGTAAGATCCATGGAGGGCATGTTAATAGATTCAACTGTTGTCACAGTCTCCTTGTGCAATATGTACTTGCCAGCATCGCCTGTACCCCCCGAAGAAGCTTCTTCCAGATTGACTTTGTGAGGTTCTGGTAAAGGCAGGTCCTCGAGCAAGTTCACATTATGAGCTTTAACATCCACTTCGATGGGTAGGTTTTTGAGGGATGCTGGTGCAAATGAGGTAGTACTCAGTTCATATTTGTTGTGCTGATGAAGATTCTGGTTGGTAGGAGATGGTTTAGAATGAGTGGCTGAGAGACTATCTACACAGCTCATCCTTAGCAAGTGAGGAGGTTCCAGAGGATGAGTAGACTGTAGGCTTTGTTGACAGTGAATATGTGGGCTGCTATACTCTTCTGCATCCAATGTGTTCAGAATCCCATGCTGCATAGAAGCCCTCTCAGGAAAAGAGGACAGGATACTGGCATCTTCCTTCAGTCTGAATGGAGAGAGAGGGTCAAAGAGACCCTGAAAGTCACCATTCTGCAACCTGCCCTTCAGCAGCTCTTGTGCATGTGTTTTCTTCATGTGACGAGTCAAGTGGTCCTTGCGCCCAAATCTCTGGGCACAAAACTGGCAGAAGAAGTCCTTGCAGCCTGTGTGAACCACCATGTGACGCCGCACATCTTTGCGGGTGTAGAAATAGCGTTCACAATGGTCACACTTATGTTTCTTTTCCTTGGTGCCACTGCCTGGCTTCCCTGCATGAGTTTTGAGGTGTTCTAACAACACTTCTGTGCCTCCGAACTCTTGGGAACACATCCTGCAGGTAAGGTCCCCACTGGTGGCTGCATGAAGAGCCAGGTGGCGTTTGTAACCCAGCTTGGTGTTGTACTTCTTCCCACAGTCTTCACACTTGAAGGCCATTTTGTTGGGATCGTGAGTCTGAAGGTGATTTTTCAGATGGTCCTTTCTGTGGAAGGTCTTTTCACAGTAACCACATTGGTGAGATTTCTGTGGAGAGTGGGTGGCCGAGTGCCTAAAACAGAAGAACAACAACATGTTTACGGAACTCATGCACACAAGTGGAATACAGCTTCAGAATGTGAAGGCACTTGCGCTCTCTAGGATAACAGTTTTGAAAAAGACAGACTCTATTAAATAGCAAACCAGTGGGTTTTTTATAGTCTGTAGAGTTAGATTAACATTACTGCAAAAAACACCTTTTTGAATAGCAATTATAAATTGTACTTGAGAGGCAGAGAATAGCTAGTGGCTACAACAAAGGACTGGGAGTTGGCATACCTATTGTCCTGCCACTGACTCGTTGGAATACAATGGGAAAACTCATTCATCCTCCCTGTGCCTGTTCTCTCATCTGTAAAAGGGGTATAACACTTACTCTCAAAAGTGAGGTGAGACGTAATCAATTTAATGTTTGTGAAGTGCTCAAGTTCCTTAAAAGAAAGGAGTCACATATAAGCCCACCTACTTGGGGCTCAGAATGGATAGTTGTAAGCAACACATGGCAGTGAATCTGTGTTTTTTCATGCACCTTGAACAGCATTTATTTAAATCTTAACATCCTGTATAGAAATGTGACCAATGGAGTTTGGCGAGTAGATGTCACTAGTGCCAAGAAAAGACCTCTTTTCCTCCCCACACTCCCACTGGGAAGGGCTGCTATCCCTTCAGGAGCTGTACCTTATCAGTTTATATTTGGAAATGAAAGCTTTCATGCATCCTGGCTGGGAACACCTGTAGGGACGCTCTCCTGTGTGAGCGTAAGTGTGGGCTGTGAGCTTTTCAACAGAAACAAATATCTTCCCGCAGAGTCGGCAGTGATAACTGTCTGGCTGCTTCACTTCTCTTTCCTTTGGTAGTGAAGACTGATCATTTCTCCATGTAGGCACAAACCTCACAATGGAATCGCAAACACTTCCTGAGCTGGCACAGGTAGACTTTGCACTAGGGGAACAGGAAATGGCCCCATAGCACTGGACAATGCTTGTGCCCAAGCCAGTTTCACTCAGTTTGCCTTTGGTTTTGCCCTTGGCTTTTAGAGGTTCTAATTTATTTGCTGCTCTGAAGCTGGTGAGAAGTGCTTTGTCTTTACTGGTGCATTGGTGAGATTCCAGCAGAGCTAAAGTCCCAAAAACGTTACTACAATTGGAGCATATCCAGGCGTCGGCACGCTCTCTCTGCAATGAGAACAGAAACAGTTCCCTCAGATTAACCATTACAAAGAGAGAGAGGTCACATTCTTCTCACCAGCCCTATGTCGTCTTTAGTCTTCCCAAGGCCTCTCGCTTCCCTTGGTGACAGGCACAGCTCGTAACTGTGCCACCCAAACTGGTGTTCAGTTGGAGACGTAGTAATCTTAGCTGTGTACAAGCATGAAAACAAATGATTGGGTAAATGATTATTTCCATGTTGTTGTCTGGTTTTTATTGCTATTCTAGTTCTCATTGAGCCTTGGGTGATTTTTTTTTCTCTGCGTAGTAAATTTCAGTGTCTCTTGCGCTTCCATAATAAGAACAAGCACAGTCACAGTTCCATAGTTAAGACTGAGTCAAGTTTTTCACTTAATTTTACACTGAGAGCATTCTGCAGTACTGCAGCTATACAGAAACCATGGGCCTGTGGGATTATTTTGCCAACAATGCAGAGTATGTATCTCTCTCTCTCTCTCTCTCCATAGAGACATGGAGAACAAAGAAAATAATGAGATGTAAAAGCTTTTGTGCTTTAACACTGGGTGGTGGGAGACAGGCTGTAACATGCAGCACATGTCTGACAAAGAGTTAGGACATAAGCTAGAGCAGTGAATGGGTGAGAGGACAACCTTAAGGATTGGTGTACTCAGTTTCCCAAGAATACGTGCCAGCATGTTAGCCTTTCCAAAGTTTACCTTTACATGCCAACACTGTATCGTGCTCTGTGTAGAGTACAAGTACCGTACAGAAAGTAATAGAGCTCCAGGTAATACTTTTTTCTTTTGCTATTTGATTGAAACTGTTAATTCAACGTTAGACTAGTTGACTATCATTTTCAGTCATGTGAACTGAGGCAAGGTGAGCAGGTAAGTTTTCTGAGATAAGGCCAGGTGTTGGCTTGGATGCAATCCTTGGACACTTACTGTTGTTAAAACTGGTGATAAAGCACAGCTATCAGACTCTTCTTTGATGACAACTGCAGAAGCTTCCATAAACTTGGCGTAATCTGCAGCATACCACACTTTTAATTCTGTGTGGGGTTCAATTGGCTGTGAATGGAAAAAAATCCCCAGTGTTTACTTGTATTGTCTGTTTCTATAGGAAACTTTTACATCTTATTTAAAACAGGTGATAGTCTAGTTGTTACCTTTACAGCAACTGTTTTCTTCATATCTGCTTAAACCATTGATAGCTTATGTGATGCTGTATGGAATATGGGTGACCATTTATAATATTATTGATACCAATATTATAAAATTGCAATGAATCTTACAAGATGCACCATGTAAGGTATCAGTGGAAAAGTTCTGATTTGCTAAGTATGATGACCTTGTTTTTTTAATTTGTAAGTTACAAATATGTATGATATATCTGCATCTCCAACCCGTGCTGTGTTTCTGGATGACATTGCTGAGGCTGATCTGTCTGGGACCATCTAACCTATTGGATGGCCAATCAAGGGCAATCAACTCTACAAAGAACCCATTTAGAGAAGCCAGGAGCTATGCCTATGAGTCAGCAAGACATGAGGGACATGTTGTGGACAGGGGATTACAAGAGCTCTTCCACGCCCATGAGCTTGGGTTTGGGACAGAAGATGTACAGGCCACATGGCAAAGGATATTGAAAGGCAGCTGCATCTTCTCCATTTTGTCTTCAATCCTGCTTCTCACCTCTGGAGTAATTTCTCTGCAAACTGAAGCTTTGAACAAAGGACTGATAGACCCATCCAAGCTTTGGATGTGTTCCAGAGGGACTCTACAAGCCGGCAAAGTCACCAGTTCTGCTAAGAACCTGATATATGATGTATGTATATAATTGCTTTCACCATTTAACGTGAAATCTCATCCTTTTCTAATAAACCTTTGGTTTTAGATACTAAAGGATTGGCTGGCAGTGTTGTATAAGTTCCAACCTAATATTATGTTATATTGGTGGCCCTTTGCGGGATCAGAAGAACATTTTGCTTAGTGACTAGAGTTTTAAATAACTTTTCACTTTACTGGACCTATTTGCTGTTTGGGAGCCAGAGACTAGAATTCAATAAAAGGAGCTGGGTGACGTTTTTTATTTTTTTTTTTAGCTTCTTGATAACCAGTGTGGGGGGCAGAAGCACAGTTTAGGGATAATCTGCTCTCCTTTTAGCAGCCTGCCCTGACCTTGGCATTTTCAAGGTGGGCTACCCTAAGCACCTTGGTTTACAGCCTAGTTTCAAAATTCAACTTTTTTTTTTTTAAACTACTATTCAGTGTGAGTTGAAAAATCAGTTATTTATTTGTACAATTCTTAAAGACCGGGAGGAGGAAATTTAACAAGTTATTGAGGTTAAGACCAAGGTAAATACTATGCATTATTATTGGCTAAAGATATGATAAATTACAGAAAAATACAGAGTGAGCAGCAGTAAATACATTAGCATTTCACTCTTTTATATAATTTCCATGCTCTGTGGAGGAAACAGCAAAGAAGATTGATGGCTGGGTCTTGTGCTACGTGTGACTTCTTTACATCAATATTTTTGTTCTTTCCTAGCATCAGTGTTAGACATGGGAATGATGTGGTAATACACACAAATTCTTAAGTGGTCAGATGGACTTTGATCATGGATGATGCTTATTTGCTTGTATGCTGTAGGATTTTTGTTTTAAAAATGTGTTGTAGCGATTTGTCATTCGTGGTGGTATTTCACCAAATTCTCTGTGTTCTCTAGTCACTCAATAGGCAAATGAGAGCTAAATAAGTCACTTAAACAAAAATTACATACATACATGTACATATACACATTTCGTAGCAGCAGATTTGTCTCATTGCAGTTTCCTTTCTTTGTTCCAAACTGAATCTTAAGGATCTTCATCTCTGTATTATAAAGGGGAGGGGAGGTGTCACCACTTTTTACCACTCTTAACAGACGTTATTTATGGTGTTCTTTCTCCTACCTGTAGGAAATAGCTTTCTCTGTGACCAACTCCATGGCTACTCTGTGAAGTAAACAGCAGGATGTGCTTTAGTGTAGCAAGTGGCCCTTTCTCTCCTCCAGGACAGTTCATCACACTCCCACAATACAGTGAGCAATGCTTTTCCTCAGAAGTGAGAGGAGCAAGGTCACTATTGAACCAGCCTCTCGTATGATGCAGAGTAGAGCTAGGCTGGTAAGACTCAATCCACCATACCACATTCTTCAAATTAGATGTGTGTGGCCAAATTTTCTGCTGGAGTAAATGAGTGCTGCTCCATTGAAGTCCATAGAGCAGCACTCGTTGACACCTGCAAAGAGTTTGGCCTGTAACATATAAATTATGCAAGAAAATATAGATAGGGTGACCAGATATCCCGATTTTATAGGGACAGTCCTGATTTTTGGGTCTTTTTCTTATATAGGCTCTCATCCCGATTTTTCACATTTGCTGTCTGGTCACCCTAAATATAGATTGACTAATTCATTATCACAGCCCTAATGCTTTTCCTTCAAGGTTGTCGATTAATCATAGTTAACTGATGCAATTAACTAAAAAAAAATCACGAAGAATTGCACTGTTAAATAATAGAATACCAGTTGAAATTTATTTAAGATTTTTGGGTGTTTTTCTACATTTTCAAATATATTGATTTCTATTACAACACAGAATACAAAGTGTACAGTGCTCACTTTATATTATTTTATTACAAATATTTGCACTGTAAAAATAAGATAGTATTTCTCATTCACCTCATAAAGTACTTCAGTGCAATCTCTTTATCATAGTGTGACTTACAAATGTAGATTTACTTTGTTATATAACTGCACTCCAAATCAATGTAAAACTTTAGAGCCCACAAGTCCACTCAGTCCTCCTCCTTGTTAAGACAAACAAGTTTGTTTACATTTACAGGAGATATTACTGACTGCTTCTTATTTACAATGTCACCTGAAAGTGAGACCAGGCATTCGCATGGCACTTTTGTAGCCAATGTTGCAAGGTATCTACGTGCCAGATGTGCTAAACATTCATATTCCCCTTCGTGCTTCAACCACCATTTTAGAGGACATGCTGATGATGCTTGTTAAAAAAATAATGCATCAATTAAATTTGTGACTGAACTCCTTGGGGGACAATTGTATGTCTCCTATTTTGTTTTACCTGCATTCTGCCATATATTTCATTTTATAGCAGCCTTGGATGATGACCCAACATGTTTGTTTTAAGAACACTTTCACTGCAGATTTGACAAAACGCAAAGAAGGTACCAATGTGAGATTTCTACGGCAAGATACAGCACTCGACGCAAGGTTTAAGAATCTGAAGTGCCTTCCAAAATCTGAGAGGGATGAGGTGTGGAGGATGTATTAAAAGAGCAACGCTCTGATGCGGAAACTACAGAATCCGAACCACCAAAAAAGAAAATCAACCTTCTGGTGGTGGCATCTGACTAAGATGATGAAAATGAACATGCAGCGGTCTGCTTTGCTTTGATGGTTATTGAGCAGAACCTGTCATCAGCATGAATGCATGTCTTCTGGTATGGAGGTTAAAGCATGAAGGGACATATGAATCTTTAGCGCATCTGGCACATAAATATATCTTGCTATGCCGGCTACAACAGTGTCACATGAATGCCTGTTCTCACTTTCAGGTGACGTTATAAACAAGACCTGGGCAGCATTATCTCCTGCAAATTGTAACCAAACTTCTTTGTCTGAGCGATTGGGTGAAGTAGGACTGAGTAGACTTGTAGGCTCTAAAGTTTTACATTTTATTTTTGAATTCAGATATTTTTTGTACATAATTCTACATTTGTAAGTTCAACTTGCATGATAAAGAGATTGCACTACAGTACTTGTATTAGGTGAATTGATATATACTATTCCTTTGGTTTTTTACAGTGCAAATATTTGTGATCAAATAAATATAAAGTGAGCACTGTATACTTTGTATTCTGTGTTGTAACTGAAATCAATATTTTTGAACATGTAGAAAACATCCAAAAATGTTTAAATAAGTGCTATTCTATTATTGTTTAACAGTGCGATTAATTTTTTTAATCGCTTGACAGCCCTAAAAAGCATTTGTTTGTGCTTTCCAAATCATGATAATACTCCTGGTTTTTACTTGTATGGCATAGATGTAATCTTATTTTGTATAAAATCACAAAAGTACTGTGGATTGCTCCAGAATTCTGAACACAGAACTATTATTCACCTCTACAAGACAATGTGACAATCTGTTACATGTTATCACCTGTCCCTTTTTACACTAACGTTCTTACGTAGCCAAATACCAGTAATACTTCCATAGCACTGTATATCTTGCAAGAATTAGTTAATGCTTGTAAAGTGCTTTTAACACTCTTGTGAAGTAGGTAAGTATTAATCCCATTTTACAGATAGAGAAACCGAGATAAATTAGTTAAATAACTTGCCTAAAGTCACACAGAAAATTCGGGGCAGAGTTGGTATTAGATATTGTGAGTTCCTGACTCTTAGGCCTCTAAAGTATGCCATCTTTAGACATGATATACAGTAGCTCAAGTAAAATATAGTTAATAAAAAATGTGAAACAAGAAAAATGTCACATTTACTCCATTACTAGAAAATCTTATTTGTGAGATGGCAAGAGAATAAAATTGCAGTCTTATAATAAACTAAGATGTACAGCTGCTGTAGTCTTAGGATCCATTTTATAGTGGTCAAAACAAGAAACAAAGCCAAGAAGCAAGGTGCTATATTTCATTTTCAGAGTTTCTCTCAGAAACTGGTCACCTTGCAACAGGATCACAGTGCTAGAAATTCTGAAAAGTAAGTCTCCAACTAAATCACTGTTCTTGAGTATAGTATTCAGTATTGTAGAGCTTTCAAAGTTTTCTGTTTAGTATCCAGTTTCTGAGCAACTGGTCTCCCACAAGTTGTTTCATTATATAACTAAGAAAAGAAAGGTAGTGTTTGTCCTTTCCCGAACAAAGCTGTGCTGGATGTAATACTGCTAGAGCAAGCTCATCACAAACCAATTCAGATTTGAAAAATATTTTTATAACATCCATGCTTAAACTACAATTATCAACCATGCTATTTGAGTTGTTTTTACCACCACTATCTATCATTTTCTTTCCTATCCTTTGCAGCAGATTCCATAACACATTAAGTCTAGTCAGAAAGCGGCCTGTTCGATTGTACATTAATGTTATGAAGAGGGGTGTGTAATGGAGAGGAGGTTACTTAAGTATAATCAGCCTCTCATCTATAATGAGGTGAGCTAGTCTCCTGAGTTTTTGGTTACAGTAAACTATCATTTGAATGGTAGTAATGTGAGGTGGTGCAGCCTTAACTACCTTAACAGTTGTGAAGTAGACTTCTCCAGCGTACTGATAGGCTACAAGGGTCTGTTCTTCCTGGTTCCGGGCGAGTCGGACAAACATCATCCAGTTACCAGTGTCTTCATTGGGAGCATCCAGAAAGTACTTTCCATCATCTTTCAATACCTGAAGAAAAAGGAGTGAGGGTATGGGAGAAGGCACGAGTTATAACAGAGCTGTGGAAAGGAACACACTAACCTGTTTTTTGTTGAATCTGAGTCAGGGACAATGCTTTTTATATATTTTTTTCATACAAAGATGTTTTTAAAAACAAAATAAGTGATTTTTAAATGAGCCAACTGGGGGGGGGGGGAAAAGGTTAAGACTGTACAATTTCTGAGGGGCCCAGGCATAGAAGTAACCAGGTATTTGTTTGAAATCTGTAATTACAGGTTCTATTACTTGACAAATAATTTTAGAAAGATAATATTTTAAGGTTTAAGCACAAGCAGACAGGGAGAAAGATAAGCTTTGAACTGTAATGCATTTCCAAAGTGCTTGATATCTCAATCTTAAATGCTGTACTGAAGTTTTGTTTTGCATGGAAAAATAATATAATTCACATAAGTCTAATGGGATAACATCCAGTATATTGCTATTTATTTCAACATTCATCCCTCTTGACTGACCACATGCTGTATTCCCATAACAATAAGGAAGTCATACTAATGAATGACAATGCCTGGAAAGTCTCTCATTCTCTCAGCTTCACTTTATTCCTTTTAGTTGGAAAAAGAAAGGAATGTGTTGGGCAAGAGGCTTCAGACCTGCTGCCAGGATGTCACCCTTCAGTGACATACACTGAAAGATGGATTGTCTTGCTGTAGTGGTATGTCCACAGCCAGTATGTTGATACTACATACACAAATATGCCATTTATCGGCTCCACTGGTCATTTGAAAGCTCTTGAGAGTTAAGAAGCAATTATGTGGAACACCCTGCCTTTCCATCGCCTTTGGGAGCTTTCCATCTAACACTGCGGTTGCTGATGAAAATACATTTCTGCTGCATAAATGCTGGTCTCAGTCACACTCAGGATTCTGGCAGACAGAAGACAAAACTCCTGCTGTTGTGCTAGAAGAAATTCAGGGTAAAGTCTTATGCTCTCTATCTCATGAGGTAACTCATCAGCCATTTAGAATATAAATCTTAAGATAATTAAGGGGATAGAGGGATTGACAGAGGAAGGGGCAGGGGGAATTGTGTAAAGCTTGGTTAAAAGACAGCTAAGAGGAGGAAACTAGCAAGTGTTTGATTCACTCATACTGGCATAGTTGTTATAAATTATACTCTCGGCCCCAGTACAGGTTGCTGTATCTGGAGCGGGGGCAGAGGTGGGCAGATGTTTGCACTGTCAACCTCCCAAAGGGATTCCATCGGAGGACAGCTTTAACTTGCTGGCAGAGGTCTATAGGCAGCCTTTGCTAGTGGGGTTCCTACCGGGTGCATTGTATCAGCTATTGTTGGTCACTTTCAGGGCTGCACTGGTTGTCTATGGGCCTGTGGGGGTAGCAAATGTCCTATGCCAATGCAACCCTTCCCTAGGCAGATGGCTAGGCTAGCAGGGGATAGTGTAATCCAGAAGGGAATCAAGGCGAATAACTGTAACAAGTATTGTTAAAATTTAAATAAAGGTGTGCGTAATTAGGATGGTACATGAGGTATACCTAGATACAACTTTAAGATGCATATTATTTATTTGCATTGTGGAAGTGCCCAAAAGCTCTCATCATTGTGCTGGGCACTCTACAAACTCATAGGAAGACATGGCTAAATAGCGTACAACCAAAATAGACAAGACAACAACAAATGATATAAGCAATGTGGCAAAGGTTGTGTGTCTTGTGGTTTACGTTCAAAAATATTTGCCCCCTTTTATCCTGTTTTCCTCACTGAACAGGTGCTTTAACCAGTTGCTGCCACTATTGCTGACTCACCCACAGAAAAAGATTAATCTTTGGTGAGAGTGGGTTGTTTTTTTTATATAAAGTCAAATGGTGCCTGGATTACCAGTTAGTGAAAATATAAAAGGAGAGATTTTGCCAAAGCTCTACCTGTTCTCTCCTACCTTCTGGAAAAATTTCCTAACAGCAATGACTGAGGAATAACACTCCCAAGGAACTAGTAGAAAACCCTGGCTATAGCCATTTTAAAAATAGATTGGACAAATTCTAGATGGGGCAAATACAAGCCAGCACCTCAGCATTACACTAGAGGATCAAATTGGTCTGCATCATATATTATGTTTGTATCAGATTATGCATCATTAGATCAGAATTGGAAAACCAGTTGTCCAATTAAAGTTACACTTACCTGAAAACCATGAAACTTTGGACATGACTGCATGTGCAGTATGAATACTCTTGCCTATGAAACTTGAATAGGAAAAAGAGAGATGCTTATGCCACTTAAAAAAGAAATAAATAAAAAATTGAAATATTACAAGCCCTCCTGCAATAGCTTGAAACCCAGCAAAGAAAATCCTCCAAAGCCCAGCTGAACCTCTGAGTTCATTACCTGTAGAACTAGCCTGTTGTCATCATAGTGGGTAAGTTTTGTAGATAGTTTCCCAACATAAGGACCAAACTGTGTTCTCTTCTGTATAACTTTCTTAGCAAATACTCCAAGGACTGTGAATAAAAATAAGACCAGTTTAAGAAGAATATGCACATCATGATCTAAATCCCAAATAGCTTCAACTGAGGGAAATGAACAAGTGTAAAATAGGATGCTCACATAGAATTCTTCTCCTAGACTCAGGCTGAGCAATAAATCAGGCAAGTACCTCTAATGCGGGGGTTCTCAAACGGGGGGTTGTGACCCCTCAGGGGATCACAAGGTTATTACAGGGGGGCCCTCGAGCTGTCAGCCTCCACCCCAAAACATCACTACCTCCAGCATTTTTAATATTTTTAATAAAGTTTTGAATTTATAAAGGGGGTCACACTCAGAGGCTTTCTGTGAGAAAGGGGTCAGCAATACAAAAGTTTGAGAACCACAGCTCTAATGGGTAAAATTTTCAAAGTCACTTTTTAAAATGGGACTTGGGTGGTTTTGGAAAGTTTACCCAATGAGTCTAATTCATGATAAATTGCCAATTTTCCATATTAAACCGTGGGGCTAGAAGTATGGAACAGTCAGAATGACGTGAGTGTCAGCAGGGCTATTGTAAGCTGCTAAATATTCCTTCCCCACGGTTCTGCACCTTGGCATGTTTGCTGGAGAGGACAGCTTTGTCAATCAGTGTGTATAGCTAAGGAAGTACAAAGTAAGCTATCTTACATGTTCCATTATTCCCGCATATTAAGATTGATAGTACTGCACAGAAGACCTTCATATTCTGCAGTACTAGCGAGGCAGAATTAGAGTTATATAACAATCATTGGGGAATAGCTGTAAATTAGCAAGGAATTTCTAATTCCCCCTCTCTCTCCAAACTCCAACAAACTACCTTGTTGCCTGAAAGAAACAATACAATCTTTCTACAATGCTGACTTCAGATTCTGAAAAGGTGAATTGTACTGAACCTTCATATGCCCTCTGAATTTTGTTTCTTTCATCTCTTTCCCCCTTTGCACGCCTATGTCACAATTAACTGAGGTACCTATAGAAAGGGCTACAATTTTGTCATGGAGGTCATAAATCATGAATTTGAATAAAATCCATGAAAACTTGGAAATGGTTGTAGAAATACATTTGATGAGGCCCCCAAACCAAGAGACATTCTCACCAGGTGCACAGGATCACAGCACTGCTCAGGTTTGGCCTGTCTGCCCCTCCGTCTCCATCAGTGGCAGGTTCTGGGACTTAATTTTCTGTTGAGCCCAGCTAAGATAGGCTGTTTAGAACTATTTGAACAAAATGCCACCTCTAAGTTACTTATGAAAACAAGCCGTGTTGGTACCTTTTCGTCGCTTCTTTCCCAAGCCATAGCTGAAAGAGCTCCGATACTTACTCTGTTGGTTCCCAGCTCGCAGCTCCAGCACTCGCAAAGTGAGGTAGTGAGGTAGGGTAAGGCGGGCTCGACTGGGAATAACCCTGTCTTTAACCCTGATGAGTGGTCCATGGAGTTTACATTCTCCTATAAGGCTTTTGCTGCAGTCCTCACACCCTATAAGCCAAGAAGAAAGTTCCCAATTACAAAAGTAATGTACTATCCCACTATTCCCAAGAAGTTGGGAATGAAAAGGAGACTGCAAAATAACACCTTATAGCACTGTTCATACTGGAGGATCCCAAAGCCCTTTGCAAACTTAAACTGATACACTAGCTAAATACAGGGCCCACTTCACCCTCAAATGCAATGCAGCCACCTCAGGAGAGACGTACCACAAAACAATTTCTACATTTCCATGGACATAGAATTTGCCCAACAATTTTCTGCTACCATGAAACTTGTCACATCTAACCCCTCCTTTAACTCTCAGCGTATGTCTACACTACAATAAAACACCCGTGGCTGGCCATGCCAGCTGACTCAGGTTCGGGCTTTGAGGTTATAAAATTGCAGTGTCAATGTTCAGGCTCAGGCTGGAGCCCAGGTTCTGGGACCACAAGCTGAAATCAGATGACAAGGTTGTTTTTTATTGCTGTGTAGACACACCTTCATATGCCAAAGCAGGGAAGGGAAAGCTTGCGAATCCGTGCAACACTTCCTCTACCTGATCTCATGCAAAAGGAGCACAGGCCAGCACTGCTCCTAACCCAGTGGTCCCCAAACTTTTGAGGTCCATGCCCCCCACCGCCCCTGAGCCTGGGCCAGGAGTGGGGCCATGGCTTTGGGGGCAGAATGCGGACAGGGTTAAGGGGGCCCTGGCTGGGGCTGCAGCTGGAGGTGGATCTGGGGCCAGAGCCGCAGCCAGGGTTGTGGCTGGAGCCACAACTGGGCTGTGGTGGGGGCCAGCAATCCGGCCCTGTGGCCAGGTGCGACTCCACTCCTGACCTTGCCCCCAGCCTCACCCCCGGGTTGGGAATGGAGCCGCGGCTGACGCTGGGGACGGGGAGAGGCGCACATGAGGCCAGGAGCCCGGGATGCGGCTGGGGGCTGGAACGGATCAGAGCAGGGGGCAGGGTGGGGCTGTGTGGAGCTCCTTCCCCAACCCCATGGGGGCTTGCCCGGGCCCTACGGTGCCTCCCTGATGGTCCTTCGTGCCACACTTTGGGGATCTCTGTCCCAAGCTCTAAAGACTAATGCTGCAGGGTCCTATCTCATCACAAATACATTTTCTCTGCATTAGCAGCTGCATCGAAAAACTGGGAAAGAATTTCATCCATCCACTTACGTGCCCAACCTATGTGTGCATGTAAGGATTCTTCACCCTGCTGGCTCTTTCGATCAAGACTAAGAAGAAAATGTGCTGCCTGCTGCATCACCAACAAATTGCCCTGAAGCACTTGGCTTCAGGACCCAGCCTGATCACTTGCTTGGCTTGATCGATCTTAGCACAAAATAGTTATACTGCATACTAACATAATACAGCTGCACGTGTCCCCCTGACCTCTCACAAAAAACATACATAAAATGAGAACTAATTAAATCAAACTACTTTGGAAAATGTTGTGCTATTTTTGGATTTTTTATGTCTGTACCTTTATGGATATGATTGTTTCCCCTGTTTAGGGTGGCTTACTGCATAGTGTTGCTAGAATATTTTGGCATGTAATTCAAGAAAACATCCTTTTTTTTGGACTATAAAATTACAGTTAGACTAAAGTGGTTTAGAAAAGATTCTGGGGGTACTTTGGAACATATGTCCCTCAAAAGATTGGGTATTTTGAGTACTGAACCGCATTAGAAACAGGCAACTGCCATCAAAAAATCAAAGCAGATTAATCAAGACATTTATTTAGATCAGTTTAGCACTTGTCTGCCTTTGTTTATGGTTTCAGAGTAACAGCCGTGTTAGTCTGTATTCGCAAAAAGAAAAGGAGGACTTGTGGCACCTTAGAGACTAACCAATTTATTTGAGCATGAGCTTTCGTGAGCTACAGCTCACTTCATCAGAGAGACATAATGAAAAAGATAAATCTGTTATTCTGGAACATAAATACAGTTTGATGTGAAAAACAATTAGTTTCTCCAAGTGCTGAGATTTGTAAGTGAGGTCCATGTTTAATATTTTATACTAATGAGTGTAAATCAAATTTTCAGTGCAGCGTGTAGCTGTTAAGCTCTAACTCATGTCAAGATCAGCAAGAAATGTGTGGCTGAAAGCCTGTGAACCACTTTAGAAATGGGCACTTAGTTAATACCATAGAAACAAGCTTACTGCCACGGTCTCTAGAATTCAGGTGAGAACTATTCTTACAATGAATAAAACTGTCCTTTTTTAAGGAGCTACAAGAGGCACACGGATGAATGATCAAATCTGTATAAGGCCTGTGTTCTTATGCACCACAAGAGACTATTTTCACTCTCTTTTTTTCCCAGACAGCATTATCTTTAAAACAAATCCTGCTACATGAACCTTTCATTTCAGTCCATTTTAAAAGACCGATCAACAGTATTTAGGCAGGTTTCAGAGTAACAGCCGTGTTAGTCTGTATTCGCAAAAAGAAAAGGAGTACTTGTGGCACCTTAGAGACTAACCAGTTTATTTGAGCATGAGCTCTCGTGAGCTACAGCTCACTTCAGGCAGTTATACTCAAACCTTAAACTTTTCAATTTTAAAATCACTTTGTTTACCAATATTTAATATAGTCCCTTTAAAGGGTATAGTTAACATTAAAGTGCTATAATATGTTGTTCAAGAAGATCAGGAAAACAAGCTATGACCTTTTGTTCAAATTTTCCAGATACTCACTTTCTATATGCATTACAAATCACCTATCAGTGTTATAAACAAACCAGTTCCAAGAGATTAGTTAAACTCTAAACAAGTTTTTCTGATTTGGTTAACTTCCAACTTAACTATGCTGGTGGACTATGCAGCTGTGCTCAGTAGAGAATTCTGCATACCAACGGTGAAAGTACATTCCGAGATGGTGGGAAGGAATCAGAATATTTTAAGATGCTGAATTGTACAATAAAAATGAGCACTTGCATAGTTAAAAATTCCAGTGCATCTTGGCTATGTGTCAAAAGAGATTTTTAGATCCTATGCAGGTTCTGCCCAAATCTGAACTTCATTAATATTTGAGATTTTAGCTTTTTAAATTACAGCCTATTTCATTTCTTTAACACTTAGAATACTAGCTTTATCAGACTTCTGAGGAGGATGTGTCTATAATACATGCAGTATTAAATAAAAACTCCAAAGTAATTACATAATTTTGAAATCAATCAAATTCTGCCCTCTGCTAATTCCTACATAGTTCCTTTTCAAATCAAATGGAACCACACATGCCTTCAAAAGCAGAATCAGGCCCAATAACTAACTAAAATGGAAAGCTTAGGCCAAAATTCATATTTAAGCACCTAAATAAAAATGTCCTGACTTCTTTGAGGTTCTAAGTCCCCAAAACTCCAATTTATTTCAGTGGCAATTGTGGGAGTTCAATATCTCTGAAATTTACAGTATTGCCAATCCCAAGCATTCAAAAACTCATAAACCATGACTGGCTAAAAAAAATCATTAGACTTTAATAAATAACAGATTAGGATCTTTTTTAATTTCCATCATGATGTTTAAACTTTCAAGGTTCATGTTTTCCAGTTAGTTTTGGCATTATTGAGGGCTAGAAACCTACTTTTGTTTTGTATTTTAAATGAAAGCTGAAATTCTCACATATTCAATTATTCCAAAAGCTGGAGCTACAGAAAAATTACCAAAAATCATGAGACTCATGATTAAAAATCACAAGTGTTATCAACAGTGAAATTAGGCCATTTTTATTCAGGTGCCCAAGTATGGACTTTGAGGCCTATCCTTGGACACTAGACTTGAAAATGATGGCCTAAAAAAAAAAAAAAAAAAGATTTAAGTGACCTAACAATGAATTAGGAAGCCACTATTTGGACAACCAAATAACTGTAGTTGGGAGGGGGTGGGGGTAAGAAGTGGTAACTCAGCATGAGACAGGTTAAAAACTTTGAATGGATATTAAAGCACTGGGAAGGGGGAAAAAAAACCATAAACAAAACCAGATAAATAACTTAGTTTTACAACATCACTGAAAGCCTCTTCTTGCCTCTCTCACTTTCCTATGACAGGTTTCAGAGTAGCAGCCGTGTTAGTCTGTATCTGCAAAAAGAAAAGGAATACTTGTGGCACCTTAGAGACTAACAAATTTATTTGAGCATAAGTGTTTGTGAGCTACAGCTCACTTCATCGGATGTATGCAGTGGAAAATACAGTGGGGAGATTTATATACACAGAGAACATGAAACAATGGATGTTACCATACACACTGGGCCATTTCCAGCAGCTGACAAGAACGTGTGAGGAACAGTAGTGGGGGGCGGGGGGGAAAATAAACATGGGGAAATAGTTTTACTTTGTGTAATGACACATCCACTCCCAGTCTTTATTCAAGCCTAAGTTAATTGTATCCAGTTTGCAAACTAATTCCAATTCAGCAGTCTCTCGTTGGAGTCTGTTTTTGAAATTTTTTTTTGTTGAAGATTTGCCACTTTTAGGTCTGTAATCGAGTGACCAAAGAGATTGAAGTGTTCTCCGACTGGTTTTTGAATGTTATAATTCTTGACGTCTGATTTGTGTCCATTTATTCTTTTACGTAGAGACTGTCTAGTTTGACCAATGTACATGGCAGAGGGGTATTGCTGGCACATGGTGGCAGATATCACATTGGTAGATGTGCAGGTGAACGAGCCTCTGATAGTGTGGCTGATGTGATTAGGCCCTACGATGGTGTCCCCTGAATAGATATGTGGACATAGTTGGCAACGGGCTTTGTTGCAAGGATAGGTTCCTGAGTTAGTGGTTTTGTTGTGTGGTGTGTGGTTGCTGGTGAGTATTTGCTTCAGGTTGGGGGGCTGTCTGTAAGCAAGGACTAGCCTGTCTCCCAAGATCTGTGAGAGTGATCTACAACCTATCGTCCTTCAGGATAGGTTGTAGATCCTTGATGGTGCGCTGGAGAGGTTTTAATTGGGGGCTGAAGGTGATGGCTAGTGGTGTTCTGTTATTTTCTTTGTTGAGCCTGTCCTGTAATAGGTAACTTCTGGGTACTCTTCTGGCTCTGTCAATCTGTTTCCGATGAAGTGAGCTCATGAAAGCTTATGCTCAAATAAATTTGTTAATCTCTAAGGTGCCACAAGTACTCCTGTTCTTTTCACTTTCCTATGCTGCCCTTCCTGCATCTAAGAATGAGTCATCAGAGCAGTATTAAATAAAAACCGTGGCAAGTGTCTGTAAGTCTGTTTAAAACTCATCTTATTTAATAATTTACCTATGATAAGTAGTCACTGCCATTTTCCATTAAAGGATCTGTCTCTTTACATAAGGTGTTGATAATATATTGTCTGTTTTAATCTGAAGATTAAGGCTCTGGAAACAGAACCACTGAATTTTGCACCCATGCTTGTGTGAATACAGCTAAATAGGCCCATATCCTCCAAAGATTTATATGTGTGCTTAATTGTAAGCACTCTGAGTAGTGCTGCTGGGAACTAAGATTAGTGCAAGATGAGGTTAAGTATATACTCTTGTGTACCATGTCCCAGATGTATACACAACTGCGCAGTGAGGTCCTGATCCTACAAGGAAACCTGTGCAGAGTTCCAGGGAGGGTAGTAAGGCTCTGTGTGGATTCAGAGATCTGCCCATGCAGTTCTCAATGCAGGATTGGAGGCTCACAGTTGTACTTCATATAAAAAAATAGTTGCAATGGGTTCTTCTAGTTCCAACCATCCAGACGATCATGTATGGCCAATGCAACTGACAATGTTTGACAATGTCAGAAGTACTCTACAGAGTATACTCAGAGCCTCCCTGCCATTATTCCATAGGAATGGCATCTGGAAGGCTATATAACTGACCCAGTCAGAGAGGGCATTGATGGGAAAACTAATGTCTGCAAATTCCAGCATTACTACACTTTTTAGAGCTATACTTTTTGATACGGTATCTCTCAGATTTCAGAGTAGCAGCTGTGTTAGTCTGTATCCGCAAAAAGAACAGGAGTACTTGTGGCACCTTAGAGACTAACAAATTTATTAGAGCATAAGCTTTCGTTGGCTACAGCCCACTTCACTGGGTGCATAGAATGGAACATATAGTAAGAAGATATATATACACATACCGAGAAGGTGGAAGTTGCCATACAAACTGTAAGAGGCTAATTAATTAAGATGAGCTATTATCAGCAGGAGAAAAAAGCTTTTGTAGTGAAAATCAAGATGGCCCATTTAGACAGTTGACAAGAAGGTGTGAGGATACTTAACATGGGGAAATAGATTCAGTACGTGTAATGCCCCAGCCACTCCCAGTCTCTATTCAAACCCAAGTTAATGGTATCTAGTTTGCATATTAATTCAATCTCAGCAGTTTCTCCTGGGAGTCTGTTTTTGAAGCTTTTCTGTTGCAGAATTGCCACTGTCAATGCAGTGGTGGCTCAGTGACAGGAGCTGCCTGGACTTAGAGAAGGGCCAGGGGAGTTGAGGTTGGGAGTGTGGAAAGAGTTCACAGCAGCTCTAACACACACTGGCTATCCATCTGGACAAAAAAATCACCACCACCATCCTTTCATAACCACCACCATCTGAACCAAAGGAAACACAGCTCTTCATGGCTGACTTCAAATGTGAAGATGATGTTGGTCATCCATGTTTTATTTCCATAAAGTTTATAGGAAAACCTTTCATCAAGTAAATTGCAGTAATCCAATGACAGAGTGAGCAGGAAAGATGGATGAGGAGAGAGGATGGGAAAGATGCCATATGAGGTCAAAAAGGCTGTGTGAGATTGGAGAGAAGGCTGGAAGGAAGGACCTCCAGTGGCTCTGTGGGTCACAACTGTCATGGGCCAACAGCTAAGCTCAGGTCAGGGAAAGCCTTGGGGTGCTGGAGAGACATTGAGGGCAACTGCAACAGAGAGCAAGTTTTCTGAGGAAAGGGACTGGTAGCATATATGCAGGTATTCACTGTTAGTTCCAACAACAGGTAGCCCCTCATTTGTCAAAGCACTTTACATACGTTTAAATGTTCTGCTGAATCTGGGTTCTATGTGCCTGATCCAAAACCCACTAACGTCCATAGGAAGATTCCTGTTGACTTCATTGGGCTCTGGATCAGACTAAATGAGGAAGTAGATTTATAGGCAGTTCAGCACATTGGCAACTGTATCTGGTAATTGAAAAGGGGGAGACATCAGCAAAAGGCTATCACCTAACAATATTCTTTAAAAGGTAACATTGCCCAGATTCATCAATCTTGATTGATAGATAAATGTAAAATATTTTTAGCAAAGTTAGGAAACCAGCTAGGGTTTGAAGCACTGCAGTGGTTCAGGGTCTACAACAAATTTGGGAACTATTTCCTTAGGGCAAAAAGTTACTTTTTTTTGTTATTAGCCCTTGGCTGTGCAGTCACACTGCCAATAGTTGAAACTGATTTTTTCTTTTTTGGTCGATTCTGATCGAGTACATTTCATTCCAAAGGCATACAAATTAACCTCACTTAAAAAGCCCACAAAATTTATCTGCAAAACAGATTTTTTTTTTCTTGCTATACATTGTTTTATGTATTTGAAATTTCTATATAGCTGGGCTTCAAGAAAGCATCCATCTATTTGTGATTTAACTTTAGAGCCATTAAAATAAATCACCAACAATCTGTATGTCTTCTGAGGCCAGGAAAAGTGTTTGGGGTCCTAGTTTGGCTTCCTGAGCTAAAGTGGAATAATGGTGGCTTTTGTTTCAGATTGTAAGGCCACTGCTAGAAAAAAGAAAAGGAGTACTTGAAAAGAGACTGTGGGCTTTGTTTTGTGCAAACCACTGAAAAACACTGCCAAAAGCAGAAAAGAGACAAAGAACTGCTGTTATACGGAGGATGTATCTAATCACAAAGTCAGTGACCTTATCAATCCATGCCATTCCTCTGTGATTCATCAAAACTGTGAACTCTTGAACAACCCTTTTAACAGTCCCCAGGTATTTGCCCTTTAAAGAGTTAGCTGCTATGTAAATGACCTTGCTGACTCCTCCCCTGGTAGGACTGTAGGTGTCAGGAAGATTCTGGAAGAATCACAGCAGACTGCAACTTTTAATAGTGTTAGGGGTACAGCACCCAGATCAGGAAGCTGACCCCTCTGACTAACTAGCAACATATTACATCATAATCTCCACTCAGGCACCCCCAGTGCCAATCAACTGCCTGACTTTATTTTAATCAACAAGTTAATGTAGCGTAACTAAAATGCTTGCAGCTTAAAATTTCCACACTTACACACACATACATATCATCAACAGTAACATTATAAAGGGCTTTCCTGAGCACTTCTTTCTCTCTTCTCCTGTTTGGTCACCCCACTAATATTAACCCAATGTGGTGATCATTACTCACGTTTCTATATAAATTAGATTGTACGATCCAAGGGGGGGTTGTTTGTCTGTCCTGCCATGGTATCTGAGCACGTTACTAAAATCTGTTGGCCTGAATTTCAAAATTGAGTTGCCAGAACTCTAGCTGAAGTCAGTAGGAGCTGCTGATACTCAGCACTTCTGAAAAATCAGCCCCTGTAAATTCGATAAGAAATCTAAACAAAGTTCTGTCTTTGGTTCTCTTTCCCAACCACCATTCCAACATAGGTAGAGGTTGATCAGTACGTGTGTGTTGCTGTTTATACTTCCATAAATATCTTTGACAGGATGCAAATAATACAAATAAAGCGCCTTCCCTCCAGGCAGACTCGAAGTGCCTACAAGTTTATATGGAAGTAGAAACTTCACTTCACAAGCAATTTATTTGTGTGTGTAATCGCAGTAAGCAAATTTTTATCACTTTTAACTTCACTATTTCTCAATAATTTAGTATCTTATTAAAGATTATGTTTCTCCTTGAAGACGTATGAACATGCCAAATTTGAACGTTTAAGACACCAAAAAAAAAACATCTTAGGCAAAAGATTCAAACTTGTAAAGCATTTTTCTTGCTCCTACATAGTATCCTAAAAAAATATTCACCTGGCTTCACACAAAATTCTCAACAACGATGACAAAAATCACCTTTAGGCTATCTGAAAACAACCATGAGTAATTTCAGACCAAACTTTGGAAAGTTAGAAGAACTTAAAATAGGGAAGAAAATTGCATCTCTTAGGCCTAGTCTACACTACAAAGTTAGGTTGACATAAGCTGCCTTGTGTCAACCTGTTTGTGCATGTCTACACGTCTAAATTTATCTCCCACCAATGTAAGCTCTCCATTATGCCAACATAGTGACATCATCTCCTTGATCAGTGTTGAGCCATGGTCGATGTACTGAGGTCAATGCAGTGTGAATGTAGACACTGTGTTACCTATATCAAGCCTAAAGCCATGTCTACGCTACACAGTTTTGTCGAGCAAACGCAGCTTACATTGACCTAACTGTGAAGGTGTACACACTGCAATGCTCCTCTCGCCACTTTAACTCACCTGCTATGCCAACATAAAACCACCTCGGTGAAAGGCGTAAAGCTTAGGGCAACAAGTTAGAGCAACCCAGTGTCAGTGTAAACACTGTATTGCTTACATCACCCTAAGTGGCCTCCAGGAGGTATCCTACAATGCCCACCGTGACTGCTTTGGTCATAGTTTTGAACTCCACTGCCCTGTAGCCAGATACACAGCTGAACGCCCCTCCCCTGTTAAAGCCCCAGGAAGTTTTGAACTTGCTCTTCCTGTTTGCTTGGTGCAGAGAGCTCACATAGCAACTGCCCCGCTGAGCAGGCCAGTTCCATGAAGCAAACGTGCTCCTGCCTGGAGTGCACCAGAGGTGATGGATCTCCTGGGTCTGCTGGGAAAGGAGGCTGTGCAGGCACAGCTCCAATTCAGGTGCAGGAACTTGCTCAGGGCATGGAGGGGAAGGGCTATGATAGACACACGCAGCGGTGCTGGGTAAAACGCAGAGTTGTGGCAGGCATAGCAGAAGGCAAGGGAGGCAAATACTCAGCTCTGGTGTGCAGCCACAGATATGCCACTTGTAACAAGGAGTGGTCTGGGGTCAGGGTGGGGGTGAATACACCCCCCTCATCTCCGCTCCCCATTGAGCTCCTCTTACAGCCTTGTTTTCATAACGCACAGCATGACACTGAACAGCAGTGCAGGACCTATGCTTTCTGACACAGATGGCTGGCTCGCTGGTTACCAGGGCAGTTGAAAACCTAGTAGGATGCCCACGGAACCTGCATCAAGTGACGCTGAACCTACCCCCATGAGGCATTGCAAACCCTTCCCAAAGCACTCTGCAGCCAGTTGCACAGTGGGATAGCTACCCACAGTGCACTGCTCTGTGTTGATGCAAGAGTTGCTAGTGTGGATGCACTCTGCTGACATAAGGAGCATAGCATGGACATGCAACAGCACTTTAATTACAGCGGTCGCTGTACGTCAATGTAACTTAAGTCACCTTAACTTTGTAGTGTAGACCTAGCATAACAGTGCTCCAGCCGCTGTCCCACAATGCCTGACACTGACTGCTCTAGTCACAATTGTGAACTCCACTGCCCAAGGGACACAAACACCTGACGCACCCCCTTTGAAGCCCTGCAAATTTTTGAAATGGCTTTTCCTGATTGCCCAGCTTGGCAAGCACACCTAGCAGCTTTCCATTGTTCTGTGCAACTGCCCAGCTGACCATGCTGGCTACATGCGCCAGATGCACTCCTGCCTGGCGTAGACAGGAGATTTTGGAGCTCCTGGGCCTGTGGGAAGAAGAGGCTGTGCAAGCACCACTACGAACCAGCCACAGAAACATGGACATCTATAAGCAGATTGCACAGGGGATGCAGGAGGTGGTATACGACAAGGATCAGCAGCACTGCCCCGTAAAAACAAAGAGACTACAGCAGGCATATTAGAAGGCCAGGGAGGCCAACAATTGATCCAGTGGTGAGCCTCAGACCTGCTGCTTTTACAAAGAGCTGCATGCCCTACTTGGCAGAGACCCCAGCACCACCCTGTGCACCACTGTGGATACTCTAAGGAGCCCAAGTCACAGGACCATGGTGTGTGAAACAGTGAGGAAGAGGAGGAGGATGGGGGACATGCGACTGAGGGGAAGTGTGTCCGGTTATGCTGCAGGACCTGTTTGAGACTCCACTGCAGTCCTGTCAGTCCTAACAGTTGACAACGTGAGCCTAATGCAGGGGAAGGAACCTCAGGTAAAGTGTGCACATTTATGTTCCATTACAGTGATGGTGCCTCCAACTTAGCAGGACACAACTATCAACTTTTTATTAATTTACTCCTACTGGAAAATGTAGCAGTACAACAAAGAGCGGTAGAGTTTACCTGCTTTTCATTCCTCGGTACAGTTAGACAGGGGATGAGGGGGAGGCAGGGAAAACAATTTGTTTGTGTACACAGGGATGTCCCTAGAATCTTCCTGAGAGACCTTGATGAAACTTTCATGGAGGTACTCTGCAATCCACTCCTGAATATTCGTAGGGATAGCAGCCTTATTTCTTCCTCCATGATTTGGTTACAGAATAAAATTCTATTATTCGGTACATAATTCACTAATATTAGTTCATAACATATGTTGCAAGTGCTCAGCAGTTCTGAAAGCAACTCATTACCTGCACAATGTTACACAACTAACAGGGTAATTCACAAACAAAATTAATTGGTGAATTGACAATGCTGTATTCCTACATGTACATCAATCACCACACGATTCCTACCAGGTCAAAAAGAGCAGGACCAGGTAGAGCACACCACCACCACATACGCACTACTCTGGTTCACTGTTTAAATTATCTTTCAAAGGCTCCCTGAGCTGTATAGTTCTGTGTTGAGCTCTTCTGACAGGCTTCGTATCTGGATACCCAAATTCAGCATACTACCTCCGCTCTCCACCCTAGTGGAAATTTTTGCATCACATATATTATGCAGGACACATCAGGCAGCTATAGCCATTGGGATATTTTTCTCACTAAAGGTCCAGTCTTGTGAGTAAACAGTACAAGCGACCCTTCAAACAACCAAAAGCACATTCAACTGGCATTCTGCATCTGCTGAGCTGGTAGTGCAGTCGTTCCTGGGTGCTCTTGAGGTGGCTTGTGTATGACTTAATAAGCCAGGGGAGCAATGGGTAGGCTGGGTCCTGCAGGATCACTATTGGCACTTCAACTTCTCAGTGGTAATCTGCCATTTGGAAATTAAAGTCCCTGCTTGTAGCTTTCTGAACAGTCCTGTGCTCTTAAAAATGTGAGCGTCATGTACCCTCCCTGACAAGTTCACACTGATGTCATTGAAGTATCCTAATGATCCACCAACGATTGCATAACCGTAGAAAAGTAGCCCTTTCTATTGATGTACTCTGTAGCAAGGTGGGCTGGTGCCAAAATAAGGATATGCATGCTGTCTGTTGCTCCTCCGCAGTTCAGAAACCCTGGTGTTGCAAATTCATCCACTATGTCCTGAACCCTGCCAACAGTCACAGTCGTAAGAGATGATTAATGGCCCTGCACATTTGCAACACGACAGTCTTTGCGGTGGATGTCCCAACTCCAAATTGATTTCTGACTGACGGGTAGCAAACTGGCTTGCAAGTTTCCACAGGGTGATTGCCACTCCCTTCTCTGCTGTCAGTGCAGCTCTCATTTTGGTGTCCCTGCACTGGAGGGCTTGGGTGAGCTCAGTGCAGAGATCCAGGAACATGGCCTTGTGTGTCCAAAAGTTCTGCAGCCACTGCTCGTCATCCCAATTCCACCAATCAGTGCTTGTTCCAGAAGCGGCACTCCACCATCTGCAGCTGCTCCGTGAATGCCACTAACAACCTAGAATTGGTTCTCACTATATCCCACAGCAATCTTTCCTCCAAGGAATCATCATGTTCCCCACTTATTCGGTTCTGGGGTTCTGCAAATACTCCACGATCATGTGCCCTGTGTTTGCAACACTCATGACGATAGGGCAGAGCTGGGCAGGCTCTGATTGTCTGTCAGAGATGGTGCACAGTGACAAGTCCTGCGTGGGTTTGTGGGATTTTGAAGAAAAAAAAAAAAAGGCAGAAAAATTATGGGATACATTTAACATTATGGGATGGAGACAGATACAAACTGGGAAGTTGACCCCATGCTCCCAGTCACCCCTGCACGACTCATTTCAGCCCCATCATGCATTGCCAAAATTTCCCAAAAGACTGTGCATTGGACAGTGGTAAGTTGTACAGTGGGATCCCTACCCACAGTGCACTGGACTCTGCATTAATACAAGCACTCCTGCCTACTACACACACTGCCGACACAGAGCCAAGTATGCATGCACACAAGCAATATACTAACTGTGGCGGCTGTATGTTGACTCAAGTTATGTCAGCATAAGTTTGTAGTCTAGACATGGCCGAAGAAGACTGGCCACAGAAAGAGGCCTAGATGAGACATGGCACTCTAGTTGTGGGGAAGACGTCTGAGCAAACTGCCAGCCATGGAAGGACTTGATACACTGGAAGATTGTTCATCATATTTAACTCATATTTTGATATTTTAAATGAAGATTAAATTAATACCTATGATTATCATAGTGCTAGCCCAGCCATGATTTTACTTACTTATTATTTATTGTGATTTTTTTCTCTTTTATTTTTAATCCTGTGCATAATACCGTGTTAGATATCTGGAATTCATGGCAGAGACTTTGGTTAGGGATAGGCACAGTACACATTCCCAAGGGAAGGAATCTGATCTCCAGGCTCTATGATGCCGAGTCAGGCATGCAATATGAGCCTAGGCCGGGGTAGGCAAACTATGGCCCGCGGGCTGCTTCCAGCACATCAGTCATTTTTATCTGGCCCTCGAGCTCCCACTGGGGGGCCGGGGTTGGGGGCTTGTCCCGCTCCACCCAGTGCTTCCCAACCCCCGATTCACAATTCTACCATCTTCCAACACACGCTGAGTCACACTGTGCAGGCATAACCGCACCGCACTATTTCCAGGATCGGAACCCTGCCCCTACTCGGCAGTGCGCCCAATCCCGTCCCAGTCTCCTACGGCCCCACCCTCGAGAGCCTCGAAACCAGCCAAGGGCCACACTTGTTCCAGCTAGGGTGCCTCCACCCATGGTGATGCCTAGTACGGCCACCTGGGAGCCCCTAGGAGTCCCCGGTACTGCCCCTGTGGAGCCCCCCCCGCCACACCCCATGAGTCCCCCACCTCGGTAACATCCCTTATAGAGCCCCCACATGCTACACCCCATAGAGTCCCCCTCTCCCACCAGGCATTCATGGCCTGCCATACAATTTCCATACTCAGATGTGGCCCTCAGGCCAAAAAGTTTGCCCACCCCTGGCCTAGGCAGTTGTTCAGAAGAGTAAGTGAACTCTAGAGGCACACTCACGAAAATCTAGGAGGACAATTGCAGTAGGTAACATTGGGCATTAGGTGAGCCATAAAGCTTAAGGAATGCTAGGGTTGGTTTCACGAAGTTAGCTAATGTTTATTTTCCCCAGTATTTTCTGCACTCTGTTATCTGGAATTAACGTGTGAGGGTGCCCTCCACCATTTCCTTCCAAAAATTCTGAAATATGTCAATCTTAAATTTATTCTCTGAAGAAAATTACATGAGAACTCATAACTTACTGCAAGTAGGTGTGCACTGAATTAAAAACATTGCCAGAAAAGAAACATGTAAGTTACACAGTCCCAGTATGGCACCAACTTCCTGGTGACAATTTACACCAGTTCTATAGATCCTTTTAACTGTGCTGTTCAAGTAAAAAAATGGATAATGAAGTTGTTTCTGCAATACAGAACATTTTGTTATAGAAAACAGACATGGACGTGCTATGTACTTTACAGAGTGTTAGTTGTTGGGAGTGAGAAGGAAATGTGTTTTGACAGAAAAAATATTCTGCCAAAAAATTATTTCCCAATTTTAATAGTAACTTTAACATATTGCTCCATGCTTCCTCCACACCATTATCCCCTTAAATCATTAAGTGTATCTAAACAAGATTAATGGATTCCATTTCAAGTTTACGGGACTATTTGACAATGTATAAGCATGTAAGAAAAAGCACAGAAACTGCAGAGACTTGCCATGTCACTTAGTATATCCCTGCACTGGTTAGTACAAGATTGTCCCACTGTATTTTTGTTAGTGCTTTGTCTACTCTATTTTTAAATGTCCCAGATGATGTGGCTTCGATGTGTTCCCTTAGAAGCTAATAAATAGTTCAACAGATCTTGCCCCGGAGAAGAATTTTCTGATATTTTGCTAAATTCAGCATTGGCCAGGAGGAGGGATATAAGTGAAGCCAAACATATCAGTTGATACTTTTGACATCCAAACAGAAAAACTGTTTCTGGCCATTGTTGTTATCTTTTGGCTAGCAAGAAAATGGGGTTTTTTCCTATCAAAGGACTTAGCCATGGTAGAACACTCTAGGCTGGACTCCTACAATCCACTACTTAGGGCTGACCACAAAAGCATGTACAACTTTTAGCTGATCCAAAATACAACAGCTAAGTTCCCAAATGGGACAGATCATTGAGAATACAGCTCACCTGTACTATTTTCACTACAGTGGCTCCCCCATCCAGTTCTGGATCTGGGTTAAGGTCCCAAAGCTCTCCTTTTGTAAACACTCAATGGACTTAAGCCGATTTCTCTCGTTAGACTGACCGCCCACTTGGTAAGGCAACTCCCATCCTTTCATGTGCTGTGTATTTATACCTGCTACCAGGGCCGTCCCTAGCCATTTGGGTGTCCTACGCAGCCCCCCTCAGGTGGGGCTGTGTGGGACCCCAGGCCTCCCCCCTCCAGGGTCTGGGAGGCAGGACCTGTGGGGGGCCACTTTTGGGGGCCCCGCAGGCCCAGAGCGGCCCAGGAGATTAGTGGGGGGCCAGGAGCAGCCTGCTCCACTTCCCTCATTCCAGCCCCAGCCGTGTCGCTTGGGGAAGGGATCCCTCCCCCGCACTCACCGACAGTGGTGGGAAGCGAAGCAGCCCGGCCCCGGCCCCAGCCCGCTCTACTCCATCAGCTCCCAGCTGCAGCGCTTGGCTTCCCGCCGCCAGTGAGAGCGGGGACGGTCCTTTTCCCAACCCGAGCGACATGGCTGGGGCCGGGGCAAGAGAAGCGGAGCGGGCTGGGGCTGTGTTGCTCCGGTTCCCGCCGCTGGTAGGTGACCTTTCCCCAACCTCCCCGTACTCACCGGCGGCGGGAAGCAGAGCATCACAGCTGGGAGCTGGTGGAGCAGAGAGGGCTGGGGCGAGGTTGCTCCGCTTCCCGCCGCTGCCAGTGAGCGCAGGGTTGCTGGGGGAAGAGGTGGAATGCGGGCAGGCTGGGGGCAGAGCACGGGGGAAGGGTAAGAGGCAGGGCGGAGGGAGTTGTCCGGGGCCCCACACCTCCCTAGGGATGGCCCTGCCTCTTGTAGTGGGCGCAGCCTGTCGAGGGGCCGGCCAAGGGATAGGGCTGGTTCTGCCACATATGCAGCACGCAGCTACCCCAAATTTCATGTTGCCCTATGCAGCTGCGTATGCCTAAGGACAGCCCTGCCTGCTACTGTATTTTCCAGTCCATGCATCTGATGAAGTGGGTTCTAGCCCACAAAAGCTTATGCCCAAATACATTTGTTAGTCTCTAAGGTGCCACAAGGACTCCTTGTTGTTTTTGCTGATACAGACTAACACGGGCACCACCCTGAAACCTCAAGGACTGTCTCTCTCCTTCTGCACTCCACTGTGAATACTATAATTACTTTCACTTTTTCAGCTGACTGAGTCCTGGGTAAAACTGTCAGGCATCAAATACCTAGCATTTTCAGCAACAGGCCTACAGCTGTAGAATTCCCTAACACAAGAGATCAGGATGAGTTTGTGACTTGTCTCTTTGCAAGCACAACACAATATACACCTATTTGTGGAGGCCTTCCCGCAATAAAAGAGTCTACAAATGGCCAGTGAATCTTTTCTTCCCTTTAGGGATCTTTGTCTTAGAATGACCCAAAGGTTTACCACCTAACAGGAATAGAAAAGAAGGTCCATAATTGGATACGGTTAGGAGAGAATGTGAACCATAGCCAAAAGCATAAAAACAAAAGCAATTAAGTATAGCAGAAGCAGAAAGCCTACATGAGAATCAATGAATTTACCCAATCACCAGGCAACCCAAGGCGCAATTGAGGAAGGGCAGAACATTGCAGAGAAGGTAAATCATTTCTCAGCATCACTCATAATCGGACACGATGTTAGGGAGGTCTGACTTAACCATGAGAGGCTGACCTATTCCAGTGCCTAATTTCCTGCTGAAAGGAGAGTCTGGAGCCCAGTTTAGTGAAATAGCAAAAATTCACCCCTTCTCACCAAATAAATGACTGGAGGGAGGTTGCATAGGCAGATGACTCCATGAGGTCCAATCAGGTTTCTTAGCTTTGTTCTCTGTCTTATCCATTTTGAGAACCTGGCTGTCTGCTTTTGTAGTACAGTATAAGCCAAACTAAATCCAAGTGTTGCCTAGAAATATCATACAATACAACTGACAGCAAAAATCCTTTGAACAAATTCATTTCAACTAGGGTGACCAGATGTCCCAATTTTATAGGGACAGTCCCAATTTGTGGGTCTTTTTCTTATATAGGCTCCTATTACCCTCTACCCCATCCTGATTTTTCACACTTGTTGTCTGGTCATCCTCATTTCAACTACCATAAGACAGGAAATTCTACAATAGCCATGTCTTTTTACATTTTCTGTGTCCTTCACCTTCAAGTGACCAGTGCAATTCTTTGAAAGGCCAACACCAATCGCTCACACAATTATTACAAAATAATTTATGAGCACATTGAATGTCGAGAAAAAGCACTCCTTTTACAATGTCTAACTGCAATAATCTAACCTCTAAATAGGTTTCTATGGCAAAATGTTGTCCAGATGAGGTGTATTTAAACTTTTACTTCGTTCTGCAGGTGAAAAGGCTAGAAGGAGATGTTAAATTTAACCAATGAACAAAGATCAAGATATACAGTACTACCAATCTTGGTCTAATTGCAATTGTAAGATTTGCATAACAAACATAAGTAATTTATCCCAGAGTAAACTGTTCTGTCCTATTATCATTTAGTTCTTATGTAGTGGAAGGCTTTTTGTTGGCTGAAGAAATAAACATCCTGGGAGAATGTATTTGTCTAACATACTACATAATTGCAGTACATATTACATCGGGGTAGGCAACCTATGGCGCGCATGCCAAAGGCGGCACACGAGCTGATTTTCAGTGGCACTCACACTGCCCGGGTCCTAGCCACCGGTCAGGGGGGCTCCGCATTTTAATTTAATTTTAAATGAAGCTTCTTAAACATTTTTAAAACCTTATTTACTTTTCATACAACAATAGTTTAGTTCTATATTATAGACTTATAGAAAGAGACCCTCTAAAAACATTAAAATGTATTACTGGCACGCGAAACCTTAAATTAGAGTGAATAAATGAAGACTCCGCACACCACTTCTGAAAGGTTGCCGACCTTTATATTACGTCATATTTGTTTTCTATTATACTGTGACACACAATATTTCATCTGATGGAACGTAATAGTATGAACAAATCCTATTCTAAAATTACCAGATACTTAAGAAGAATATAGCAGCAACACTAATGGATGCAAGTCTTGGCTCTCCTTACTTAAGAGTACACAAGGTTTTCTTGCTTTGTGTTTGTTCTGAAGAGTTCACTGTTGGAGAGCCTGAAAAGCTTGTTTCAGAATGTAATTTCCTTGGCAGAAATTCAAAGTACTCAATTAGTGAACAGTTAATCCCAAGTAGTTTTCCCTTTATCTTGGCCCACAGCCACACATTTCCACCACAGAAAATATGTTTGTGAAAGAAACATTCCATATTCTAAGCTTTGTGTGCACAGTGTATTTGTATGTAAAGTATCTGAAGCTCTGAACTGATTAATAACTAATTCAATTTATGCTGTGGTAGAATAGCACAACAACTACAATTATACAATTATGAGGTCAAGAATTTTATTTGAAGTCTTTTAATTAGTCTGTAATTTTTTAGTCTCACTAAAATTTCTTCTAATTATTGAATTTCAATGTTTAGCTATAGTAACTGATTCCTTGTCTAACAAGACTGCAGAATATTTTTTCAAATTCTCCATGACTTCATGCCTTATTTTAGTCTTATGTAGCCTTAATTTTTCTATGCCATACAAATAGTTTTATATTGAAAGAGCATTATGGCTGGACTAATGAAAATTGCTACATAAGAGCTAAGTACTGTTATTATTATTGTACAGTTAAGCACTTAAAGTCAGGAAATGACAAAATGAAGATTGTGAATGCATAACCTTAACTCTGCCCATTTGTGTGAATGCACTAAGCTACAATCTTCAATATACATCACACATTGTATTATTAGATGAATGGTATGGCACACTATTTTCCATAACTGTAGATCCAGAAAAACATATAGAAAGAAAGAGGTTTAGTCTTCAGCACTTTAAAACTCAGATGCCTTTCAATAAATTTCAAATAGTGAGTGCAAACTGCATAATTTGGAACTATTTAACTAGACATCTCACATCCATGTAGTCCTCACGTCTGCCACATCCTGCTGGGGAAAGCACAAAGACTTTCCTCCCCTGTTGTGAAACCCTTATGGCAGTGGTTCTCAACCAGAGGTATGCGAACCCCGGGAGGTATGCAGAGGTCTTCTGGGGGTACGTCACCTCATCTAGATATTTGCCTAGTTTTACAACAGGCTACATAAAAAGCACTAGCAAAATCCATACAAACTAAAATTGCATACAGACAGTGACATTTTATATTGCTCTCTCTCTATTGTATGGTAATGTAAAGTGCATATACGTGCAGTATTACGCATGTGTTTTATGTCATTTACTGATGCATGCAAGCACGTAAGTGATGGTGCAATTATCATGATGTGCATGCAGTTGCAACATAAAAATGGATAGATGTTTAAAACGAGGAAGTGGTAGTGGCAACAGTGAAAAATTTAAGAAATTGAAAATGACTGGAAAAAAACAAACCCAGTTCTGCAAGGAATATATTGCTTTTGGATTCACATCTACAATAGTGATCTACCTCAAGCTTTGTGTTTCTTTTGTGGAGAAACTAACAAATAATAGTATAAAGCCGGCGCATTTGCAACAAGATTTGAAGATAAAATACCCTGTGCATAAGGGTAAGCCAGTAGAATTTTTTCAAAGAAAGTTTTATGAGTTCCAGACTTCCCAGCTTAAAATGAAAAAAGCTTCAACTATTTCTATGAAACCACTTGAAGCTTCAGATAAAGATCATTTGGCCCATTTGACATCTGAGTTCAAGTCATGTTTCCCCAACATTCAACACTGCTCAGCTCAGCTCGACTGGGTAAGAAACCCATTCATTTTGTTAGATGTTAGCAGCATTCTGCCAATCAGCAAGAAAATCTTTTTAAGCTGTCCTCAGACCATAGTTTGCAAATGAAGTTTAATGACTCCACACTCACCCAATTCTGGTGTTCAGTACAAAAAGAGTACACTGACATTGGGAACCCTGTTTTGGATGTTACGTTACCTTTTGGGTCAACATATCTTTGTGAAGTCTCATTTTCTGCTATGACTGCCATCAAAAACAGAGTAGAAATATGACAGGTTTCAGAGTAACAGCCGTGTTAGTCTGTATTCGCAAAAAGAAAAGGAGTCCTTGTGGCACCTTAGAGACTAACCAATTTATTTGAGCATAAGCTTTCGTGAGCTACAGCTCACTTCATCGGATGCATCCACAGTATGCATCCACAGTATGCATCCAATGAAGTGAGCTGTAGCTCACGAAAGCTTATGCTCAAATAAATTGGTTAGTCTCAAAGGTGCCACAAGTACTCCTTTTCTTTTTGTGAATACAGACTAACATGGCTGCTACTCTGAAACCAATCTGTAGGAAGGAGCTCTACTCTAGCACATTGTAGGAGATTCACAGCTGAGGAAAAGCCATGAAACCTACCTTCAGTTTTGCAGCTCCTAAGGTGCACTGGAGTGCAGTTCACTTCTGCACATTTTAAGAGGTGTTCAGGATGGAACCACTCACTTATATACAACAGTTTAAATTCTGTTTCAAAATGTAATTGAATTTAGGTGGAGGGGAGGGTGTGTGTGTACATGTAATTGACCTGCACACACATCCCACCAGCCAATCTGCCACATCATTCCTAAAAAAGATAGATTGTGCTTGTATTTTACACTTAGGAGTTTGGCAGCTTGGAGGTCACCAAGACTTCAGCAGGATACGGACCCTGGACTTCAGGAAAGCAGACTTCGACTCCCTCAGGGAACGGATGGCCAGGATCCCCTGGGGGACTAACTTGAAGGGGAAAGGAGTCCAGGAGAGCTGGCTGTATTTCAAGGAATCCCTGTTGAGGTTACAGGGACAAACCATCCCGATGAGTCGAAAGAATAGTAAATATGGCAGGCGACCAGCTTGGCTTAATGGTGAAATCCTAGTGGATCTTAAACATAAAAAAGAAGCTTACAAGAAGTGGAAGGTTGGACTTATGACCAGGGAAGAGTATAAAAATATTGCTCGGGCATGTAGGAATGATATCAGGAGGGCCAAATCGCACCTGGAGCTGCAGCTAGCCAGAGATGTTAAGAGTAACAAGAAGGGTTTCTTCAGGTATGTTGGCAACAAGAAGAAAGCCAAGGAATGTGTGGGCCCCTTACTGAATGAGGGAGGCAACCTAGTGACAGAGGATGTGGAAAAAGCTAATGTACTCAATGCTTTTTTTGCCTCTGTTTTCACTAACAAGGTCAGCTCCCAGACTGCTGCGCTGGGCATCACAAAATGGGGAAGAGATGGCCAGCCCTCTGTGGAGATAGAGGTGGTTAGGGACTATTTAGAAAAGCTGGACGTGCACAAGTCCATGGGGCCGGACGAGTTGCATCCGAGAGTGCTGAAGGAATTGGCGGCTGTGATTGCAGAGCCATTGGCCATTATCTTTGAAAACTCGTGGCGAACCGGGGAAGTCCCGGATGACTGGAAAAAGGCTAATGTAGTGCCAATCTTTAAAAAAGGGAAGAAGGAGGATCCTGGGAACTACAGGCCAGTCAGCCTCACCTCAGTCCCTGGAAAAATCATGGACCAGGTCCTCAAAGAATCAATCCTGAAGCATTTGTATGAGAGGAAAGTGAACAGGAACAGCCAGCATGGATTCACCAAGGGAAGGTCATGCCTGACTAATCTAATCGCCTTTTATGATGAGATTACTGGTTCTGTGGATGAAGGGAAAGCAGTGGATGTATTGTTTCTTGACTTTAGCAAAGCTTTAGACACGGTCTCCCACAGTATTCTTGTCAGCAAGATAAGGAAGTATGGGCTGGATGAATGCACTATAAGGTGGGTAGAAAGCTGGCTAGATTGTCGGGCTCAATGGGTAGTGATCAATGGCTCCATGTCTAGTTGGCAGCCGGTATCAAGTGGAGTGCCCCAAGGGTCGGTCCTGGGGCCGGTTTTGTTCAATATCTTCATAAATGATCTGGAGGATGGTGTGGATTGCACTCTCAGCAAATTTGCGGATGATACTAAACTGGGAGGAGTGGTAGATACGCTGGAGGGGAGGGATAGGATACAGAAGGACCTAGACAAATTGGAGGATTGGGCCAAAAGAAATCTGATGAGGTTCAATAAGGATAAGTGCAGGGTCCTGCACTTAGGACGGAAGAACCCAATGCACAGCTACAGACTAGGGACCGAATGGCTAGGCAGCAGTTCTGCGAAAAAGGACCTAGGGATGACAGTGGACGAGAAGCTGGATATGAGTCAGCAGTGTGCCCTTGTTGCCAAGAAGGCCAATGGCATTTTGGGATGTATAAGTAGGGGCATAGCGAGCAGATTGAGGGACGTGATCGTTCCCCTCTATTCGACATTGGTGAGGCCTCATCTGGAGTACTGTGTCCAGTTTTGGGCCCCACACTTCAAGAAGGATGTGGATAAATTGGAGAGAGTCCAGCGAAGGGCAACAAAAATGATTAGGGGACTGGAACACATGAGTTATGAGGAGAGGCTGAGGGAGCTGGGATTGTTTAGCCTGCAGAAGAGAAGAATGAGGGGGGATTTGATAGCTGCTTTCAACTACCTGAAAGGGGGTTCCAAAGAGGATGGCTCTAGACTGTTCTCAATGGTAGCAGATGACAGAATGAGGAGTAATGGTCTCAAGTTGCAGTGGGGGAGGTTTAGATTGGATATTAGGAAAAACTTTTTCACTAAGAGGGTGGTGAAACACTGGAATGCGTTACCTAGGGAGGTGGTAGAATCTCCTTCCTTAGAGGTTTTTAAGGTCAGGCTTGACAAAGCCCTGGCTGGGATGATTTAACTGGGAATTGGTCCTGCTTCGAGCAGGGGGTTGGACTAGATGACCTTCTGGGGTCCCTTCCAACCCTGATATTCTATGATTCTATGATTTCCAGCCATGACACTTTCCCCCAGCTATGCCCTCTACATTGGGGGCTGGCATAGGAACTGCTATGGCAACCCTGCATTAACAGAGGATTTAGGGAGCTGGTTCTGTTGCCTTCCTAGCTGCTTTTCAGCAGCCAGAGTGAGGGCTGGGACCGGACCCAGTGTGAGTGTCTGATTTAGGAGAGCCATCAGAAATAACCTATGATTTTTAAGTTTTGTCTCTTTAATTGCATAAGTTAACATATTTATATTACTAATAATGCTTTACTTTATTAAAAGTCAGTGATCTTAAAATTCCAATTTGCTATTTATGCACTACATCTAAGCTCAGAAACACAAAAAGTAATCAATGGAAATAAATGAAATCACTTTCGTTGTTTTTAATGGACACTCATTTTCAGGTCATCCTTGCCTCTGTGTTTAGATTTCAAACACTGCAAGAGAATGTTTATCTTAAAACAACTGTTTTCATTTTTTTTAAATACAGTAATATTTCTATTAGTTTTTATTTTTTAATAAAATATTGATTTTTTTAATATTTAAATCTGGGGACAGCTTACCTTACAATTGTAATAAAAAACATGAAGCGTTCACTTTATGGAAAAAGTTATCAAATCGAACTCTATGAAGCTGTTCTTTCAGATTGCTTTGGATATCTATTAGACATAGGCTTGGCAGAATTTGGTTGCTTTTTTTTTAAATATAATTTCAACAAATAATATGGACATTAAAGTGTTTTTCATCTATTTAAATTTTCATTAGTGTGTAAAATTATGGGTTTTAAGCATATTTTTGATTTTATCTTTCAATTTTCACCATTATAATGGGGGAGGAGTCAGACAATTATTTAATGACAGTAGACAATGACATTCAAAAAGTTAATGCTTTTTAAAACAAATATTTCCTTTGATATATCTTGTAAGTACCTTTTTCAATTCAACAAGTATAATTCTGCGGTTTCTCTTTTCATATATATGCACACAATGTAGGAATAAAAACAAAAACGCATCAAAAATAATAATTAAAAAATTTAAATATTCCCTCTCTCCACTCATTCACCCACCCACCAACTTTACAATGGTGAAATCAACCTAGATAGTGAATTCAACAAATTTTCCATATTTATGAAAAATACAGAAATAGCATATTGTGGTGACATTTATAAAAAGAAAGGTGATTCCAAATACTGGAAGGCATATCAAGTTTAATTTCTCTCTGCTTTTTTCAAACCAAGTAGTTTATCCAAATTTTCAGCATTTTTCTCCTGTTGAAAATGAATTGAAATCTAACTTTCGGTTGTTGGAAGGGTAAGTCAAAAATTATCCTTTTTAAAATTATTCTTAAGGCTAAAATATGTGTCACGCTTATGATGGGTCACAATGTTTTTTGGTTACTATCAGAATTCATATGCATAATAAGTACAGTTCAAATGAACTCAATTCCTGTAGTTTACATGTAATAGTTTCTAATAAGCATGAACAAAGATACTTCCCTCATTGCTGAAAGTTGAACCCATTTCAAAAAAATCAAATTGAAAAATAGTTTGACTTGTTTTCAGCTTTTCTCCTTTCTTCCCACAATGGTTTGGCATGAAGTCACATAAAATTACTTCCAGAAATAGTGGTGGAAGTTAGCAGCAGAGTCAGAAAAATGATTGCCAATTTTGTTGAAAAACAGTTTATTGCCTTATTGCAAAAGTAATCTTCTGCTGGTCTCAGCCACTATGCAATTCCCTTTAGGGAGACTTTTTGCAGGTTGATTTTTCGTGCCAAATCTCCTAGTGAATGATACTTACATGAAACAACCCCTACAGAACACTGGCATTTTCCAGCTTTGACTCAGCCAAATGTGCACTTAGGAGGACACAGGCATATGTGCACAGCATCCAGAGTTTTAACAAAGCTGGCCATTTTACTTTTGGATGGTCCATGATTTTGGTGTCAACACTCTGAGTTCAAGCCTGCAGGCTGAAAAGTGAGGTGCAGAGACAAAAAACACCAGTGTTAGCCACCCAGGATTTGCTTAGCACCTAACTTTTTAGGGGGCTGGTGGAGGGTTGTTGAGGTATATGTTGTCTTCCCCTCCAAAAATATTCTGAACTGGAACCACTTGGTGGAGGGGGTCTGGGGCAAGGAGAGGTGGGGAGAAGGGAGTGCAGGGCGGGGGATCCTCTGGAGTAGGGGGAGACAGCAGGACTGGGGTGGGAAGGGCTGTTGAAGTGGGGGGGAAGGTCTGGAGCAGCAGCAGGACAGGGGGTGAGAGTGAGGACAACCCTGCCTAGTTTTGGGCAGAGAAGTGGGGGACTCAGAGAAGTGTTGCTTCTTGCAAAAGGCTAACCCAATCCCATATTGTTTTTTACAGTGTGATTTTATCACATATATGAATAATCTGTATAGGTTATTTAATATGTATATCTGTAACTCCTCTACCCTAAAAAGTAATACAAGTTCTATGTGTGGGTATGAATCGTACATTAATTAGGTCAGTGGTTCTCAAACTATTCACCAACACACCCCTCTTTTATGTAAGAAAATAAACCAGGAGGGGGTAGAGTCAAAGCAATAAAGGAAATGATGACAGTTTCCCTATCTTCAGGGTGAGATGAGGGTAAGCGGAGTCTCCATCTGAGCAGCCAGGGAGAAGCATGCATTTTTATGTAGATTAGAAGTTGATTTTTTAACCTGAAATTCTCTTGCGCACACACACTGGCAGAGATGAAGTGGGGAGTTTAAAAGTCAAGAAGAGACATACTAAAAAGCATTCAATGTTTTTTTAAAAACTCATGGTTTTGGGGGGTCTGACGCATGACTTTTGATTTCTTTAAGGTTGGCAAGACTGGAAATGGGGCCAGATCCTCTACTTCAGCGCTAAGATGCATGGGAGTCAGAGTCCAGGGGTAGCCAGAACTCTATGCTTCAGTGATCCTGAGATCATGGAATGGCCCTTCAGAATAGCTAGAATAGCCTGTTGTAACATATTGGGGCTGAATTAGCTCCTGGCCACCCCTGGGACTGGGGGAGTTTGATTAGGACTCTCCACCTCCCCTCAGATCCCACTGAGCAAGGACCTGGCCCAGGGTTCTTTTGGGGGTACAGCGATTCAAGTACACTCTTGAACGTGCTGAACGTACCTGTAATTGTTGTTTTCCATTTCTCTCTCAGCATAAGGCACAGATATACAGGTTTAAAAGTTTTGGCAAAGATTTGCAAAAATAACAAGTGCTTCAGTGAGTGCTTTAATTTTTGGGTGCTTAATTCCCTATGTCCAAACATTTCAAGTGGCTAAAGTGGGGCACAGCACCACTCAAATATGGACCAGCTACCCCCTCCTTCTACAGAGGGGCAGCCAGGCCAAACATGCGTGGCGCTGCGACCCCATGTGCCAGGTTGCAATACTACTGGGTTTGGGAGCCTTCTCAAATGAGGCCCCTGGAGCAAACCTGTCCCTCTTTCTCCCCCCTTTCCCCCCAGCCCTGAATGTGGGAAATGTTCTGCTTTAACTGGCACAGGGGAGTCAAAGTGGGCCATTTTCTGCAAATCCCAAGACTGCTGGGAGGTCTGCAATTTTATTAGGTCCTGTGGAAGTATAACATTGTATAAGTATAACGTTGTATAAGGGGACATGCTGGATACATTGTATATGAGAGGGCATGCCAAAACATGTTACAAAATATCTGAGGGAGCACACGTAGGGACAGTTAGCTTTTGAATGGAGAAGCAATTAAGATAGAGCCAGCACGTCTAAGAAGCAGGCATCAGAATGGAAGGTGTGAAGGGCAATTAGTTAAGTTAACTGGAAGCTGTTAAAGGCGATTGTTAAGGGTGGCAGGTAATTGAAGATACGTGACTGGTCTCAGGGATCTCGAAGGGTGGTGACCAAAATCTTTTTCTTCTTTTGTCTGTAACTTCTCTGTAACTTGTTCTCCAAAAAACTATATAAATTAAAAGACACAAGCCCCACTCGGGGGGGGGGGGGGGCTCACTTCTAAATGTATTAGCAGAGCAGCTTTGCTAATAAAACAGAGTGGTCTGATAAATTGTGAGTCTGAGTCAAACTTTGACAATTTGGAGGTTCTACCGAGATGGCAAGCGGCTTCACTGAGGCTGTGTGATCCCTGACTGCCTTGCAGGACAATCATGGCAGCCGGTGCCTGGACGCTTAGTCCAAGCGATCCTCCACAACACAGAAAGGTACACAGCAGCAGCGCAGTCTACGCCATTGAACTTGTTGGTTCCCACTCTGTTCCCACAAGAAGAAAGCCAAGGAAAGTGTGGGCCCCTTAATGAATGAGGGAGGCAACCTAGTGACGGAGGATGTGGAAAAAGCTAATGTACTCAATGCCTTTTTTGCCTCTGTCTTCACGAACAAGGTCAGCTCCCAGACTGCTGTGCTGGGCATCACAACACGGGGAATAGATGGCCAGCCCTCTGTGGAGAAAGAGGTGGTTAGGGACTATTTAGAAAAACTGGACGTGCACAAGTCCATGGGGCCGGACGAGTTGCATCCGAGAGTGCTAAAGGAACTGGCAGCTGTGATTGCAGAGCCATTGGCCATTATCTTCGAAAACTCGTGGCGAACAGGGGAAGTCCCGGATGACTGGAAAAAGGCTAATGTAGTGCCAATCTTTAAAAAAGGGAAGGAGGAGGATCCTGGGAACTACAGGCCAGTAAGCCTCACATCAGTCCCCGGAAAAATCATGGAGCAGGTCCTCAAAGAATCAATCCTGAAGCACTTACATGAGAGGAAAGTGATCAGGAACAGTCAGCATGGATTCATCAAGGGAAGGTCATGCCTGACTAATCTAATCGCCTTCTATGATGAGATTACTAGTTCTGTGGATGAAGGGAAAGCAGTGGATGTATTGTATCTTGACTTTAGCAAAGCTTTTGACACGGTCTCCCACAGTATTCTTGTCAGCAAGTTAAAGAAGTATGGGCTAGATGAATGCACTATAAGGTGGGTAGAAAGTTGGCTAGATTGTCGGGCTCAACGGGTAGTGATCAATGGCTCCATGTCTAGTTGGCAGCTGGTGTCAAGTGGAGTGCCCAGGGGTCGATCCTGGGGCCGGTTTTGTTCAATATCTTCATAAATGATCTGGAGGATGGTGTGGATTGCACTCTCAGCAAATTTGCGGATGATACTAAACTGGGAGGAGTGGTAGATACGCTGGAGGGCAGGGATAGGATACAGAGGGACCTAGACAAATTGGAGGATTGGGCCAAAAGAAATCTGATGAGGTTCAATAAGGATAAGTGCAGGGTCCTGCACTTAGGACGGAAGAACCCAATGCACAGCTACAGACTAGAGACCGAATGGCTAGGCAGCAGTTCTGCGGAAAAGGACCTAGGGGTGACAGTGGACGAGAAGCTGGATATGAGCCAGCAGTGTGCCCTTGTTGCCAAGAAGGCCAATGGCATTTTGGGATGTATAAGTAGGGGCATAGCGAGCAGATCGAGGGACGTGATCGTCCCCCTCTATTCGACATTGGTGAGGCCTCATCTGGAGTACTGTGTCCAGTTTTGGGCCCCACACTACAAGAAGGATGTGGATAAATTGGAGAGAGTCCAGCGAAGGGCAACAAAAATTATTAGGGGTCTGGAACACATGACTTATGAGGAGAGGCTGAGGGAACTGGGATTGTTTAGTCTGCAGAAGAGAAGAATGAGGGGGGATTTGATAGCTTCTTTCAACTACCTGAGAGGTAGTTCCAGAGAGGATGGTTCTAGACTATTCTCAGTGGTGGAAGAGGACAGGACAAGGAGTAATGGTCTCAAGTTGCAGTGGGGGAGGTTTAGGTTGGATATTAGGAAAAACTTTTTCACTAAGAGGGTGGTGAAACACTGGAATGCGTTGCCTAGGGAGGTGGTGGAATCTCCTTCCTTAGAAGTTTTTAAGGTCAGGCTTGACAAAGCCCTGGCTGGGATGATTTAATTGGGTATGGGTCCTGCTTTTGAGCAGGGGGTTGGACTAGATGACCTCCTGAGGTCCCTTCCAACCCTGATATTCTATGATTCTATGTTCGGGTAGGGGTCTTTGGATCCAGCTTCTGGAATCAGACATCTCAGGTAATTATTATTTTTGTGCTTTAACCGGTTTGAGGACTGTCTTGTCTTTGTGTCTATCCATCTTCCCCGTGGCGTGTGTGTGAATCTGGGAGCCATCTCTGTCCGGAGACTGGCTGACCAAGGGGTCCCCGTCCCCACAGTCTGAATAAGTGGAATCTGCACAGCTGCAGCCGCACCACATCTTGGGTATAACCCCTGGTGTGAAAGCAAGGGGCAGTTGAGGCAGTAGCCTGTGGGCTCCTTTCTGTGTGTTGCACCGGGTACCGCTCTGCTGAGCCTGAATTTCCTTCTTGTGTGAGTGCTGTGTGAAGTCCTCCTGGATGGGTAATCAGAAGTCTAAGGTAGAACAGTTCCCTAAGGGAACTCCAGCTTATTTTATGTATTTTAGGAGGGGTCCGGACTCTTGTAGGTTTCTTGAAAAATGGTCCAAATTAGCTCTAGAGAACCCCAAATTACAGTGGCCACTGTTAGGTTCTTGGGACAAGGATCGAGTGGACGCTTTAAAAAGCAAACTCGTCCTCTCAAAAACCAAATTGGAGAGAGGAGAAGTAGACTGCTTCATGCAGTGGTGGGAAGAGGCAAATCGTAGATGGACTGAGTCAAAACTCACCTCTCTTAAAAATTCTATCAAAAAACTAACAGTTCAATTGGATGCAGTCTCTCCCACCACTAGTCCGAGCGCTCCCCTTTGCCCAGTCCTGTGCAATGATCCGGATCAAACCCGACCCCCACCATACTCCTGCGCAAATAAGAAATCAGAAAAGGAAAAATCTTCAGTGACTACAGATAATGAAAGTGAAGAAGATACCCTCATTGGCCTCACAGCTCTGCAAAATATTATGAAGAAGAAATCCAAAGCAGACTGCAAAGATTCTCTTGACATCTCTTCTTGGAAAAGAGAACCTGATGGGAGGTTAATGAGAGACTCTGATCAAACTGTTGTGGCACCCTTACGAGTCCTTAAGATGGGAGAAAGCGAGTCCGTATGGGATTATAAACCCTGGACTCGTACGGAACTTTAATCTATAGTTAGAAGTTTTCCCAAACCACAGGAAAACTCTGTCAAATTTGCTGAGGAGTTTCTGTTAATCTGTGAAACCTATGAACCCTCTGAGACAGATCTCCTCCAACTGTGTAAATTGTTAGCTCCTGCCAGTTATTATGAAAAATGGTTGGCTGCCGCAGACTGGCCAGCTGAGGCACGCCACTCAACCATAAAAAGTACTGGCCCAGATTCGGCATACAGAGACCGGTGTATGGCTCTTTGGAAGCGCCTGCATCAAGCCATTCCCAAAGTGTGGTCTCCTGAAACAAACTGGACAGCAATACGTTGCTGTAAGCAAGGGCAAGGAGAAAGCCCAGGTGACTATAGGTCCCTGGCTAACTGATATTTTCCTACAACATTCAGGAATACAAGAGCCCGATGTAAATGGGTAGGGGGGGCCTTGGCACATGCATTTGTTGATGGTCTTCTCCCTGCCACAGGCAGCATGTTAAAACGAATAAGTGTGGGATGGGAGACTGAAACCACGGACAAATTGCTGGCAGTAGCAGAGCATTGCCACCGCACTTTAAAAGGAAAGGAGGAACAGTCCTCCCAAAAGTTAATGGCTCTGCAGATACAGCATTATTCAGGACTAAGCAGACCACACCGGGGACAGGGACGGGGTTGCGGAAGGGGGCGGGGGGCTGGATTAACTGGGGTTTGTAACTACTGTAAACAGCCTGGACGCTGGAAAAAAGAGTGTCCAAGACGACCTAATAATTGTATGGGAAATCAAGTGAACCCCCCGCTGGTTCCTCCAGCTGATCCCCAACCCTATTTTTCACCCCAACAATGACGGGATGCTGGGGAACCTCACAAAGTTTTAGCTCCCTTATTACCTCTGTCCCCTACTGGAGAATGTGTCCTGACTGTAAATGATCTCTCTCTCCCTTTCCTTGTTGATACTGGAGCTTCTCTTTCTACAATCCGCACCACTGACTTGCCTGAGGTACCCCGATCTGGAAAATCTGTGTCTGCTGTTGGCATTACAGGGATCCCTACCTCTTTTCCCCTCTCAGAACCTTTGTCTGTTCAGGTCGGTCCCCTCTCTGAGGAGCATGCATTCCTCCTCTCTGATTCCACTCCTGCAAACCTTCTGGGACGGGACTTGCTATGCAAACTTGGCTGTTCTATTTACTGCTCCCCAGATGGTGTCTATCTGCAAATCCCTCAGTCTTCCTTATGTGATTCTGTAGCCTCCCTGCTGTCTGAAACTTCCCTCTCCACTCCGGTCCCTTGCTGTCCCTTAACTCCATCCCTAGAGCACCTAATCTCTCAGGTTCCTTCCTCCCTATGGCCATCTCACCCATCTGAAGTGGGCCGATTAAATACTGACCCAGTTCAGATTACTGTAGACAATTCCAAACCTCTGCCTCGCCTGTCTCAGTATCCTTTGAATCCTGAGGCAGAGGCTGGGATTGTTCCAGTTATATCTGCATTAAAAGAACAAGGAATTATTGTCCCTTGTTCCAGCCCCTGTAACACCCCTATCCTCCCAGTTCAAAAGGCTGAGGGCAAATCGTGGCGATTTGTTCAAGACCTTCGAGCTATTAACCGTATTGTCATACCTTCTTTTCCAGTGGTTCCTAACCCTGCTACAATACTAGTGTCTATTCCTCCAAATGCAACCCACTTTACTGTTGTAGATTTGTGCTCCGCTTTCTTCTCTGTCCCAGTTCACTCTGAATCCCAGTATCTCTTTGCCTTCTCCTACAAGGGTCAGCAATATACATGGACTACCCTTCCCCAGGGGTATACAGAGAGTCCATCCTATTTTTCTCAAGCCCTAGCCAGGGATCTCGCTGATCTGGTTTTCCCATCAGGATCCACACTGATCCAATATGTGGACGACTCACTCCTGTGATCCCCCTCTCTGTCTGCCTCAGAAACTGATTCACTAACACTTCTCACAGCTTTAGCAAACAAGGGTCATAAGGCTTCTCGCACAAAATTGCAGCTCTGCCAAACCTCTGTCACATACCTAGGCTTCCTTCTCTCCCAGGGCTCCCGCACACTCTATCCAGCCCGGGTACAAGCCATCCTTAGCTTTCCCCAGCCTTGCTCTCCATGCCAGGTCAGAAAATTCTTAGGCATGACAGGGTTCTGTAGGCAATGGATTCCCCAATATGCTTCTCTGACTAAACCACTCCAAGAACTCACTCGATCCTCTGTACCTAACCCCATGCCATGGCCACTTGAAGCAAATGCTGCTTTCATCTCCCTTAAGCAGAATTTAGCCTCTGCCCCTGCCTTAGGGTTACCTAACTATGACAAGCCTTTTACCCTTTTCTGTCACGAACAATCTGCTTGTGCCCTCGGGGTTCTTACTCAGGAGCACGGTGACAGAAATCATGCGGTGACTTATTTTTCTGCAACCTTGGACCCTGTAGCCCAGGGTTTACCCCCTTGCCTACGCGCTGTAGCTGCTGCAGCGCGCCTGGTTGAGATGTCTGAGTCCCTTGTCCTCCGCTCTCCTCTCACTCTCATGGTTCCCCATTCTGTGGAAACTCTCCTTCTGCAACGCAACACTGCTCACTTCTCCTCTGCTCGCCTCACTAGGTATGAACTTTTGCCACTTTCAGCCTCACATATCACTATTAAGCGCTGCTCCCGGTTAAACCCTGCTACCCTCCTTCCTTTATCTAGTGATGGTGAACCCCATGACTGCCTTGCAACTATCTCCGCTATCACTGTCCCATGCCCCGACCTTTCAGATGTACCTCTCCCTAAATCTGACCTGGTATTATTCACTGATGGGTCCTGTTATAGAAATGACCAAGGCCACCTTCTTGCAGGGTACGCTGTGGTCTCTCTCTCTGAGACCATAGAAGCTGTGCCCTGACCCTCTGTGACCTCTGCCCAGGTGGCTGAACTGATTGCTCTAACCCGTGCCTGCTTTCTAGCCGAGGGGCTCTCTGCCACTATTTTTACTGATTCTCGGTATGCCTTTGGGGTTGTGCATGACTTTGGCACCCTACCCTCTGGCAGGCTCGAGGTTTTCTTACCTCTACTGGTACCCCTATCAAGAATGGCCCCTACTTTGCCGCCCTCCTGTATGCAGTTTTATTACCGTCTGCCTTGGCAATTGTTAAGTGTACTGGCCACTCAGCGGCAGACACCGAGGTGGCAAAAGGTAATGCACTTGCTGATGCTGCTGCAAAACATGCCGCCACTATAAAACCTTCACCAGAAGAGTTTCTTGGTCCCCTCTCTGTCTCTGTAACGCCACCATCCCTGTCTCATCTCGCTCAGCTCCAGGATTCTGCCCCAGAAACAGAGAAAGACTTCTGGAGTGCTTTGGGTTGCTCTTTGCATTCTGATTCCCTTTGGCGATCACCCACTGGTACCTTTATAGCCCCCCTCTCACTCTACCCGTCTCTAGCCGCCCTGCTACATGGTGTTTCGCATGTCGGCAAGGAGGGGATGGTCTCTGCTATGAGTAAGGCGGGGTGGTGGGCTCCCCATTTCAGCTCCTTTGCAACCCGCCACTGTGCCGCTTGTGTTACTTGTCAAAGCCACAATGTAGGCAAATCTGTAAAAGTAACACAAGGGTTCCGGGGTTTGCCTCAAGCACCTTTCCTACACTGGCAACTTGATTTTGTACAAATGCCAGAGTGTCAGAAATATGAATTCATTTTAGTTATGTCTGTTTTCGGGTTGGATTGAAGCCTTTCCCTGTCGCAAAGCTGATTCATTGTCTGTTGCAAAATGTCTGTTAAACCGCATTATCCCTACCAAGGGAATTCCTGCCACTTTGTCTAGTGACCGGGGAACACATTTTACTGGAAAAATTGTTCAACATCTAAACCAGGTATTACATGTCACCCACCTGTTGCACTGCCCTTACCATCCAAAGAGTGCAAGGGCAGTTGAAAGGCGAAATGGTGTGCTTAAAAATAAGCTGGCAAAAATCTGTAGTTCCACAGGGTTAAACTGGCCAGCTGCTTTACCACTGGCCGTTATGGAAATTCGGTCATCCCCATCCCAGAGACACAAATTGAGTCCATTTGAAATCATCATGGGACGCCCTATGCGAACAATGGCTGCTATTACCCCAGCCCCAGACTTAAACCTAACTCACAGCACGCTCCTCCAGTACTGCAAAGGGTTAATGCAAGCTGTGAGCTCCTTTCATTCACAGGTGTGAGCAGCTTGGCCAACGGAACCCACCTCTGCTGCCTGTCACACTCTTGAGCCTGGTGATTGGGCCTACCTGCGGCACCACCTTCGGAAGCACGCCTTGGAACCCCGGTGGAAGGGTCCATACCAGGTACTGCTCACCACCCAGACAGCAGTGAAATTATCCGGCATCGCTGCATGGATCCACGCCTCACAGTGTAAGCCAGCGCCACCTCAAGGGGACCAAGCACCTCTGCAAGACCACGCAGAACCAGCTTCAACCCCAGAAGACAAAGAGGAACAGCCTGCAATACCTTACAGTCTGCGCTCTCGTAAGGGTTGCCAGAAGCAGAAGGTAAGCAGACAGCAGGACCCAACAAACAAGAAGCAGTAGTGAGCCTAGCGCCTGCTGCCTGGTGGACGTAAACCCGTGACTGCGGTTCCCTCGAAAGGGGTTGTCGGAACCAGAAAGGGTCCTGCTTCCAACATGTGTCCTTTGAGAAGCTTAATCCTCAGCTACTGTGTCCTGAGGGTCTGGGGAATCCAGAGTGACAGTGACAATTCTTTCATCCAACAACAGGTGCAGATAGCCCAGATCCTGAATATTTCTAATTGCTGGGTCTGCAGCCACATCCCAGCTCACTCACAAGCTAGTATCCCCACCATGGCAATCCCTTTGAATTCCTCAGAGCTTGCTGGAGAACCCTATCCACTTAAAAGGACATGGAAGGAAAATGACACTTGGGGGCTGGGAAAAACATATGTTCCTAAACTTATAAGTGTGGTGAAAGGAAAGGGCCACTGGTGCTGGGTGTGTAATGGGACAGGGCTGAATCTAGGGAGGAGCAGCTGTCTCCAATACATCGTGTCCCATGGTGTATGGGACTATTCAAACAATGCTGGAGAATGGCGAACCGGGTATGGAAAGATAAACTTCCTCTCAACCTGGGATAAACCAAAGATTCAATCTCTTGCTCCCCTTACAGCCTTCCTGAGAAAAACAGCACCATCTACAAAGGTCATGTGAATGCTACCTCTTCTCCCAGTGAAAATCATCCTGTGCCCTTTGGAGGATACTATTCCTCCTTTGTAAATTCTTACATGTCAAAAGGTTGCAGTCAACCCTTCCCAGCTTTAATGGGACATCATTGGGTTTGTGGGGAAAATGCTTACACTGTGTTACCAGCAAATTGGTCAGGTATCTGTTATCCTGCTCAGCTTTTCCCACAATTCCGGGTGCTTCAATCCCTCCCACGAAATCGCCTCCGTAATTTCAGGCGAAAAAGGAGGGACTTGCCAGATGCTAAATGGTATGTGGATAACATAAGCCCCCTAACTTGGGAAGAAGCTGTTGGCATTTCTTTAGTCCCAGTAGGGGGGGTAATCCACCATGCAAAAAGGCTGTTAAGGTTACAAATGGTGGTTGAGATCATGGCCAATGAAACAGGAGAGAGCTTAAAAGCTCTAGCCAAAGAAGCAGGAGCGGTCCGACAAGTGGCCCTCCAAAACCATCGGGCATCAGATATAATACTGGCAGCCAAAGGAGGGACCTGTGTTCTAATTGGAACAGAATGCTGTGTATACATACCTGATAATACTAATGAGGTAATAAATCGTGCTAGCCATCTGGAGCAAATTGCATACCTTCCCCACGAAGAACCAAGTTCCTTGTGGAAATGGATAAGTAACTTATTCAATTTCTCTAGTCTGGGAAACTGGTTGTTTCAAGGAATCCTGACTATCCTATTTGGAATTCTAATAATCTTTGTGTGTTTTCAATTGATTTCTTGTTGTATCCAAAACTGCACAAGACACACCATCCATCAGGTTACTCCTAACCAGAGTGCTAATCTAATGTTGTTAAATGTCACCAGTGAAAGTAATGAAAAAGAACGATTGATGTATGGAATCCAGTAAGTCATTGGTCATGGGCGTAGCCTTGACCAAAAGGGGGGATTGTGGAAGTATAACATTGTATAAGTATAACGTTGTATAAGGGGACATGCTGGATACATTGTATATGAGAGGGCATGCCAAAACATGTTACAAAGTATCTGAGGGAGCACATGTAGGGACAGTTAGCTTTTGAATGGAGAAGCAATTAAGATAGAGCCAGCACGTCTAAGAAGCAGGCATCAGAATGGAAGGTGTGAAGGGCAATTAGTTAAGTTAACTGGAAGCTGTTAAAGGCGATTGTTAAGGGTGGCAGGTAATTGAAGATACGTGACTGGTCTCAGGGATCTCGAAGGGTGGTGACTAAAATCTTTTTCTTCTTTTGTCTGTAACTTCTCTGTACCTTGTTCTCCAAAAAACTGTATAAATTAAAAGACACAAGCCCCACTCGGGGGGGCTCACTTCTAAATGTATTAGCAGAGCAGCTTTGCTAATAAAACAGAGTGGTCTGATAAATTGTGAGTCTGAGTCAAACTTTGACAGTCCACTCTGTAAATGCTGGGCATATGCCTTCTTAAGATGCCTCAGAATTACACCAATAAATTTCCTAGACACAGAACAAATAAATATGAATATGAGCATTTAATGATGACACTGGGAAGAAGTTGGCACAATAACAGTGAGAAGCAGGGACTTAGGTATTCTACATCTCTAAAGTGTGCTATGGAATCCTCCCCTTGCCACAAAATTATGTTGTAGAATCAAAACTTCCATGATGACGTGAGGAGAAGACTGTATTTATTTTCTGATCAGAAAACTTCAGCCTTCAGAGTAAAAAGTCTGACACCTGTTACCAGCTCTAAATTCACTCAAAAGAAAAAAAAAAAAAAGATGTTTTAAATGAGCTAATGAGTTCCAAAGTGTATGTTTGGATAGGATACTCAAACATGGACTATCTTGATCAGACAGAGCATCTTTTCATGAAGTTCTTCTTATAAGTGAAGGTCATTACTTGGCCCAACGGTTTAGCTTTGGCCTTTATTACATCTTGAGTGATGTCAAAGAGGCCATAACTAATGGATAAAACAATAAACATTCCCTCCCAAAAGATATTTTCAGTTAGACTAAGAAATGTCTAATTTATATTTCAACAAGGAGGCTCTTTTTACTATGTGTTTTAGTTTTAACTCAGACTTGGCATCTGTCAGCTCTATCCTGGATAAGTCTCTGTTTATTCCTATTGCGTGCCCGGTTTCACGGATCAGCTCCCTAAGATACCAATCCTGCGAACATTAACATGTGTATTTAACTTTCTTCACATGAACTTTGAACATTTGCTGTACATCCAAACGGACGCAAAGGCAGAGTTTTTTATTTTAGCTTTGGAGTGGAGAGGTGGTGTTACACATTAAATAAAATTGAGAAATCCAGTTCATAAATAGATAAAACAGCCATCCTATCTTTCCAGCCAAAGTGCTGTGTTTCCATTTACTGGTCTTATTGTACTTCTAGACCAGTGGTTCTTAACCTTTACTGCAGCCTGCATCCCTTTGGTTCTCAAAATATGTTCTCACACCCCTTATCAAAAATCATTGAAGTAGGTCAGTTCTTTAAACCTAGATATATTTTTTGTTTGTATATTACAGTAATCGTTAAAAAATGTATAGTGTTAATAAATACATAGGTTTGATGAACCAAAGTAGTTGTACTTACGTGCCTGTGCTTAATTGGTGTTTTCGATTATTTACCTTCTAAAAAAATCTGGCGTGTCTCGGACCTCCAGAATGGGCATCTTGCACCCCCAGGGGATGCGTGCACGCCAAGTTAAGAACCACTGTTCTAGACAATCATCATTACAGGTCCAGAATAAACTTCTAAGGAATTACATTTCTGACAGCTTCCCAGATCTTAGCAGGTTCATAAGACAATACTCTAATCTAATGCCTTGCCAGCTAGGTTGCTAAAAAACTGGCAACCAGTTTTTCTAATAAATAGCATGATTGGTAGGGAGACCAAAACAAAATTAGCAGTGACTGAATTCCTCAGGGCTTGGATTTGGTCATCATGTGCGATGACTCCATATAAGAATTATCTTTTTTGGGTAGAAGGGGATTTTTGAGTAGATGTTTGTGAGTTTGAGAGTCACATACACATACACCTTTGGTTTTAACAAAGACTTTGTTTTCTCCTTCCCGTAGTTATACTGTAATCTGAGTTTAGAGTGCCATTTCACTATAAAGCCCTGTTAATTCTCTCTTTAGGAAACATCTGCAAATGAAATAAAACTAAAAGTGAAGAATACAGTATCTGGTTAGTGAAAAGATATAGCTTTCTAGTCACTTTGGCCCAGATCCTCAAAGGTGTTTGGGCACCTAAATTCCAGTGGGAAGTAGAGACTTAAATACCTTTGAGGATGTATGCCTTTGTTCCCAGGGTCCCATTCCTGCCTAACTGATTGCTATACTTGCTTCCACTGTCTGAGAAGTACAAATAGAGCTAGAGCAAGTGGTGATCTGGGTGCATTTTTTTTTAATAAATGTTGGGTCAACAAACATAGCAACCACTCTGCTTGAGGTGCAGATTTTTACTTCTCTGCCTAAATCATGTACAGAGTTTTTTGGTTTGTTTTTTGTGGTTTTTTTGTGGGTTTTTTTTTTGGGGGGGGGTGTCCTGAAAATGTTGCGGATATAAAAGCAAAACCTGCAAACTTACATACATATACTCTCCACTTAAATACCACCATTTCATTCACAAGATCTCAAAGCATTTTACAAGCATTAGTAAATTAAATCTCAACACCTCTGAGAGATAAGTAGGTAAGAGTTATCTGTTCTACAGAAGAAGATACTAAGGCAAAAAACAATAAAGTTACTTGCTCAAGGTCCTACAGCAAACCAGTGTCAGAGATGGGAATATAGGCCCAGATTGAACAAGTTCCTTAAGCATATGCATAAATTTAAATATGTGAGCAGTCTATAGACCATCGAAGTCTACAGGATTATTCATGTGCACTCAAGTTACACACCTATTTAAGTATAGTGCTGAATCAGGGCCATAATGCAAGAATTCTGACTTCCACTTCCTGCTGTAACTAGTAGGCATCATGACAACTATCATTTCATCTCAAGTTTGCACTTGGATTTAAGTTGGTATATAAGGAAACTAGGTTGCATAGCTTTTCGCCTTCAGTCAGTCTGTTTGCCATATCTGAAAGGTGTAGTTTCATGAGCCAAAGCCTTTTACTTTGGTCACCAATGAAACTAATACAAATACTGTCAGGTTTTGCTTTTTCTGTTTTTATTAGTAAATTTACATTTCAATTACTTGAGGGATTCCTTTCCTCTGACAACAACTCTGAACATGTAAACAGAAAAACATTGTTCCTTGGTTATCTTCTTCCCTATATTTTTACAGAAAACAACTGGTACCCTAAAATCATCAAAAATTATCAGTGATGGCAAACCCTCCTCCTGCCTTTGGTGTGTATAAATGGAAAAGCAAAGGTAGAGAGGTGTCTTTACAAACAATACTTGGGTTCTGAGGATTCTAGATTTCCTGCTAAATAGGCCTATTAATCAGCTGTCCTCTCTGTGAGTATTAAGATTGTGATATACACTGGTCACTGAAAGATCCTATGCAGTTCAATTAATTCTCATATATGTAAAGAGCTGCATATAAATACTACAGCCTACAGAAGTGAATGAAGGGTAGGGACTTAATTTAGAGAGAGCCTTAAATGTCAGTCAAAGGAAAATCTTTCATTCTACTTCTAGTTATTACCTTTTTTACTTTCATTAAAAGTCCTAATTAATTCTGGTTTTGTTTTTTTTTTAAAAAGCTAAGAAACAAGCTAGTGTCACGTATATGTTTCATGGGAAAGAATACAGTGAGATCCAACTTTTTGCATTTAAGAACACAGTATAAATACTTCACAAGCCTATTACGTGTAGTAAAACTGAAACAACTCTTACCAGACTGCAAATTCTATTTTGAGTCAGAATTAGTCTAGGGCAAGATAGCAGGAAACATCTCCTCCTCCTTCAGCACTGTTTTTCCAATACCCCCATGTTAAACTAAAGTCTAACTTTGCTCTGCTTTGTTTTCACAAGAGGACCCATTCAGTACCATGTGCCCTTTTCAGCGGTCAATAAAAAGAAGCAGTGAATTCCCCAGGGCTTCACGAAGCTAGTTAGGCATAGCCATTCAGTTTTTTACGAAAACAGGGCATTCATTTCAGAGAGTTCCCCAGGAGCAAATACAACAAAGAGATCAAAGACCCACCTCCTCTCCTTCATTGTTTTCACTAGGCCTGGCTGAGATGAACAGTGACAGGTTTCCTCAAGACAAGGAAAGGGCCCTGCAGACCACCTCAGGGTTCATTCAAATTCATCTGCTTCCTACATTCCAGTGACAGTGCAGAATGCTAATCGTGACAAACACACATTCAGACAGCATAATATACTGCCCACTAGTTAATCTAAGGTAAGAAAGAAAAACAAGCTCCAAGGGAAGTTACTTACTTCCCTGGTCAGTCAACCTTCAATAACTGTCTGACATTTCATAAATAAACTGTTTCAGAGTAACAGCCGTGTTAGTCTGTATTCGCAAAAAGAAAAGGAGTACTTGTGGCACCTTAGAGACTAACCAATTTATTTGAGCATGAGCTTTCGTGAGCTACAGCTCACTTCATCGGATGCATACCGTGGAAACTGCAGCAGACATTATATACACACAGAGATCATGAAACAATACCTCCTCCCACCCCACTGTCCTGCTGGTAATAGCTTATCTAAAGTGATCATCAAGTTGGGCCATTTCCAGCACAAATCCAGGTTTTCTCACCCTCCACCCCCCCACACACACAAACTCACTCTCCTGCTGGTAATAGCCCATCCAAAGTGACAACTCTCTTCACTTCATAAACCAGTCAGAGAACACTTCAATCTCTCTGGTCACGCAATCACAGACATGAAGGTCGCTATCTTAAAACAAAAAAACTTCAAATCCAGACTCCAGCGAGAAACTGCTGAATTGGAATTCATTTGCAAATTGGATACTATTAATTTAGGCTTAAATAGAGACTGGGAGTGGCTAAGTCATTATGCAAGGTAGCCTGTTTCCTCTTGTTTTTTCCTACCCCCCCCCCCCAGATGTTCTGGTTTAACTTGGATTTAAACTTGGAGAGTGGTCAGTTTGGATGAGCTATTACCAGCAGGAGAGTGAGTTTGTGTGTGTATGGGCGGGGGGGGGGGGATGTGAGAAAACCTGGATTTGTGCAGGAAATAGCCCAACTTGATTATCATGCACATTGTGTAAAGAGTTGTCACTTTGGATGGGCTATCACCAGCAGGAGAGTGAATTTGTGTGGGGGGGTGGAGGGTGAGAAAACCTGGATTTGTGCTGGAAATGGCCCACCTGATGATCACTTTAGATAAGCTATTACCAGCAGGACAGTGGGGTGGGAGGAGGTATTGTTTCATATTCTCTGTGTATATATAAAGTCTGCTGCAGTTTCCACGGTATGCATCCGATGAAGTGAGCTGTAGCTCACGAAAGCTCATGCTCAAATAAATTGGTTAGTCTCTAAGGTGCCACAAGTACTCCTTTTCTTTTTGCGAATACAGACTAACACGGCTGTTACTCTGAAACATCTCTTCACAATGTGCATGATAATCAAGGTGGGCCATTTCCTGCACAAATCCAGGTTCTTTCACCCCCTTACCCCCCTCCAAAAACCACACACACAAACTCACTATCCTGCTGGTAGGATAGTGAGTTTGTGTGTGTGGTTTTTGGAGGGAGGTAAGGGGGTGAGAGAACCTGGATTTGTGCAGGAAATGGCCCACCTTGATTATCATGCACACTGTGATGAGAGTGGTCACTTTGGATGGGATATTACCAGCAGGAGAGTGAGTTGGGGGGGGGCGTGGAGGGGATGTGAGAAAACCTGGATTTGTGCAGGAAATAGCCCAACTTGATTATCATGCACATTGTGTAAAGAGTTGTCACTTTGGATGGGCTATCACCAGCAAGAGAGTGAATTTGTGTGGGGGGGTGGAGGGTGAGAAAACCTGGATTTGTGCTGGAAATGGCCCACCTGATGATCACTTTAGATAAGCTATTACCAGCAGGACAGTGGGGTGGGAGGAGGTATTGTTTCATGATCTCTGTGTGTATATAATGTCTGCTGCAGTTTCCACGGTATGCATCCGATGAAGTGAGCTGTAGCTCATGAAAGCTCATGCTCAAATAAATTGGTTAGTCTCTAAGGTGCCACAAGTACTCCTTTTCTTTTTTCATAAATAAACTTTAACTCTTTTCTTAATTTTCCAGGTTAAGGCTACTAGTTAGAGTTGTTTGCGATCTCATTAATTTATCAAGTTAAAATTTCATTATGACCTTGGTTTTCAGTTTACTTCCCAAAGTTTGTTGACACTGCTACTGATGTTCCAGCTGTTGGCAAGTTCCCCTCTGTTATGTGTCTGTGAAATTTTCTGTAGAATCCATCCATTGCAGCAGAATTGTGTTCTAAGATTTCTAAGAACTTAAGCTTTCTTCTTTATTAGTATGTTTCTAGTCCTCATGTTTAGGAAGATAACCTTGAAAATGCGACTGGACTCTGCACACAACATGAAACAGCTCTGAGAGATGTGAATTGTGTCATTCATGCCAATGTGGTGTTAACTCTGGAACCTAAAGGAAACATCTTAATACGTCAACTCAACTATTTTTACTGCTAATCATTTTAGCAGAATCATCCAGCTAATTCACTTAACCCAAAATGCCTCCATTGAAGCCTCAAACCCCAAATTGTCCCCGACCAGCGGCCAAAACCTCCTGTCTTCCCAATGATAAGTACCAGTGCTGCCAATGTTAGGATGTCAATACAAACATCAGTATCGTATCTACATCTGAAAATGCAGAAAATGTAAAATACATATAATTTAATATCAAAATACATGAGGCTACTGCACTGTTTGTCTTATTCATTTTCATATTTAATATTTCAAGAAATCTCTGGTTTTTATTTAAGCTACTGCAGAACTTTCAGTTCACTGCACAAGAGTGTTGCAGAACTCGGGGGACAGTTCAGCAGAATTTGGATCCAACTTGATGCACCATATACACATTGGTGTAATGAATGAAGTTACCCATACCTATTAGCATCACCTTCTGTTTTGTATACCTTTTATTTAGAAAGATGATATCAATGCACTGTCACTGGGTCCTTCAACTACTCTCTTTCTTATAACATTCTCTATATGTGGCAAGACCTGGACTCATCCCGATCTTTGTTTGCTGCCAGAGAGCTGCAGAGACAAGCATCCTACCCTGAAAATGCAGCGTTCCCAGGGGAAATTGCCCTGGTTCTTGATAGTCTCCCTGCAGCCCCTAGGGTGTCAAATAACAGCAATGAAATTGACCCGTCTTGTTAATTTCATTGTGCTGCAGTATGTGAAAGACAGGAGCACAAGAAGAGCACTGTCAGTCTGCAGGCTTAGGAAGACAGCATTGCATTGTTTTATATTCAGTTCTCTCTAAGACAGTTATCTTCGCAACCATTTGAATTAAAACTTAGATTCTGTGAACGCTGATGGCTCTCACTCAGGGAAGCTTTCTACTCATCATAGGAGAGGGGATTTTTTCAAGTTCTGCATATATCTGTCTAGATTCTTATGCCATGCCCATCACTGTGTCATCTGAGTGTCTCACAAACTTATTAAAGTGAATACAAGAAGAATGTGTCTTTCTCTTTGCACCCCATTGTTTTAGGGGATGTGCGTATGTGCGCATGCACATGTATTTGTTGAGTTACATAAGAGAGGCTTGGTGTGAGGCTCATGGTCTCCCTGATCTCTTTTGGAGATAACTCCATAGAGGTGAACCAGCGCCAGAGAAAGCTGTCTCCTACACATGCAAGTTTCAGTGCTGAAGTTGACAGTTCCATTGCCCCAATGGACTGGAGCTCTATGATCATGTACAGTAGCCACACCCTCAGACAATTGGGGCCAGCCCTATAATGGACTTAGAAAAAGAGGAAAGGAAGCTTGTATTTGACCTGATGCTCACTAAGGGCTTGTCTACATTGGCACTTTACAGCGCTGCAACTTTCTCGCTCAGGGGTGTGAAAAAACACCCACCAACTCCCAGCGCTGGTGCCGGGACTACACAGCCACATTAAAGCACTGCCGACATGGCTCGTGAAGACGTGTCCTAAGAAGCTAGGCAAGGATGGCCTTGGGGGGTGGGGGCTAGAACACCAAAGACCCAGGGTCTAGTCCCTGCTCTGTCACAAAAGTCCTGTAGGATCTTGGGCAAGCCACTTAGTGTCTGTGTTCCTCAATTCCCCATCTACAAACTGGGGATAATAGTACTTCCCTACCTCACAGAGCTGTTGGGAGGACAACTACCTTAATGACAGAGAGGCGTTTAGATATTACAATGATGAGGGTCATTTCAATGCACAGAAAAGAGTAGAGAACTGAAGTCGTGCTGCTGAGAAAGAATCTGTTGTGTTCTGAACCAACTGAAACTTTCTAAGTTAGCAGTTTAAGTCCTAGGTACAGTATATTACAGGAATGAGGCCTGAAGATCATGAATGTATGGATCACCAGGGTCAACTCCAATCCAGGAGGTTTCTTGTATAAACCTTCCAATTTTATTCATTAGAAGACTAGGGTTCCTAGGTGCTATGGCGATACAAATAATAATAATGTAATAATAATACATATGATAAGGTTTAGCACAGTTGAATTGGGGGTAAACAGATTAGTCATGCTTTTATTACTCATTACACTTAGATGCGACTGGAAACTGTGTGTCAAGAATTGAGCAATACATGCTGGCAAGCTTCCTGCTACATGGCAGATCTGGTTTAGAACTAATTCTCCAAGCATGGACCACTATTTGTGCCAGTCTATCATGACACACAAAAAGTCTCTGCTTCCAGGAAAACAATCTCTGGAGCAGAAGCAAAAGCAGCAGCATTATGATGTCAATTACAAATCAGCAAAATAAGATGCTAGGAGTCCAAAACTGGGAGTTTTCCTTGTTACGTATGAGATCACCAAGTATATACATACATTATAAATCTTTATGTCTGAAGTTTTCCTATATATGCTAAAGAGCACTAAATTATCCACCAATGGCACCAATTAGTTGCTGCGTGCATAAAATGTACTTTCTCAAATAACTGTGTTAAAGCAGGTATATCACCTCCAAGATGAGCTGCTATCTGCCAACTGTTAGCCTATATAAGTTTATTATCTGGTTTCAATTATCAAGAAAAATCTAAATTTTCCTTTATTCTTTTTATGAAAAATCACTCACATCTGATACAATACATTTCTAATGTTTCCCTCCCCAGAAGTCACATTCCCTCTTTTCCACAGTTCACTTCTCTAGTGACCATGTTTCACCTAAATATGGAAAGGCAGATAACTAAGCACACATAGACAGACAGACAGACACACAGTATTTTATTGTTTGCGTGAGATTAATGGAGAGAATATAAAAAATAAGCAGAAATTAATTGGCAAGAGTTTATCATAGGCGTCACAGATGAAGTGGGTTTGCAGGAGAAGGTAAAGGAAAGAAGAGTGATTTTGCATACTACCTCAGAAAGGGCTTTGTGGAAGAAAAAGCAGCTGTTTACTGGAGATGTAGCCAGCCCACCACTGGAAGAGTGAGACAGCAGGGTGCAGTACAATAAAAGTAGCCTAATACTTGGACAAGTCAAAAAAGTCAGGCTGGAATGGAATTGTGTAGGGACTTGAAGGCGATGCCAAGAAGCTTGAACTTGATGCAGTGGATGGATTCAAAGAGAAGGTAGTTTTTAAGTGAGGGAAATCTTGGGGTACAAAAGACAAATCAACCTCCTGAAAGGGGTACAGTAGTCTGGAAAGATTGAGCGCTACTGCTGTATGTAGCACAAAATAGAACAGTTTTGCTTCAACCATGATAGCAGACAACTGTAATGTAATCACATTCTCCAACACAGCCCCACTCGTGCAGCTCAGTCCTCAGCAGACAATTTTGTGGTCTTCAGGAATAAGTAAGTATTAGCTTGTTTGCCACCAGGCAATATCCTTCCTTTGAATCAAGTAAAGGGACACCATCAACTTGAAATCTAGTCAGTCTAAAAAAATGTGCCTAAAAAAATAGTCTCAGCTGCCACATCTTCCTTGAGCCTCTCTGACAATTATTGTGGTTTTACGATTCTGTTTTTCTTCTGGGTCTCCCCTCTGCCACTGTGTGAAAGGCAGGTATGCAACAGCGGAAACTGACAATAGTGAAACAATTAATACAGAACATGCTGTCAAATGAAGAAAAGAAAGAAAGAAACTTATTGTCATCTTAGGTTCACTTGCAACCAAAGCAGGTAAAATACTTTTAGACAGAAGGGTGATTTTTAAGTTGATGGTGTCTCAACGAATTTGGGTCTGTTCTTCAACTGATTTTCACTACTTTAATCATGGTGAGTAGTACCTTATTCCAAGAGTAGTCTCACTCACTAACAATAGTGTTCTGCAGATGTCTGACAAAATACACCAACATAAAAATAGTTCTTCAATTTAAAATGAAACATCAGTCCTGAGCACACCTGACCATTCTAATAAAGCCATGTGGTACTAACATTTATTAGGAGGGAAGTTTACTTACATAGCAGATCAGTGGACATGTTTACAGATCAGGCAAAGGAAACCTAAATAAAGGAAATGGAAAAATTTAGTTTTCTATAGTGGAAGTGTTCATGTTTAACCCTGAAAAAGACAATCATATGTAGAGCTGACTATAGAATCATAATATTATAAGCTACAGACACACGGATACATCCTCATGTGTTAATTTTGTTGCAGTTGAAAGAGTCTGACAATGCAAGGATCAGCATGGGCAATTTGAAGTGACCCTTAAATAGTTGTTCAGTTCCTTTATAAGTCAGAGGGATCTTATCTGAAGAGGTTTAATAAGGAAAGAATATCATAGCTTGGAGAGCAAAAAAAAAAAAAAAAGAGTAAAAATCTTTATTCAGTAGAACTGATTCCCTCTTTAATTCACAAACACTCCCAAATGGTCAAAATGTTTATTTTTAATGAACCCAATGCTACTCAAAATAAGCCATCCTTTATTAATTTTTAGCATTAAAAGAGCACATCCTTATGCCTCAACTTTTATGTCCTTAACTGCCATTTTTGCCTCTGAATCTGTTATTTCTGGGCCTGATCTTGGAGTCCTTACACTGGCTAAGCCAAAAGGAGTTTTGACTGAGTCAAGGACAGCAGAATCAGATTCTGTGTTAGCAATTTTGTAAGTCTTCTGGGGACTTCTGTTTTTCTGCTAAACTCTTGTCATGTTATTTCATACTCCCACCCACCCTAATTATCTGATTCATCCACCTATCGTACCCTAACACCTAGATTGCAAGCACTCTGGGGCACGTTTCCTTTGTTACTTGTCTGTATAGTGCCTAGCACAATAGGTCCCTGATGCTTGGATGGGATGCCTAGAGCTATGTAATACAAATAATAATAAGACAACATTACACAGCAATGAAACAGCCCCACAGCCAGAGCCCCGCGAGCCCGAGTAGACTGGTATGGGCCAGCCACAGGTGTCTAGTTGCTGTGTAGACCTACCCTTAAAGGTTTCAGGCGGTGGATGAGGGTACAGAGACACAACTGTAAAAAAATCGAGGGTAAAATCCTGCCCCCACTGAAATCAGTAGGATTATGCCATTGAATTAAATTGATCCAGGATTTCATCCTCACTTTTAAAAATAAATGAGCTGTTAATAAGATGCTTCTAACTGAGACATTTTGAGGTTGGGCGTGGGGACTGATGACATTGGTTTGAGACAGAGGAAGTGACAGAGGAAGAAGATGTTTGGAAGGCTGGATGGAAAAAGAGCATGAGCAGGGGGGCAGGAAATAGGCCCAAGGGGAGAGAAAGAAGTTCAAGAGAATGCAGCTGCAAGGCATGGTGAGGCAGGAAAAACAGTATCATGTCAGTGGTATTAAAATTAGCACAGAAAGGTTGTAGTTGGCAGTCATTACGCTGTTGCTGGAAGCCAATGGCTCTGCCTCTTACTCCTGGCTTCCAGGGAACTGAGGGTGATGCCAGACAAGGCAGTGTCCTCCTGACATCTTGGGAAAGAGCATTTCTCCCAGGTTGGCTGACAACAGTAGAGATTTCTGGCTGAAGCAAGCATCCCCTGCTGACAGCCCTGAAATTTTGTGAGGACATGTCATTGTCTGGGTATAGAACCCCTCCACATGGCGATTGGAGGTGGTGAGTAAGAAAAGAGGAAATGTGTCTCCTTTCCCCCATACACACACATCTTCTCTGCCAAAAGGTAGCATTTAGTAATTCTACTCACCCTATCATTTCCCATGTAGGGCAACTACATGAGGGATAACTGCACACTTAGGGTAGGCAGCAAAGGAAGAGAAGAGGAACAGGATCCACTGGCGGGTGCTCAACTCGGCACAAGAACTTCATTTACAAGAGGTCTCCACCCCACCAAGCAAGACTGCATCCCCCACAGAATAGGTTACCTCTGCATCCCCTTCTGCCTACAAAACCTGCTGAACAGCCAGTGGGAGCTTACACACTTCTAACAGACTGTGTAAGCAGGCCCTAGACTAGTTTGTATTGCTTCATATAATGGTCAGAATAATCAAAAGTGTATACTAATACACATGCTGTGTAGGTAGACCCCCAACTCTCTCCTCAGCAACAAAACATATTTGGTTTTGTTCTCGTAAGGATTATGATGTCCCAACTTCCCTTATCTTCCTTCCGTATTGCAGGTATTTGTTGATTGTACTAAGCCATACGATTCTCCATGCTGTTTTTTTCCTATTTTAAAAATCACTGACACTTTTGTGTTTGCTTGTCTGAATTTCTTCTTATACAGTTCCTGCTCTCTTTAATTCATAAAAGGGGAGGAATATCATAGTAAAGTAGAAATGGTTTAAGTATTAACAGAGTTCTAATGGGAAGAGACTAATACAGAAGACCAAATTTTAACTTTGGAGACACATGCACAGCTCCACTGAAGTTAATGGAAGCTTCACATGTGTATCCAAGGTTAGGATTTGGCCCATGTTAAGAATAACACATCAGCATTTTCTATGAGTGAATCTTGCTGAATATTTATGTGTATTTGGGGTCTATCGTATATAGCATAGAACAGCAAACATTAAACATGGAATCTTAAGTTACTGGAAGAGTCAATTATATTTGCTACAGGATTTTTCTTCAGTATATGGGACTACAAAATATTTTAAAAAACAGATTGCAATTTCCTTTGGTTATGCAAATAACTTGATACTTAGCAGACAGAAAACCTTGTATTCCAATTTTAGAAGTTGGGCTTGTTGACATAGCCGAAGTTGCCTCATGTGGAAATCTTATTTATAAGCGACAAAGCTAAAAAATTTCAAATGTCATGGGAGGAATGTATCTCTTCCATACAGGATCACGCAGATATACAACAAAGGAAAACATGAAATCACTAGGTAGATGATGTGGGTGGAAAGTAGTGAAGCAGTTCAGGATTCAGCTTCTCTAATGTGTTGTGCATAGTTTTTTTATAGTTTTGTGGTATTGTTTTAAAACAAATAACATGGCTGTTGTGGAATACTTTTCTTTATAACTAGAAGTCAGGATATCTGGGTCCAATTCCCACTTTTGCCACAGACCTTCGGCAAGCGACTTAACCTCTCTGTGTCTCAGTTCCCCATTTGTAAACTGGTAATGACAACACTTCATTTCTCCCCCGCTTTGTCTGTCTTGTTTATTTAATCTGTAAATTCATTGGGGGCAGCGGCTGTGTCTATTTATGTATGTGTGTACAGCACCTGCCACAGTGGGGCCCTGATCTTGGATGAAGCCTCTAGCTGCTACTGTAATATGTAATAGTAATAATAATTTTTTAAAGCTGATAATATACTGGGTAACGAATAATAGGATTCAGCAGGAGGAGAGTCTCTGCAATAATCATAAGACCATTTTAAATTTTGTATTTGGAGAGTAAAAACATAACTTAATGAAATTGCTGTTAAGTATAGCATACAAAGGCACTTAGGGTGTGGTTATATGCAGCTGGGAGCATGCCTCCCAGGCCAGGTAGACAGACACATTACTCAGGCAAAACTGCAGGAACAGTCCCAGGGTTTGATCCTGCAAGGTACTGAGCCCTCTGATCCTGATCCAGCAAAGCATTTATGCACATTATTATTTTAACCAGTATCCTGTGACCATTTACTTCAGTGGGACTAGTTTGTGTTTAAAATTAAGCATGTGCTGGATCAGGGTCAGGATGCTCATCACCTTGCAGGATAAAGTTCCACAGAGGAGGTATTATATGCAGATAATTGTTATAGGAATCAATTAAACTAAAACTAAAAACAGTACCTAAAAGTGTGAGTTTTTAAATGACAAGTGACCTAGAACACCTGAAGAAGAGGTCTGTGTAGCTCAAAAGCTCGTCTCTCTCACCAACAGAAGTTGGTCCAATAAAAGACATCCCCTCTCCCCTTGTCTCTCTAAAAGACCCAGACACATTCCTAAAATAATATGTTCTAAAGCAGAGGGTAAGGAAATCTCCATTTCAGTATGCCTGCATAAATAATATTGGATCACCAGTTCAAATTCTGGATTTACCTAAAACAAAGCAAATGAGAAACCCATTCATATGAAATCATGTGAAAAAGGATTTTCTCAGGTTATGTCCTTCCTCAGCACATCAACTAAACTATTTTCAATGTTTTGAATTTGAAGCTGAATATGCACTTTAGGATAGCAGAAGGGACACTCATCACAACTTTACTCAACCTATTTGACAACATAGGGGAAAAGGGGGCTGGGGAGGAGAGTTTTTTTGTTTTGTCTCTCTGAAGCATTGTGCTCCCTTCCAACAAACCATCAGGAAAGGCCAATAAGCCTTCTGGAGCTAAACAGTGGTTTTACAAAAGACTTGGCTCTAACATCATCTTCTTTCATCTTCCTATACAGTTCACTATGAAGAAGTCAAACACTACAAGTTGCCAAGTTTCCAAACATGAGGATTCAAGCTATCATAAAGGAGAGAGAGATATGCCTGCATCCTACCAGAAAGGCCAATCATGCCTCGAACCTCCCACGGCTCCAAAAAAAAAAAAGGGGGGGGTGGGGTGGGGTGGGGATCTGGTCATATGTAACAACCATTTCTGTAGCAGAAATAAATCATAAAAATAGATTTGCCTTACGTAAACCAACATGTTAATTTAACATCTTGCTTACATTATTTTAGAATCCCTCAGTTTCATATACTCACTACTGATATTGCAAATACCTAGCAGAGTGAACATAAATGCATTTCCTGCCCTGTTTCATGTACGTGTTTTGTCATTAAGTATGAAAAAGAGGAGTCTAAACTTAGTGACCTATGACATAAGATTTTGTTAAAATTACAATAGTTTGTCATTTTTAAAACCTACACACATCTTTTTTTTTTTTTTTTTTACTGATTTAGCTTCCAGTTCTGAAAAGGGACTATTCACTTTCTATGGAAGTTTTGCCCAAGTAAGGACTTCAGGATCAGAGACTTGGTATCTTCGCAGGTTATCTGCATATATATTTTTAAGATGTGTCATACACTCTTAAAGGTGACCTGCAGGGGTTATATGGAGAAGGCTTTGTCTCTTTGGCCTGTTACATAAAAGAGAGATCTGTATATAGAAGGGGTGGGCAAACTTTTTGGCCCGAGGGCCACATCTGGGTATGGAAATTGTATGTTGGGCCATAAACACTCACAAAATTGGGGTTGGGGTGCGGGATGGGGTAAAGGCTCTGGCTGGGAGTGCAGGCTCTGGGGTGGGGCCAGAAAGGAGTTCAGGGTGTGGGAGGGGGCTCCAGGCTGGGGCAGGGGTGCCAGGGATGAGGGTTCCAGCTGGAGGTGCGGGCTCTGGAGTGGGGCTGGGGATGAGGGGTTTGGGGTGCAGGAGGGTGCTCCAGGCTAGGATCGAGGCGCTTGGGGAGGGGGAGGGGGGGTGGGTCCGGGAGGAGCTCAGGGGTGCAAGCTCAGGGTGGCGCTTACCTCAAGCAGCTCCCAGAAGCAGCGGCATGTCCCCCGTCTGACTGCTACGTGGAGGCGCGACCAGGCGGCCCTGCGCACTGCCCCGTCCACAGGCACCGCCCCTGCAGCTCCCATTGGTCGCAGTTCCTGGCCAATAGGAACTGCGGGGGTGGCACATGGGGTGGGGGCAGCGTGCAGACTTCTCTGGCTGATCCTATGCTTAGGAGCTGGAGGGTGGATATGCCGCTGCTTCCGGAAGCCTTGTGGAGCCGCAGCACACGCGCATGGAGCGGCCCCCGACCCCGCTCCCCAGCTAGAGCGCAGGAGCAGGGCAAGCCTCAGATCCCCCTCCACAGTGGTAGCTTGAGGGCCAGATTAAATCGGCTAGTGGGCCAGATGTGGCCTGCGGGCCATAGTTTGCCCACCCCTGGTATATAGGTATACAGTGATAGACAAAATGCCAGTAAATGGCGCTCAAGGATATGCAGCATTGTTTCCTAAATTTTGTAGGATCAATAAAACTTCTGGTTGTCTGCAGCAACTAACTTCCTTTTTGCAGCTCTTTACAGCAGCTTGTAGCAGGCCCCAGATGTAGACAAGCACCCAAGGGGCATGAAGGAAATGTTACACTCTGCCACAGGAAACATGTAGATAACACCACCTTCTGATGCTTCTTAATCATAGAATCATAGGACTGGAAGAGACCTCGAGAGGTTATCTAGTCCAGTCCCCGGCACTCATGTCAGGACTAAGTATTATCTAGACCATCCCTGACAGGTGTTTGTCTAACCTGCTCTTAAAAATCTCCAATGATGGGGATTCCAAAACCTTCCTAGGCAATTCATTCCAATTCTTAGCCACCCTGACCGTTAGGAAGTTCTTCCTACTGTCCAACCTAAACCTCCCTTGCTGCGATTTAAGCCCATTGCTTCTTGTCCTATCCTCAGAGGTTAAGAAAAACAATTTTTCTCCTTCCTCTTTGTAACAACCTTTTATGTACTTGAAAACTGTTATGTCCCCTCTCAATCTTCTCTTTCCCAGAGTAAAGAAACCCAATTTTTTCAATCTTCCCTCATAGTTCATGTTTTCTAGACCTTTAATCATTTTTGTTGCTCTTCTCTGGACTTTTTCCAATTTGTCCACATCTTTCCTGAAATGTGGTGCCCAGAACTGGGACTAATCCAGGACTATTGCTAAGCAAAGACTTCTAGATAGACATAAAGAATTTAACATCTAGAAATGAGGAGCAACAGGACTGTTGATTTATTATTAAATATTGGGATCCCTAACAGTGGATCCTAATTAGGATAACTGGTTTCCATTATGTCTCTCAGTGCTTTTCTGAGTCTTTCCATTTTCTCACAATTCCCAGAGGTATTAAGGCTTCTGCTTTCAATCATGCCTGTGCTGATACATTGACTATTGAAGAGGATAAGTTTCAGTACATAAATTCTTCAACACTGTGTAGGACTGGCTTTCAGGAGAGGCTTAGTTTCCCAGTTCTATTACTAATTAGGGTGTTATGTGATGGGGTGTGTATCCCACACAGGCTCTGAAAGCATTAGTTGGGCCTGAGAGGCCAATTAACATACTGAGCTGCACCCAGAGGGTAGATCAAGCTTCACTGAGGCAGCTGAGAGCAGAAGCGTGCTGCAGAGAGAGTGTGAAGAACTTTCCAGTCACTCTCTGGGATTAGATTTCAGAGTAACAGCCGTGTTAGTCTGTCTTCGCAAAAAGAAAAGGAGTACTTGTGGCACCTTAGAGACTAACCAATTTATTTGAGCATGAGCTTTCGTAACTAATTGGTTAGTCTCTAAGGTGCCACAAGTACTCCTTTTCTTCTCTGGGATTAGAGTGTGTAGTCACCAGGAGGGTTAAGGAGGAAGCCCCAAGAGCTGCAGGAACTGAAACTGCAGGAAGAGAGCCCTGGGAGGCATTCCATTAGGGAACAGAGCAAGAAAAAGTGGAGAGGGATGTAAGGTTGAGCCCAAGAAGGGATGAGAAGTGGGTTATGTTTATATTTTATGGTTTGGGAGTTTGTTGGGAGCATGAAAGCCCTGGCCCTGAATGAAAGTTTAGCCTAAGAAGGGGAGAGCCTGAAAAATGCTGGATGGGGAGCAGTCTAAAGATGCAACAACAAGGAGTTGTGCAGAGCAGTCCCTGGCTCTTGGTTATTGGGTCCGAGCTAGAACCTGGTGTAGTGGGAGGGCCTGGGTTCCCCTACCAGCTACCAGAGAAGGTGATCTGAAGACTCAGACACAGAGATAAGGATGACTGGGAGCTTTAAGAGAAGGGTGTTAGGACCATGCAGCCCAGAGGTAGGGCTGAAGACCTTTTTGTAGGAACACTGGGACTCTTGTTCTACTGGACTTTCTATTACCTTGAAAGCAGTGAACTTAAACCATGATCTGGTTGGAGAACTAGGTTATGGAAAGAGAGGCCACTGTCAGGTGGGAGAGACTGTCAGCAAGGGGTGTGAGAGAAGAGAAAGTGTGTTGCATCTAGCGACAAGGGGGTTTGTCAGTGATGAGACACTTTTTCACATACAGTACTATCATACACAAATGTTCAGATCCTTCATGTCCTTTCCTCTTAAAGACATTAAGGAATAAGTCAGCAATTTGGTCCCAGATGTTAAAAGACTAATTTAAGATCACAGTAAACACCCATGTGAATGTGCCATGGATCAGGTGTTAACATTTAACTCTCTCAAGCCTTATCTATGCTAGCATTTTTCAGGAAGTCTCCAATCACTGTATTAACACTAAAAAGAAAAGGAGGACTTGTGGCACCTTAGAGACTAACAAATTTATTTGAGCATAAGCTTTCGTGAGCTACAGCTCACTTCATAGCTCACGAAAGCTCATGCTCGAATAAATTGGTTAGTCTCTAAGGTGCCACAAGTCCTCCTTTTCTTTTTGTGGATACAGACTAACACGGCTGCTACTCTGAAACCTGCTGAACAGATAATTATACTGAATCTTCACCCAGTGGCAGTATCTGTTTCACAGATAGAGGAGAGAGAGTTCAAAATGGGAAGTTTGCAAACATCTAGAATTTGGGTTGATGTTCCACCTCCCTGACTTGAAGACTAGTAACAGAGACATAACCAGATCCTTTCTCATCTTGAGTGCTGGTTGGAATTGTTACTTAGAGACTGTTAGTAATGTCCACATTCTGCCTGGCTCTTGAACTGGTAATAAGAGGCTCCTTGCACCTTTGTTCAAACAGGCAGCCAAAATGTAGCACTAAGTCTACAATACTCATCATGCTAGTTTGGTTATATAAAATATTAGCCCTTGCTATTTCATCTTTCATAGTAATATAGCTCTTCTCTTGAATGATGCAAACAATCCTGAAGCTCGATTGGACAAAAGAAGGTTGGTTCTTTTCTGTGCAAGGTTCTCTTAAGTACTGGGGAATACGGAAGGAATGAAATCTGAGTCACCCTGTATTAGAATAACAAGGCCCATAGCTCAAGAGCTCTGTAGGGAGGCAGAAGGGGAAGGAGAGTTCAGCAAATACCTTCATAGAATAAAGGAACTCTGAGAAATAAGAGTACGAGCGCCAGACATTTTCCATGTCTCTTGTTGAGCTAGAATCTTGAAATTCGGTTCACTCATTCATTATTCAAATGTCAAGTACAGCAAAATCTCAACTATGACCATTCCTTCAGAGGTCACTGAAAGATCATAAGTCATTCTTATGGGATTCACCTATTTATATACCTCTTTTCAGGTATAATCTTGAACTTTATTTAATTCACATTCTACTTTTCCAGCATTGGAGAGGGAAAGAACCCAGGATTTATGTAATTCATAATAGAAAAGAGACTCCAGAAGAGGAAAAGCTTGCAAAAAGAATTTTTTTAAAAAATCCTAAATTTGAACTTTGACCTTTCAATAAGAGGTCACCAAAAGATCATCAGTCTTTCTTATTAGATTTCAACCAATCATGTGCCCTTTTTAGCTCCCAGCTTGACATCTGATGCATTCAGTATGGGCGACTGTGTCATGAAAGAAACTAGCATTTGACATTTCTATCCCTAGTCACCATAAGGTCACTCTAATTTACAACATTCCCTCTGTGAAGTGGTCATGTTTGGTTTGAGGTCTCCAATTTGGAGAAATTAAGGTCATTTAAGGGCAACAGCTGTAGAGCATTTCATAGAATCATAGACTATCAGGGTTGGAAGGGACCTCAGGAGGTCACCTAGTCCAACCCCCTGCTCAAAGCAGGACCAATACCCAATTTTTGCCCCAGAGCCCTAAATGGCCCCCTCAAGGATCGAACTCACAACCCAGGGTTTAGCAGGCCAATGCTCAAACAACTGAGCTATCCCGGCCCCATTTAAAAGACTTAAGCCAAGAAAATTGTCAGCAGTGAGCAAGTATGTGATGTTGACTATTAAATCCACTCAAAGGATGGACTTCTATCAACTAGTTAATAACACGCACAGGAAACTATCCATTGTGTAATGTTTTTATATTGGCTTTCTAAAATGTTATGTGGCTACCAAACCTTCAATCTGCTGCAGATGGTTGCTTTGGAAATATGTAACTACACTGTAGAACTTACCAAGAGGAAAGCTGAAGATTGCTCCCTAACCAATTGTTACAACTGGGGATGCTGGCATGCAGTAAGGTGTGGAACCAGCTTTGGATTTTTGGCACCTAGAAGGTAACTAAGGCTTTTAGAACTGAAGAGAGAATGTCATATCCTTCCCTCCCCTTCTTGGGCAAGGACAAAGATCATGTTAAATTTGAAGGTTTTGTGGAGAATTCCTTGTTCTTCACCCTAACAATCTTTGATAGTTACTGACTACTCTACTACACCCTCTGATGGGGTATGTACCTCATATAGTCTGAGGAAGTGTTAATATAGGCCTGAGATGCTAATTAGGGTACAAGGTTGCACCTGGAGAGTGGGACAGGCTTAATTAGAGATTAAGTCCAGCTGGGTTGTGACTATAAATGCAGGAAGTCTAGAACAGAAAGAACTATAGGGAGGAGAAGAAGAAATTCTGCATTCACTCTGTAGGATTAAAGCAGGCTTTATTCTCCTAGTCTCCCCAGGGGAAGAGCAAATGCTGAGATCCTCACCTGAGCAGAGAAGGCTGGTAGGAGGCCAGGAGCAAGACAGGGAGGCTACTAGGTGGCATAGGCTTTGATGGTGTATGCATGCTGAAAGAAGCAGAATTCCAGATGGTGAGCCCTAGGAGGCATTTGTATGGGGAATAAAGCAAGGGAAACAAGACAGGGACAAAGGGTCAAGCCCAAGCAGCATGGAAATGGGTTTAAGTTTATATTTGTTGGTTTGGGATTTTGTTGGGGATTCCAGGGGAGGGCCCTGGGTGTCCTGGCCTTGAAAGTAGAGTGAACCTAGAAAAGCTGTAGGAGAGAAGTCCTGAGGAAGGCTAGGGTAGGAAAGAGTCCAGGAAGGCAGCAGCAAGCAGTTGAATAGAGCAGACCTTGGCTGCTGGTCACAGATTCCCTGGACTAGAGCCCAGTGGAGTGAGAGGGTGTGGGTTCCCTTACCGGCATGAGGCTGAGGAAGGAGATAAGAATGGCTGAGAGGACTGGGTTGAGGACCTTTTGTAATGACATAATCTTTTCTTTTATTGAATTTTGTTCCCCAATAGAAGTGGGTCTAAATTGTGGACTGTCTGGAGGGCTGAGTTATGGGAAGAGAGAACGTCACAGGAAGCTTTGTCAGGGACACTAGAGAGGCGAGAGCCTGCTACACCACATTCAGCTATGAGGCGGCACTCTAGCCGTGAGTTCTCTCTCTCCACCCACTTTCATCTCCAGTATCTGCTACTATAATACAAAGGTTAGCTAGATGTTTCTATTAAAATAGTCAACAGTGAAATACTTAATCATATTTGATATTTATATTATTGCTGTTTCAGAATTCCTTTGAGAGAAACGGGAGACAGTTCAAGCTTAACTCAATGCTATTGTTTCAGGTTCTCTGCAAACTCCAGCACAGATTATTGAATGGGTTCATATTTTGAAGGTTATCTTTGCTAAAAATAAAGGGCTGAAGAATTATTATTTAATAAAAATCTGATTCTGGATCACAATTATGTCAGAGCTTTGTGAGGATCTGCTGGTCTGGAACCTGGAACTGCAAGTTCCTAGGCAGTTGCTGTGTCCACGCTGCCACCTCTGTTGAAATTGAAAACAGCAGCCTATAAGCCCTACAAGTTCAAACAACATGGGATGTCCTGCCCATGGAGGTTCTTACTGGTAAAGCCTACTGTGTTTCCTGATTTCCCGAGGTCTTAAATAGTGTGCCTGGGCCAAACACCTGCAACCTGTCTGTGCAATTATACAGGTACCTGGCTTACTGCTGAAAACAAACCTTGCTCTGCACTCCTGAGGCTTTGCCCTGCTCCTGGTATCTGGCCTACTCCTAGTCCTGGTTCCTGATCCCTGGCTGTGCTCCTGATGTCTTGCCTTCCCCCTCAGTTCCTGGTCCCCAGCTCCACTCCTGACTTCTTGCCGTGCCTCCATTCCTGCTTAAGCTGATTCACTTGACTCTGACCTGGTACAGCTCATCAACCTCGACTATGACTTGATCCTATGGCACAACACTGGGATGGACAGCTACTCTGGCCATCACCCTGTGGAGACTGAACTCAGACCACATTCTCATGTCTGCTCCAACCAGGCCCTGGCCTTGATCTGCTCTGCCTCCCTCCCCACAGTAGCTGCGGTCCTGACAGCTTCCAATTTTTTACTTTTAATCAATAAACATTTGATTAAATACCCCAATACAAAAAAAAAATGCTGTTTATCCAATAAACACCAGAAATGGTTACTTGTACCCAAAGTCTTGTCTACATGGAGCAGTAATGCAGACTATGTTTTTAAGCTAACAAATGTGTGTAAGAGCAGGACCAATTTAACTTAAATTTATTCTATAATGCTTTTTTGTACACACACACATTCAGAACCTGAAAACTACATTGATTTGGGAGTTGCTAGCAGTACCAAAATAGCTCCTAGGAACCAGCAGGGAGTTTTAGGCCAAGGTTTTCAAAACTGTCTAAGGGATTTTTAGAAGCTCAATTCCCATTAAAACAAGAGAGAGATAAGCATCAAACCCCCTATGCACCTTTTGAAAGTGCTGTGTTTAAGGCACAGTAGCTGGTGAAGCAGGACTCAAACTGAAGAACGTGGTGGTATGTTCAAGCTCTGCTCAAATGAGGTACCAGCACTATTGATGATGCAGATGTTCAAAATCTAATATGCAAGCTCGGCTGGTCCTTTCACAGTGGGAGGGAGCAAGCTCAGATATGACTTTGCGCTGTATTAGGATGGAGGCAGCTTAGCCCAGCTACCAGAATCATGTTATGGTGTCAGAATCTAAGCATTTATTAACAAAAAAGTATGCTTCTAGCCCTTGTGGCAGTAAACAAAAGTATGAAAACGTGAAGTAAGTATAACTAATGTCTGCCTGAGTCTGCAGCGTTCTACATGTAGACAAGCCCACAGAGTTTTCTCTCTCTCTCCACTTGAAATTCCTGGATACAACCTGGCAATAAAATAAAATTGAAAACAAAATATTTACCTGAATTTTTTTTTGTTATATATGTAGTTAAATTTAGTAGCTGAACTCCAGGGCTACCTGTACTGATTTCAAAGCAGACTAACCTTCCTCCTATCTTAACAAGCAGCAAGTAAGAAAAGTTATCAGAAAAATAGCAGCATCCCTGAGATAGCTTTCAAGAGGTGTTTCCTGGACTGCTTTTTTTTTTGGTACATTTATCTACCCCTGCGAAGTTGAAAAGCAGTTTGTTTGTTTTTTGCACTAGCAAAAAAGAACCAAAAGAGTCTTTTCTATTTTAGTGACTTGACTAAACTATATTTTGTACTACACTGCCATATGCTGGAGTATGAGTGTAAGACTGCTGTCCATTTACAACTCTTGTGAAAATTAGAGGTGAATGAAATGAGGCTATTCCAAATGAGAACATCTTAATGTAAATAAAACTGATGTGGGACCACTAGGGAACTACCTGATAATGTGTGCTTTAATAAATATGGGTCTGATCCCACAAACACTTCATACACAGGAGTAGCTCTAGTGAAGTCACAGATACTACTTATATCTGTAAAACTAAACATGGGGGACATGGATCAGCATTCACGTCACACTCCCCCTCAGTACCCAGCCCAAGCCGGGGAAGCTAATGATCCAACCAGCGGACCAAATTCGATAATGAATCCTGGTCACATGCCATCTGAGGCATGTTGTGCATACACTAAGAAGAAACCGCTAAGCATGTCCATAAGTGTTTGCAGGATTGGGGGCCGATATCTACCACTGCAAAGAATTTGAGAGTAATTGTCTTTTTTTTTTTTTTTAAATGGAGGGTTGGATGCTGACCCCTATTACTATCTATAACAACTTTGGTGGTGTAAAGATGTCACAAAAGGCTGGGGGTGAATTCTCACTTCCCCTCGAATAGCCCTGGGGTAGAGGGTGGGCTGGAATGCATGTGTTTGTGACACTCAGTGCTTGGAGAATTCAGGACGACAGAGAAAATTATTGAATTCAAAGAGAACTAAAGATTATCTTTAGTTAGGAAGGATGAATCTGTGCCCTATTGGTGGGTTACTGTGTATTTTTGAAAAATAAGGTGCATGTGAAACATCTCCCCAATAAAAATGTTAGTTTATAAATAGGTAATACAGAGAGGACATATTAACCTTCCATCACTGATTTTAAAATACTCAACCTCTGTATTATTTAAAAGTACACAGTTATTATGTGGGCTCTATGGACACTCTATCTGGTCAAACTCTGAAGTTGAATTAGATCGGGGTTCTAAATTATTTTTTGTTAAGGTCCAAATTTCTTGGCCAAGATATAGTCAAGATCCAGACTCCAGAGAAAATAATTTTAAAAAAACAATAATAAGTAAAAAGAAGATTTTGGGGTCCATTCAAGAGCATTTGCCAATCTGGATTAGCCCACAGTCCGCCTGTTGACTACCCCAGGATTAGATGACCTGCTGTACTTAAAAATCTATTTGGAATACCCTTCCCTTCTCATCTTTGCTGTCAGTTGTGGCCCTAAGTTTATTTTATATGTTTCTATATATTTATATATATAGTCTAGAAGAACTAGTTCTGGTTTAAAAGCTAGAGCGAGACCATTCAGAAACTGAAACTACTAATATGGCAACTGACTTATTAAGTGGAGGTTTCAGAGTAACAGCCGTGTTAGTCTGTATTCGCAAAAAGAAAAGGAGTACTTGTGGCACCTTAGAGACTAACCAATTTATTTGAGCACCTTAGAGACTAACCAATTTATTTGATGCATCCGATGAAGTGAGCTGTAGCTCACGAAAGCTCATGCTCAAATAAATTGGTTAGTCTCTAAGGTGCCACAAGTACTCCTTTTCTTTTTATTAAGTGGAGTTTCATGACAGAAGCGTTCTCTGGGATCTACAGTGGCTTCCAATAGGTTTTCAAGTGGAATTCTAGCAGCCTAAATCAAGATGCAAGACAAGTGACTGTAGCCATTTACAACAGTGCAAAGTAGGTGTCAAATGCTGTCATTCTGACTTGATAGCATTGCACACTCACTTTACAAATGGTGCAAGTGACTACACAAGCGCTGGAGTAACTGAAAATCAGGCGCAAAGTGTTATTAACTTTGCAACTAAATGAGTTGGGACTTGGAGTTTGTCTTCACATACGCTGGTGCAGCTTCGCCGCTGCACTTCTTTAGTGAAGACACAACTACGCCCATGGGAGAGCTTCTCCTGTCAGAACAGTTAATCTGCCTCTGCGAGAGGTGGTGGCTATGTCTACACCACAGACATAGCGCTGTCTACACCAGGGGCTAGCTCAGTATAATTATGTCAATCAAGGGTGCGGATTTTTCACACCCCAAGTGACATAGTTATACCGATATAAGTGTGTAGTGTAGATTTGGTTCTTGTGAGAATATCTCTCTCCATGAGCCAAAGTTCCACAGCAGAGACTCTTCAGCTGGGGCTCCCACACTACAAACGTAGAGCAGCTTTCTGAGTGGGTTCTTCAACTGTGGAACTTGCTCCTCCCTCATTTGGTCAGAGCCTGGATGTCAGCTTTTTGGTTATGCTGTGAAACACATTGTTTTCTCTCCGCCCCTCTCCCTCCCAGGTGTTTGACATGAGGTGGGCTGAATGGTTTTGGGTTTACTAATGTGGATGTGCATGTGTGTCAAGGTGAGATGCAGTCTTGTATATTGTGCTATGTATTTTTTAATTTAAGTAATGGGTACCCAAAGCATAGGATGGATATCTATAAAGTCTTTTATAAATCTAAATAAAATATTCATCCTGTGAAACAGCGGTTTATATTAACTCTCCCACACTAAAAATAGTAATAATTTATACTTATAGTGTCTTCCACCAAATGATTTCAAAGCACTCTACAAAAGTTATTTGCATTATTTGCCCCCTTTGCAAATGGAGAAATTGAGATACACAGGTTATATACCCAGGGCATGCAGAAAGGAGCAGTATTTGGACTAGTAATTAGGTCTCCTGACCGCACATTCCCAGAAAAGTTAACTTTTTGTTTACTGTCTTTATAACAGAGCTTAAATTCTAACTGAATAGTTTTTAAAAAACCCAGAATATCATGAGGCAAATTCTCCCCTAATATATGTGCACAGGGCTCCCTTAGAAGTCAATGAGAGCCAAAGACATTCAGGATCAAAACTGACTCCATTATCTGAAGTGAGATGTTTGTCCCAATACAGTATTTGTATAGAAGGATAATTCCACATTCCTTAAATTGTAGTATGGCTGCTTTAGTCAATGCAAATGTTTTGAGTGGTGGTTGCAATAGTTGGCCCCCAGAGGGGTTTTTTTAAGGAAAACATAAAGCTCCCATGTCGAAACATGAAATTTCACTCTGCATAGATGCTACAGAATGTGTCAAAACACAGTTAGCTACTTCACATCCACAGTTATAAGACTCTCTTACAACACATTTACCATGGCAAAATATAAACTGGCAAGAACTAGGTATAGCTGAACATCAAAAAAAATGCTGTAGCCTTTTTGTTCATAAAGTCAGTAGAAGTTGTGTTGGGCCCAAACATATCAGCCCATCCTCGGGCTTTTGTAAAAAGCAAAGAAGAAAGACAAGTGGAAAAACCTGGCTTGAGGCTGGATTTGCATTCCACTGAGGGCAGAGGTTGAGGCTTGTGGATAAAAACATTTGGAGAAGAAAAAAAATCTTTTGGAGGCAGATGCATGTGCAGTAAATTGCTTTCCTGTTACTCAATGCAGTTTTCCGTGCCTCAGAAGGCACTTGTGATTACACAGAAAGTGGTACTGCTTCCTGGAAAAGGAAGGAGGCTGGATATGTCCCTAGCTGCACAACACTTAATGGCGCTCCAGGACCCTGGTAAGGGTATATCACATATAACATGAAGATATCTCACTCTGTGTCCCCCATACCTCTTAACTGCTCCCAAGTTTTGAAGCACATCATTTGTTTTAGCCCTAATGTTACCCATGTTCTCCACCAGTGGTTCTCCACCAGGTACGCAGAGATCTTCCAGGGAGTACATCAACTCATCTAGATATTGCTTAGTTTTACAACAGGCTATACATAAAAAACACCAGCCAAGTCAGTACAAACTAAAATTTCATATGACTTGTTTATACTGCTCTATATACTACACTGAAATGTAAGTACAGTATTTATATTCCAATTGTTTTATTTTATAATTATATGGTAAAATTAGAAAGTAATCCATTTTTCAGTAATAATGTGCTATGACACTTGTAATTTTATGTCTGATTTTGTAAGCAAGTAGCTTTTTAAGTGAGGTGAAACTTGGGGGTACACAAGTCAAATCAGACTCCTGAAAGGGGTACAGTAGTCTGCAAAGATTGAGAACCACTGTTCTACACCAATGTATAGCGTCCCCTACTTTTTAATGTTGAAAAATATTTACATAAGAAATATGAAATCATTAACTGAAGTTACAGAAAGTTATTTACATGGAAGGAAGGAATCACCCAGTATTCTAAATTTCCTGCATGAATAATTCTTGTCTTTGTCATACACTGCATCCCCCATTTGGACCTTTGTAAGTTTCGAGGAATGTCACTTTGTCCAATCCTTTGTATTTCTTTATTCTGATAGTGGGCATATGTTGTTCTTCTCCTCTGCACCCCCTGCCCCTCACTCTGAAACTTGATCTGATTGTGCAGCTCTTTACTCATTTCAAGACTGACAAGAAGGAAATGCCTGTGCATGTAAAAATCAAAATCACCACCCCTTACACACACCTTGCAGTCCCTTCCCACTTCTCACTTCATTCAACAAGGGAGAATCTACTTTCCCAGAATACTTTGCAGAAGAAAAAACATTTTGTACATCATTGTTTTCAGTCCAGTTCAATACACAATACTTTACAAATGGCAGCAGCAGTTTCCTCTTTAGCCAAGAAGGTGGCAATAGAGAAGGGGGTGGAGCAAATAAAGTCTCAGGGAGAGCAATAACAAACAGAATTATCACATGTGTTTCCTTTAAACCGGGGAGGATAATAGGTTGCTGACACTAGAGCATCTTTTCCCTCCTGCACTCAGAGTAAGTTGCTAACTATGTAGCAATAAACATGCTGTCACTCATATGCATCTCACAAGGCCCCAAGGGTACGCCTACAGTGCAATAAAACACTTGCGGCTGGCTGTGTCGACTGATGGACTCAGGCTGCAGGACTATAAAATTGCAGTGTAGTTGCTCAAACTGGAACCCTGATGGGGTTGAGAGCCTGGGCTCCAGCTCAAGTCCAGATGTATACAGTGCAATTTTATAGCCCCGTAGCCCAAGACTCACGAGCCTGAGTCAATCGACAGGGCCATGCCCTGGGTGTTTTATTGCAGTGTAGACAAACCCTAAAGCCTATACGTCTACACTGGAATGTAAGCACCAGGTTTGAACTCAGGCTCAAGCGTAACCCCTCTTTCGTCCACACACAAATAATGCTGACCCAGAGTCTAGGGTTGCCAACCCTCCAGGATTGTCCCAGAGTCTCTAAGAATTAAAGGTAAAGTCATGCGATGAAACCTCCAGGAATTCATCCAACTGAAGTTGACAACCCTACCAGGATCCCAGGAGTTCATGGAGGAATGAGGGGAGGCAAGCCGGGACACTTCAAGCCTTATTACTTTGTACTGTAGATGCAGCCCTATTGGACTCACCAAAAGTATCCCATAGCTCATCATTCTTTGTCCTTGGGACAGTCAAGTGTTCCCACACCACCCCATGAACAAAGGACTAGAGCAGCCCCATTTTGGGAGAGCACTAGGAAGCCTGGGATAGGGATGGGTGAACTCAGGCCCCCATAATGCAGTGCAGATGTTGGCGCTGCGGGTTGGGACCAAGGATTCAACAAGTCCTAACCTGGGGTTACAAATGAGTGTAGACACTCAAGCCCCAGGCTAACAAACCCAGGGTCTGCGAAGTCCAGTTCTACTAACCCTGGCCTGGCACTACAGCTTAGACATAAGACTCCCAAATCCCTATGCGGCTCCCAGTCTTGCCGCCTGACCATTTAGCCTGTAAACTCCTTGGGAAAGGCAGGGAGAGTGTCCTGGATACCCGGTAACAACACATGGGGGAGCGGGGAGCAGGGGCGAGGAAATCTCTTTGCCCCCGCGTGCATGGGGAGCAGGGGCAAGGGCTCCCCAGCTCCAGCAAGGTGGGAGAGTCTCACACTCTGCCCCCAGCCCAGGCAGCCCCTCCAGGGGAGCGGGAGGGCAGCGCCCCCGCTCGGCTGACCTGGCGCTGGCCCGCGAACACCCACCTCACCCAGCCCCCAGGCTCCCCAGCAGCGGCCGCCACTCACCCGCAACTCTCGCTCATCTCCCGGCTCGGCTGGGGCCGCGCCGCCGCCGCCTCCCCTGCCCTGCCCTGCCCTGGGCTAGCGCGCGATGCAAATCCGGGGGAAGGCTGCGGCGGGGAGCTCAGCTGCGGGCGGGCGCCGAGACAGCAGCGGCGGCGGCGGCGGCGGGCGGGGGACTTGCCCAGGCACGGTGGGCGGGCGCCCCTGCGTTGTATGGCCGCTCGGCCGGCCGGCCCTGCCCCCGCCTCCCGCTGTCTGCCCGGGCGGAGCAGCCCGCGCTCTGCGCGCAGGACAAGCCGCGGGGCTGGTTTGGGGGCGAGGTGGGTGGCGAAGCAGCCGGGGGGTGACTCGGTTCTGCCTCCCCGCGGTGTAACTGCGGAGTCACTTCCTGGCGGAGCCGGAGTGAGTGAGTGCGGGCGGACGGACGGACGCTGGCCGGCCCCGGGAGAGGGACGCGCCTGGAGCACAGCGCTACAAAGCCCCATGGTGCTTCTCCAAACCGACACATGCTTAGCTTTGGGCCAGTGAGCAGCCCCGCTGAAGTCCTGGTGCACAGCTGGGTAGGTGTTGGCAGGATCGGGGCCTCAGACTATTGACACAACGGTGGTTACTGGTCTACAGCTCTAGCTGGCCCCAGCCCTAGTTCTTCAGTGCCTCTTGTTTGAACTCCAAAATTACCCATGTGGTTTCACCAACTTCAACATTATGAGATTGGCTTTGATTTTGAAAGAATCATTAGATTTAAGAAATAACTATAGGATTCTTTTCCATTTGACTTTTGATATTGGAGGTTTTTCCACCTTTTCTCTGCAGGCTAGAAACTGACTTTATTTGGAAAGGACATCTGAGAGACCTAGCTCCAGCAAGAACTTTAAGAAAACCTCCAAAATCACTAGACATGATAAAATTGCCGGAATTGGTGATGTAGCCTATATTCACCACAAACACTCTTATTGCAGAAAATGATTTAACAATTCAAAATCATGAAAATGGGATTATAGAAGGGGTTCTTTGCACTGAAGGAAGGAATCACACAACATTTTAAGTTTCCTTAATCATTTTTGTGTCCCTTATTTTGGGTCTTTGTCATACATTATGGCCCAGCTTTGGGCCTTGGCTGGTTAAGAGTTATTATTACAATATTAACCTTGATCTATATAAAATCTTCAAATTCTATATACATAAACGGGGCTTCAGGCAGTTATAGGTATTTTAAGCACTGTATTCATAAAAGAATCATAGAAGATTAGGGTTGGAAGAGACCTCAGGAGGTCATCTAGTCCAACCCCCTGCTCAAAGCAGGACCAACACCACCTAAGGTGTTGTCTACCCCTGCTTGAAACAGATCTACATTATACCATGATTAAAATGGTGGTACCTGGTCTACTAATGCTCCCACACATTTAAACAAGTTCTTTGTGGTTCTCTGTAACCTGTTGCGCTCTGTACCTTTCAAAACTACCATACTAAAATGAAATGTTTAAAATGCAAATAATTTTAATTCCCAATATGGGATCCAATAATGCTTCCCACTGAGCCACATTTTGCCATCAGTTGATTTTTAATGGTAAATTTTGTCTGAGTAGGGATTGCAGGATCAAATTAAGTCCCATTGCAGCAATTTCTTTACACTTCTCTCTCTCTCATACAATTTCAGCCCCATGCTTACATCTACATTTTCTGTCAGTGAGGGTGGGAGAAACCACCATGCCACAATATTGAAAAAACAAATATTTTAACCACTTAAACCTTGAGAGATTTTCATTTATGATTGCCAATTGCATATTATCCTATAGTAGGCAGCTGTAAAAAGCAACATGATTATTTTCAAACCATTTTCCTATCCAAAATATTCTGAATTATTTTCAGCTCAAATGATCAATTTAATCTTTGTCTCAGGAAGATCTTTAGTGGCACAATCCTGCAGTGTTTTGGGTAAGCAAAGCTCCCACTGAGATTTAAGTTATTTACTCTAGTTTCAAAACAAGACTACAAGAAACTCATTGTAGTATTTCTCAAATTCTTATTTCTAAAATCCATCTTTTCATGTGAGACTTAGCTATTTCTATTAATCTTATGCCAGTGTGTCTTTTTATGTGTTCAAGGTGATGGACTGTGAATCTAGGAAAAGTTTAAAACTACTTAAAACTCCATTTTTAATTTCTCATAGTTTGCCTTACCATTTATACAGCTTACCAAGATATTTATATTTTAATGTTTAGTTCCTCAACAGTTGTCACCTGCTGTAATTGAAACTTCTGATAAGAGCATACGAATGGCCATACTGGGTCAGACCAAAGTTCCATCCAGCCTAGTATCCTGTCTACCAATAGTGGTCAATGCCAGGTGCCCCAGAGATAATGATCTAGTGATCTCTCTCCTGCCATCCATCTCCACCCTCTGACAAACAGAGGCTAGGGACACCATTCCTTACCCATCCTTGCTAATAGCCATTAATGGACTTAACCTCCATGAATTTATCCAGTTCTCTCTTAAACCCTGTTATAGTCCTAGCCTTCACAATCACCTCAGGCAAAGATATCCACAGGTTGACTGCGCGCTGAGTGAAGGCTTTTATTTGTTTTATTCTATCTTTTATTTGTTTTAAACCTGCTACCCATTAATTTAATTTGGTGGCCCATAGTTCTTATATTATGGGAACAAGTAAATAACTTTTCCTTATTCACTTTCTCCACACCACTCATGATTTCATATACCTCTATCATATCCCCCCTTAGTCTCCTCTTTTCCAAGCTGAAAAGTCCTAGCCTCTTTAATCTCTCCTCATATGGGACCCATTCCAAACCCCCTAATCATTTTAGTTGCCCTTTTCTGAACCTTTTCTAAAGCCAGTATATCTTTTTTGAGATGAGGGGCCACATCTGTATGCAGTATTCAAGATGTGGGTGTACCATGGATTTATATAAGTGCAATGAGATATTCTCCGTCTTATTCTCTATCCCTTTTTAATGATTCCTAACATCCCGTTTGTTTTTTTGACTGCCACTGCACACTGCTTGGACGTCTTCAGAGAACTATCCACAATCACTCCAAGATCTTTCTCCTGATTAGTTGTAGCTAAATTAGCCCCCATCATATTGTATGTATAGTTGGGGTTATTTTTTCCAATGTGCATGACTTTACATTTATCCCCATTAAATTTCATTTGCCATTTTGTTGCCCAGTCACTTAGTTTTGTGAGATCTTTTTGAAGTTCTTCACAGTCTGCTTTGGTCTTAACTATCTTGAGCAGTTTAGTATCATCTGCAAACTTTGCCACCTCACTGTTTACCCCTTTCTCCAGATCATTTATGAATAAATTGAATAGGATTGGTCCTAGGACTGACCCTTGGGGAACACCACTAGGCACCCCTCTCCATTCTGAAAATTTACTATTTATTCCTACCCTTTGTTCCCTATCTTTTAACCAGTGCTCAATCCATAAAAGGCTCTTCCCTCTTATCCCATGACAACTTAATTTACATAAGAGCCTTTGGTGAGGGACCTTGTCAAAGGCTTTCTGTAAATCTAAGTACACTATGTCCACTGGATCCCCCTTGTCCACATGTTTGTTGACCCCCTCAAAGAACTCTAATAGATTAGTAAGACATGATCTCCCTTTACAGAAACCATGTTGACTTTTGCCCAACAATTTACATTCTTCTATGTGTCTGACAATTTTATTCTTTACTATTGTTTCAACTATTTTGCCCAGTACTGACGTTAGACTTACCGGTCTGTAATTGCCAGGATCACCTCTAGAGCCCTTCTTAAATATTGGCATTACATTAGCTATCTTCCAGTCATTGGATACAGTAGCTGATTTAAAGGACAGATTACAAATCACAGTTAATAGTTCCGCAATTTCACATTTGAGTTCTTTCAGAACTCTTGGGTGAATGTCATCTTGTCCCGGTGACTTGTTACTGTTAAGTTTCTCAATTATTCCAAAACCTCCTCAAGTGACACTTCAAATTGTGACAATTCCTCAGATCTTTCACCTACAAAAGACGGCTCAGGTTTGGGAATCTCCCTAACGTCCTCAGCCGTGAACACTGAAGCAAAGAATTCATTTAGTTTCTCTGCGATTACTTTATTGTCTTTAAGTGCTCCTTTTGTATCTCGATCGTCCAGGGGCCCCACTGGTTGTTTAGCAGGCTTTCTGCTTCTGATGTACTTAAAAAACATTTTATTATTATCTTTTGAATTTTTGGCTAACTGTTCTTCAAACTCCTTTTTGGCTTTTCTTATTACATTTTTACATTTAACTTGGCAGTGTTTATGCTCCTTTCTATTTACCTCACTAGAATTTGACTTCCACTTTTTAAAAGATGCCTTTTTATCTCTCACTGCTTCTTTTCCATGGTTGTTAAGCCACGGTGGCTCTTTTTTAGTTCTTTTACTGTGTTTTTTAATTTGGGGTATACATTTAAGTTGAGCCTCTATTATGGTTTCTTTGAAAAGTGTCCCTGCAGCTTGCAGGGATTTCACTCTAGTCACTGTACCTTTTAATTTCTGTTTAACTAACCTCCTCATTTTTGCATAGTTCCCCTGTCATAAATATAAAGGGAAGGGTAAACCCCTTTGAAATCCCTCCTGGCCAGGGGAAAGCTCCTCTCACCTGTAAAGGGTTAAGAAGCTAAAGGTAACCTCGCTGGCACCTGACCAAAATGACCAATGAGGAGACAAGATACTTTCAAAAGCTGGGAGGAGGGAGAGAAACAAAGGGTCTGTGTCTGTCTGTAGTCGTCTTGGCCAGGGACAGAACAGGAATGGAGTCTTAGAACTTTTAGTAAGTAATCTAGCTAGGTATGTGTTAGATTATGATTTCTTTAAATGGCTGAGAAAAGAATTGTGCTGAATAGAATAACTATTTCTGTCTGTGTATCTTTTTTGTAACTTAAGGTTTTGCCTAGAGGGGTTCTCTATGGTTTTGAATCTAATTACCCTGTAAGATATCTACCATCCTGATTTTACAGGGGGGAATTCTTTATTTCTATTTACTTCTATTTTTTTATTAAAAGTCTTCTTGTAAAACACTGAATGCTTTTTCATTGTTCTCAGATCCAAGGGTTTGGGTCTGTGGTCACCTATGCAAATTGGTGAGGCTTTTTATCCAACATTTCCCAGGAAAGGGGGGGTGCAAGTGTTGGGAGGATTGTTCATTGTTCTTGAGATCCAAGGGTCTGGGTCTGTAGTCACCTAGGCAAATTGGTGAGGCTTTTTACCAAACCTTGTCTAGGAAGTGGGGTGCAAGGTTTTGGGAAGTATTTTGGGGGGAAGGACGCGTCCAAACAGCTCTTCCCCAGTAACCAGTATTAGTTTGGTGGTGGTAGCGGCCAGTCCAAGGATAACGGGTGTAATATTTTGTACCTTGGGGAAGTTTTGACCTAAGCTGGTAAAGATAAGCTTAGGAGGTTTTTCATGCAGGTCCCCACATCTGTACCCTAGAGTTCAGAGTGGGGGAGGAACCGTGACATCCCCTTTCTGAAATTAAATGCCACAGTGTTGGGCTGTTGAGGTGTTCTTCCCACCACAGGAATGTTAAATGTTATTATATTATGGTCACTATTTCCAAGCGGTTCTGTTATAGTTACCTCTTGGACCAGATCCTGCGCTCCATGTGGGTTCCTGTACCAGCTGCTCCAAGAAGCAGTCATTTAAAGTATCAAGAAATTTTGTCTCTGCATTTCGTCCTGAGGTGACATGTACCCAGTCAATATGGGGATAATTGAAATCCCCCACTATTATTGAGTTTTTATTTTGATAGCCTCTCTAATCTCCCTTAGCATTTCATTATCACTATCACTGTCCTGGTCAGGTGGTCGACAATAGATCCCTACTGTTATATTCTTATTAGAGCACGGAATTACTATCCATAGAGATTCTATGGAACATGTGGATTCATTTAAGATTTTTATTTCATTTGATTCTATATTTTCTGTCACCCCCCCCCACACCGCATGACCTGTTCTGTCCTTCTGATATATTTTGTACCCCGGAATGATTGTGTCCCATTGATTGTCCTCACTCCACCAGTTTTCTGTGATGCCTATTATATCAATATCCTCCTTTAACACGAGGCACTCTAGTACACCCATCTTATTATTTAGACCTCTAGCATTTCTGTGCAAGCATTTTAAAAACTTGTCACTGCTTATTTTGTCTGCCCTTTTCTGACGTGTCAGATTCATTATGTGAATGTTTCTTATCTGATCTGGCCCATATTTTATCCTCTTCCATCCCCTCCTCCTGACTAAAATCTAGAGAATCTCTATCAATAGACTCTCCTCTAAGAGAAGTCTCTGTCCGATCCACGTGCGCTTCTGCAGCAATCGGCTTTCCCCCATCTCTTAGTTTAACAGCTGCTCTGCAACCTTTTTAATGTGAAGTGCCAGCAGTCTGGATCCACTTTGCGTTAGGTGGAGCCCATCCTTCCTGTATAGGTTCCCCCATCCGAAAAGTTTCCCCAGTTCCTAATAAATCAAAACCTCTCCTCTACACCATTGTCTCATCCACACATTGAGACTCTGAAGACTCTGCCTGCCTACCTGGCCCTGTGCATGGAACTGGAAGCAGAACATAGAGGTCCTGGATTTCAGTCTCTTTCCTAGCAGCCTAAATTTGGCCTCCAGGACGTCTCTCCTACCCTTCCCTACATGTACCACGACCACTGGCTCCTCCCCAGCACTATACTTAAGTTTATCTAGATGCCTTGAGAGATCCGCAACCTTCGCACCAGGCAGGCAAGTCACCATATGTTTCTAATGATCTAGTCTCCCATTACTAACACCTGCCTTTTCCTAATGACTGGAGTTCCCTCCTCCAGGGAGGTAACCTCGGTGCGAGACGATACCCCAACATCAGCTGGAAGGAGGGTCCCAACTATGGGAAGGTTTCCCTCTGTTCCCATTGACTGCTCTCCTTCTCTGGGCCTTTCATCCTCCTTAACAGCGCAGGGGCTGCCTGACCAGAGGTGGGACAAATCTACAGTGTCCCAGAAAGCCTCATCGACATACCTCTCTGCCTCCCTTAGCTCCTCCAGTTCTGCCACCCTGGCCTCCAAAGCCCGTACACAGTCTCTGAGGGCCAGGAGCTCCTTGCACCAAATGCACACATACGCCACCCACCCACAGGGCAGGTAATCATAGAGGCCACACTGAGTGCAATAAACAGGTTAGCCCCCACTCCGCTGCTGGGCTTCTGCCTGCATTTCTCCTACAACTACCTAGGTTAATGATAGGGTTTTTGTTTAAATCAAGAAGTTTTGATTATAGTTTAGTTTAAAGATTTTAGAGAATCGCAAGTGTACCTCGCCCCCTTTCCAAACTCCCTCTCAAAACTCCCTGTTAGTGGTCCCTGGTCGCTTGCTCACCGCTTTATAAAGCCCTGGCCTTCTTGATTGCCCCACCCCCTGACTAAGGCTCAGCCAATGAACAGAAGCTTCTAGAATTCAAACCTTGTTTAGAAGCTCACAGCTTCCAACTGCCGGCCACAGCACACGGTCCTTCAGACAAACAAACAAACAGACAGACAGACAAACACAAGCTCAGCACACAGCAAGTAACCCCCAAACACAAACACACACTACTTACCTCAAGTCACAATTGTGATGAATTTTCATATCACAGTAATTTTCCTAGCAACAGACTAATCTAAATTCAGGATTTAAGGATCAAACAGAGAAAGAGATGAAGAGAAGTTGGTTGTGAAAAGAAATAATAGCACTGTGAATATCTAAATTACTGTCAATTTCTTCTTGCTTTAAAATTCTTTCATCAAATATGCCATGGAATGAAAGTCTCTTTTTGAAACATTGCCAGGAAAAGTAATTAGTTCCTGTTACTGCTGGTCCATAGGTATTTTGCTGAACTCCTGCTGTGCAGGCTAATCCTAATTTTGCAGAGAAAATGGATTTTCCCCCTGATCTTTGAAAGTCATGCAACTCTGCTTTAACATTGTCCATTACCCAGTACCTAATTCCATTCACCATACAGTATTGCAATCAAGTGCTGGACCATGTGTCAAAGGGAATCCACTGAAAATGCTCACAGTGGCCCCAAACATTTAACTAAAGTGATGAGGTTAAAGTAAGGAGAATTTGGAGAATGTCAGAGGAGTGCAGCTTCCTGTGCTAAAATGAGAGGGGAGGTTCCCCTCCTCAGCCTGGTTTGGGTAAACAGGGCTCCTCCACAGCTCCCCCTCTTCCTTGGATGGGGCAGAAAGAGCTGCCCGTCATTGTTAAATCTACTTTAACAACTGTTAAGATGCATGTTCTTCCCTAACTTCATGGGAAGAGGGTAGTATTGATGAAGTATTGGCAAAATTCTGGCACAGAGAAAATTCTGTCCCTCGCTAATGAATGGCTGGAAGGTCAATCAACCAGGAAATAATTTTAAAGCCAAGGAACCATAATCCAAAATTGCAATGTGTGGTGGTGGCGTTTTGGGGGAATTGTTGGGGTTGGATTCCTTTTTTTCCCTGTGGGTAGGCAGTACCATCAATGAGAGCAATAGATGTAATCATTTGTATGTATATGTTCTATTAACCATTTATAACTCTCTTCTTTTATTAATACATTTTTAGGTAGGTTACTAAGGATTGGCTGACTGTGATATTTGGGTAAGATCTGAGATTCATATTGACCTGGGGGTGTGCGTCTGATCCTTTGGGATTAGAAAGAATCTCACATATGGTGACATAGGTTTTCAATAACCTCTCACTATACTAGATTGGGTTGTCTGGATGAGAGCCAAGGGCTGGAATACCTAAAGAGGACTGTGTTTGGCTTCCAGTTAACCAGTGTGGTGCTGCAGAAGCTCTTTTGTTACTGATTTGGTAAATCTAATTATAGAATAAACCACCAGTTTGGGGGGGATTGTCTGCCCTATTTCTTGCAGTCTGCTCTGAGTGTGGCATTCTCAGTGTTGCCCATCCCAGGCACCTGGTCACAATATTATCTCTGTATTTGGCACTGATGTGACATCTGCAGGAATATTGTATCCAGTTCTGGTGTCCACCATTCAATAAGGATGTTGATAAATTGGAGAGGGTGCTGAGAGGAGCCATGAGAATGATTAAAGGATTGTAAAACATGCCTTATAGTGATAGACTCAAGGAGCTCATTTTATTTATCAAAGAGAAGGTGAAGGGGTGACTTCATGACTACCAGTAAGTACGTACCTGGGGAACTGAAATTTTATAATGAAGGTCTTTTCATTCAAAAAGGCAAAGTCATTACAAGATCCAGTGTCAGGAAGAAGCAACATAGTTGTTACTGGGGTATTTAATGCACTGGATGAGGGACACCACGTGGATCTTAAAAGATGCGTTAGGGAGAGGGAGGTATTGATCACTGTAGTAGTCGATATATGTCTATAGGTTTTGTGTCTGTTGTTCTGGCAGGGTCTGGTGCTGCTCTGAGTTGGTGGGTTCTGATCTGTGAGGCGCTTGTGTCTGATGGTGTTGGGCATTGTTTGAAGGCCAGAAAAGGGGGCTGGGAAGGATTTATTTCAGGATACAGTCCCCATCAAATATGGGTTATAATTATTTATGGATTCTGTATGGATTCCTACTTGGAATGGTAGGTGACAGCTAGAGGTGTGCATTGGAGGATGTGGGGGGGGCTTTTGGTTCATTTGTTCTTTGTTTTGAAGAAGGTTCTCTTAGGGGTATTTAGGTGGCCTGTCCCATAATGCGATCTACTTCTCTGGTGGAGTGTCCTTATTTGGTGAAAGCGGTTTTACATTTGTTAAGGTGTGTATCCTGGACTTTCTTCTCTGAGCACATTCTGTGGTATCTGAGGGCCTGACTATAAATAAAAGATTTTTTTGGTGTGTGTGGGATGGTTACTCGTTCTGTGAGGGTAGGTGTTGTAATCTGTGGGTTTTTTGTATATAGTTGTCTGTAGGGTTCCATGGTTGAAACTGGAAGATTGTGGTGTCCAGGAAGCTGATGCTGGTGCGGGAGTATTCTAGAGAGCGTTTGATGGTTGGGTGGTAGTGGGTGAAGTTGTGGTGGAAATCTATGAGGGAGTTTAGGTCACCCATACAGAACATGAAAATATTGCTGTATCTTGGGCTTATCATTGGTTTTGTGGTGCATTTTTCCAGAAATTCTTCCTCGGGTGGCCCATGAAGAGATTGGCATAGTGGGGAGACATCGTAGTACCTATGGCTGTTCCCATGGTTTGGACAAAGTGCTTGTTATTGAATATAAAATGAAATTGTTATGGATGAGAATGAAATGAATGAGTTTAGCCATGTGTTTGGGGAGTGGGGGGGAATATCTGAGCACTGTCCAGGCTGAATAAAAATCAATGTTGTTGTTTTTTTAAAGAAAAAAAATCAGATTTTTTATTTAAATTGGAATTTTTTTATAAAATGATTTTGAGGAAAAACCCTATCTAAAGATAGTTTTAATTAAGATATCTCATCATGGAATAGGGATTATAAATTCTAATTTTATAGTATGAGACAATATATTCATGTAATGTTTAAGAAAAGTTTTGTAAATGAGTTCCAATAGTTCATGGATTAGGGACTCAATCTTATGAGGTTCCAGGGGCTTCTGTATAGATTCTTTAGGTTAATCTTTCTATCTACCCAGTGGGACTCAGTGCTCAGTCTAGAAGATACCATCAGAAATGCTTAGTTTTTGCAGTTCTCAAACTGTGAATTTGTATCTCCAGAGAGAACATGCTTGTTAACAGCAAAAATGTTCTAAAATAAAATAAAATAAATAAATATAGAGGTGGGAAATAATAGACCTCAACCCTATTGTCCCTCTGCAAATTTGTGTACACAGAGTCAATCCCTTACCTCTCTTTAAAAGTGCAAAGTTTCAAAAAGCTCAATGAATAGAAGATTGTTGGGGGCAAAATAGATAGACAAGGAGAAGAAGTCTGGAGATAAATGTGAGAAGGGAGGGACAGGCCATAGAAACAAAAGTGAAACTGTTTGAGCAGCATATTCTAGAAGTCTTTGAGGTCTTTCTGAGTGTAGCCTTCATTGATTTGAGATCTACCATACCATTCTCTCACTAGAAGGGAAAACCTGTAATGGCAGCAGGCCGTAAAAGAGACCCAGTTTGGGAATATTTTAATGAAGTTCCTCCACCTGTGGGTAAGACAGGCATGCGTTCAAAATGCAAACAGTGCAACAAAGAAATGCAAGACCTGGTTGCCCGACTGAAACATCTTCATGAGAAGTGTTCCTTCTCAGGAGGAAGCCGCATTGAAGATCATGAAAGGAACATATCTGAATAATGCAGAATCTTCAGGTTGGTACACTTTTATTTCATACTTCTTTCTTGAGGACTGCCTGTCTTCCTTCTGCTATTCTTGAATTCTCATGTTTGAGCAAAAAATATAGTTGTTAATCTGTGGTACTATCATTTTAGATGCAGTTGTGATAAATTTCAGAGTAACAGCCGTGTTAGTCTGTATTCGCAAAAAGAAAAGGAGTACTTGTGGCACCTTAGAGACTAACCAATTTATTTGAGCATAAGCTTTCATCAGCTACAGCTCACTTCATCGGATGCACACTGTGGAAAATACAGAAGATGTTTTTATACACAAAAACCATGAAAATATGGGTGTTTATCACTACAAAAGGTTTTCTCTCCCCCCACCCCACTCTCCTGCTGGTAATAGCTTATGTAAGTGATCACTCCCCTTAAAATGTGTATGATAATCAAGGTGAGAGAATTTTCTAGTTCTCCATGTTAATATAGTATCAGGTTCCGTCGTGGAGCAGCCAATTCAGCTTGTTGGGGTATTATTGATAAATTGTGGGGTGTTGTGCAGTGTCCATGTGGTGGGACCTGGTGGCATGGTTTAGCCTGGAGGTGAAGTTCCATGGGTTGTGGAGGAGTTGTAGTTGGTTCTACTTTTTGTATTTGATGGCTGTCATTACTGCAAACAACAACAACGTAATGCAATGTAAAATGGTTGGTTTTGGTTTCAACAGCAAAGTAATTAATATACGAAAGCAGGTATTTTACATTCAGCGTAAACACTACTGCAACCGGACATTATCATCACCAACAAGGACCAGACAATCATCATGGTGGATGTCTCAGTGCCCTTCGAGAACAGGACTCCTGGCCTTCCACGATGCCCGAGCTTGAAAGGTAGAGAAATATGCCCCTCTGAACGAAACCTTGAGAGCTAAGGGTTACCAGGTTCAGACACGCACTGATCATCGGAGCCTTGGGCGCACAGGACACTAGTAATGAGAGAAGGCGGAATTGGTCAACACTGTGCTCTGCTGACATGGCAACTCAGGGTGTTGGACACCATCAAGTGGTCGAGGGACATCTACATAGAACACATCATCGGATGTCGGCAATACCAGGAGGGATGAGCTGGAGTGCCGATGAGAAGCGCAGTCAGGCAAGTAACTGAAATACTTTCCTCGTGGATTGTATTTTCTAAATGGACAACCTACCTAATTCTCAATTATTGAGGGACAATCTCCACTCTGATATATTTTGCTTTCCACAACCAAATCTCTGTATAACTTTTCATGAGTGATGTACCCAAGTATTCGGATTCTAGTATCTAAACTGTATTGTGAAATCTATTCACCTAAATTTGGGTTATTGCTGATTATGTGCTCTATGTATCATATGACTTTAAAAACAAACTTTGTATTTGTGGGTAATCTAAGAACTATACCCAGATGTATGAACACTTTTCTCAACCTATTATATAATTTTTTTAACTTTAGCTTTAATAAAAATTTTAAAACCATCTCACAGAATTGGACCCATTATGGATCTGATTCTGCAAGCAAAATTCCCAGTGAAGTCAATAGGAGTTTTGTGTCCCTAAAGACTACAGAATTAAGTCAGATGTTAGTAAATGTCAATGGCTCCTATTAGGTTATATGTAGTGTACATAATTTATCACCCATTATAAAAGCTCCTTTATAATTTTTAAACATTACATATTTTGACATCAAATGTTTCACAAGTAGAGCAAAAATACCTAAGAAAAACCCTTTGCTTTTGTTTTTTGACATTTGCATCACTTATTCTTTGTTTTGTAATCCTTACCCACATGCGAAGTCCTAACTGTTTCAATGAGAATACTTGAGTAGGAATTCTCATGTGAATAAAGGTTTGTAGGATTGGGCCTTCAATTTATAACAAATTTGAGCTTGTGCAAAATGAGATGTTACTTCTGGAGTATTCATAGCCTTAGCACTCTGGCATAATTGCCTTACAAACCTTTAAACCTTAGCACTCATAATCGCCTTACAAACCTTTAAACAAAAGGGTGGCCTTTGGACAAGAGGCATTTTTACTTAGCCTCTGGCAAACTAGGTGTCATAGCATCACTGTTTGCTAGCTATTCAAACCTTCATATCAAAACATATCCCTTATAACGTGAGACCTGAATACTGAATGGTCAAATAAAAATGAGTTAGGATAACCTGAGCCCTAATTTCTCTGGTGCATATGTTTTATAATAGCTTAAATAGTTTTGAACCCTATGAAAGATTTGAGGGTTGTTTTTCAATTCAAACCTTCAAGTTGTCTAGAGTATATGCATTCAAATTATATTTTTGTCTTTTAAAACAAATCCTTGTAGCATTACACAATAGAATGTTGTATTAAATTTAGGGCTGTCGATTAATCGCAGTTAACTCATGATTAACGCAAAAAAACTAATTGCAGTTTTAATTGCACTGGTAAACAACAGAATACCAGTGACGAACCACAGCCACTGGGAGCTGGAGGGATCCATGCCTGTGGACAGTCAACATCAGCAAAATGTCTCACAGGCCTGGCCCGCAATCAGATTACCCTGATGGAGTGCATGCAGCCTGTAGGTTGCCCACCACTGAGGTAGACCCTGCTGATGCACATTAAGTTCCCTACTGCACTCCCCTAAATTGCATTTTTAATGTAATATGGACAAGAACACGCATTGTTACACTAGATAAGCCAATTGATAAAGCTTCCCCATAAAACATTTCATATGGTTTCTTCAGGAATGGATTTAATAGTGGGCAAGGTGAAGCCTTTGGATTCTTCTTTCACTTTTAAGAGATTCAACAACCTACCTGCCATTTTCAGCCCAAAGGATTGCAGGACTTTCCTGTCTACCCTTGCAGGGGCCTCCTCACCCTCACTCTACCCCATCTACTCCCCACTGAGTCTTGTCACTGAAGGTCCAAGTTACCAACAGTGCTTTTATCCTTCAAGCTGTGGACTTTACATGTTTGTGCATCATCTGGCACAAATAACCACTCTTTGAAGAACACCGTCAATTTAAAAAAAAATGAAACTAAACTTAGTCACTTGTTATACCTTGCACTTTGTCTTCAGACAGGAACTGCAAGCATTATTTGTGTAGAACTTTATCACCCTCAAGCACCATTTTTACCTCTATACATTCAATGTACTACAACAGTCAAATGCTAACAGAGCAAATATTGGCTAATCACTGGTACTTCTAGAACAGGGTCTCTATTTAAGGCCTTATCTACATGGGAAAGGTTCAGTATAACCTAAAGGTGTGAATTTAAAAGTGATGGCGTTCTACAAAAAACACCTCCCCGCTGTGGCCACTTATAGTACTAAAAGCTGAAGGGTGGGTTGTTTTGTTTAGCTTGTTACTGGAGAAAGGATTTATGCTAAACCAATGTCACTCATACGGTATCAACACAGGGGAGTTCAGAGTGATATAACTGGTAACTCATGAAAGCAAGGCCTTAATAAAAGAATAGACAGCACAGAAAGACAATCTGTCTACCCCAAACTTAAAACTGTTGGTTTAAAAAGATAAACTTTATATCCAGAACTGTAATGAAATGCATTTCTGTATCCACCCTGTGCTAGATAAAACAGATGTGCTGAAGCTTTATTTTAGCTTCTGCCTATGTCCAGCCTACATGTGATCATGGTGTATGCTCTACTAAATAGCTGAATTAACAGATTCCCCTTCATCTCATGTGAAAAGGGTTATCATTTTGGAAACACTTGTGCAGGAGAGAGGAGACAATGCAGCTCCTAGCTGCACACAGTACTATACCTCCCCTTCCTGCACTAGAAAGACAAACCAATACTTCAATTTGGAACTAAAAATAAAGGAGCGTGGCCATTACCATCCAGTTCCCAAAATAAGAGCTCCATAAATGTTATCGGGTTCTACCTCCCAAAACTCAAACTATTTGCTTTTTCTGTTGCAAGCAAACAGTATGATATTCTCAAGTTAGAAACAAACCAAGAGCAGCACAATCCACTCTGCCAGTCAAGTTAACAGTAGTTTTAAATTGTTGCCCTAGCATTTCATCACTCTGCCCAAGTCTTCTACACTAGGGTTTTACATACTTTACTCTTCCAGGATAGAAACATAAACATTATTAAAAGGAGATCTGGACAGAAAACAAAATACGTTTTTGCTTGTTGTGGAAATGGGTAAGTTTATGTAAACTACTAATAGGGGAGAAGCATTTCAGCAAAAAGTTATTTCATCTCTCCCAGACTCCCTGCAGTGTTGTATTCTGTTGCTGTATACATTCAAGCATTTAGGAGATGAAGTTTCACTTTGCTGTTAGTACAATGGTCAAAATAGAAGAGGCAACACAACTATATACCTGTAAGGGGGAGAAAAGAGTGAAAGCAACAAAAGGAGGGGAAACCAGAGGAAGAGAAGATATGCAGCACACAAGATGGGGTGAGGTTTAGAGAACCCAACAGTGCCCAGAGGAAACAGAGACAAGAGCAAACAAGCTACTAGAGAAAATAATAAGTGTATCCCACTTAGTAATTCAGGGCCAAGAAGCATCAAATTACTTACTGAAAAAGGTGGCTGTGTTGCACATTTTACTAGCACAATACATTCAAGACTCAAATTAATCCCTTGGAGCACCATCAAATCTACAGGTTTGAAATTTGGTAAGCAAATGCCTGGAACGCAGGATGGGGAAATAGCTGCAGTTATGGAAGCCACGATTCATGCTCTAGAAACAAATGCACCTAAAAACCCTGTGAACACACATTACTATAGTTGTATAGAAACAAGGAGTCCGGTGGCACCTTAAAGACTAACAGATTTATATGGGCATAAGCTTTTGTGGGTAAAAATCCCGCTTCTTCAGATGCATGGAGTGAAAATTACAGATGCAGGCATTATTATACTGATCTAGAATGCCTTCATCTGTAATTTTCACTTCATGCATCTGAAGAAGTGGGTTTCTTACCCACAAAAGCTTATGCCCAAATAAATCTGTTAGTCTTTAAGGTGCCACCAGACTCCTCACAGTTTTTGTGGATACGGACTAACACGGCTACCCCTCTGATACTTGACACCATGTATAGTTATATAGGTGACTAGTCCCTGGTTTGTCTACCGAGCCATTAGAGGCAGATCACCAGGAACAACATTTGAAATCACTCAAAGCATTTTTATTTCACATACAAATAAAAAATCCGTATAGCTAAACAAAGTGTGGCATGAGGTTGCAAACAGTGCTACCCCACAGGAAAGGGCTCGCGGCCGAGTCCCTCGAGTCCCCTCAGGAGCAGCGGGCCCCGCACTGGCTGGTCGCGAAGACATGTGCTTTCCTCGTAGTTAGGCCCCATCTCGGGAAGCGGCGGGTCCAGGTTCCCCCGCCCGGGGTCTGGCACAGTCCCGGCTCCCTTCCGGGCCACGGCCGCTGCTAGAGGCGGGGCGGCGAAGCAATACGTTTGCCTGGCTCACTCGCGGCCGAGAGCGGGAAGAAACAGCAGGGTCCAGCACGGCGAGCCCAGGCTCCCACCCCCGGCGGTGTCGAGACGGCAGCTTCTCGCTCCTCCCGAGAGCCGCCCCCGCCCCGAATCCATCCCGGCTTCGCTCCCCTGCGGGCGGGGCGAGTTCTCGGGAAACCGGGTCGGGTCCAAAAGTTTGGGGGGCGGGACGGAGAGGGGGGCTCCCCTGGAAGGGCAGAGGGAGGGGCGGCGCTAGGACTCCTCCGGCTTGTCGGCGGGCGGGCCGCAGGGCTGCAGCATCTTCTCCATGAGGTTGAAGCGCACGCGCGCCTTGCTCTCGTTCTCGGCGATGGCGAAGTAGTTGAGCAGGTCGAAGTGGCCCATGTAGGAGCAGTACGAGTCGCGGTGCTGGTTCACCAGCCACTCCCACTTGGTGGTGTCCGCGTGGCCCGTGCCGATGTACTTGGACTGCAGGTGCTCCAGCTGGCTGTGGATGGTGTAACGATCCGTCATGGCGGCGCTGGCAGCCGACCGGCCCAACACCACCGAGCCCCAGACGCTTCCAGACTTCACCCGGCTCAGGCACAAAATGGCGACCGGAAGTGACGTTTGGGAGGAAATGGGTAGTTGTACCCCCGCTCCCGACCCTTTCTTCCCTCAAGCGACACTACGTCGATGAGTCACAAAACCTCGCATTCTGAGGAGAAAAACGAAACTGTCGCCCAGGGGCATGATGGGATCGCGCCCGGCTGAGAAATGAGGTAAATTCACCCGTCTCTGGGGGGCGCATGCGCTGATTGCACTTGCACGGCCCCAATTGCATGCTGGGAGCTGTAGTCCCTGGGCTTGCGAAGAGCGCGGGTGGGGGGGTCGATTCTGTTGCCGGGCGGTAGCTGCGTCTTTCTTTTCACAAACAGCCCGCGCGCGCGAGCCGCGCTGACCCCCCGGCTGCGCGCTCTCGGGGAGCCTCGTGCAGCGCTCGCTGGCGCCGGGGTCTGAGCCCAGCTCGGGCACGTCGTGGCTGTTAAACGGGCACGGCGGGAGCGGGGCGCTGCCCGCCCGGGCCAGGACCGGCCACCCGGCCCCTCGCTTCGTTCCTGGGCAGCCCCGAGGCCGGGGCGTGTCTGTAACGGGGGTTTAACTGGGTTCGGCCCAGCCCCCGTTGGCCGGCCCAACGGGCTCCCCGCAGCCAGGTGCGCCCAGTGCTTCGGTGCAGCGGGGACTGGGGCAGGGCGCGCCGGCAGCCCCCGTGCGACATTCCCGCCCCGGCTCTGCTCAAAGCGCCTCCGTCCGGAGCCTGGGCGGCGTGCCTGAGCCCTGCCCCCTGGGCCCGCAGAGCTAAGCAGAGTCCCTGCAGCGGGAGTGCTGCTGCTCGCAGAGTGGCATAGCGGCCGAGGGGGACATGGGGAGTGCTTTCCCGGTTGCTTGTGGCGTGCATCGGTCTGCTGCTGTGCACGTGTCTGTCGCCTTACTCGCCTCTTGGGGTTACGAGCACAGAATGGCGTCGTGCCTCTGAACAGAGGAAATGGTTAGAAAACGGAACACTTTAGAAACGAGGTTTTACTTCCCTCTAGGTGCACCGCAGCCTGGCTATTTGCGGTACAGTTCTGTCTCTTCAATGTGAGGCTTCCTGGGGTGCTTATTTCTAAAGCAGGAATGAGATTCTGTTTATATAAAGGGTTCAGAGTAGCAGCCAGTGTTAGTCTGTATTCGCAAAAAGAAAAGGAGTACTTGTGGCACCTTAGAGACTAACCAGTTTATTTGAGCATAAGTCTCTAAGGTGCCACAAGTACTCCTTTTCTTTTTGTTTATATAAAGATAACCTCAGGAGCTGGAATAGGCTGTGGGAGAAAAACCACACCCATTACACAACTGTGTTTAAATAGTTTGCCTGAGAAAAGTAGACAGATGGGTTTTTTGTTTGAGGGGAGGGGATTTTTTTGGATTTTTTTTTTTTTTGAGGACCCATGATTGTGGAATTATATGCAATTCCCAGATACTCTCTAGCCTGGTTTTATAATATGGTGCTTATCTGGTTCCCAGACAGGTGAATTATGTAATAACTGCATTATCAAATCCACATCTCCACTTCAGAAAACTACTTGATGCTTGAGTTTACACCTATGAAGATCAAGGAGAGCTTTGTTATTGACTTGAAAGAGAATTGAGATGTGGTTTGGGTATATGAGATCCTGAATTACTGACATTAATCTTCATATATTTCACAATAATAATTTATTAAAGGTATTGGCCTATACTTGTAACTGTCAGTTGGCTCACTATTAGAATTTTCAATTAAAGTAATTAACGCTTCAGTAAATGATTTTTATACAAGAATGATTATGAATATTGAATAATTAAGGGCCTACAGTTTCTCCATACTTGGATTCTCTGAAGTAACTGGTGTTTTTATTTGCAAAAATACGTTGATGTAAACAATAAAAACACTTGGAAATAGTGTTTCTTATTTGCTGAAATTCGTAAAGAGTAAAAACTGTATCATTCCAAGTTGTTAGGAGATGCCCAGTAACCAGAAGAAATCTACACTTGCAGTGACTCTAACTGGCCACTGGGTGTCAGAGTTGTCCTGTACTTGAATACAATAATAATCAGTATGAGTGGTTGCTGCTGCAAAAGTCAGTGGGACTGTTCTCATGTGAGACAGCTAGTTCAATGGAGAAAGATAGACACTGTGATTTTCTACCTCGGGGTTTTACCTGATCTTTTAAGCCTCCCATTGGTCCTGCATGTAACAGGAGAGCCCACACATGCTATGTTAATACAATTCAATCATAGGGACAAATCAATCCAGAAAGAAGGGCATTGTTATATGAGCATTGTTATATTTGACATGCATCTGGAAACATTACAAAACGCACTTTGCTAATTTTCTGACACTTACTAGAAATCACGGCATCCCTCACTATTTTGGTTTGTTGTCCTGCTGCTACAGTATCACAGAGATCTCCCTGACAATAAATTGCTTGAGATTTTTCCAGGGACCAGCCTGAACAGAATGGAAATATGTGAGAATAATGTGGGGCTAAGGTAGGAAAGAATTCTCATTCCTGGATGGAAAATACATTGCATGGGAAGAGATTATGCATTTTTCTTATAAGCAGGCCTCTCTGGCTCCTAACAGGATTCTTTGACAATTACTTGCACAGATTCTATCGACTCTGTCATGCTAGGCTAATAAAACCTCTCTCTTGTTAATTCTGTGGGTTTTTTTCCACCAGATGTCCCATGGTGTCATATACATTGTACAAACCTTATTATATGCACATAATTGGACAAGTACTTTGATGACTTACAACTCATGTAACTGTAGAATGTGCATAAATTGGCCCAGTAAGTATCAGCTGGAAGATCTTTTCTTCTTTACTGAACAATCCTATGTAAAGCTTTTTCCACAAACTGGACCTCTCCTTCCCTCTCTCCCCATTTCTCATCCTTGCTATCCAAATTGTGATTCTTTTCCAATAAGTGAATTACTCATAATATATCTTAGCATAAAAACAAGGAAGCCATGGTAAAAAAATTTAAATAATTTCCTAGAAATTTTGCTTTATTTAATGTTTTGAATCTGATTTAATGGTGTAGGAAAAAAAAAACACTTTTCACAGAACAGGATTGTGCCACTGGATCCTAGCCAAAGCTGTACATAGTAAGAAAATGATAAAAACGAGATAAAAGCAACAAAATACCATATCCTACCACTTCAAGGCATATGCTTCAAGTATGTGTCTGGCTTTTTAAATCAACCTGCAACTAAAATGTTTTATCCTTTTTCTAAATCTAGCATCCATTCCCAAAATTACATTTGCCTGAGGCCCAGGGCAAGCACTATCCAGAACTGGGCCAGTGACATGTTTGATATTTAGCAATGCATCCCGACTAGCGACAGAAACTTTGTACAGAGGAATGGAGAGATTCCCAGTTTATAACCTTGGAAGGGCCTGAAATATTAGATTTAAAAATTATGAGCTTTTTAAAGGAAATTTGTAGAGAGGTTTAACACATTATTTCAATTTTTAATTCTCCTCTGCAACGTGTATTGCTAGATGTACACTTCTGCCATTATCAAAACTGAAGCATTTTTAAAGTAGTTTTTCTATAACATATGTGGCATGTATATGATGGCATAGTAGGGGATAAAGGACCTGAGCCTGCAGGCTGCCTTCCACGGGCCCCTACACCAATGCTGAGCCCCATTGACCTCACTATGGCTCTACATAGAAGGATCCGCTCAGATGGAGCAGTTTACAAGGCAGGCTAAAGGTTGTCTGCGATGATCTGGGTAATGAAGTCATAGTTTCACATTGTGACTAATATAGTTAGTAATACACTCTCATAGTGATGACACCTTTATTCCAGTTCCCAGCATTAGGTCATACATATGTAATGGATTATGTAATAATAATAAATACCCTAGATCAATATTTAACACTAGGTTAGTTTAGTTTAATTTAGAAAGTGATTGATAATTTATTCCATAGTATTCAGGAGCATTTAAAGGAAGTTTCACACTAGAGTTTCACTAGCACAGCATCTATGGACAAAAGCTTGAAATAGAGCAATTTAAGAAACATGGGACAAACAGAGAGAGCATCTGTTTAAAGAACACATCAAAAGTCTCAGAAAGAGATAACTATCACTTGATATTTGGAGAGGAGCTCTCTATTCCAAAGCCTTTATTTTGAAAATAAAAGCCTCTCTAATGTGCTGAGTTTCTGCTAAAGCTAAAAATAGAGCAGACAGTCTCAGGTGAATTTAAACTGTTTATAATTACTGCAGGATAATTTTTAAAAATTCACAAAGTTATGTTCTTTTTCATGCATTTTGGTAAATAAAATGGATCTTAAAATCAAGAATCAGTAATCAGCAGTTATGTAGGCAGCTGTGCTCTGATTTCTCCTTTCCCTCATCCTTCTCACCTTTCTTCCAGGACCTTTTTATGTCATTCATCCCAGGTAAAGTATCACAGCTAATACAGAGCTGAGGGAGACAACAGTCTGTCCTGAATAAGTGGGCTTGTATGGTAGCATAAACACATTTGAATCACCCTTAACAGAAAACCCCACTTTAACTTTTTATGGTCAGCCTAAGATAGAAGGAGCTGATCAGAACAATGACCAATATTCTGTATCCACTACAATTTTTCTGTGTAGTAGGGCAAGTTAGGACAGAGAAAAAGACAACTCTCATTCTCCCTTCTTTGTCTGACCCTTCAAAACTGCTTAATATAGCAGTCTTCATTTTCATGTTTTTAAATATGTATTTATGTTTTTAAAGAAACTATTTTAAAATTACTTTCCACAAAGAAGCCTATCTATTTAAAAAACGCTAATATTTATCATTTGAATTAGATACTAGAACAGTGGTGTCATAATCCTTATCTTAACAGAACTCTAACGTTTCTATTACGCACAAGTCTAAAACTCATCTGTAAACACACTGAGTCAATAGATAAATTTGAGAAAGTACAAAAAATACTTTCAGTAGAAGTGCGGAGATGTTGATATCTCTGAATCGCTAACATGACTGACCAAAATGGTTCATTTGATGCTGTCGTAAATGCAGTGTACTAATTTGTTTTATGGAGTTTTGATCTGAGGATTACTGACATGACAGACAATAATGGATACACAGAAATCATTGTGGTTGATCATGGCAATAGATATTTAGGAAAGTTTAAACTAAGGATAAGTTGAACAATACAATAGAGCTGGTTCATCTTTGTGTTACTGGGTTCTGGGGTATCGATAACAGAAGAGACTGTTAACCAGACCAGTGTTTCTCAACCTTCTCAGGTTGGCAATCTCTTATTCAAAAGCAAAAGTGTTCATTACCCCCTTACGTTTTTAGCTTACTTTTATAGTAAATGTATCAATGATAACAATAAGCCTGTATAAGTTAATACATACCTACACACACACACACTAACTACATTGAAAGAACATTTTTAAGGTTGAAACGTCAAGCACTCAAAAGTTAGGATATGCCAAAATTAAAGTTGTTTGTGGAACTTTAGTTTGGCCTCCCCTTTGCTTTATGTATCAGGCAGGTTCCTTGTCTATGCTACATGGGCCCCTCCAGGCAACATTTGAGAGCACAGGAGAGACAGTCTCCCTGCTGTCAGTTGAAGTGCCTGAACCCAGACCTGGCACGGCCAGTAGCGGACCAGAGCTGCAATTGCTGGGAAAATCCTGCTCGGTCCCAGGCTGGATTGAGCAAACAGCATCTTCAGAGATTTCAGTAGCTACAATCTCTGAAGTCTCTACTGAGCATATGTGATCTGCAATTTTTGCAAAGGCTCTTAAATTGGCCAAGTTTGAGTGAATTATTGTAGGGGACAGCACAAGTCACCTGGCTGCCAAATTTCACTCCCTTGCTCCAAAGCTGGGGGCTCTAGAGCTGTTCAAAGAAAAGGTCACCAGATTTTTTTTACCATTAGTAAAGCAAACGTATTTTTTTCCTAATCTCATTCTTGGAAATGGCTATTCTGTTTTGGCTGAAACTTTCCAAAAATTTCAGCCTGAGGAAGACACCCAGCATAGAAAATTTCATGGTTAAACTATGGCAGAGTTATAAGCAATTGAAAACAGGGTTTTATAATGTGAAGTGTCAGGCAACCTTAATAATAGGCAGTGCGAGCAGCCCTGCCTATAGTTTTTGTGTGCACTTTGAGAGCTTGTCAGAGAATACCTGACTTTAAAGGGTAAGGACGGGCAGGGAGTGGGGTAGTGAGGATTTCTATGCTTTAGATCAGCAGTTCTCAAACTGTGGGTTGGAACCACAAAGTGGATTGCGACTCTGTTTTAATGGGGTCACCAGGGCTGGAGTTAGACTTGCTGGGGTGTGGGGCTGAAGCCCGACCCCACCACCTGGGACCAAAGCCCAAGTCCAAAGGCTTCAGCCCTGGGTGGCAGGGCTCAGGTTACAGGCCCTCCTGTCTGGGACTGAAGGACTCCGGCTTTGCACTTCCCTCTCCCCCACCCCTCCCTGGGTGGCGGGACTGGGGCGGGCTCAGGCTTCGATCCCCCCTCCTGGGCTTCTGTAGTAATTTGAGAACCCCTGCTTTAGATTGTAATAATAATTTCAGTCCTGTTAGGGGTCATGACCCATCGGTTGAGAAACACTGCACTAGACTATATGGTACAGACTACTGTACAAAGTATTGCCAACCCCAAACATTCAAAATTCATCATTCAGACCCTAACAATCGTAAATTGGGTTAAAAATAATGAGATTTAAAACAATTGCGATTCTTTTTGTCTTCTGTATTTTAAGCCATTAGATTTCACTGAATCACATTTGTTTTTCTCCTCTACCATGAGGGCTAGAAACTTACATTTTAAAAAAATACATAAGCTGAGAGTCTCATTTATTCAGATGACTCCAAGAGCTCAAGCTTTAAGAAAAACACCAATTATTGTGAGTGTTGGCAACGCTGTCGTAAGACTTATGGGCAGACTGCCTTCTATAGTGCGCATACACTACCAGTAAGGCAGTCAAAAAATCCATGTGAAAAATAGTTTCCTTGCATATTCATGTACAGCAGCTGCTTCATCCACCTTGGTATTTAAGCCATTTTATGGCTTGGGAAAAGCCCCTACAGAACTGATTCATGGTGATTGTAAACTATCATTTTTCTTGTGTGTTCTTTCCCTTTTCCCCAACTTTGTCTGTCTTACTCATTTTGATTGCAATCTCTCAGGGACAAGGACTGGCTCTAATTCTGTTTTGTACAGAGCCTACCACAATGAGGCCCCAACTGCAATAAAAATAATAATGTGGATATTGGTAAAATTTACTTCTGTGCAGAGGGCCAGCACAGGCATCTGTCAACACTACCAAGATACTTTAAATTTTTTAATAGGGAGAAGGAAGTAATGGAAAATTATCACAAGCATCTTCCTAGGTTGTTCTCCAGTGTTCTACTCCAGATAGGGCCTAAACATGTGGTCACTATTCACTAGGGCAGGGATGGGCAAACTATGGCCCGCGGGCTGGATCTGGCCCATCAGAGCTTTGGATCCGGCCTGCAGGATTGCCAGTCCCGTGCCACTCCCGGAAGCGGCCGGCACCGTGGACCCTGGGAGTGGGGAGGGGCAGAGGGCTCCGCGCACTGTCCTCGCTTGCAGGCACTGCCCCCTGCAACTCCCATTGGCCGGGAACAGGGAACCGTGGCCAATGGGAGCTTTGGGGGAGGTACCCTCAGGCGAGGGCAGTGTGCGGAGCCCTCTGCCTGCACCCCAATCTCTTGCCCTGAGCCCCTTCCAGCACACCGCACCCCCTCCCACACTCCGCACTCCCTCCTGCACCCCAACCCCCGCCCCAGCCCTACATTCATGGCCCTGCATGCAATTTCCCCATCCAGATGTGGCCCTTGGCCAAAAAGTTTGCCCACCCCTGCACTAGGGGCTCAGTATCACAAGATGCTGAGCTCACTGGCCCCAATCGACTACACTCAGCACTTTGCAGGATCAGACTCTAATTGTAAAGAAGGTTGAAATGTTATTTCACGATATGCCGGAAGCAAAATCACTATTGCAAGAACAGAATGATTGCTATTCCAATTGACACTCACACATGATATAACATTGACATTTGAATCCATGTGGCACACTAAAAGGTGTGAAATTATTTCCTGCCTTTTGGGGAGAAAACACAAAGACAAAGAACTTACTTTCAGGCTGGTCTTTACAGACATATGCCACTCACTCTATATAACCAAGGGACAAGCGCACATCAGCAGCAGTAGGCAATGGCTGTATAAAAGTAAATTTAATCCATATATGACATACAGCACAAGCATTGATCAGTCCAATCAAATTCTGTTACAGTTCCTTTCTTTCCATACATAACCATTACAATTATTTTTTGGGCAGGGGGCAGGTGAGGAGGTTACCATTCTCTAAAAAAGTATTTGTCCTGTTCTATGCTAGTTAACTTCTCAGTTACATCAGCCACGGTTGTTTCCATACCTTGGCTCCCTTGTACATGCATCACTGTTAAAAGGTTCTCTCTGAATGACTCTTTACTGCAGAATTAATTTATATTGTAAATGGAGAATGGAATCTTGCACAGATTTCTGAGTCATAAACTTACTTACATAATTTAAAATAATAAAACAAGCTAGTCCAGTGACTCAGCTGAATATCACATTCTTTCACACATGCACACACACCTGTAACCTGGAGTGGAGATCAGATTTAATTACAACATGAACCATTGCAGTGACACGTCTACTTCAGATATGCTCTTCTGTCCAAATTTCTGCTAAACAAGGCATGATTTGTGGCTTTAGGTACACAGTATGATCATGCAGTGAGGAAAATAGGACTTGTTATACTGGATCAGACCTGTGGTCCTTCTTGTCTGGTTTCCAACAATGACCAGCACTAGATGTTTCAGAGGAAGGTGCAAGAAGCAACCCCATGTTCCCTGTGTCCCTGAACTTCCAACTGCTAGAAGTTGGGACTGGATGACAGGGAATAAATCACTTGAAATTGCCCTGTCCTGTTCATTCCCTCTGAAGCATCTGGCATTGGCCACTGTTGGAGACAGGATACAGGGCTAGATGGACCATTGGTCTGACCTAGTATGGCCATTCTAATGTTCTAAGCCTTGCAATAGGCAGATATGGGATAATCTGGCCCTCAAATTTATCAAATATAGATTGTGATTACTAAACTACCCTAAGCATTTGCTTTTTCAATAAGATTCTGTTACATATTAGCTGAGAAAAAAAAATGAGGAGTCCTTGTGGCACCTTAGAGACTAACACATTTATTTGGGCATAAGTTTTTGTGGGCTAGAACCCACTTCATCAGATGTAATGTTTCATGGTGACTCTTTGTAGAAAGAAAATGGTAATTGGAAAATGTCTTTAATAAACCCTACCCACCTGTCATTTGCATTTGTTTGCTGCATTTTTGGACTTTCTGAACAGGAGTAGGAATACTACACTTATATTCCATTAGAAAAGAGTAAATGTAAAAGGGCACAAACAGAATCATGATATGTTCACTCATAAGTAAGATCTAGAAAATGGGATGGAATCTCTGAATTGGCATAAAGTTTTTAAATGATAGGATGGAAACCGAGAGCCAAATTCTTCCCTAAGATACATGAGGTCAACTTCCATTGATTTTAGTAGGAGTTGGTATGAATAAATTCTGAAAGCAGAATTTAGCTTTTAATTCAGAAGATCTGGAGGGCAAAGGAAAATTAGGGAGAAACTTCTTTGCACTAAGCAAAATTAGTATGTGGAATGCTTCTCCAAACAAAGAAATAATAGCAACTAAAGTATGATTAAAGAGTCATGGAGCCTTACATCTAGCAAAATACTTATGAAGGGTAACCACCAGCCAGGCAATTACACATCACTTCCTTATAATGCAAATGAATAACTTTAATAGTACTTTTCATCCAATGATCTCAAAATGCTTTACAAACATTAGTTCATTAACACTCCCAACCCCTTTGTGAGGCAGGGAAGTATTATTAGTCCTGTTTTATGGAGTAGGAAACTGAGGTAGAGAGCATTTGAGGTAGAGAGCATGACTTGCCCAAAATGAGTTACTGGCAAGATCAGGCATAGAACCCAGATCGTCTGATTCCCATTCTCCTGCGCTAATCTGACGATCTTCCCCAGTCTAGCCCATCTATTTTCTTGTGAGTTACAAAAGCTAATTACCCAAGCACAGTACATAATGTCCAGATAAGCTTTGCTTATGACTACAAGCAAAAATATGACCACAAAATATAACTGCTTGCTGTTTGTAAATTAGCCCTATGGAAAATTTCATTATCAGTTAAGATTCTGTTTCCTCCTACATTCTCAAGTAGTCATGAAGCTGAACCCACACTGCCACTGATGCATTTCTTATACTTCACACTTTTAAGCATTACAGTGTCTTTGCAACCTAAGCTAGGTCTGCAAAGCCAGTCAAGTGTTTAACCCCAGTAAGTTCTAACACTTCTACAGCAAAATGAGAAACTGTCACTTCCTTGTCAGAACCTCAATTAGTCAGCATCAAGTCCATATGAATACACTTTTAAAGCAGTATCATCAATGTCCCTTGTACACACAACACATATATGTCTTAAAATACCGAAGAGCATGTGTACATTGGTGCTGATGAAGGCTGAAATGCTTTGAGTTGCTTGGGTGAAGATGCTCTTTAAGTGCAAAATATTATTATTATTTATTCTACTAGTACTGTATTTGTTTATCTGGTAGTGGTGGGAGTCACTAAGTTTGGCTCCAGATCTGAACTGAAATTTCTTCAAAAATTGGGTGCATCAGGGCTGGGATTTTGGTTTAACTGGTTATGAAATATGGGCGCTAACCACAAAGTTCAGGTATGGTTGTGAACTTCTAAAATGCTCCGTGGGTGGTTGGATCTAGGGTAAGGGAGGCTACTCAGCTACTTACTCCCTCCCCAGAGCAAGTGGGTGGGAGAGAGCAAAGAATGGGCACAGTCGTGGCTTCACCCCTGTTTCCTCTCCCCAATGTGCATACACACTCTCACTGGCTAGAGTAGCTGAGCCATTATGCACTAGGTGCTGGTATAGCCCAGCAGTAAATTACTTTTCATAAAAACATAAGAATAGCCATTTGGGTCAGATCAAAGGTCCATCCAGCCCAGTATCCTGTCTACCGACAGTGGCCAATGCCAGGTACCCCAGAGAGAGTGAACCTAACAGGTAATGATCAAGTGATTTCTCTCCTGCCATCCATCTCCACCATCTGACAAACAGAGGCTAGGGACACCATTCCTTACCCATCCTGGCTAATTAATGGACTTAACCTCCATGAATTTATCCAGTTCTCTTATTCACTTCTCTTTATAGGACCCTGTTATAGTCCTAGCCTTCACAACCTCCTCAGGCAAGGAGTTCCACAGGTTAACTATGAGCTGAGTGAAGAAGAACTTCCTTTTATTTGTTTTAAACCTGCTGCCCATTAATTTCATTTGGTGCCCCTAATTCTTTTATTATAGAAACAAGTAAATAACTTTTCCTTATTCACTTTCTCCACACCACTCATGATTTTATATACCTCTATCATATCCCCACTTAGTCTCCTCTTTTTCAAGCTGAAAAGTCCTAGCCTCTTTAATCTCTCCTCATATGAGACCCATTCCAACCCCCTAATCATTTTAGTTGCCCTTTTCTGAACCTTTTCTAATGCCAGTATATCTTTTTTGAGATGAGGGGACCACATCTGTACGCAGTATTAAAGATGTGGGTGTACCATGGATTTACATAAGGGCAATAAAATATTCTCCGTCTTATTCTCTATCCCTTTTTTAATGATTCCTAACATCTCGTTTGCTTTTTTAACTGCTGCTGCACACTGCGTGGATGTCTTCAGAGAACTATCCACGATGACTCCAAGATCTTTCTGCTGATTAGTTGTAGCTAAATTAGACCCCATCATATTGAATTAGCCCCCATCATATTGAATTTTCCTCAGGAATAAGGTTGAAGCAGTGGAGCAATTGTGACTCAGAGGTGAACCTACCCCACCATGAAAAATATTGCAAAGCTTGCCTCAAAACCTGGTGAATTCCCAGGAATCCTCTATCTGTCTAGAGCAGCGGTGTCCAATAGAAATTCGATGCTAGCCACACTTGTGGTTTTGAATTTTTCTTATTAGCCACATTAAAAAAAAGTGACATTAAGCCACATTATAAAAAAGCCACATGCATTAGCCACAATTCAATAGGCTATTAGCCAATTGTGGCTAGTGGAAAACATATTGGACACCTCTGGTCTAGAGGCTCCAGCCCCATGGAGGGGCTCTGGAGAAAAGACAATACAGCCTGAGGATAGGCTCCACAGAGCTAGAAGGGAGAAAGTGGGGATTTCCCTTGCGCTGTCCAGTCTCTGTGTCCAGTCTCTGTGTTCCTGATGTCCTCCACAGGGTCTGAATGAGGGGGAAGCCAGTGCTGTCAAGGCAGCTGAACCTCATTCTTTGGTAAAGAAGGAAGATCTGTGTATGAAGGGGTGATCTATGTGTCTGTTGGGTGTCCAAGTATTTTGATGCATTATTTTGAACAGGAGTAAGTATACACTTCGCATCTCTAGCTGAAGATTGAGCATTGTTTACTCATGAAAGTAACATTTAAAGCACTTTTCCATTTACATTTTAGATTAACGCCTGGTCTACACTAGAAAGTTAGGCTGGCATAACTACGTCACTCAGGGGTGTGAAAAATCCACACTCTGAGTGGTGTAGTTAAACTGACCTAAGTCCCCGTGTAGAGAGAACTAGGTCAATGGAAGAATCCTTATGTTGACCTAGCTACCGCCTCTTGGGGAGGTGGATTATCTACACTGACTGGAGAACACCTCCCATCAGTGTAGGTAGTGTCTACACTGAAACACTACAGCAACGCTGCTGCAGCAGTGATGCTGTAGTGTTTTTAAGTGTACACAAACCCTAAGAAATCATGTTTTGGGTTTCTACATCCATGAACTGCATTTATCTGCTCCTGAATGCTGTTATAAAAGTGTTTGGAGGCGGAGGTGATGTTTTATGGTGAAGGATTATACAACTGATGACGTGACAAATAATTAAAAATATATAGCACATCCACTCTGACTCTAGGAATGGTGTTCACATGCTAAATTTGAACATAGTATACTGTATTAAAATATTATTTACATAAACTCATACATCTTCTGGAGAGGAACCTATTTCCATAACTGCAAAGAAATAATTGTTAGTTGTTTGTCAGTCCTTACAAGCATTATTCTATAAGGAGGAAAGTTTATTTCGCAAACTTTGTATAGCTTTTTTCCTACCAATGTGTCACAAAACACTTTTATTGTATTCTCTATTTGTTTTGAATTACTCTCCATGACTCCATACAGTTAGTTTAGACTGGATTGCATTTTGTCTTGTGGTGGTTGTTTCCTGTGCATTATTTACAATATTGCAGTGCTCACAGGCCTCGACCAAGAAGGGAGGCTCAGTGTGCTAGCCACTGACAGTTCCTGCCCCCAAGAGCTTCCTTTGAGTAAAGGAAAAAAGTAAGAGTAAAAAGATTGTACAAAAATGCTCCCCAGAAACAAAAGTTAAGTCATTTGAATTTTCTGTTGTAGCTCTAATATGTAGCTTTATATTAATTATGTGAAATCCATTGTCTCTAAAAATAGCCTTTTTTCATCATACATATATATTAGACACGTTATCCCTTGCAGGTAAAAAAAAAAAAATCTGATCAACTCTGTGTGGGTACTCTTATTCTGGAATAAGTGAGTCCACACATAGAGATAATCAGGAATAACTCCATCTGTAGACAAGCCCATAGACCTTGGCTACACCATGATTTTTTTTTACCTGCAATTCCCAATGGATACAGATCTGTTGGTGGACGGTGTAGTGTAGCCAAGGCTTAGGTCGACTAAGGTATTTTTACCACCCTCCTGGCTAATCGTACTTTGAACCACCACCTGTGGGATTGCACTCACTAGAAATTACTGGTCCTTGTGTTGATACAGTCATACAGTTGTCCTCCCACTTGCCACCCCACTCATTTTCATTTTTAATGGTGAGCCAGTTCCCTAGCTGGTATAAATCACCATAACTCCACTGACTTCAGTGAAACTTTTAAAGGACATTTATAGCTATTCAGTGCCAGTAATTCTTCACTTTCTGTACTCTGAGTGCTTGACTGTGGCTGAAAAACTATTTGCAGTATCTTTTAAATAGCCACAACTGTCTACAGCTAGGTTTCAAAAAATAAAACACGAGCCCCTATTTTCCTCAGCTCAGGTTCATGACTTGTTTGACAAATATCCCTGCACCTCAATATGTACCATTGATTTTTATTTGTTTCCTTGCTAGAACACAACCCTATCAAATACAAACATAAATATAACATGGTTTCATTAAAAGTGATACATGGAAATCTGCCATGCCATTAATGTGCTATCTACAAATTACCTGTCTGGCTTTCTATTCAGTAACAATAATTAGTCATGGATGGTCTGTGAAATTTATTGTTCTCTGCCCATGTATTCCCAAATTAGTCACCAAGAAAGGCTTTTTTCAGCTTCAGACAGCCTTTTGGCTAACTATGCCTTTTCTTCTCAGATGCAGAATTTGCTACATTATTCTAAGTTAGACTACTGTGAAGTGATCTTCTTGGTGCTAACCAAGCCACTTGAAAGCTTCAGCTAGTGACCAATGCCTTCAGAATACAGTGGCTATATGATAAGAGAATATTCTGTGCAGTCTTTGCTGGCTGCCAAGCCCCTTCCGAATGAATTGCAAGGTGCCCTTTATGGAAAAGTCCTATAGAATTGAATAAGGATTATAAATAAATATGGTTCTATAGAAATTAAAAACCCATACAATGGGTTTCTGTCTTGGGGTTTGTGGGTTGTTTTTGTTTGTTTATCTATTCAGTAGAAAGGATGTCATTTTCTAGTTATTTATATAGGATGCTCCAAAAAACTACAGAAGGCTAACATTTTCTATTACATTTGTCAGATCATTTCCATAAGTGAATGATTACCATCTTCAAAGCCCTTAAAAGTCTAGGACCCAGCTATCCCATGGTACCTCTCCCTTGTGATCTGCCAGGCAATCTGCCCAATCACTTTCCTAAGGCTGACAACTGAGGGGGTTGGGGCAGGGCATTCTTGATAACAGGAACTTTCCTCTGGAATTCAGTACTGCCAGAATTACACCTAAACCTGAGCCAGGCTGCATTCAGAAACTTGTTTGAGCTGCACCTCTCTATTCAGGCTTTTTGCTATCTTCTAGCTCTGGTATTTCTAGTATTGAGACCACTGGCAAGGTTTTCCCATCTCTACTCTTTAAAGCTGTAGTGTCACAAAGGGTTGTGCTCCTTATGCTTTGAAAGTTTATTGCTTGTAATGTAAGCCGTATTATGTGCATGCAGATATACTGTGATGCTAGTTATGGTAACTTACTTGTATTGTACTATGGTGATAGGTGGTGGATAAATACCTTTGAATAAAAATAAAATTGTTCACTCAAACAAAAGCTTTTCTTTATCACACATATAAGGATTTTATTCTGCATCCAAAACTAATGGGAACAGTGCAAAAATCCAGTGGTTTATTATTGGCCCACTACGGGAAAATACTTTGAATTTCCATTTACTCAGCTATTAGGTTAGTCAAACATGCTGGCACATGCCATCTCTTCTGTGTCAACACAAGACACAAAATTAATCCAATCTGGCATTTGATACAATCTTAACTGACTCTGCAGCTATTAAGAACCCATGTATGTGCAATGAACCTAAAAAGCCATGCATGGGTGGCAAGTTGTGGTTCACAAGGAATTCAGAAGTTAGTTTCAAATGCTTTTCAGGCATAATTGAAAAAGAATGCTACATCCATTCCTAGATAAACAAGAGAAAAGTCTCTAACATTGGAGCATTATGTCTGTAGATCTTTTAACAGTCCATTCTTTTTCAACAGTTTCACTTAGTACAGTGGTCCTCAAACTTTTCAGGATTGTGCCCCCCACCTCGTTCCGCACCCCCCGTGCCCAGGAGCTGGGCCGCAGCTCCCAGGGGGTGAGGATGCAGCCAGGAGTAAGGGGGCTGCAGCTGGGGGTGGGTCTGGGGCCGGGAATGGAGCTGCGGCCAGAAGCAGAGCCATGGCTGGCAGCTGAGGCCAGGTGTGGAGCCACAGCCTGGCCATGGTTGGGGGCCAAGGTTGGGGGCTGGGCCAGTCACGGAGCTGGGGCTGTGCCTGGGGGAGGGGCTGGAGCAGAGCTGGGGGATGAGTGTGGCTGGGTGGCACTCCTTCTCCGCCCCCGATGGGGGCTGGCCCAGGCCCCACCGCACCTCCCCAACATTTCTCCGTGCCCCCCTGGGGAAGCGTGTCCCACAGTTTGGGGACCACTGGCTTAGTCCTTCCGAATGAAGGACTGCAAAGTACATAGAACACCATTCGCTTGGCCAAATACTGCTCTCATTTATTCCCTTGTAAATCCATGGGTTTCAATTGAATTAATCTGGATTTACACACGTTTAAAAAATTTGGCTCCTGAGTTCTTTTCAGGAGAATTTATTTCACACAGGAAGGTAAGATTTAAAAAACACAGCAGTTTGGTACATTTGGCAGTCTCTGTCAAAGGCAGAAGACTAGTGCTGAAATAGTGGGTGTTGTAGGTTCAGATACAGCTCCGTTGGCAGATCAGTGGGGTGAGGACGTTTCTATAGCATCTACTCCACATCATATTCCACCACTCAACTCAGCAGTTAGTTAATGTTTCAGTTCCATGAACACTTAAATTCACCCAGAAAGCTAAAAATAAAAATGTGGAAACTAATTAATCTAATAATATGTGTCCAGGGGCTTGGAGTGCTAATATCTGTGATTATTAATATTGGCTAGATTACATTGAGTCTGATCCTCACATACACTAAGGTGACTTTACGTTGCTCTGGCAGTATAAATGGGCTTACAAATAAGCATAAATGTAGTTTACACTCACTTTGCACTGCAGTGTACTCTCAGAGTGGTGTAAAGGAGTTTGACGTAACTAAGAATTGGGCCTATTATGTAGTAGTTGATTGCTAGCAACCTATTATGTTTAAAACTAAAATTTAGCTTGACCCAAAATAAACAAAAACAAACAAAAAAAAGTATAGCTCCACAACACAGTAATTCACTATTTGAAATAGTTACAGGTGCGAGGGATGGAGTTTGATTTAGCATCTGATGATCCCTGCAAGCTGATCCATGCAAATGGCTATTTATGCCTGGGCAGAATTCTAGTAAAGTAGGGCTCTACACAGGCATTGGGACCTGCCCACATAGATTAGCTTGCAGAATTGGAGCCAAGCACATAACTACAGATATGAGTTGGAGAAGATGTTCCTGCCTAGTATCTGTCTTGTCCAGTATCCTGTTTCTAACTGCTTCAAAGGTAGGTGCCAGAAAAACCACAATTGAATTATGGAATACTTGCTTGTGAGAGAAGTCTAGAGAAAGAGAAACCTTCATGCTTCTAGGCATAAAGCAACCACGAATATATAGGATTTTGGAAGAAACTTCCCTGTGCATAGGGTATTCTATATTGGGGTTTGTAAACCTTCTGTTGGCCACTGTCAGAAACAAAAAGAAAAGGAGTACTTGTGGCACCTTAGAGACTAACCAATTTATTTGAGCATAAGCTTTCGTGAGCCAGAGCTCACTTCATCGGATGCATACTGTGGAAAATACAGCAAACGTTTTTATACACACAGACCATGAAAAAAATGGGTGTTTATCACTACAAAAGGTTTTCTCTCCCCCCACCCCACTCTCCTGCTGGTAATAGCTTGTCTAAAGTGATCACTCTCCTTACCGATCTGATTTGGCATAGCAATTCTTATGTTCCATCCAGTGAAACATTTGAAGAGTACAGTCTATGTCAAGGAGCTGAGGGTGATATTTTTCAACAGACATGGAACAGCAGTGATTTGGGATGTAACTATGGATGTTTCCATTATCCATATAACAACACTTTATATGTTCAAAGCATTAGTAAAAGAACATTAACTCATTAATCCTAACAACCTCTGTCAGATCTTCAGGTGATCATTATTATTTCCATTTTACCAATGGAAAAACTGAAACAAAAGTATAAATTGCCCAAGGCTACACAGTGAGTCAAGTCGCAGAGCCAAGACTGGAATTAGGGATTTCCTCATTCTTTGAGACCACACTGCTCAACATGTGTAACTTTTTAAAAAAAAATCCTAGTATGATCTTGGTATAAGTGATACTCCTTGAAAATGAGTCACATCATTGAACTATTCATTGTGTAAAAATGTTATCTCAAAGGGGAGCCAAGATAACTCTGAATGTATAAATGGTGTAGGTATCAGAATAGGAACTAGCCCCTTTTTCCCAAAAGAGCAGATTCGCCCTCTGCCATCTCTGTCACCAGTGGATTGGTGCAGATTTCCTCCCCTCTTCCCTTGTGTGGTGTGCAATAAATAAAAGCTGACAAAGAAATAAGGGTTAAATAACAGGTAAGTGTATTAAGGGATAAATTACAGATAAGGGAAGGGATATATGTGAACGAGAAATAACTATATAAAGAACACAAAACCAGTGACACAGCAGCCCTTCCTATGAGCATAAAGCTCAGGCTGAAAATTGAAACCGAACCCACCCTGGCATTCAAGAAAATATAACCCCAATTAAGAAACCCTAATTTGTCTCACTGTATTCCCAGCACTTCAGTGGCGGTGGCGAAGTCCAGGACCTCTACTCCATGGATTAATTGGAACCTGTGGAGGAGGAGCGCTGGAGAGTCCCTCGATGACTGTTGGAACTGAAGAAGCGGACCGAGAACCCTCTGGATGTTGGCGTTCCCAGGAGCAGGACAGGTAAGGTGGAATGTGTCTTCTTCTTTCTTCTCACCCCAGGGACGAATGGTATCTTCGGTGGTGCACTGGTGCCAGGAAGACCTGAACCGCGCACACACAGTCGCTGTGATGGACTGCACCACCAGTCTGTGATTACAGTTCTTTTATAGAGTCTGTGGTGGGAAAACATGGTATGATCCTGGGAAAGGAGGGAAACAGTCTGAGGAGGTGTGGCCATGGGATCGCCCAGTGGCAGGAAAAAACAGTTCAATCCAGTTACATCCAGGCCAGGCTGACAGGGGGTCACAAGATGGAGTCACAAGATGACAGTTCAGACCCCATCTTGGATTGCTGCAATATCCTTAAAACTGATTATTGGGTCTGATACACACATGTAACTCAATAAACTATAACAGTTTATACCCAACATATCCCCTCCTTGGGGCCTTTTTACTTAACTAAGTACAAAGGTCCCAAACAACCTTGGTACAATGTAGAATTATAACAAAGGTAAGTATCAACATAACAATGCACATATAAAGATTCACAGATAATACAACAGGCAAGTATCTAACTAAATAACTATACCTAGGTATTAAGAATAGAGATGTCAAAGGGAACTTGCTTAGACCTTTTCTTAACCTTTCTGAGCTTGCACAGATAATCATTTATGTGGTCGTACTAAATGTTTAAAAGAAATTGTGGGATTAAGAGTACCATAATTGGATGGAGCATGATGATCCAAGCAGCATGAGCTTCACTCACATTGGTGGTAAAAATACCTTCCCACCAATGTAGTGGTGTGGTTTCATCCTTTACTTTCTTAAGGATTCATTTGATTTTATCCACCGAATGGTGGACCGTGAGAAGAGTCTTAAGACCTTCTGTTTTTAAGTTGTTGATATAATAGGTGAGCTGTTTATGGTGTAGTAATTTCTTGATAGCCTCTAAGTCAGCTCCAATATGTATAGGCTCTATGTAGTCGTATAGTCGATATTTAGACTGAATGACTTCTGACTCTAGGTCATGCAACGTCACATTTATATCACATCCCCTTAGACTAGATACTTGACACAAACAAATATGTGCAATAAAATTGTTGATTATATGGTAAAACCTATTTACAGTAAACATTGGACACAGACTTCTTACACAGACACAGTGTCTATCTACCTGCACTATGGCTGACTGGTTACCAAGGGAATGGTGGTGCAGCTCGTAATTACATGTTCCTGACAAAGAGTTTAGACACACATGGGGCTCCTCCCATATTCCTACAGTGCAAGTATATCCCAACCCTTTCTGCTCAGTACAGGCTTGTACATTAAATGGGTTTATACTCTTTCCCCTTAAGATGCACCCATTTATTTTCTTCCACAAAGGCACCATTAGGGATTGGTTGGCAAAAATTTCTAGTGGAACGAGAGGATATTTTCCTCAACAGCTGACCTTAAGGTGAGTACAAGGGCTATAGTAGTCTCATTATGGGAATAGTATGTAAAACTAATGAGTCTCCACCATTCATGATGCCTTTTCTCAAATTCATTGGAGTTATTTACAATTATTCTTTTTAACTCCAAAGGCATCCTTACAATTGATTTTGCCACACTTAATAATCATTGCTGAGCTTCCATACAGGTAAGTGCCTCAGATAAATTTGGTTGCAGGATGCCAAAAGCTCCCAATACCTGTAGGTGATCTTGTTCCTGAATATCCAACCAATAAGGGAGGATATTTACAATATTGAATTTGGTGGTTCCTAATCCCATCAACTCCAATGATAGTGGCTCCAATAATGTTGACACGTCATGACTCAGATCACCTATTCTTTTGGCAAGGAAGTTTTCATCGATGGTATTAGTTACCCCAAGTCCAGCTCCTACTCCTCTGAGCACCTTTGCTATCACATCCCTTTTCTTTCTTTGTTGTAAGGAGGATAGCAAGATTCCTTGTAGCCATGCTCTCCATCCCATTAATAAGGGCGTCAGAAAGGGTGCACGCGGAAGATGTAGTGGAATGATAGAGATCTGAATAGGTATTATGATCTTCTTTAGGCCGAACTGAGGTTCAATCATCATAATTCTTGATACATCCTTTTTGAAAACAAAAGGTCCCACTAATTGGTGGTGGTGGAGCAATGGTCAATTTGAACAAATGTTTTCAGTTAAAACGGGCAAAATACTAGTATTAACCATGAGAATTCCTGTGCAAATGAGGTTGTCGTTTTACTGAGTCATCCAATTTGCAAAACTTAGATGAAACATAATTAGTCAAAGAGAGAGAACACTGATTTCTGCATACTTGACAGGATAGATTCATGATTAAATGTTTGTTGGTATAAGGAGGATACGCATATAATTTAATTGAGGTGGATTGAAGATTATGGTGATGTAAACTAGAAGTAATATTTATAAAGCCTGGTGTTGTGATAGAAGGTGCGCTGATTTTAAAGTTGATACACTTGGATATGTCCCAGTGAACGTCCCTATATGTCCTGTGAACAACCTATGAAAGGGAAAGCGTCCAACATCCACGCACATCCATTAGATAACTTTTTAATATATTTTAGCTGTCCAGTTGGATTTAGCATTGGGTCGTGTGTTCGATTGTCGTGTAGGGTGAATGACACCAGTGAGTTGTTGCCTTTATTCTCCTTTATAACTAAATAACAATACCCTTCCATTATGTAGGAGTAAATGCTGGATAATCCAGTCATTACATCCTCAGGGATGACCCAATATGCAGGAGTGAGAGGGATTCGAGTTGCTGGCAGATCTCGTTTTCCCCGTTTAAATCCCAAAGTGCGTATTTTAAATAGTGCCTTAGGCGATGCTTCTGTCCTAATTTCCTCTGGAAAGGGTTTTGTTGGGGCTTTAGGTGGTGCCCTTGGCAACATTTGGATTCTAGCTCCTTTGTTTTCCTTCTCGTAATTTTCATCATACTCCTCATCATGTTCCTCGTTTTCAAAGTCCTCTTGTGTATATACCTCCTTTTCTGAATCCTCATCCTGGTCATACTCAGAAACAGGGATCTTCCACTTGTAGAGTAGACTCTCATTCACTTAACCAAACCAGTGCTTGTTTTCTTGAATTATTAGACCTTGACAAATCCTTAGGCATAACCATGCCATAACTATAGACATCAGATATTTTTCAGGAGCGTTCATGCTTTCTTCAGTACCCTATAAAAGAAAACATGAAAATATTAACAAAAAGAAAAGGAGTACTTGTGGCACCTTAGAGACTAACCAATTTATTTGAGCATGAGCTTTCGTGAGCTACGAGCTGTAGCTCACGAAAGCTCATGCTCAAATAAATTGGTTAATCGCTAAGGTGCCACAAGTACTCCTTTTCTTTTTGCGAATACAGACTAACATGGCTGTTACTCTGAAACATGAAACTATTAATTTTACCTAAGGTGGTTTATGATTACTTCTCCTCTCTTTCCTTTACAGTGTTGTCTAGGCAGATGTTTCCCTTCCACGCTTTGAGTTGTGTGCTGTGAAATCATTTGGTGACTCGTTTCTTCCCAGATTTTAATTCCAGCTAGTAAGTAGTAGGACTTGCTTTGTTTATAATGGTAACAGGACCAACCCATCTAGGACTGAGTGGATGTTTTTTTTTTCTGAATAGTACTTGAATAGAACTTGATTACCCACATTCCATTCAATGAACTTAAGGTTATTATTGAGCCTTTGGTCCATCTTCCTACAATTGGCTTTTAGGGTCACAGCTACTGCCCTTTGCACACCAGTGATGATCATTAGCATGGATTTTATATATTGGTCTGTTATTGCTCTTGGTCGATATTCATCGTGGGGTACCCCTTCTGGCACCCACCTTTGTTCTGGCCTTGCCATAGGTCGTCCGAATAACACCTCATGAGGAGTGAAACCGTGGGATCCAATGGTGGATCTCATTGCCATGAGAATTAATGGGAGGTATTGATCCCAGTTTTTGCCTGAGGAATCAGTGACTTTCCGGAGTGCAGTCTTCAGAGATCTATCTGATCTTTCTAGAAGGCCAGATGCTTGAGGGTGGCCTTCTACATGGTATCTTTCACGCACCCCCAGGGCTATACAGAGTTGTTTGGTTATTTCCCCAGTGAAATGAGGACCCTGATCGGAATCGATGACTCTTGGTAGACCAAACTGACTGAATGCATTTTCCAGCAATAACTTGACAGTAGTTTGAACTGTACAATTACATGCTGGATAAGCCTCGATCCACTTTGAGAAGAGGTCAATGCATACTAAACAATATTGGTTTCCCCTATTTGTTTGAGGTAGGAGTCCAATATAATCAATTTGTACCCTTACCCATGGACCATCCACTGGTTTATGGAGAAGAGGTGCTTTGATGATTTTGGTGTCTGGGTTATTCTGAGCACATCTCAGGCAGTTGTTGATATAATGCTCCGTATCTCTTGCAATCTCTGGCCACCAGGCCACAATAGCCAATTTACATAGCGTTTTCTGGACTCCAAAATAACCCTGTCTATGTGCCAGTTGTATCCATTCTTGTCGAAGCACAGTTGGGATTACAAGCAATGGAATACCATCCTCTGTAGATTCCTGGTCTCCACCCTTGTTTTTAGTTACCGTAATTAAACCAGATGAATGCTGTTTAATGGTATAGGATTTGCATTTGCCATCCTTTACTAGCTCCTAATTTCTGGGTCTTGTGATTGTAACCTTATGATGTCCTGGTGATCAGTGGGGGTCTGTTGATGTTAAGGCAGAGGTGGACAAACTACGGCCTGCGGTCCACGTCTGGCCTGCGGGACCGTCCTGTCCGGCCTCTGAGCTCCCGGAGGGGAGGCTAGCCCCTGGCCTCTCCCCTGCTGTTCTCCCTCCCCCACAGCCATGCCACCGTGAGGGCAGTGTTCTTGGCGGTGGGGCTGCACGCTCATGCAGGGCAGCGCGGCAGCGTGTCTGGCTCCAGCCAGGTGGCGCTGCTCCAGACATGCTGCTCTGAGCAGCATGGTAAGGGGGCCGGGGCTGGGGGGCAGGGGACAGGGAGTAGGGGGGCAGTCAGGGGACGGGGAACAGGGGGCGGTTGGATAGGGCAGAGGTTCGTGGGAGGGTGCAGAGGACGGAGAACGGGGGGCTTGGATAGGGGGTGGTGTCCCGGCAGGCGATTAGGGGCAGGGTCCCGAGAGGGGGCGGTCAGGGGACAAGGAGTGGGGGGGGTTGGATGGGAGGGGATTCTGAGGGGGGCAGTCAGGGGACGGGAAGTGGGAGGGGTCGGATAGGGGGCGGGGGCCAGGCTGTTTGGGGAGGCATAGCCTTCCCTACCCAGCCCTCCATATAGTTTTGCACCCGAATGTGGCCCTCAGGCCAAAAAGTTTGCCCACCCCTGTGTTAAGGCATCAATGGTTGCTTTTACCTTGTTCCATCTAAACTCTGGTCCCAAGCTTGCAGCTTGTTTTGCCAGTCGATCCACCTTGCTATTCAGGAGAGTGATTTCTGATTGATTCTTTCAGTGAGCCTTAACCTTAAACAAAAAAGTGTCACGCCTCCTGGACTCAGCTAACTGCCATGCATATTGCTGATATCCGGCATAAGCAACTGGCTGGTTGTCTGCTGTCCTCATTTCTTTGTTTTCCAAATAACCATCCAGTCCAGCAATGCCCTCATTGCCCAGTCAGAATCTGTGCAGATGGTAATATCTGTGGAAGATTCAGCATTTTCCAAGGCTACGATTGCCACTATTTCTGCAGCCTGGGCTGAGTTGTGTGCGATGGTTCCTTGGAATGCTTTGTCAGATGCAACATGTAAAACCGCAAACCCTGTGGCTGCCTTTCCATTGATGTACATGCTGCTTCCATCCACAACCCAGAGGTCTAGGTTACAAGTTTTAGCTTTTTCAAACACTGATTCTAACTTGAAAGGTGATATGATCTCAGGATTCATATTCTCAGGAAGAGGACACCAATGATTTATCAGGGGCTCTTTTGGTGCAGGAACTCAAAGTGCGAATGGTGCCAGGCTAAGATGTGCAAACTTTTCTACCTGTATTTCTTTGTTGATCAAAGCTAAGGTCCAGTTAGCTAGACAAGGGTGGCTTACTCTTCCAGTCAGCACATACTTCACAGGAGTCTGCGGGGACTTTAACACTGCAGGAGCCATGCCCACTATATATTCCCAATGAACCAGAACCCATACCTCTCACTCACATTCAGTGAATTGCTGTTCCACTCCTGATAACACTCTGGAACCATCTGCTATGGGCTTCAAGGAAGTTCCATGTTGTTGCAGTAGGATAGAGCTGATTGCTGTGTTAGTGGTTGCTAATTGGATGTGGAAGGGTTTGTTCATCTGAGGCAATGCCAGTGCAGGTGCCTCCATTAAGGCTTGCTTCAGCTGTTGTACAATTCCCTCACCCCACTTCCATAGTTGGCCTTTCTTAAGTAGCTGGTAAAGTGGCCTTGCCTTCTCACTATAACCTTCAATGAAGTCCCTGGAAAAACCAACAAGGCCTAGGAAGGACCTGAGTGTGCTAACTGATCTGTTGGAGCAGGCAGTTTAGATATTAGCTCTATTCAACTAGTATCAGGTTTCCTCCTGGCAGGTCCCAGTTGCATCCCTAAGTAGACTACCTGTTGAACTAGCTGAGCTTTGGTTGGGTTTACTAGGAACCCTGCTGTTTTCAGAATTCCTAGTACTTCATCTAGAGCTTTGATGTTGTCTTGCTTGGTTTTGGTAGCTATCAGTATATCGTCTACATAACTGACAATGTTGTCATAGTAAGAGGTGGTTTTTCATAATGCTGCTACGATACGATGACATAAACTCAGAGTATTGTGATACCCTTAAGGAACTCTAGTAAAGGTGACTTGCTGTTCTTCATAAGTGAAAACAAATTTATAGTAGCAGGAGGGATGGAGTGGTATGGAGAAGAAGGCGTTAGAGATGTCTAGGATGCTGTTCCAGCATGCACCTTCAGTGATTAAATTCATCACCTCTGGAAATTTAGCAGCAACGGGGGCCAACCTGGGTGTCACCTTGTTTAATCCCCTATAGTCCACGGTTAACCTCCAGGAGCGTCCATCGGCCTTTCTAACCAGCCAGATAGGAGAGTTGCAGACACTTTGACAAGGTATCAGCACTTCTTGATTCAATAATGCCTTTACTGTGGGTCGAATCCCCTCCTTCACCTCTGCAGAATACCGGTATTGATGTATAGGCTTTGCATCAGGACTTTCTAACTTTATTGAGGCTTGAACCTTTCCACAACTTAGTTTGTTAGGAGCAAACACCTCCTTGTATTTGTTGATAACTTGTTGGATTTCTTTCAGAGTAACAGCCGTGTTAGTCTGTGTTCGCAAAAAGAAAAGGAGTACTTGTGGCACCTTAGAGACTAACCAATTTATTTGAGCATAAGCTTTCGTGAGCTACAGCTCACTTCATCGGATGCATACTGTGGAAAGTGTAGAAGATCTTTTTATATACACACAAAGCATGAAAAAATACCTCCTCCCACCCCACTCTCCTGCTGCTAATAGCTTATCTAAAGTGACTACTCTCCTTATAATGTGTATGATAAGCAAGGTGGGCCATTTCCAGCACAAATCCAGGGTTTAACAAGAACGTCTGAGGAAGGGGGGTGGGGTAGGAAAAAACAAGGGGAAATAGGTTACCTTGCATAATGACTTAGCCACTCCCAGTCTCTATTCAAGCCTAAGTTAATTGTATCAAATTTGCAAATGAATTCCAATTCAACAGTTTCTCGCTGGAGTCTGGATTTGAAGTTTTTTTGTTGTAATATCACAACTTTCATGTCTGTAATCGCGTGACCAAAGAGATTGAAGTGTTCTCTGACTGGTTGATGAATGTTATAATTCTTGACATCTGATTTTGTGTGTGTGTGGGGGGGGGTGTGAGAAAACCTGGATTTGTGCTGGAAATGGCCCAACTTGATTATCATACACATTGTAAGGAGAGTGATCACTTTAGATAAGCTATTAGCAGCAGGAGAGTGGGGTGGGAGGAGGTATTTTTTCATGCTTTGTGTGTATATAAAAAGATCTTCTACACTTTCCACAGTATGCATCCGATGAAATGAGCTGTAGCTCACGAAAGCTTATGCTCAAATAAATTGGTTAGTCTCTAAGGTGCCACAAGTACTCCTTTTCTTGTTGGATTTCTGTCTCCCATACAGGAAACTGCAGTTCTTCTGGAGCCTTGGCAGCACAGATAGGGTGTGTTGCAGGGATTAGAATACCTGCTTCTCCGTGTTCGGCTTGAATCAACATCTTATTAGGTAATTCAATACTTATATCCAGTCGTTGCAACAGATTTATTCCTATTATGCCTGTACCATCCAATTTTTGCAGTCCAAATGAGGCCTGTGTAGATAGAGACCTGATATGGCATGTAACATCATAAGTAAAAGGAATGACATTTTCTTTACCATTATATGAGACCAAAGATTTCAGTTCTCTTACTGGCAAGTTCTTAGCTGTAGTATTTCCCTTGAGACATAACAAACTAGTGGAGGTCCCTGTATCCACCAGCATCGATTGTTCTATTTTTCCAAAGCTTCCCATGATTTTAATTTTTACTGTAGGCCTGCCCCACTCATCATTAACTACAGAGGCTACCATACCAGGGGCTTGGGAAGCTCGGCCTCCTCAGTAAGTACTGCTAGTTGAGACAGACTCTACAGGAGCATCGGAACTTGGCCCGCCAGCCTTTTGCCCAGATTCATATTTAGCCAATTTTAGAAACATGTCCTCTCCTGACAGTCTCTGCTTATTTAGTTTGTCCCATGGCTCGTACTGAGATAATCTTTTTAGCATACGCTTTTTAAAAATCCTTATCTCATCTCCAGTTCCTCTGAACATAAAGTTTCTGTTGTCCAGGGGTTTAGTAGTGGAGGAACTTTGTCCTGTGTTGCTGCTTTTACCATTCGTTGTCTCCTTACTGTTATAGCTACCTTCCTTTTTGCTGATGTTCCTTGATGGGCTAGTTTCTGGAGTTCAAAAATCTCCCAAGCTCTTGCTTCTAGTAAAGGCAGCTGAGTGTTACATATATCTACTGGACCCATAGCTAGTCATATGCTAGGAGCTAAACTCTGTACATAAAGTTCTCTTAACTCTGGTGTATCTTAAATGATTACCCCATTTCAGTTCACCCCTAGTCTAGCCAACCAGAATAACAATTTTCTCCTCAGAAAATATTTTTCTGGCCTTTCCTCTACACTCTGCTTTTCTGAATATGCCTTGCCCATTACATTATCATGTGGATAAAACAGTCAAAATACACATGAATAGATAGTAGATGGTTCATTATTTGCATCAATTAATACATTATAAGGAAGAGCTGCAAAATCATCATTAGACATACATTCCCTTAGTATACATATCACATCATCTTGAGTCAAACGTGGTGTAACAGATAATCTGGCTAACCCGTTAAGCACTGTATCTTGGTTAGAAGGGCGCATGTGCTTTCCCATGGCTCTAGCCTGCTCTGGTGTTTTACCAAGGGGGGTTGCCCAGTGTTTTCAAATTGTGTAACTGTGATCACCACAGGTTTCAGAGTAACAGCCGTGTTAGTCTGTATTCGCAAAAAGAAAAGGAGTACTTGTGGCACCTTAGAGACTAACCAATTTATTTGAGCATGAGCTTTCGTGAGCTACAGCTCACTTCATCGGATGCATGCCGTGGAAACTGCAGCAGACTTTATTTATGCACAGAGAATATGAAAAAATACCTCCTCCCACCCCACTGTCCTGCTGGTAATAGCTTATCTAAAGTGATCATCAGGTGGGCCATTTCCAGCACAAATCCAGGTTTTCTCACCCTCCACCCCCCCACACAAATTCACTCTCCTGCTGGTGATAGCCCATCCAAAGTGACAACTCTTTACACAATGTGCATGATAATAAAGTTGGGCCATTTCCTGCACAAATCCAGGTTCTCTCACCCCCTCACCCCCCTCCCAAAAACTACACACACAAACTCACTATCCTGCTGGTAATAGCTCATCCAAAGTGACCATTCTCCCTACAATGTGCATAATTAAGGTGGGCCATTTCCAGCACAAATCCAGGTTTTCTCACATCCCCCCCACCCCCATACACACACAGACTCACTCTCCTGCTGGTAATAGCTCATCCAAACTGACCACTCTCCAAGTTTAAATCCAAGTTAAACCAGAACATCTGGGGGGGGGGGGGGAACAAGAGGAAATAGGCTACCTTGCATAATGACTTAGCCACTCCCAGTCTCTATTTAAGCCTAAATTAATAGTATCCAATTTGCAAATGAATTCCAATTCAGCAGTTTCTCGCTGGAGTCTGGATTTGAAGTTTTTTTGTTTTAAGATAGCGACCTTCATGTCTGTGATTGCGTGACCAGAGAGATTGAAGTGTTCTCCGACTGGGCATCCTTTCTGTGCAGCTTCCACCTCCTCCCAGCTTTGAGGTGCAGAGGGTAGCTGCTCTTTCCCATACCAATTTTCTGGTGGATGTTCCTCACACCAATCCATAGTTAAGGCAGCCAAGGGGTTAGTGTCAACTGCCTTTATTAACGCCTATGTTAAGTACAGCTGGTCTTACAGTTGTTTGGATGTGGCATTGACACCCAGCATGGGAGACAGACCTTTGATTGTCAGCAGGCTCTTTAATTAACTAACTGCTGCCTGAGATTCCAGCAGTTCTTGTGTTTTAATGTCTGCTTTTCTTTCAGCCGCTGTAGTTTTAGCGCTAAGGTCTCTCAGGTGCTGTTCAATCTGAGCCACCTGTAATATTAGAGTGGATACAGTGGCCTTAGCTGCTTGCAGCTCAGCGGCTTGCTGTTCAGCCTGCTGGTTTGCTGCTTGCACTTCTCAAGTCCCTGGTCTGCATGCTCTTTCAGCAGCATCACTTGAGAATTGAGCTCCCGGCCGGCCATGGTCAGGCTGTAAATTAGAGCTCATTTTTGTTCCTTTTTACTGGGCTTAGGCTTGCTAGTGGTAGGGAGCCCACAAGATGGAAAATTTACCCATGGAATCCCTTCCTGATAGTGATTCCTGCTGCTAAGGATTTTCTCCCTTCCCGAAAGAATCGATAGCATGATCCAAAGAATTTTTATTAGACTGGGGAGTCCATCCTTGCAGACTGAAAATTCGGTCCATCGTGCTGTAGGGAGTTGCTTGCCCAACTACAGAATTTAAAGGGTAACTTAAGTGAAGATAGGAGGGCTCCGGTAAGAATCCGTGCCTTTATACGTGGCACCTCGGCTCGGGCTAGGCTAGTCTAATACACTGCCTTCTGCCAAAGAAAAGTGGCCACGCTTTTGGGGCCCAGACCACTCCGTACCTACCCTGCACAGAGAAAAGTACTAACTTCACTGGACAGGGCAACCAGTAACCGCTATCTGTTACCAAAGGGGCGGGGTGGGCGGGCGTCCCGCGACCCCTGATCCACAATAACAGGATTTCAATGGAGCTAGGATAAAATCCCACCCTTTGTCAAAAGAGGTGGGAAAGGAGCCAACTGGTTCACTTGCCCTTCGGCTAACACAATAATATCCCAGTAAGAACTCCCTCCCCGAGTCTCAAGGACCGAAACTGCTGCTGTTCACATAATAAAAATAAAATAGCCTAACAGGACCCTAAGGAGATAGCTAATCCAGTCCCCAGAGAGTCCTGCTGCGGTCACCAGAAATGTTATCTCAAAGGGGAGCCAAGATAACTCTGAATGTATAAATGGTGTAGGTATCAGAATAGGAACTAGCCCCTTTTTCCCAAAAGAGCAGATTCGCCCTCTGCCATCTCTGTCACCAGTGGATTGGTGCAGATTTCCTCCCCTCTTCCCTTGTGTGGTGTGCAATAAATAAAAGCTGACAAAGAAATAAGGGTTAAATAACAGGTAAGTGTATTAAGGAATAAATTAAAGATAAGGGAAGGGATATATGTGAATGAGCAATAACTATACAAAGAACACAAAACCAGTGACACAGCAGCCCTTCCTATGAGCATAAAGCTCAGGCTGAAAATTGAAACCGAACCCACCCTGGCATTCAAGAAAATATAACCCCAATTAAGAAACCCTAATTTGTCTCACTGTATTCCTAGCACTTCAGTGGCGGCGGCGAAGTCCAGGACCTCTACTCCATGGATTAATTGGAACCTGTGGAGGAGGAGCGCTGGAGAGTCCCTCGATGACTGTTGGAACTGAAGAAGCGGACCGAGAACCCGCTGGATGTTGGCGTTCCCAGGAGCAGGACAGGTAAGGTGGAATGCGTCTTCTTCTTTCTTCTCACTCCGGGGATGAATGGTATTCTTCGGTGGTGCACTGCTGCCAGGAAGACCTGAATCGCACACACAGTCACTGTGATGGACTGTGCCACCAGTCTGTGATTACAGTTCTTTTATAGAGTCTGTGGTGGGAAAACATGGTATGATCCTGGGAAAGGAGGGAAACAGTCTGAGGTGGTGTGGCCAGGGGATCGCCCAGTGGCAAGAAAAAACAGTTCAATCCAGTTTCATCTAGGCCAGGCTGACAGGGGGTCACAAGATGGAGTCACAAGATGACAGTTCAGACCCCATCTTGGATTGCTGCAATATCCTTAAAACTGATTATTGGGTCTGATACACATATGTAACTCAATAAACCATAACAGTTTATACCCAACAAAAAGAGTACACAATCAGGAAATAATCAGGATATTTTCTCTTGTTCTTGTATTATGAGAGAGGGTAAATAGGAGTACAAGATTTACTTTCTCTGTAGCATTCATTATATTGTGTACTTTTATCATGTCCCCCCTCTAAACTAAAAAGTTTCATACTTTTCAATCTCTTTTCATAAATAAATCATTCCATCACCCACCTCAGCTATATATAGAGATTCATAGATTCCAAGGCCAGAAGGGTCCATTGTGCTCATCTCGTCTGACCTCCCGTAAAACACAGGCCACAGAACATCCCCCAAATGATAATGTTACCAGAATTGAACAAAATAGTCCAGGCATGGGCATATCATTGATCTATAATGGCATAACAATACTTTCAGTATTATTTCTCCTATTTTTAAATTTATCCTTGCATCTTGATTGTTTTTTAGTGCTGCTGCACATTGAGCAGATATTTTCGCTGAGCTGTTCACAGTGATACCCTGGTCTTTTGCCTGAATGGCTATACCTAATATAGAGGAAGCAGTTCAGATTATTCTTATACAGTATATGGCCTTGCATTTGTCAGTGATGAAGTGTTTCTGCCATCAAGCTGACCATTCAGATTGATTGTTTAGTTCCCTCTGAAATTCCACACAGTCTCGTTTAGTCTTAACTAATTTAAATTATTTTATTTTCTGCAAATTATACCATCTCACTGTTCATTCCCTTTTCCATAACATTAATTAGTAACAGTAATACAGCATTGCAGCACATATATTGAGGAGATAATAAAAATTGCATAGATCATGAGAGAGGCAAGAGCCCAGGAGGAGCCTCAGTCCTGACCCATCTGATCTTCCATACCGTCTCTGTAAGGAGAAGGTCTTTGTCTGCAGCCATATTGTAAGGCCTAAAGCCTAAGGCCTTTGTCTGCAGCCAGATTAAAAGAGCAGCCAAGAAGCAGCCATTAGCTGAGAAGCAGGAAGTCACATCCTCACATTCCATCTAAATTACATTAAAACAATGAAAAAATCAGGCTGTTAAGAAGGAGACCCTGTCCTAATAGCACCCACTATCACCAGATAAAGAAACGGATCTTAAGATGGCTAAAGAAAACTTAGTTTGATAGCATTCTGTCTGGCAAGAAATCACTTATCAATAGTTGTGGTTGTGAAATCCTAATTTATTGTTTTATCATTATGGTCCCCACTCCCCTATTGTTTATCTGTATGGTCTCTGTCTGGTTCTTTAATTGTTTCTGTCTGTTACATAATTAATTTTGCTCGGTGTAAATTAATTAACGTGGTGGAGTAGAATTGGTTAGAGAATTTTGTTACACTATGTTAGGATTGGTTAGTAAAATTTTAGTATAATGATTGGTTAAGGTACAGCTAAACAGGACTCAAATTTCACTATATAAATTGAGGTCCAAAAGGAAGTTCTTTGGGAACCAACTCCAGGACACAGCCCCAAAGATCAGAGCTGCCAGACCTCAACATTCTGCCAATAACACTGTGCAGAAACTGGAGTCCCGCAGGTGGACCTGATCCTGACTGGCCATCAAAAAAAGTTCATCTGTCTTACTGGGAGTGGTGAGCACTGTATGTGTAGCGTGGGCAGTCTGGTTTTGGTGATTGTTAATAAATAGAGGTTATGTAGTATATTACTGTGTAAGATTCTTTCACTGGTAAAAGGTCCTGCAAACCTGCTGAAGTAGTATACACCCAGAGCCCTATGTATTGGAAAAGGGTGTGCGTACTTAAATTGACCAGGTTAGTTACACCCTGAGCCCTATGAATTGTTTACATATGGCCCTGAGCCCTATGGTTTGGGTAAGGATAAGTGGTTTTTGCCTGGAGCCCTACGGACTGGGAAAAGGTGGGGTGCCCTAATCTGTGCAGGTAACAGTCTCCACCAATGATGTTGCAGGCAGCAAATGTTTCTGGATAAGCATTTAATTCCTCTCTTGGTCAACTAGCCTGTCACACAGTGCATTCTTAACTGCAGTTTTTCTGGAACAGCCTACGGGTTTACTTAATTCTCAATCAATGTTTTATGTTATACCAGCCAGAATATATCCTTGATGACCCATGCAGTTATATTAACAAGCAATTTTATTTCTAGATGTTTGCTATAATGGTTTTTATTTTCTAAATTGTTTCATTTATTTTCTTCAGTCCAGTGTAAAGGAGAAAGCTGTGTCCCTGAAATCTTGTGATGTAGTCAGCCTTATGAAGGAACATTATGTTTGAAGAGGGAAAGCAAGAAAGTATCCAATCCTCTGATCCTGCAGATAGCTTTAAATGGATGCTGGGATCCAGGCCTAACTGATCAATACTACCAAGGAGATGGATCCAGATGGATGTGAAAAAGAGAGGGAAGAGGAGGAACAAATCTTGTACTCAGAAATGTAGGGTTTTCTTTTATGGCTGCTTATTATTATTATTATTTATAGAATGCTTTTAAAGTGTACACTTTGCTTTGTAATAGACCTATGGTCCTTCCCACTCTGATTCAGAAAAATATAATGGGTGAAATCCTGGCCTCTTTGAAGTCTTTGGAAGTTTTCTCATTGACCTCACTTAGCTCAGGATTTCACCCAATAAAAGGGATACTCTACCAGGGGTTCAATGCACTGTGATCCCTTCTGAAAACAAAAATTACCACAGGACCCCAGGAGCAGAGGCCAACCCTGAGCCCACCTAAGCTCTGCCACCCCAGGCAGGGGGACGGAACCCCTGGGGCTTCAGCCCTGGGCCCCAGCAAGTCTAATGCCAGCCCTGGCAACCTATTAAAACAGGGTTGCGACCCACTGTGGAGTTCCAACCCATAGCTGAGAACCGCCACAGAAATATTTCATGAATAGGGAGGGAGATTATACAAAAGCGGTAATTTTGGAGAGATTTAGAGGATAAGAGAAGAGGTCATGCAATGTATGAAATTACTTCTTTAATATAAACTTTTAAAGAAATTTTAGTTAAAATTATTTGTTTGAGAAATCAGAACAAAGCCCCAACTACATCACGTCAAATGGAAAGTAATTCTCTCCGAGAGAGAGAGAGAGAGAGTGTGTGTGTGTGTGTGAGAGAGAAGGAGAGCACTTTAAGTAGGCCTTTGAACATCTCTGGAAAAATCTTCCTCAATAAAACGCTGTTTGTTTCTTTCACAGCTTGATTCTGGCTTTGTCTTCAAGTTGTTCTTATTGCACTTCATTCTTTCATCAGTTCCTTATCTGAAAATGTCACATGGTGTAAAAAGGGTTTTGAGAACTAGATATTGAGTAAATGTACCAATTTAAATAGGCTCAGCATTGGAACATATTACACAAGATTACTGATGCAACATATACACATTGTGCTGTCAGTTATGTGACTAAGAGGGCCAAAGATCCAATTCTATAGCTTGTACTCATATTGAATGTGAGTAAAGGCTGCAGGATCTGGCCCCAAATCTTTAAGTCTTTATTCAGTCAAAACTCCTGTTAACAATTTTTGTGTCTGTGAACTGACTTGGCTTTCAGTTCTCTTGGTAGGCATGTGTGTCAAGGAATGAACAGCCAAGGGAAGGTATTTAAATATTCAAATTCAGTCATCGTTTATATCTTCAAATTCTATTACATACATCAAAAATGACCCCCTTATTTACTATAAAAGTAAACATGCAAATATCAATTATAAGCCTATATCAGTTATGGCTCACACAAAGCTACATTAAAAGAATATTAATGTTGCAAAGTGAAGCACTCAAAAGGTAGAAAATGTGAGAACTAAGGTTGCTTGTTCAATCTTAATTTGGCCCCCGGTGGATAGTATAACAATTGTCTTTAATTACATGATCATATACTATTTCCTAGGGTTTTTTAAAAAGCTAACTGAAAGACAGAAATTCCATCCTTTGGCATCATGTGGACACCCACCTATTGCATCTATGTGTCTGGAACCTTTAGATCCACTGCACATACCTCAGTCACGTGAGCTAAGGTAGTAACTGATAGCAGTAGTAAATTGTCATCATCCATGTGGACCAGCACTTAAGGGAGAGGAGACACACACTTTGGCAGTGGGTTTTCTGACAGCAGAGGAAAGGTGAGTCTTGGGTTCCATTCCAGGCTCTGCAAAGGAGTGTGCTGTAGTGGCCACAGGCTCTTCTACTTGTTTCCTCCAAAGCCTGACCCCATCTGCCCATCCCCTCCAATCTATTCCTCCCCCAGTCCAGTCTGTTCCCTATCCCAGCCCTTGTCGCAGAACCATTCTTATTGCCTACGATGATGGGGTGTGTCATAAATATAAAGGGAAGGGTAAACCCCTTTGAAATCCCTCCTGGCCTGGGGAAAGCTCCTCTCACCTGTAAAGGGTTAAGAAGCTAAAGGTAACCTCGCTGGCACCTGACCAAAATGACCAATGAGGAGACAAGATACTTTCAAAAGCTGGGAGGAGGGAGAGAAACAAAGGGTCTGTGTCTGTCTGTAGTCGTCTTGGCCAGGGACAGAACAGGAATGGAGTCTTAGAACTTTTAGTAAGTAATCTAGCTAGGTATGTGTTAGATTATGATTTCTTTAAATGGCTGAGAAAAGAATTGTGCTGAATAGAATAACTATTTCTGTCTGTGTATCTTTTTTGTAACTTAAGGTTTTGCCTAGAGGGGTTCTCTATGTTTTTGAATCTAATTACCCTGTAAGATATCTACCATCCTGATTTTACAGGGGGGATTTCTTTATTTCTATTTACTTCTATTTTTTATTAAAAGTCTTCTTGTAAAACACTGAATGCTTTTTCATTGTTCTCAGATCCAAGGGTTTGGGTCTGTGGTCACCTATGCAAATTGGTGAGGCTTTTTATCCAACATTTCCCAGGAAAGGGGGGGTGCAAGTGTTGGGAGGATTGTTCAGTGTTCTTAAGATCCAAGGGTCTGGGTCTGTAGTCACCTAGGCAAATTGGTGAGGCTTTTTACCAAACCTTGTCCAGGAAGTGGGGTGCAAGGTTTTGGGAAGTATTTTGGGGGGAAGGACGCGTCCAAACAGCTCTTCCCCAGTAACCAGTATTAGTTTGGTGGTGGTAGCGGCCAGTCCAAGGTGTAATATTTTGTACCTTGGGGAAGTTTTGACCTAAGCTGGTAAAGATAAGCTTAGGAGTTTTTTCATGCAGGTCCCCACATCTGTACCCTAGAGTTCAGAGTGGGGGAGGAACCGTGACATGGTGGCACAGTGGTGGGATTAACCTGAAATCATTTTGAGATCCAGTTGAGATTTTTTGAACTAGAAATACAGATTTTAAAAAAGAATTTTTTTTTCCTTTGGAAAGGAAGCAGTTGAAACTGAAGGCAGATTGTTTTTTCTCTGCTTTGTGGCCAAGCAGAGACAAAAGGGGATTATCTTGTGAATTGCAGGTTTTCTTTGCCTGGAGGCAGGGTACTTAACTCCTGCAGGGAAATTCACAGTCTTCCAACCCAGAGGTTTTTTTTTTTCTTTTCTTCCTAAAAGTAAATAGGGGGTGTGTGCTCTACCCATTTGCCTGGAGACAAAAGTGGCAGGGTTTTTTTTAGGATTTTGATTTTTTTTTGTTTTACAAGGAGCACAGGTTTGAAAAGAAATTTTTTTTTTCTTTGGGCTGGGTAAGCAGGTTTCCAAGTAGTTGGAGGTTTTTTACTTTAATTTGGGCCCAGAGCAGAGACAAGGGAATTGTCTTTTTCTGTAGGCTGACAATCACTATCAGAGAATAGGTATTCTATTCCAGCACAGCAAAATTTTACAGCCAAGTTTTGTTTGTTTATTTCTAAACCTCGGGTGTAAAGTTAGTTAAAAACAGAGAGGTTAGAATGGCCAAATCCTCGGCTCGACTACAGCTGGAATTAGCCAAATTTCAGGCTGAGGAAAAACAAAGGGAACATGAAAGACAGATAGAACTCATGCGGCTGGAGAAGGAGGTACAGGAGACTGCCCACAAGAGGGAAATGGAGGCAAGGAAGCATGTGGAGGAGATGGAGAGGATAAAGGCCCAGCAGAATATACCAACAAACCCTAGCAATCCTTCTCCAGGTACCACTTCCCATCCCAGAAAGTTCCCCACCTATAAGGCAGGTGATGATACTGAGGCCTTCTTAGAAAACTTCGAAAGGGCCTGCCTTGGGTACAACATCTCTACTGACCAATACATGGTAGAGCTGAGGCCGCAGCTCAGTGGACCCTTAGCTGAGGTGGCAGCTGAAATGCCTAAAGAACATATGAACAAGTATGAACTGTTTAAATCCAAGGCGAGAGTCAGAATGGGGATAACACCCGAGCAGTCTCGTCGGAGGTTCCGAGCCCTAAGGTGGAAACCAGACATGTCATTTACCCGACATGCCTACCACATTGTGAAACATTGGGATGCCTGGATATCAGGAGCAAGTGTTGAATCTCCAGTAAATTTGCCCTTCCTAATGCAAATGGAACAATTCTTAGAGGGTGTTCCTGAGGAAATAGAAAGATACATCCTAGATGGGAAACCCAAAACTGTAATCGAGGCAGGAGAGATTGGAGCCAGATGGGTGGAGGTGGCAGAGAAGAAGAAAACTGGTCGCAGTTGGAGCGGAGACCAGAAGGGACCACCCCAGACCACACCCTATTACCGGGGGCCGCCCAAAGCCCCACCTACCTCCCAAAGAACCCTCCAGACCCCTTATCATCCCACCACCCCGTTCTCCAGCAACCCACCTCACCCCGGTGACCCGTCAGCTGGACGATGTTTTAAATGTAACGAGCTGGGGCATGTAAAGGCCAACTGCCCCAAGAACCCCAACAGATTACAGTTCATTGCACCGGAATCACACCAGAGGTCCACAGGCCCAGATACCTCCCAGATACCCTTGGAGCGGAGGGAAACTGTGAGTGTGGGCGGGAAGAAGGTCACCGCGTGGAGGGACACCGGAGCACAAGTGTCAGCTATCCATGCTTCCTTAGTGGACCCCAATTTAATCAACCCAGAGATCCAAGTGACGATTCAACCCTTCAAGTCCAACTCTTTCAATTTGCCTACAGCCAAGTTGCCTGTCCAGTACAAGGGCTGGTCAGGAATGTGGACTTTTGCAGTCTATGATGATTATCCCATCTCTATGCTGTTGGGGGAAGACTTGGCCAATCACGTGAAGCAGGCCAAGAGGGTGGGAACGGTCACCCGCAGCCAGGCTAAACAAGCCGTGAGGCCTAGCTCTGTTCCGGAAACTTCTATCAGGGCCCGGTCAGAGGTGATGGACCCGGACCCCAGGCCAATGTCTGCAACAGCAGTAGTGGATCCAGTCCCAGAGACCCAGACGGAACCAGTCCCAGAACCGGAACCAGCCAAACAACCAACACCAGACCCCGTGCCAGCACTGAATCCAGTACTTGCAACCTCAACACCAGAGGGCCCCACCGAACCTGAACTGGCAGCAGCCGATAACCCTACACAAGAGGCTCAGCCGGAGCCTGAATCCCAACATAGTGCACCAGCGGAGAGCGGTTCACAGTCAACAGAAACAGCTCCATCCCCTATATCGCTTCCAGAGGGACCAAGCCTATGTCCCCAATCCAATGAGGAACTGATGTCTCCAGCATCAAGGGAACAGTTCCAGACCGAACAGGAAGCAGATGAAAGCCTCCAGAGAGCGTGGACGGCGGCACGGAGCAACCCACCGCCTCTCAGCTCTTCTAATCGATCCAGGTTTGTTGTAGAAAGAGGACTTTTATACAAGGAAACTCTTTCTGGGGGACACCAGGAAGACTGGCATCCTCAGAGACAGTTGGTAGTTCCAACTAAATACCGGGCCAAGCTCTTGAGCTTAGCCCATGATCACCCTAGTGGCCATGCTGGGGTGAACAGGACCAAAGACCGTTTGGGGGGGTCATTCCACTGGGAGGGAATGGGCAAGGATGTTTCTACCTATGTCCAGTCTTGTGAGGTGTGCCAAAGAGTGGGAAAACCCCAAGACCAGGTCAAAGCTCCTCTCCAGCCACTCCCCATCATTGAAGTTCCATTTCAGCGAGTAGCTGTGGATATTCTGGGTCCTTTTCCGAAAAAGACACCCAGAGGAAAGCAGTACATACTGACTTTCATGGATTTTGCCACCCGATGGCCGGAAGCAGTAGCTCTAAGCAACACCAGGGCTAAAAGTGTGTGCCAGGCACTAGCAGACATTTTTGCCAGGGTAGGTTGGCCCTCCGACATCCTCACAGATGCAGGGACTAATTTCCTGGCAGGAACTATGAAAAACCTTTGGGAAGCTCATGGGGTAAATCACTTGGTTGCCACTCCTTACCATCATCAAACAAATGGCATGGTGGAGAAGTTTAATGGAACTTTGGGGGCCATGATACGTAAATTCGTAAATGAGCACTCCAATGATTGGGACCTAGTATTGCAGCAGTTGCTCTTTGCCTACAGAGCTGTACCACATCCCAGTTTAGGGTTTTCCCCATTTGAACTTGTATATGGCCGTGAGGTTAAGGGGCCATTGCAGTTGGTGAAGCAGCAATGGGAGGGATTTACACCTTCTCCAGGAACTAACATTCTGGACTTTGTAACCAACCTACAAAACACCCTCCGAACCTCTTTAGCCCTTGCTAGAGAAAACTTACAGGATGCTCAAAAAGAGCAAAAAGCCTGGTATGATAAACATGCCAGAGAGCGTTCCTTCAAAGTAGGAGACCAGGTCATGGTCTTAAAGGCGCTCCAGGCCCATAAAATGGAAGCATCGTGGGAAGGGCCATTCGTGGTCCAGGAGCACCTGGGAGCTGTTAATTATCTCATAGCATTCCCCACCTCCAACCGAAAGCCTAAGGTGTATCATATTAATTCTCTAAAGCCCTTTTATTCCAGAGAATTAAAGGTTTGTCAGTTTACAGCCCAGGGAGGAGACGACCCTGAGTGGCCTGAAGGTGTCTATTACGAAGGGAAATGTGCTGGTGGTGTGGAAGAGGTGAACCTCTCCATGACCCTTGGGCGTATGCAGCGACAGCAGATCCAGGAGCTGTGCACTAGCTACGCGCCAACGTTCTCAGCCACCCCAGGACTGACTGAACGGGCATACCACTCCATTGACACAGGTAATGCTCACCCAATTAGGGTCCACCCTTACTGGGTGTCTCCTCAAGCTAAAACTGCTATAGAACGGGAGATCCAGGATATGTTACAGATGGGTGTAATCCGCCCCTCTGAAAGTGCATGGGCATCTCCAGTGGTTCTAGTTCCCAAACCAGATGGGGAAATACGTTTTTGCGTGGACTACCGTAAGCTAAATGCTGTAACTCGCCCAGACAACTATCCAATGCCACGCACTGATGAACTATTAGAGAAACTGGGACGGGCCCAGTTCATCTCTACCTTGGACTTAACCAAGGGGTACTGGCAGGTACCGCTAGATGAATCTGCCAAGGAAAGGTCAGCCTTCACCACACATCTCGGGCTGTATGAATTTAATGTACTCCCTTTCGGGCTGCGAAATGCACCCGCCACTTTCCAAAGACTTGTAGATGGTCTCCTAGCGGGATTAGGAGAATATGCAGTCGCCTACCTTGACGATGTGGCCATATTTTCGGATTCCTGGGCAGACCACCTGGAACATCTACAAAAAGTCCTTGAGCGCATAAGGGAGGCAGGACTAACTGTTAAGGCTAAGAAGTGTCAAATAGGCCTAAACAGAGTGACTTACCTTGGACACCAGGTGGGTCAAGGAACTATCAGCCCCCTACAGGCCAAAGTGGATGCTATCCAAAAGTGGCCTATCCCAAAGTCAAAGAAACAGGTTCAATCCTTCTTAGGCTTGGCCGGTTATTACAGACGATTTGTACCGCACTACAGCCAAATCGCTGCCCCACTGACAGACCTAACCAAAAAGAAACAGCCAAATGCTGTTCAGTGGACCGGAAAGTGTCAGAAGGCCTTTAACAAGCTTAAAGCGACACTCATGTCTGACCCTGTACTAAGGGCCCCAGACTTTGACAAACCGTTCCTAGTAACCACAGATGCATCCGAGCGTGGTGTGGGAGCAGTTTTAATGCAGAAAGGACCTGATCAAGAATTCCACCCTGTAGTGTTTCTCAGCAAAAAACTGTCTGAGAGGGAAAGCAACTGGTCAGTCACTGAAAAAGAATGTTATGCCATTGTCTACGCTCTGGAAAAGCTACGCCCATATGTTTGGAGACGGCGTTTCCACCTGCAAACCGACCATGCTGCACTAAAGTGGCTTCACACCGTCAAAGAAACTAACAAAAAACTTCTTCGGTGGAGTTTAGCTCTCCAAGATTTTGATTTCGACATCCAACACATCTCAGGAGCTTCTAACAAAGTGGCTGATGCACTCTCCCGTGAAAGTTTCCCAGAATCAACTGGTTAAAATCGTCCTTGAGATGTGGAAAATATTGTTAGTCTTTATGTACTTGGTAGTATATTTAGAGATGCATGTGTCTTATTAACTCTGTTTTCCTAGAGCTCCAGGAAGAAATCCCAGCCAGTGTTTCACCCTAGCTGAGATTTGGGGGGCGTGTCATAAATATAAAGGGAAGGGTAAACCCCTTTGAAATCCCTCCTGGCCAGGGGAAAGCTCCTCTCACCTGTAAAGGGTTAAGAAGCTAAAGGTAACCTCGCTGGCACCTGACCAAAATGACCAATGAGGAGACAAGATACTTTCAAAAGCTGGGAGGAGGGAGAGAAACAAAGGGTCTGTGTCTGTCTGTAGTCGTCTTGGCCAGGGACAGAACAGGAATGGAGTCTTAGAACTTTTAGTAAGTAATCTAGCTAGGTATGTGTTAGATTATGATTTCTTTAAATGGCTGAGAAAAGAATTGTGCTGAATAGAATAACTATTTCTGTCTGTGTATCTTTTTTGTAACTTAAGGTTTTGCCTAGAGGGGTTCTCTATGTTTTTGAATCTAATTACCCTGTAAGATATCTACCATCCTGATTTTACAGGGGGGATTTCTTTATTTCTATTTACTTCTATTTTTTATTAAAAGTCTTCTTGTAAAACACTGAATGCTTTTTCATTGTTCTCAGATCCAAGGGTTTGGGTCTGTGGTCACCTATGCAAATTGGTGAGGCTTTTTATCCAACATTTCCCAGGAAAGGGGGGGTGCAAGTGTTGGGAGGATTGTTCAGTGTTCTTAAGATCCAAGGGTCTGGGTCTGTAGTCACCTAGGCAAATTGGTGAGGCTTTTTACCAAACCTTGTCCAGGAAGTGGGGTGCAAGGTTTTGGGAAGTATTTTGCGGGAAGGACGCGTCCAAACAGCTCTTCCCCAGTAACCAGTATTAGTTTGGTGGTGGTAGCGGCCAGTCCAAGGTGTAATATTTTGTACCTTGGGGAAGTTTTGACCTAAGCTGGTAAAGATAAGCTTAGGAGGTTTTTCATGCAGGTCCCCACATCTGTACCCTAGAGTTCAGAGTGGGGGAGGAACCGTGACAGGGTGTCTACCCACGCAGGACTGGAAAGGATTCAGATGACCAGGCAGGCTAATTAACTCCACTGGCTGCACCTGGAGGAGGAGCTGCCAGAGAGCAGGGGGTTGATTGGGAGCAGGCTCAGCAGGGCAGGAAAAAGCAGGAGTTCCATAAAGCCAGGGAGCAGACAACAGAAGGGGGCTGCAGGAAAGCAGGCTGAAGTCACTCTAAGGGAGGTATGTTAAGACTATAGAGGGTGATCCACGGTTTCTCCCTGGGTGAAGGGAGTTGGGATGCTGGCAAGCCCAGAGAGTGGGGAGACAAGAAGGTAGGAGAAGGCTCAGGGAATAGCAGAAAAGAATAGCAGTGCAGGCCTTGGCTGCTAATTGGAGGGCCCCTGAGCTGGAACCCAGAGTAGAAGATGGGCCCAGGTTCTCCTACCAGTCACTGAAGATGTGGCAAATACCAAGCAAAGGACTGTGAACTGCCTGGGACAACTCAGTCTGGGAAAGACTTTGTTACTTACCAGAACCACATAGTGACGTGGCTGGAGGGCTGAGTCATGAAGAGGAGGCTGCAGTCCCTGGAATGAGAGGGGTCCGTAGGATGAGCGGAGGACAGGAGAGACCCCACCAGAGGAGGGTGCAATGCCTGGCCAGAACTAATCCCCAGGATGGCCAGCAGGAGGCACCACCAGCAGTGAGTGGACCCTGTGACACTATGCAGTCCTAGTCTCTACTCCTCAGTCTTCTCATTCCAGTCCCAGTTTTCTTGCCCAGTCAGTCCTAGTCTAACAGTCTGAGTCCCAAAACCCACCACTGTCACCCCTCCACGTACTCATTCCTAGTTTCCTCACCCAGCGAGGAGTCCTGTCCCAACTCTTTGTTCACGCTTTCTCCCTCCCTGTCTCTCCTCATCCAATTTGCCTCTTACCTCCCCGCCACTGGCTCCCAGTGCTAGTCTCCCTCCCCAGGCTCCACATCCAATCTCAGTCTCCCCCTTCCTGGCCTTTGTCATACTCTCTTGCCCAACTAGTCCTAGTTCTCCCCCTGTACCCCAGTTCCCTGTCAGATCTGTCTCCCCTCCCCCTCACTCCTATTTCCTCACACACACTCGTTCTTAGTCCCAGTCTTTCCCCCTACCTCCTTGCCAGATCTCTGTCCTCCCCTGCCAACTGTCTCCCAGGTCCCCACCCTAGCTCACAGTTCCAGGCTTCTCCCCAACTCCAGGCCCAGTTTCACCCATGGGCAGTGAATATCAAAGGTCAGGGGAGGCTAAGCCTCCCTTAACCCAGGCTGTGGCCCCACCCACGCTCCCCTGAAGCTGGCAGAGGCTCAACTCAGACTGGCAGCCAGGAGCTGAGGCGCCCATGCAGCTAGGGCACTCAGGGCTCTGGCTGCATGGGGGGGGGGGGCTCGGGCAGGGGGATAGGGCCGGGGGGCTGACCTCCCAGAAGTGTGGGTTCACCTGTCGCCCTTGGTCTCACTGGACTCCTTCTCTCAATCTACTCTTTTCCCTCTCCCCAGTCTAGCTTTTGTCCCTTCTGCATTCAAATCAGACGGGTCACAATGCCTGGGTGCAAGCAGGGGGGTTACTAAGCACACAGGAGAGACAGTGCCTGGACCCACCCCATCTGGAGCAATCATTAAAGGGAAAATCCAATTTTGCCCCTGAAGCCCTGGCCTGGAGCACACAATGTGGGGATGGCACATGTGCAGTCCAGTTCCATGTAGGAATTGTGAGGAGATGGCACATGTGCATTATGGTCTGCATTAGGAGCATTGAGAGGCTTGAGCAAGCTCAGTGACGATGGGCTCTTTAGAAATTTTAGCTGTTATGCTCAGTAGAGTCTTCTTAAGAGTTTGTGTGCACTGAAGAGTTGGGTCTTTTTTTTTTTTTTTTTTTTAAGGTTTATAACTTGGCTAAATTCAGGGGGATTTTTACAGGGCTGGCAAAAGGCACGTGGCCTGATACTAAGGCCAGTCCCCTCACAAATTGTAAGTCCCTCTTCCAAAACATGGAGATCTTCAATAGAAGTATTCAAAAAAAGTCAATGGATTTTTTTTTTTTTTTTTAAGCGTGGGCAAAACAATGCATTTCCCCCTAGCCTTATTTTTGGAAATGGCTGAAGAGTTTTGCCTAGAATTTTCCCAAAAAACTAAACCTGAGGCAAAAACCCAGCATGGAGAACTTCAGTCCAGGCAGATAAAATCCAGCAACATTATAAGCAACTGAAAACAGGATTTTATAATGGGAATTGTGTCAGGTAACATTAATAATAGACAGCTCTACCAGTCCCACCTATAAACCTAGGCCAAATGGGGTTTGCACAGCAATTCTGTGTGGGTGGATGGATGGGAGAGAATTCTTCCTTCTCCCCCACCATGTCCCTGGAAGTGAGTAGAGTTGCTCTGCTTCTAGCTGAAGTAGCAACCCTGGCACTTGCTTCTCCCTTCTGAGGGGTTTTAAGTTAATCATTAGGTTTATGTAGTTGTGGAACAATTGGCCATACCACCACTCCTCCTCCTTAAGCCTGCCTGCAAGCCTCTTTGCTTTTTGTTGGCCAGAGAGCTCTCCTCTGAAACATGCAGAGCCTCTGCAGGTTTCTCCCTTGCTGTGTTCTGCTGCCTTTAGGTGCCCTCTACGTCTGTGGAGAGCAGGATTCTGTCACCAATGGAAGATCTATGATCTAAATCAGGGGTGGTCAAACTTTTTGGCCTGAGGGCCACATCTGGGAATAGAAATTGTATGGAGTGCTCACAAGATTGGGGTTGGGGTGCAGGAAGGTAAGGGCTCTGGTAGGGGGTGCGGGCTTGGGGATGGGGCCAGAAATGAGGAGTTGAGGGGGCTCTGGGCTGGGGAGGGGGAGTGAGATGCGGGGCGGGGGGGAATGAGGGCTCCAGCTGGGGGTGCGGGCTCTGGGGTGGTGCTGGGGCTGAGGAATTTCGAGTGTAGGAGGGTGCTCTGGGCTGGGACTGGGGGTTCAGACAGCAGGAGGAGGATCAGGGCTGGGGCAATGGGTTGGGGTGTGGGAAGGGGTGCAGGCTCCGGCTGGGGGTATGGGCTCTGGGTAGGGCTCGGGATGAGGGGTTTGGGGTACAGGAGGGTGCTCTGGGCTGGGATCGAGGGGTTCAGAGGGAAGGAGGGGGATCAGGGCTGGGGCATGGAGAGAGACTCAGGTGTGCAGACTCCAGGTGGCGCTTACCTCAAATGGCTCCCAGAAGCAGCAGCATGTCCCTTCTCCTAGGTGGAGGCGCAACCAGGCAGCTCTGCATGCTACTCTGTCTGCAGGCACCGCCCCTGCAGCTCCCACTGGAACGCCAGAAGGGGCTATTGGAGCATGTAGGAGCCGGAGCAGGGCATGCTGCTGCTTCTGGGAGGCACATGAAGCGGCCCTTGACCCCGCTCTCCAGCTGGAGCGGGGCCATGTCGTAGCTTCCTGGAGCAGCCCCCAACTCTGCTCCCCGGCTTGAGTGCCGGAGTGGGGCCATGTGGCTGCTTCCAAGAGCCGTATGGCACAGCCCCAACCCTGCTCCCCAGCCGCAGCGCCGGAGCAGGCAAGCCCCAGAATCCGCTCCCCAGCAGGAGTTTGAGGGCCGGTTTAAAACTGTCTGCGGGCCGTAGTTTGCCCACCCCAATCTAAATTAATCTCCAGTTCTGGATTTATGTTTCACAAAACATAAGCACATGTATTACATACAAAAACTGAGTGAGTTCATTCACTGAAGGGAAATGGGTGTTTTTTTTTTTTTAATTGTGGCCTTTTGTTCCCTTAGGGGGTAAAAGATATAATGCTCAATATCTTTTTATCACCTTTTATCATCACTTGATGATTACCTGTTCTGTTCATTCCCTCTGAGGCACGTGGCATTGGCCACTGTCAAAAGACTGGACACTGGGCTCGATGGACTTTTAGTCTGACCCAGCATGGCCATTCTTATGTTCTTTAACTGACCACTAACTGTAAAACACTTAAATCCTCTCGTGCCGCTGAAGAGAGTGCTGTTTTTGTGACAGGAAAAGCAACAGCAAATAAGGAAAAAGCAAGTTTGCATCAAAGACTATCTAAGGGCAACAATCTCCAATGTGAATGAATTTTCACATAACATTCAAGAGTGTATTGCTGAAATAATACAGGTGGCTTAAAACTTTCCTATAATGCACAACAGCCATGAAGAAAGTACAGATGCTATTTCATTTACAGCGTGGGACCGACAAAGACTAAACCTAAGTTCTGTATTTTGAAACTTCCAGATTTAGATGATAAGATCCAAAAGTCAGATATAATGGCGTGAAAGATGCACATCAGTGAGTGTAGCTCAGCAAGTTTGAAGTAACTTAGATGCTTCATCTTCACTAGAGAAATGTTACAGTCCATCTAGTTTTAACAGTTTCTAGCTGAACGAGTTTTTAAAAGTGGTTAGAATTTGGAGGAAGTTTTCTTCAGTACAGACCCAATTTAAGGCAGAGTATGTTAGTACAACTCCTGGGTAAATTACACTAATAGACTCACAACTGAATTTGACATGGGCTTTGTACTTCACACAGAGCAGTGAAGAAGGACTCGTCAAACTGGTTATACAAATTTATTTAGGGTGTCTGGTCCACACCGCAAAAAAGCTGTACTTGTTACAGCATGATGCTTTGTCTACCCCTAGGCCTCTGTCACAGCAAAATACGGTTAATGCAACACAGTTACTATACTTACCACACTCACAAATAAAGTTTTAACCTCTTGTATTCAAACGCAAGCCATGTGTACAGCCAACCATGCCAGCAACTGATTACAACTTATAACATGAACAGGGCCCAAAAAACTGTAGTCTGACTTTCTGCCACTTTTGTTGCTACTGGCGATTGTTGACATTCACTGGGGCTGCGTCTGTTCCATCCACAATTCTCAGTCTATCACTTACCTCCCTTCTCCTGTATCATTCTGTGCAGTGCCTCCTACTCCCAATCAGGAGTATAGCCATGGGTGGGCGTCCATGGGCCGCAGCCCACCCACTTAGCATCCAGACCCAGCTCTGCTTCGGCTCCAGCTTGCTCCACTCTGCCCATCTGGCACTGCAGCCATGGAGCAGGGTTGGGGTGCGGGGGCTTGTTCCATTCCTTCCGCCCAGCGCTCCAGCCGGGGAGCGGGGTCAGGGACTTGCCCAGCTCCATCCACACAGTGCTCCAGCCAAAAAGAGGGCAGGGCGTGGAGCATTGCCCCCTTCTGTCCACCCAGCGCTCCTGCAGGCAGTGGGGGGCTTGCCCCGCTCTGCCCGCCCAGCACTCCAGCTGGGGAGTGCGCTCAGGGTTTGCCCCACTCTGCCTGCCTGGTGCTCCAGCCAGGGAGCGGGGTCGGGACGTGGGGGTTTGCTCTGCCTGCCCGGCACTCCAGCTAGGGAGCGTGGTCGGGGTGCGGGGGCTTGCCCTGCTCCACCCACTCAGTGCTCTAGCTGGAGAGCAGGCAGAGTGGGGCAAGCGCCCGCACCCTGACCATGCTCCCTGGCTGGAGGGCCGGGCAGGGAGGCAGAGCGGACAGGGTGCCCATTTTTCCAGGGGCCCACAATTGGCTGGAGGCCCTGGGCACACCACTTTGGCCCAGTGGCTAATGTGCCACTGGGAGGAGCAAGCTTCAGGCGACCCAGTGGCAGCAGAGCAATCCTCAAAAAAGGTAGGCCTGCCGCTTGGGGAGCCAGGCCCGGTGTGGGACTGGGAGGGGAGCCATTGCTGCTGGAGAGCAGCTTCTCCTCATGGAGCTGGGTCTGCTCCTGGTCCTGTCCATCACCCCCCATAAGGCTGGTTGGAGGGAGTAGGCAGGCCTGATCCCTCCTCCCCCCATCATTGCCCACCCACCCAAATGTCCTATCCTAGCTACGCAACTGCTCCCGATATCTCATGCTCTGATCCATTGCACCCCCTCCATCACACCCCCACCCCCTCACTCAGGTCCCCAGGAACTCCTATTCCTCTACCCTGCCCTTAACTTTACTCTTCACCCTGTCACTCCTACATCCCTCCCCCCACTCACCCTGCTGTTTCTCTGTTCTGATGCTCCATTCTCAATCATCTCCTCCCCTTTCATTCCCCTACTCTGCACTCTCTGCTCCACACCCCTTTATTTAGCTCCCCAACCTGCTCTAACTGCACTCACAATGAGGAGTCCTTGTGGCACCGTAGAGACTAACACATTTATTTGGGCATAAGCATTCGTGGGCTAAAACCCACTTCGTCAGATGTATGGAGTGGATAATACAGTAGGCAGGTATAAATACACAGCACATGAAAAGATGGGAGTTGCCTTACCAAGTGGGGGGGGGGGCTGTCAGTGCTAAGGAGCCAATTCAATTAAGGTGGAAGTGGCCTATTCTCAACAGCTGACAAGAAAGGGTGAATACTACCCGAAAATCACGTTTGCAGTGCTAATGGGGCCAATGCAATGAAGGTGGCCCATTTCGAACAGCTGACAAGAAGGTGAGAGTATCAGCAGCACAGAGCAGGGTTAAAAGAGCCACTTAAGCGAGGCTGTGCTGGTCCCCTGCACGTGTTCACCAGGCGCTCATCTGGGCACAGCTGGCAAAAGGCCCCTTCTAAACCAGAGCACCGGGAAGGGGGTAGCAAGGAGCATGGCGGACCCAGCTGCTGGCTACAACCAGAGCCACCCACGCTTCCTAGCAGCTGGGGAAACCCCTCAGCCAATTCTCGGAAGTGACCCACCGCCAGCCTCTCCCCTGAAGCAGGCCTGGTGGGGGAGTAGGAGGGGATTGTACCAGGCGCTCCCCAAATCCTCCACGGCTCCCGCAGCAGACCCTGGGGGAGCCCCGCGCACCCCCCATTTCCACCTCCGGACCCCGGGCTTCCCCCTCGCCCCATGCCGAGGCAGCCACTTGGAGCCCCCTTCCCCCGCTCGCTCCCAGGCTCTGGAAACCTCCTTCGCCGCCCGCTCCCCGGCTCTCCACGGCCTGGACCTGCGGCCAATGGGCCCGGGCGGGGGAGGAGCCTGGGCGGGGCCCGTGAGGGGCCGGGGAAACTCCCTGCGCCCAGCCCGGCTTGACAGGCTCCCTCGAGGAAGCGGCACGTTTCTGCGCGAGGACGCGGCTGGAGCAAGCAGCTAGGGCGCCGCCTCGCGCCCATCTTCCTGGAGCGGTGAGTTCCGCCGGGGGCCCTGTTGCCTTGCGGCTTGGGCAGAGCGAGCCGAGGGCTGCCGGGGCCCGCCTGGGGTTGGCGGCGAGCGCCCCTCTCTCGTTCGGCTGCTCGTGGGAGCCCCGAGTCCGCCTGACGCCTCTCCGCCGCCTGGGGAGGGGCGCGCCCCGCTCTCGGCTGGGTGGGGTGGGCGTGAGCTGAGCCGCTCGCTTCGGGGGACGTTGTAGCATCTGAACTTCGCCGAACAGGCCGATGCGGTACCCGCCGGAGACGGGCGGAGGGGTGGCCGTGGACTAAGGGAACAATCCGAGTTAGGACGGGAACTTGGGGCGCCGGTGTCCTAGTATTTCCCTTTCCTAACAAGGAACGGGTGGTTGCTTTAATTGGAAGACCATCAGCCAGTAAGAAACTAGCACAGTTCAGGTGCCCTTCCAATTGTGCCACATTTGGAAACCTCCAGGGGAACGTAGGAACTGACTACCTGGGGCTCAAGTACTTCTCCAGAGAGATGGAAAGGAAAGTATCACGGCCCTTTCAAACAGAAGCAAAAGAGAGAACAATATTATGGTGTCCGACCGAGCTAGTGTTCTGAACCTGGGTGTGCTTTGAAATAGTTTCTTTCTTATCTCAGGGAAAAGAGATGCAGTGTGTCTGTTTTTCAAGAAAGTAACAGGTTTAGAAGGTGAATTTATAATATCTGGCTGAAAACTATTTTAAATCCTTTTTTTTTAAATGTATTTAGCTGTAATTTCTTCTTCCTGTCACTAAGAAGAACAAAATCAGGATCTCCCTACTTCTCCAGTCTGTGTACCCTAACAAATGCTAACTTCATTAACAGTTCTGGTAGTGTATTACAGTCCAAACCCAGCTAATATGTGTATTTGCTTTTAGATCCAGAATATAAAAGTCATTTGCTCTTTCCTTAGCCACCCCAGAATGACCCATGATTAACTGACTGAACAAGTTAGTTTTCTCTGGCTCTTCCTACTAACTGATTGGAATTGACATTCCTGCTAAAATGAATGAGTACCTGCATATACCTGAGATGGCCTTTTGTAATACAAACTGTATGTTAGTGGGACAGGAAGTGACCAGAGGACTGGCATTGGCCTGAAAATGGTAATTTAAACATCCTGTTCCTACCCTTGAATTGTGAGGCTTTCTTTTTTTTAAGTGTTCAGACATCGAAGAAGGAAAATCAGTGGCTTTTATGCAAGGCCTCACAGTTTGAGGAAAACTTAAACCATGGCATGATTTTCTGATAATGCTGTTACTTAGCACTTCAAATTTTCAAAGGGCTGTGTAATTGTGATGCTCCTTTTTGATAGGTAAGACAGTATTCTTATTTTTCAGATTGAGAAGCTGAGGCTGAGCCTTTATTCTTTCTTATGGTGCCCTTCCCCCATGAATAATTTTTTTTTCTGCTTAAGGCTTTAGAGGACAGACAATATATTGAGTGACCAGTTAAATATGGCAGGTGAATTTATGAACTAAACAATGTATTTAGCCAGCTAGTCTCCATGTTTTGGTTTTTCCCTTTAGTGTAAAACGGTAAGATAACAGGTGTTGTTAGGGTTAGGTTTCTATTAAGAATAGAAGGGTGAGACACAACATCTTCTCGTGGATAATGTGCCTAATGTTTCAGATTATCATTTTCTGTGGTAATAGTAGCTTCTGATCACTGCAAATAAGTGCAACACAACAGCATACAAAATCACATGTCATGCCATACTGTCGTGAAGGTTAACCATGTGATTTGGTTGGGTTTACTGCTATAGTTTTAATGGTACTAATAAACTGTTAAGTTATTATTTTTATAGTGCTGGGAAGTCTAGATGTATACTTATGTGTCTGGGGGGCAGAATGTGAGAAGGAGAGGACCTCTATTTGACAGCAAGGTAACACTAATTTAACATTAAAGTCACAAATTGCTTTATTGTAGTAGTTTTCAGAGTAGCAGCCGTGTTAGTCTGTATCCGCAAAAAGAAAAGGAGGACTTGTGGCACCGTAGAGACTAACAAATTTATTTGAGCATAAGCTTTCGTGAGCTACATAAAGTGAGCTGTAGCTCACGAAAGCTTATGCTCAAATAAATTTGTTAATCTCTACGGTGCAATTTGCAATTTCTGATTTTAACTAATGTTAAATTAGTGTTACCTTGCTGTCAAATAGAGGTCCTCTCCTTCTCACATTCTGCCCCCCAGACAAAGTGAGCTGTAGCTCACGAAAGCTTATGCTCAAATAAATTTTAGTCTCTACGGTGCCAGAAGTACTCCTTTTCTTTTTATTGTAGTAGTTTCTTTGCATGCTTATGGAGCAAAAATAGTGTGTGAGGAGTGGTGGAGGGACAGTACTATAGTACATTACAACTATAGACGGGCACATGTGTTGTACCTGACTCAGAATGAAGGGGAGGCAGGGTGGAGAGAGCAAGAGGAATTTCCTGTGGGTTTGTGCTGTTGGAGTAGCACAAATAGGGTTCCACACTGCAGGCAGGATCTAGTAAGAGATTAAAGCCATGTTCTGTACCAGGGTATACAGTAATAGAGTGGCAGCCTGGTAACTTACATGCTCAAGTTCACTACTTCTTTCCATAAGAAACATTTTCAACTATTAAAAAAATGCAGTGTCTGCTTTCCTCAGTTTGTTTTTAAATTGAAAATGGTTGCCCAAAAAATGAAAATGTTTTCATTTGCAATTGCCAAACTTTTTCTTTTAAAATGAAAAGTCAAAATGTTTTCAGGATGATTCCAGCCATCTCTACCACTGAGTATTGGATTGTTTCACTGAATATATGTATTTGAGAGAAAAGTTTGCAAACTGAGACGACTACACAAATGGGGGGGAAAGTAGCCCTGGTCGCTGATATTTGATTGTCTGAAATCATCTGGAAATCTGACCAGCTCTTCAATTTGTGAACTTCTCGTAACAAACGACACGTGGCCTCCCTGAATGAAAGCAGACCTAATAGTTACTTCCCCCATCCACCATAAACGTCTCAGTTTTATTTGGCTCAAGTCTGAACCAGCTCACTGTTATCCATTCCTCAATTTCACCTGAACCACAAGAGACACTCAGCTACACTCTCCAGGCCGGAGATAAAGCTGATGAATGTAAAGCTGATGAATGTTGCCGTCATTCTGAAAACACTTCAGCCCATGCCTCCTTGCTAAATCTTTCATGCATCTAGAACAGGAAAGTACCCAAACTACCCTCAAGAATCTATTAGAAAGAAAAGAAAAAAAGAAACAAAAATTACCAAAGGCAGTCCCATATACTTCTACAGATCAGCACCTCATTATCCATAAAATAGATCTAGCACTGCAGAGCCTTTTATGATACTGACTTGTGTGGCTGCAGTTGTGTATTAGAAGTCAATTTGTAAACACAAACAAGAAAAACACCTTGTGAGGTTCTATATACTTGATCAGGAAAGGATACTCTAAGTGCCATATGCCATAATATTTCTAGGTATGCTTTTGCACCATTGTCAACATTGCTGGTGTCCCAGGAGTATAACAAAGAATACATTGCTCTCTCTGTTTAGGGAAATCTTTCTTGTGCAGGATGATCTCATTAATCAGTGCTGCTGATTTTAATCTTTGACTTGCCTTTACAGACACAACTCTGTATATGACAAGTGGCCAAGGCAGATTACAAGCTACTGCTTTAAATGTACAAGAAGATATAGAGGTTAACTTCCTCATGGCGGTGGCTTTCCGTTTTAACTTAAATTGCAAGCTGGGTGGGGGACGACTATGGGTCTTGCACATGGCTGGACTGAAATGAACTAGAGTGCAAGATCGACCCTCTGCTTCAAACTAGTTTCAGTTTACATCTCAAAAAATATCTACTCTAAAAGAATATATATGCATTGTAGACACAAATGAGATAGGGACAACATGATCCTGCCACAGAAAAAGAACAATTTAATATGGACCGACTCCTGGACTCTCAGGCATGATTCCCATTCACTTTCATCAGGGGCTTGCCTTGGGAAGAAGTGCTTTGTGCCACTGGGTCCAGTTCTGCAAGAGTGGTTACATTTTTTGTATTTGGAGTGGAATGCTTGTCAGTATTTTGCAGCTATAGACTAAAGGTCACGATCTGTGCTCTCTCTCCAAGTGTAATAGGGTGTGTGGAAAGGGATGGGGTGGGAAGGGAAGGCTAGCATTGCAAAAGTGGATTTTCACTTCCAGGGTTCTCTCGTTACATGTGCTGATCCAGTCCCTGACATGGATTGGTATGCACTACAGAATAATCAGTACAAAGCATTCCAACTATTGGCATGTCCCTGTGCTGAGTTTGCAGGATGTGGGTGTAACTGCCGGGGGTATTTCCTAGGGCCAGTTAAGCTGGCTTTTTGGACCCTTTATAGCTTTTGAGCTGCTGTAGTGGTTGCAGTAACCCTCAAAATTAGGGCCCTAACTGTATCAAGGCACTAATTTAGATTAATAATAATATTGAACAATAATCTGTTGCAACACAATGTTGGTTGGAGATAGTTTTTAAAAATGCTGTCTGATCAGCAGCATAACTATATGAGAATGCAAACCTCCCCATTTGCCCCCCCATGATATTTCAAGATATGTATTCTAAATTCTGAGTTGATTTTATTTGAAACTTAAAAATTTCCTCCACTCTTATCTTCATAAACTTACTCATTACACCAGGATGTATGGTCTATCACCTTGGACTGTTCAGAATTGTCTATCTTTAGAATTATCCGTATAAATTGATTTATCTGACTGATAACCACTGACAACCTGATGTTACTGCTCAGATGTATGTTTAATGTCCTCTTGCTTGCTTTTTATTTATAAATTCTATTTCATAATAGAAATAGTATTTCCATGATCATATTGTACTTCTGTGGTGTGACATTTGGGGGCATCACCCAGACCAATAAAGGGTTCTGTCACATCTGCCTTGTACGTTTGGGTATCTTAATACTGTGTTGCTATGGTTTGCTCTGACACAAGTAGCCAGCTTACAAGCATGAGGTCCCACTTTGGCTTCCACCAGCCTCGTTACTACTTGCATGGTGACCTCAACAATCACTTTTGGTCCAAGTTCTCCTCCCCCACCCCCCAATCCATCTCCCCAAGTTGTTGACCGTCAGCCACTTGGAATTTTCCCCTCTGGTTCATCACCTTCAAAGATGTGAAACCTGCCCCCAATTATTAGTTCACTTTGGCACACACGCTCCACACAGTTTGCACAATAAAGATCTGCTTGGGGTAAAAATAAACAAAGTTTATTTAATAGAAAAATCCATGGATTCAAAGATGAAATAGTAAGGGAAAGCAAATGCATCCGAGTTACACAGAAAATAAAGATGTAATCTCAGGCTTTACATTTTGGTAGTCCCTTTTCTAATACAAGTTACCTATTGCATCAGAACAGTTTCCCGGTATGCCCTTGGTCCTAGAGGGGATCCAGTGCTTCCCAGACAGGATCCCACTTTCTTGCTGGCCCTCAGTTTCTGGATAGTCTTCACTTCAGATCCCTTCCCTTTTAGCAGGGTTTGCAGTTCTTTATTTTTTTTCCCCCCTTCCCTTTTTCTCAGAGTGTGGTAATTCATGGTGACACAGAGCAGGGGGGTTTCCCAGACTGGGATTTTCTTTTCAGGTTTCAAATTTTGTTTTCCCATAACGTCTCTTACTGGCTGGACAATGTAGGTGCTTGAAGCTGGTTTTTTTATAAACACCTGGCCTGGGAGATTCCTCCCTGCTTGATTGCCTCACCACACTGCTGTGAGATGATGTTCTAGAGGTACTGTAGTTAAAATTACAATTTTCTACACATTTATAACAAAAACCTGTGTGTGTGTGTCCGTCCCCTAATGACCATTGAGTTCAGAACATTACAAGCTTTAATAAAAGATCTTACTTGACATTTTTTATACATAGTAACACTATATACGAACAGCTGGTTCAATTGCTTATTCTTTGGGGTTCAGACCCCCATTTTCTCCTTGGTGTATCAGGACCCTGATTGTTACATATGGGTACAGTCACTTGATCCTGTCTTCCATACAGGAATATCGTGGTGATTATATGTTCAAACATTACATTACGTGCATTACAGTATGAGTAAGTGCTTAGTATTATTAATACTGCCTACTGACTCATAATGATGCCCAAGAAGTATAGTAATTGCCCAGAAATGCATGGATGCTGTGTCTTACTGCTTGCATTAGTGATATGTATGTGTTACTGTATAACTTGCTTCAGAGTAACAGCGGTGTTAGTCTGTATTCGCAAAAAGAAAAGGAGTACTTGTGGCACCTTAGAGACTAACCAATTTATTTGAGCAAGAGCTTTCGTGTAGCTCACGAAAGCTCATGCTCAAATAAATTGGTTAGTCTCTAAGGTGCCACAAGTACTCCTTTTCTTTTTGTATAACTTGCATAACGTATGATTTCTGTGACTGTATTCAAGTCACTAACTCCTCTACCCTATTTTACCTAATTACCAAAATGTGTATATAAAGATATATTTGTTTTATCTTGTGTTTTTTGTTTTTAATGTGTAGGGTAAGAGCCCAGAACACTGGATGTGTAGCTATAGTTGTATTTTTTTAAAATTGAAGAAATAAATATTTTCTCAGGAGTCTTGTGATGAATAGATGTTGTTTATAAAGTGCCGTACAAATGCTAAAATTCACCAAAATGGGCCCACTAGCCCCAAGCCTTCAGTGTTTGATGATTGCCTCTTGCAAAACCATTTTAAAAAGTTGGTAGACATGCACAGTTTCCAGTACAATCCTGTAGAATTACTTTCCTGTACACTCAAGGACACCCAACTAATTTATCCTCTCCCCAACCCTCACCCAAATCCTTAGAATGCTTTTGGCATACATGTATGATCCTCAGTCAAAAGGAATCGGCAATATTGGGGGGAGGGACCAAAAATGCTAAGGTTAACTCTGTTTCATGGGCCTTACAGTGAGGGTGAATGAAACTTTTAATCTAGTCTTCACCGCCCTGGTATAAGACACTCAGAAACCAAACTTACTTAGCTGTAATCAATCAAATTCAAAGAGTGACTTCCAGCATTCTAGACTTCCACTATTCATAGCTTCTTTCCCATGAAGGGGAGAAAGGATAGCTCAGTGGTGGGGGGAGGGATAGCTCAGTGGTTTGAGCATTGGCCTGCTAAATCTAGGGTTGTGAGTTCAATCCTTTGAGGGGGCCATTTGGGGCAAAAATTGGGGATTGGTCCTGCTTCAAGCAGGGGGTTGGACTAGATGACCTCCTGAGGTCCCTTCTAATCCTGATATTCTATGATATACCAAGATGACCAAGGGACTCTGATTATGAATCCAGGTCAGAAGACTGTCTTAGGATGCTGGAAACTGGTCAGTAGTGATACACAAGCTGTACAGAATTTTCCCACAGAGAACTTTGAAAGCTAATTTATGGTCTCATTAACTCTTGAAGAGATTTGAATCCTAGCTGGGTACAATAAAACAGGCTTTCTACTCTGACTATCCGGGAACTATGTTTACTTACATGTTGTGGTGCTGCTAGAATGCAAACAATAAAAAAATAGTCTAAGTTAAAATTCTTGCCCACTGCTGGCGCATAAATACATCAAGGAAGGAAACAAAGCAATTACACATCTATCTCTATCCTCACCTGCTCCCAACCCTCATTTAGCCCAAGCCTTCTGGATAAAAGGTCCAATAAAACTTTTTCCTTGCAAAAGATGGCTGGTACCAGTAAGGGACTCATTAATATTAGCATCCAGATAACATGATAAATGGTATGTTGGAAATATCAAGGTAGACAGGGTCATGAAATAAGCCTGGGAAATATGAGATATAAATAGACGTGGGAAGTGTTACTCAGGAGATGCAATACAGTCTTGCTCTGTGAACACTATTACAGAAATGTGGATTAGTCAAACAGGACACTCAAAGGCAATTAACATTCAAGTGGTTAATGCCTCATTTCATAGTGCTAGAGGCACCAAGCATTTGAATGTTAATTGTTTTTGATTCCTAGTTCTTCTTAAAAAGAAAAGGAGTACTTGTGGCACCTTAGAGACTAACCAATTTATTAGAGCATAAGCTTTCGTGAGCTACAGCTCACTTCCTCAGATGCATATCGTGGAAACTGCAGCAGGCTTTATATATACACAGAGAATATGAAACAATACCTCCTCCCACCCCACTGTCCTGCTGGTAATAGCTTATCTAAAGTGATCATCAGGTGGGCCATTTCCAGCACAAATCCAGGTTTTGGAGGTATTGTTTCATATTCTCTGTGTATATATAAAGCCTGCTGCAGTTTCCACGATATGCATCTGAGGAAGTGAGCTGTAGCTCACGAAAGCTTATGCTCTAATAAATTGGTTAGTCTCTAAGGTGCCACAAGTACTCCTTTTCTTTTTGCGAATACAGACTAACACGGCTGTTACTCTGAAACTAGTTCTTCTTATCAGCTGGGGAAGATAATAGACATCCTGAAGATTGAGTCTACTGGATAAACAAAGCCATCAAAGGCTGGAAGCATCATTAAAAGCTAACATGTCCAGGGAATTAGATATGGCATTAGACATATGTAATTAACGTGTTCTGGGATGACATCGTGCTCTGAGATGGGACTTAGTATTCAAGAATTTTGCTATTTAGCTATTCAAATAAATGATGGGGTGGGGGATGCAAGCTTATCCTGAAAAGCTTAATTAAATCTTAATAAGAAAGGGAAAAGAGAAGTAGACCCTTGTGTGTGAGCAAGTCTTTAAAAGAGAACTGGCCTATGACCTTGGCAATTGGACACACTCCTACGTAGAGTACTTAAAACACAGGGGTGGATAAGCAGAGAGAGAGCTCGTCCTACCAGAGAGGAAAGGAAGCAGGTCTTAGCTGTAACCTGCAATGGGTAACCTGCAATATTCTGTTGGTGAAGTTTTGATAGTTTTATGAGATTTCTGTAGGTCTTTAAATGTTACAGTTGGTGTTAAAGGATGACTTTTCTCACCCCAGGGTACACTTACATCTCTAAACTTGGAGAGAATGAGATGATTGTATATATCACATTAGTAGATGTGCAGGTGAACAAGCCTCTGATAGTGTGGCTGATGTGATTAGGCCCTATGATGATGTCCCCGATTAGATATGTGGATGCAGTTGGCAACAGGCTTTGTTGCACGGATAGGTTCCTGGGTTAGTGGTTCTGTTGTGTGGTGTGTGTGGTTGCTGGTGAGTATTTGCTTCACAGAACGCCACTAGCTATCACCTTCAGCCCCCACCTAAAACCTCTCCAACGCATCATCAAGGATCTACAACCTATCTTGAAGGACGACTCATCACTCTCACAGATCTTGGGAGACAGGCCACTCCTTGCTTACAGACAGCCCCCGAACCTGAGCAAATACTCACCAGCAGCCACACACCACACAACAGAACCACTAACCCAGGAACTTATCCTTGCAACAAAGCCTGTTGCCAACTGTGTCCACATATCTATTCAGGGGACACCATCGTAGGGCCTAATCACATCAGCCACACTATCAGAGGCTTGTTCACCTACACATCTACTAATGTGATATATGCCACCATGTGCCAGCAATGCCCCTCTGCCATGTACATTGGTCAAACTGGACAGTCTCTACGTAAAAGAATAAATGGACACAAATCAGACGTCAAGAATTATAACATTCAAAAACCTGTTGGAGAACACTTCAATCTCTTTGGTCACTCGATTACAGACCTAAAAGTGGCAATTTTTCAACAAAAAAAACTTCAAAAACAGACTCCAACGAGGGACTGCTGAATTGGAATTAATTTGCAAACTGAATACAATTAATTTAGGCTTGAATAGAGACTGGGAGTGGATGGGTCATTACACAAAGTAAAACTATTTTCCCATGTTTATTCCCCCCCCACACACACACACTGTTCCTCAGACATTCTTGTCAGTTGCTGGAAGTGGCCCACCTTGATTATCACTACAAAAGGTTTTTTTTCCCCCTGCTCTCCTGCTGGTAATAGCTCACCTTACCTGATCACTCTGGTTACAGTGTGTATGGTAACACCCATTGTTTCATGTTCTCTGTGTATATAAATCTCCCCACTGTATTTTCTACTGAATGCATCCGATGAAGTGAGCTGTAGCTCACGAAAGCTTATGCTCAAATAAATTTGTTGGTCTCTAAGGTGCCACAAGTCCTCTTGTGTGTCTATACTGTATGTAGCCTTGTGCAGAGCTAGTTTGTGAGAGAGAGGAAAAACAGATACATGGCTTGAGGGATCGCAGTCTATAGTTCTACAAGCTGCTGGCTATAGTGGAGAGAATTGCTTCTCTAGACTGTCGGGGAGTGATGTTTTGGGAGCTGACAGGCTTGTGATAACTTCAGAAGTACAGGATGCTTTCCCAAAGCAGCCCTTTCTTCCCTGCTTACATCCCCTTCCTTTCCCTGTTCGTGTTAAGTTCTAAAAATGCTAAAGAAATAGTTCAGTAGCTACTGATCTTCTTGTATTTCTATAATTCAAAGGCCATAATTTCAAAAATCTTGATTTAGTGTGTACTGTGATCTCAAGAACTAACTTCAATATCAGCTATTACTTAATGTGCACAGTGACTTTTTAAAATACACAATACACACCCTACTCAAAATTGTGTTACCTTTGGAGAGATGACGGATCATCATTCTCCTATGAAAGCCATCTTGTTAACAAATCCATGTTGTAAAAGACATCTGTTCTCCAAGTTAATGTTGTATCACACAACTGCACTTTTGCACAACTGCATCCACCGGACAAAATTATTAAATCTACTGTACAATAAGTACTACTTTCATAACTGAAATAAGTCATTAGAAAACTGTCATGAGATCAATGTCAACCTCTTTTAAAATGAACATTTCAGCTGTACTTCAATGTTTCTTAAATAAAATCAGAATAATTTAAGGAAGAGCATGAGACTGTTGTCTTGTGACTGCATTCTAATCTACTGCAGACAAAGGAAAGTTTTCAGAGTAACAGCCGTGTTAGTCTGTATTCGCAAAAAGAAAAGGAGTACTTGTGGCACCTTAGAGACTAACCAATTTATTTGAGCATGAGCTTTCGTGAGCTACAGCTCACTTCATCGGATGCATGCCGTGGAAACTGCAGCAGACATTATATACACACAGAGATCATGAAACAATACCTCCTCCCACCCCACTGTCCTGCTGGTAATAGCTTATCTAAAGTGATCATCACGTGGGCCATTTCCAGCACAAATCCAGGTTTTCTCACCCTCCATCCCCCCACACAAATTCACTCTCCTGCTGGTGATAGCCCATCCAAAGTGACAACTCTTTACACAATGTGCATGATAATCAAGTTGGGCCATTTCCTGCACAAATCCAGGTTCTCTCACCCCCCTCCCAAAAACCACACACACAAACTCACTATCCTGCTGGTAATAGCTCATCCAAAGTGACCATTCTCCCTACAATGTGCATAATTAAGGTGGGCCATTTCCTGCACAAATCCAGGTTCTCTCACCCCCCCTCCCAAAAACCACACACACAAACTCACTATCCTGCTGGTAATAGCTCATCCAAAGTGACCATTCTCCCTACAATGTGCATAATTAAGGTGGGCCATTTCCTGCACAAATCCAGGTTCTCTCACCCCCCCTCCCAAAAACCACACACACAAACTCACTATCCTGCTGGTAATAGCTCATCCAAAGTGACCATTCTCCCTACAATGTGCATAATTAAGGTGGGCCATTTCCAGCACAAATCCAGGTTTTCTCACATCCCCCCCCCACCCCCATACACATACATACATACAAAGGAAAGTTTGTCTCTCTCATCAACAGAAGTTGGTCCATTCAAACATACTACTTCACCCACCTTGTCTCTGTAATATTCTGGGACCAACACAGCTGCAACATTGCATAAATACATAAAGGAATGCTTGGACAGTCAAATGATCTAATTGGGTGAAAGTCCATCAGCACTAAATTGTCCACAGTGTGGGAAAACTGCAGGAATGTACTGAGATGGGATTATAAAGAAACTTCTCCTATAGCCAGGTTATTTCATAATTGTCCACTGCAGGATTTCTTGTATCTTACTCTGACACATTGAGTACTGGTTATTGCCAAAGACAGGATCCTAGAGTAAACAGACCACTGGTCTGATCTAATATGGCAATTCTTATGTTTTTTATATTACAATATGTATTAGCTCTTAGCTTCTTGGAAGAAGTTGCAGATGAAAGAAGAATGTGTATTGTGGCTCAAAATGCATTTTAGAAATGTTTGTATTTTATCTTCTTAGGTGGCAACTGACCCTTTATTGTTTCCATATATCCTGTTGCTATATCCACATCCACATTAGTATTAAGATTTTCGCCAGTATTTGGGGAAGTAAATGCTATTAACCAATTCTCATTAACTGTTATTACTTAGTGGATTAATTTATTTATGCTACAAAAAAGAAACAAAAGCACACTGGATTTCCCCAGTTCTGTTTGTGATATACGGAGCATTGAAGCCTTTGGAAATTTCACTAGTTTTTCTTCTCAAAAGTCAAGGGCACTGGACATGTACATCCTAAAACTTAAACAAAGGTGTTTTTTTTTTTTTTTGTTATAAGTTCCGGTTATCAATTAACAGGTTTCAGAGTAACAGCCGTGTTAGTCTGTATTTGCAAAAAGAAAAGGAGTACTAGTGGCACTTTAGAGACTAACCAATTTATTTGAGCATAAGCTTTCGTGAGCTACAGCTCATTTAATCAATTAGCCTTCTGGTGCTATCTGCTATCAAAGATCTGGCCTGCTATGATACATATCAGGGTTTAGTTGACTGTCTGAATCAAGCAGTAACAGCTCTGCCTAAACTGAAACTAGTCCTTTGCAGTTAGAGACAATTGTTTGGTTTTTGCCTTTTTAAATTTGGAGAGTGAACGCTGCGTGGCAGTGGGATAATTAGTGAAGCAGCATGATGCATAACACTGGAGCAATAGTAGAAATGAACACTTGCAGCACTGTGAAATAATAGGTCACCTGTGCCACTGAATTCCGTTACTGCAAATATCTTGTTTTGACAGATATTTTAAATTGCATCAATTCAGAGCCCTCATTAGCTGACACAGCTTTTGCTTGTACTTAAAGTTTGCTCTGCCCAGGCCACTCAGTAACCAGGTATTTCAGAGAGCTAAACGTACAGTAGTTGCAATCTTATTGCAACACATACCACATCAAGAATTTGTAACTCTCCTATGCATCATGGGAAAACTGTTTGGGTTGTGACTAATAGACAGAAGTTTCATTTTGTCATGGGAAAATAACTATGGGACAGATACTTAGCTGGCTAAATTTAAAATTTACACCAGGAGAGGATCTAGCTTCAAGCACCTAACCCGACTGTTGCAGACATTAGGTAGTAGTCTACATTCCGTGTGTGTCTGAGAACAGTTGAATTGCAAAAGGAAAATACTCTTTAGAGGGACAGACTTGCTGAAAGTATACATTTCAAAATGAATATTAAAAATTACATATGAAAAAAATGAGGGCTAAACCAGGACATTTTCAGTCAGGTTTTTATAGAATCCTAGAACTGGAAGGGACCTTGAGAGGTCATCTAGTCCAGTCCCCTGCACTCATGGCAGGACTAAGTATTATCTAGACCATCCCTGACAGGTGTTTATCCAACCTGCTCTTAAAAATCTCCATTGATGGAGTTTCCACCACCTCTCTAGGCATTTTATTCCAGTACTTAACCACCATGACAGTTAGGAAGCTTTTCCTAATGTCCAACCTAAACCTCCTTTGCTACAATTTAAGCCCATTGCTGCTTGTCCTATCCTCAGAAGTTAAGAGAGAATTTTTCTTCCTCCTCCTTGTAACAATCTTTTACGTACTTGAAAACTGTTATCATGTCCCCTCTCAGTCTTCTCTGTTCCAGACAAAACAAACCCAATTTTTTCAATCTTCCTTCATAGGTCATGTTTTCTAGACCTTCAATCATTTTTGTCGCTCTTCTCTGGACTCTATTCAGTTTGTCCACATCCTTCCTGAAATGTGGTGCCCAGAACTAGACACAATACTCCAGTTGAGGCCTAAACAGCACGGAGTAGAGCTGAAGAATTACTTCTTGTGTCTTGCTTACAACACTCGTGTTAATACATCCAGGAAGATGTTTGCTTTTTTTGCAACAGCGTTACACTGTTGACTCATATTTAGCTTGTGGTCCACTATGACCCCCAGATCCCTTTCCACGGTACTCCTTCCTAGGCAGTCCTTTCCCATTTTGTATGTGTGCAACTGGTTGTTCCTTCCTAAATGGAGAACTTTGCATTTGCACCGAACCCAGAACTGATCCCTGCAGGACCCCACTTGTTATGCCCTTCCAGCATGACTGTGAACCACTGATCACTACTCTCTGGGAACATTTTCCAGCCAGTTTTGCACTGCCCTTATAGTAGCTCCATCTAGGTTGTATTTTCCTAGTTTGTTTATGAGAAGGTCATGCGAGACAGCATCAAAAGCTTGACTAAAGTCAAGATATACCACATCTTCTCCCCCCCCCCCACCCCGCCTCCCAATCTGCAAGGCTTGTTGCCTTGTCAAAGAAAGTTATTGGGTTGGTTTGACATGATTTGTTTTTGACAAATCCATGCTGACTGTTTCTTATCACCTTATTATCTTCTAGATGTTTGCAAATTGATTGCTTAATTATTTGCTCCATTATCTTTCCAGGTACAGAAGTTAACCTGACTGGTCTGTAATTTCCTGGGTTGTCCTATTTCCCTTTTTATAGATTGGCATTATATTTGCCCTTTTCCAGTCTTCTGGAATCTCTTCCCCTGTTGTGCTTGGTCCTCACAATATCACAGCATTGGACAATACTGCATATTCCTAAGTGAGTCTTTATGATAGCGTGCAAAATACTCTCACCTGTTCACGTAGAGCTTAATGAAATCAATGGGACTGTTACCACTAATTTCAAAGGGTGAATGTTTAGGCCTATACTTATGTATGTAGTGTGACTGTAGCTTTGTTGGTCCCAGGATACTAGAGAGACCAGTTGGATGAGGTAATATCTGGACCAACTTCGACTGCCTGTATTTGTCAAAGAATAATATTTTATACCCTAGTGCTATTTAATTATAATTACGCCACCCATAGTTAAGGTTGCCCGATACTGTCCATTTTAAGACCCTGCTTTCAGTTGCTTATAATTAGCTAAACAGCCATTCAGGCTGAAATTTCATGCCGAATGCCTGCCTCATGTTGAATTTTTTGAAATGTTTTCGCTAAAATGGTTTGGCTATGTCTGAGAGTGAAGTTAATGTGGAACACACAGTTAGTGGCTACACACGCAAAGTTTAGTTTAAGAGATTTGCCCAGCACCTCAGAGCAACTCTATGGCAGAGGCAGGATCAGAATCCAGGCAACGTCAATCCTAGCATTTCCTAACTTTTGAATGCTTGACTTTGCAACCGTAATGTTCTTTGAATATGTTTTTTTTTTTTTTTTTTTGCAATTTCGAGGATCAGCAGTAGATCCACAGAACAGACCTCTTCCACTTGAGTTAATGGGTCAACTGGTAGCATTAAGAGGCTGTTATGCTCTGTTTGGGCAAGCCACTAGAGGAGGAGTACACACTCTTTGCCACTTTACTGCTATTGATTGACAACAAAGAACTGTTGGGACTAGGAATTCTGGGTTCTATTCCAGATTCTGAAAGAGTATGTTCTATTGGTTGCAGACAGTTGCCCCATATCACCCAGTCTGATCCTGCCACTCCTTCCCCATGTGAGTCCTCCTGTCTACCTTCCTCTGCTCCCATCCTCCCAGAGCTTGCCCCTTTCTCCCTCTGTTCCCAGAACACATCCTCCATCCTGCCTGTCTGCCTCCCATACCTCACCCCCTATATGTTCAGGCAAGTCAGGGTGTTCCCCTTTCACCACACTACCTGGACACCTCACTGCTGCATCTGAAGTCAGTGGGAACTGTGCTTCAAATATGTGAAGTACTACAAAAGCAATTCTCCGAAAAATTAGGCCCTAGGCATCTCAAATTGGGCACCCAAAACTAGTGGACTAATGACAGTTTTGCCCTTAATCTCTCTGTGCCTTAAAGCCCCATCTATAAAAGGGCAATAACACCCTTCCCCACAGATGTAATTTATCCAAAGATAAATTATTAATGTTTTTGAACACTCAAATATTACAGTGAGTACCATGGCAAAGCCCATGCGGAAATTAATACTATACTCAGTGCATGGCTCGAATGGTTTGCAATAAATAAAACCTGAGGTCATACATTGAATATAAAATATTGAATAGCTGCTCATTTGGTGAGCACTGTCCATCCTGTTCAGTGAATGTGGCAGGGGCACGGGGTGTGTGGGGGCGGAGGAAATATGTGATCATATAATTTAAAGACTGAATCACACAAGAGAGGCGCAAACAAAGGTTGCACAGACAACCATCATCTTGGCATTTCCCAGTTTTTTTAATGCTTGGTTTTACAACTTTAACATACAAAAAAAAACTATATTCACAGAATGTTAACATGACAATGGCGCTTTAACCCGGATTCTACAGGCTTGCCAGGAAGGCGTTTTAGTACAATAGTTTCATGTTACATGTTGTCGCCACAGGTGTGAATTGACATCAACCACTTTGATGTGATATTCCAAGTCGTCTTCAGTCGATTGTGGCGTTACAATAAGTGTAGAATTATGAACTATATCTCTTGCCTGCTCAGCTGCTTTTCACACTTAACTTTTTGTAAAATATTTTTCTTAAATTGATAACACTAGTTACTGGGCTGTAACAGGAGGCTTTGACCACCACCGGGTAGGGTTTTGTTTTGTTGTTGGTGTTTTAATCAGCATGTGAACATCAGATTTAGGGAAGTTAGGTGCCTAGTGAGATTTTTCAGAAGTACCTATCTGCATCTTTAAAAAAGGAAAAGGAGGACTTGTGGCACCTTAGAGACTAACCAATTTATTTGAGCATAAGCTTTTGTGAGCTACAGCTCACTTCATCGGATGCATACTGTGGAAAATACAGAAGATGTTTTTATACGCACAGACCATGAAAAAATGGGTGTTTATCACTACAAAAGGTTTTCTCTCCCCTCCACCCCACTCTCCTGCTGGTGATAGCTTATCTAAAGTGATCACTCTCCTTACAATGTGTATGATAATCAAGGTGGGCCATTTCCAGCACAAATCCTAGTCTGTGTGGATAAAAACATCTTCTGTATTTTCCACAGTATGCATCCGATGAAGTGAGCTGTAGCTCACGAAAGCTTATGCTCAAATAAATTGGTTAGTCTCTAAGGTGCCACAAGTACTCCTTTTCTTTTTGCAAATACAGACTAACACGGCTGCTACTCTGAAACCTATCTGCATCTTTAGGCACCTAAATAAGCACTGAAAATCTTGCCCTAGACTAATTGTTGAGCTGTACAATTCTGATAATCAGCCTGTGCATATAGACACATATCCAGTTCTCTTCGCTTCTGTTGTGTCTAGAATTTGGGTTTGATTAGCTTTCCTCTTATTTACCTAATTTGGGGAGCACTCACTATATGGACCAGAACTGCAACCTTTATTAAACGCTCTCTGGGTGTGACAGAAAGAGAGAGACAGAAAAGAGTTGGCTAGTCACATAGTGCAGGCTTTTCTAACGTCCAACTGCTAAATCGTATGAAAAGACTACTAAAAATACACTCCTTGCTTGACTTCTTTTTTTAAATGTAAGTACAGTAACTTCTCTAGTTACTACAGGGATGTGTCATGATGACTGTGAATGGGAGGGAGGTGATCCACAAGGCAGGCTTTCTAAAATTGTGGTCCACGCTATAAACAAATGTGAGAATCTCAATGTAAATAAGTCTAGCTACATAATCCTCTTTGCTCTTGTTAAAGGAATTAATTCTTGGAGCATTTCTTGAAGGTACTCTGATAGCAATGCTGGAGCCATATTTGATGGTTGTGAAGTGAATAACTTTCAAAAACAGTGTTCTTGTAGAGAGAGTGCACGTATTAGCTTTCTGATATATAAAATGGTTATGACCCTTCCTTTGTCTCAAAAGGGCGTTGTGAAGCTAGTTCATTGAAGTTGGAGCAGTGCTCTGTGCTTGTGCTTCAAATTGCCTCTTATTTACTGCTAAGGGATTTTAAATGGGGAAATTTTTTCAACTGACACCGTTTTAGTACTTTTGCACCTCACCCAGAGAATTAGCTTACCATTAATAGTGCTTTGATTTTAGATCTAGTGAAAGCGAACTAGCATCACTATATATTTATGACATTTGAAACTGAGTATCGGCTAGATGACCTGCAGTAAAATGTTTTTTGCATCACTGGACTCCTCAGTATAAAACCATACTGGAAATGTTTCTGCTAAAATGACAGCATAGTTAATTAGGTTACAGTGACGACACTTGATTCAGATGAATGTGATTCATTTTCACCTCTTTCAGGCTGTCTGCACTCTCAGACAGCTTAGCTTTGGGTTTTGTCGGGTTATCTTTGCACCCCTAAGAAGTACCAACTAACTCTTTTTTTTTTTTTTTTTTTTTTTTAAATCCAGCGGAGCTGTCATTTTGACCGACTACAGCTCCCCTACAGTCTTCACCACTAGTTTCACACCTTAGGATGTAGAATGGACTTAAAGGAACATTGTCAATTTATAACCACACTTCTTTACCTATGTACTAATATTTAAAATCACTAGAAGTGTGTGTTTGTCACTTGTTGTTGGAGGGTTGTGTATGTATTTCTTGAAGTTCTCTCAGTTTCGACAATGAAAATCAATGAGATCAATTTAATGTTTGTTTCAACACTTTCATTTTTGGGTCCTCCATGCTGCAATAGATGCATTTTCAATATTGCTGGAGGATGCTTATTTTAATTTAATTGTAATTGGATTTGTTTGTTTTTTGAGGTGGAAATGCTTCCCTCGATCCTAGGTTTTATATAAGCTGTTCTTGCTAAATTTAAATCTTGAACCAAACTTAAGCAGGTTTCAGAGTCGTAGCCGTCTTAATCTGTATCCGCAAAAAGAAAAGGAGTACTTGTGGCACCTTAGAGACTAACAAATTTATTTGAGCATAGTCTCTAAGGTGCCACAAGTACTCCTTTTGTTTCTGCAAACTTAAGCAGTTTCTCTTTCATGGGCTGCCTATTGAAGAGGACGAGTTTAAACTTTAAAGAGAGACACATTGTTAAGGTTCCTCCCCCACTCTGAACTTTAGGGTACAGATGTGGGGACCTGCATGAAAACCTCCTAAGCTTACTTTTACCAGCTTAGGTTAAAACTTCCCCAAGGTACAGATTAATTTTATCCTTTGTCCTTGGAATATCCACTGCCACCACCAAACTCTAACTGGGTTTACTGGGAAACCTAGTTTGGACACGTCTTTCCCCCCAAAATGCTCCCAACCCTTGCACCCCACTTCCTGGGAAAGGTTTGGTAAAAATCCTCACCAAGTTGCATAGGTGACCACAGACCCAAACCCTTGGATCTGAGAACAATGAAAAAGCATTCAGTTTTCTTACAAGAAGACTTTAATAGAAATGGAAGTAAATAGAAGTAAAGGAATCACCCCTGTAAAATCAGGATGGTAGATACCTTACAGGGTAATTAGATTCAAACATAGAGAATCCCTCTAGGCAAAACCTTAAGTTACAAAAAAGACACACAGACAGAAATAGTCATTCTATTCAGCATAGTTCTTTTCTCAGCCATTTAAAGAAATCATAATCTAACACATACCTAGCTAGATTACTTACTAAGAGTTCTAAGACTCCATTCCTGATCTATCCCCGGCAAAAGCAGCATATAGACAGACACAGACCCTTTGTTTCTCTCCCTCCTCCCAGCTTTTGAAAGTGTCTTGTCTCCTTATTGGTCATTTTGGTCAGGTGCCAGCAAGGTTACCTTTAGCTTCTTAACCCTTTACAGGTGAGAGGATTTTTCCTCTGGCCAGGAGGGATTTTAAAGGAGTTTACCCTTCCCTTTATATTTATGACACACACATTTAGGGGTTAGCTCTCATGAAAGAGAGAAGTGGGTATAGCTATTTATATTTCTCTAACACAATTGTTTTTGTTTTACTTTTTATGTATTTATTTTTAACTTCAGTGGCTATCTGTAGGGTTTTTGTTGTTGTTTTTGAATAGTCTCCTGTGGTGGCTATCCCCAAACACTTTAGCATTGTACTAGAGCATGAGAATTGAAAAAGGAAACTAATTTATAAGCAAAACTATCTAAGCTATCCTGTTTGTTTGTGTGTTTCATCTAAACTGAATGAAATACAGAAAACAAAGAGTGCACATGGTGAAGCGTAATTTACATTCTCTAAAAGTATTCTTGCAATTTAAAAAATTTCAGATACTGTTAAGAGTAAGGAATTAATTTTCAATTATTTTTATCTTGGATTTAGACTACTGTAGTACTTCATGGGCAGTTTGATCCTTTTTAGAGTGGCTGAATCCATAGTCTGTCTCTCCAGTGCTTCACAACAGTGCCCAAATAATTTCATATTATTTCACATCTTCCATTTTATTGACGGTGGCATGTAAAACTTGGTTATAAAACCTACTATGAGAACAGGAAGACAAATATCTTCTTTGAAATTGTTAGGAGTAAATCATTCTGTTTCATGAGAAGGTGCTCAGGGCCTGCTTTTAGAGCAGAAAATGGCAAGAAATATTCCAGCACCAAAACCTCATGCTAGGTCCCCGTTCTTAATTTGTCACAAGCTTTTTGTGGAAGACTGAATTCTCTGTCTTAACAGGACCCAAACCATCTTTTTCTTTTCTCGGTGGTGGTGGTGGTGAGATGTCTCATGCAACACTGCATTTAAGTTAACAAATTTAAAAACCTTTTTGGCCTCAAAAAATGACAGAGATTTATGTGCCTTAGCTCATTTCTGCTACTGTAGTATGTATTTTTAAATCACCACAAACAGCTTGATGCTATTAGCTATCTGTAGTATAGAAAAGTCGCGCTGTTTGTCAGTTCTCCTGCTGACAAAAAACTTCCTCCGACAATGAGTGGCGTTTGCATTGTTGACAGGAGAGCGCTCCTGCCAACAACACGCTGTTCGCACTGGTGCTTGTCACGGCAAAGCTTTTGCTCTTTCTTTTGTGTTGTTTTTGGTTTTGGTGGGGGCGGGGGACTTTGAGGCTGGTTAAACACCTCCGAAAGACAAAAGTTTTGTCGTTCAATTGCCAGTGTAGACATAGCCTTATACTGGTGTAAAGAATGTGGTTTGGTTTGGTTTTTGTTTGGGTGGTTTTGTTTTGTTTTAGCTTTATTGCCTGGAAAGGAATAAAGCTAAACCAAAAAAGCCACTATTATGCCAAGGTAAGTGTGTCTACTCTGGGGCTATACTACTATAATTTTATTGGTACCACTGGTAAATTTTGCCTTGAGGACAAGCCCTAAGGCCTCAATCCTGCAAACACTTGCATGTGTCCAGTGTCTTTAAGTGGGATTATTCATGTTCATAAAAATAAGCGTATGCATGAGCATTTGCAGAATTGTGGCTTAAAAGCTCTTTAAAATCCCTAGCAAGATTCCTGCTAAGCCTGTTCTACAAAACTTTAAGGTATGTGCGTCAAAGAGGGTAGTTACTGTGTGAGGGGGCTGCAATTAGGATTTTGTTTTTGTTCTTTAACTTTTAAAAACTATGCAACAGATCATAAATCTGCATTTTTGACTGCCATTGTCTTCACTGGGTCCACACCTATACCCTTTGGCCATGTCTACACTAAGCTTTTTTTTTTTTTTTTACCCTTGAAATAATTTAGTGTCAATTAATTCATGGTAGTTAACATCTTTGTAAAGGCTAGCGTGGACATGCACTTGAAAAATGAAAACGTAAGGCAGAGTAAAATTCAGTTTAGTGTCAAAACATAGAACACTAGGGGCAGCATGCTTATTGCATTATTCATGTTCTTATTTAATTCAGTAATCACTCTCTCTAATTTAAATGGCCCTGTCATAGAATTCCAGGTTCTAAATTGCAGTGCCACAGAATCCTTGCTTTAGTAAATTTGATCTCTTATATTTGCTGTCGATAGTTTAGTTTTATGTCTCAAGTACCAAGATTTTGAAAATAAACATACAGTGCTCCAATAATGGAAGAGGCGTGCCACTAGGATAATCTGATGTTTAGTTTTAGTTTTTATTTAGCTCTATAAAGAGTTGGTTCTGCGTCTGCTCCTGTCATAAATATAAAGGGAAGGGTAACCACCTTTCTATATACTATATGCTATAGTGCTGTAAAATCCCTTCAGGCCAGAGGCAAAACCCTTTCATCTGAGGGTTTTTCTTAAAGGGTTAAGAAGCTAAGGTAACCTTGCTGGCATCTGACCAAAATGACTAATGAGGGGACAAGATACTTGCAAATCTGGAGGGGGCAGGAACAAATGGTTCTGTCTGTCTGGGTGATGCTTTTGCTGGGACAGATCAGAAATGCAAAGCTTCCAACTCCTGTTAAGTTAGTAAGTAATCTAACTAGAAACTACATTAGATTTTCTTTTGTTTAATGGCTGGTAAAATAAGCTGTGCTGGAGGGAATGTATATTCCTGTTTTTGTGTCCTTTTGTAACTTAAGGTTTTGCCTAGAGGAATTCTCTATGTTTTGAATCTGATTACCCTGTAAGGTATTTACCGATCCCGATTTTACAGAGGTGATTCTTTTACCTTTTCTTTAACTAAAATTCTTCTTTTAAGAACCTGATTGATTTTCATTGTTCTTAAGATCCAAGGGTTTGGGTCTGTGTTCACCTGTACCAATTGGTGAGGATTATTATCAAGCCTTCCCCAGGAAAGGGGGTGTAGGTCTTGGGGGGATATTTTGTAGGAAGACTTCTCGAAGTGGTCTCTTTCCCTGTTCTTTGTTTAAAACGCTTGGTGGTGGCAGCATACTGTTCAAGGACAAGGCAAAGTTTGTACCTTGGGGAAGTTTTTAACCTAAACTGGTAAGAATAAGCTTAGGGGGGTTTTCATAAAGGTCCCCACATCTGTACCCTAGAGTTCAGAGTGGGGAAGGAACCTTGACAGCTCCACATTTAGCGCTCACTGAACGACACCAAAATTGGGCTTTAACAGACATGGATCCCCTTAGGTGCCCCCCTCCTCTCCTAAAATCCCAGCCTGAACCTTTCCCTATCAATCCTTGTAACCAGTTCTTTCCCTGCTACATTTTTTGTGCATGTGTTTGTACTCTGCAAACATGTTGACAGGTTTCACTGAGGCAGGAACTGCAAAGGCAGAATTTCTGATCATTGGGGTCAGTGATTCAGTAAAGGGTTAGGGTCTAGAAGGCATCGAGGTGCAGAGGAATCTTGATTTTTTTTTTTCAATTAGATCTATGCTGTTCTACACACAGCAGTAATGACTGCAAGCTTCTTATTAAACCTTAATTATTTGTTTACAAGAATCATGGCAATGTTTTTTTTATTTTAACTATTGACAGGTTTTTGGATGCACAGCTTTCAATAATGCATGAGTAAAAAAGTGGGAGGGGCGGGGGGAATTTACTGAGCCCTGTTGCTACCACAAGGGGACTCAAGTGCCAGTGTCTTAGCACCTCTAATCCAATGACCTGTGTCAAGCGATGCAGGGAAGTTTAAGAGAAACTGGTATTCTGTGGTGTGTTTTATGCAAAGATACTTTAAATGTGAAACTTTAAAAAAAATTTTTTTTTTCATTTTAATACATTCTTTAATTTTTCTGTTTTGTTTTTGTTTTTTCCCTTCTCCCCAACTCTCTTTGCCTACAGGCAGGATGAAAGACCGGTTATATGAACTGTATGAGTTAGCTAGGCTTTATAACCAACAGTTTCCTAACAATGAGGATGATGAGATTTTACCTCATGAAATCCTCCTGTTCGAGACTGATGATGCCCTCGCAGCTCTTTACAAAGATGTCCAGAGTATCAGAACAGACAACCTCCACCTGAAAGAGGACGTCAGACGGCTAGGTAAACAAAATAACCGCTTTCTTACCTCCATGCGCCGTCTTAGTAGTATCAAACGAGATACTAACAGCATCGCCAAAGACATCAAGGCCCGTGGAGAAGGCATCCACAGGAAACTCCAGACAATGAGAGACTTCAGTGAAGATGCTGAAACAAAACATGGCACGATGTCTGTCATAACCCGTGTATCGAAGAATCACTATGTTGACCTCATGCATGCCTTTCAGGAAGCCATGTTTGAGTACAATGAGGCAGAGATGAACCAGCGGGAGAACTGCAAGATTCGGATCCAGAGACAGCTGGAGATCATGGGCAAGGATGTTTCCGGAAACCAGATTGAGGACATGATTGAGCAAGGCAAGTGGGACGTTTTCTCCGAGAATCTCCTGTCTGATGTCAGAGGGGCTCGTGCAGCATTGAATGAGATAGAGACGCGACACAAAGAGTTGATGAAGTTGGAGACTCGCATCAGGGAAGTTCATGAGCTCTTTCTGCAGGTGGCACTACTGGTGGAGCAACAGGCTGACACCTTCGACATCATTCAACTGAACGTGGAAAAAGTTGAGGACTATGTAGGAGAGGCTAAATGTCAGGTGAGGAAAGCTTTGGAATACAGGCGGAAACACCCTTGTCGAACACTCCTCTGCTGTTGCTTTTCGTGCTGCAAAAGCTGATTCTCCTACTCAAGCCTTACAGACCAACTTGAATGTGCCCTAAGAATGTACAATTGAAATAGTACTTTTAAAATGGGTTACTCTTTGGAACAGGATTGCTTTTGGTTTTGGGGGGGGGTGGTTACCCCTTGTCTTAGATTTTGTGCTAATAAAAGCCAAATGTTGCTGGCAAATTTTATTATCTTTAAAAAAAAATTTCAAACCTAACCTATTTGGTTGTAATCTAGGCTAGAGTGCTTAAGAGAGCCTCATAAAATGATACATGCTCCAACCTGACACCACCTAATTTAAAAGAATGAATGAAAGGCTAATCGGTTAATCGATGAAGGATGAGTGTTGGTGTACCACGAGATGGCTATTTTCTATCTTCCACAGTGAGACTGCATAGGGTACAGCTCTATTGCTGTAGTGATGTAATTCTGTGGTGCTTTGTAAGTTTGCCTGCCTTTAGGAAACTTGGAGCCCATGTGATGCAATCCTTAAGCAATTCATTGCCACATTCATTTGAAGAAACAGTAAGTCTGTTAAACTATTTACAGAAAATATAGAATTATTTTCTTAAACCTTTTTACACAAGGAGCCTGATTCTGATCTTACACTAGTTTTACACCAGTGGAACTCCATTGAAATGAACGAAGTGAATTTTGATCTATTCCAGTGTAGATAAGATCAAACTCGGTCCCAAGAAGTATTCATTCCTCTCCCCCCATCCCTTTCATCATTGTGAACACACCAGAATTTTGACCAGGTCACAGGAAACACTGAAAAATTAAGACCTCTCTTCAATTGACTCTTTACTTTAGTCATTTAAATACTCTGTTTTAATGTTGTTCTTTAAGGTTGTAATGTCATCTGCTGGAGGACTGAAAATGGTCATGGCAAACTTTTCAAAGATTTTTAGCCCTATAAATAAAATTAATGCAGCCATCTCTTCTCAAATGTGACTTAACACCCATAAATGGACATTTGTCTGGAAGGCAAATGCAACATTTTAGTGATTCACATACACACACAAATTTGAAGTTATAGTGACAGATTTACCTTGTAAATAGATGCTTATTTTTGTAAGACAATGTATTGATATATTGTGTTTTGTATTTAACATGAAGGTATTAATAACAATGTTTACTCTGGTTTGTATATGAAGACAGATAGGACTGTCTTCTGCCTCTGGAACAACTGCATATTGAAGAGAGAATAGATGCCTTTATTCAATACTCCTGTATGAGCCAACATTTTGGAGTCAAAATGACACTTCCTTTTATTGGGTTCGAAAAGTTTTCCCTCCTCCCTGTAAAACCGTTTCTGATTGACCATATTAGGTTTGGACAAAAAGGGAGGAAGAGAGAAATTTAAGGCCAAATTTTGCAGTCCTTAATTGATTACATTGGTTTCACTTGATTGAAAGCTGAAGAATTTGGCCCTTACTTTTGAAGTCCTTTGTGCTCCGTGTTAGTCCTAATGAGAACAGAGGGCAATGCCAAAAGTATGCACAATATTCCAACTACAGTATGTGTTTCTAAGCAGCTTTCTGCTACATTGTGATTTATTGGTACTTTGAACTCATACAAGACTTTTTATTTTTTTTCCCCTCCCCTTTCCAGAAGTTAGTGACTTCAGAGATCTTCTGTTTGGTTAACTTTTTCCCCTTTTTTATGTCCTTTTAATAATATTATATTTTAACATTTCACATTTGTATTTTGGTGATTTCCTGCCCAGATGCTCCCAGCTATCCTTCTGCACCCTTCACAATGAAAGGTTTCTCTTTCTGTCTTTTGCACACTAAATGTATATTGTAACAAATTATTTTAAATTACTTATAAAACAATAAGGCCTTGCAAAAACAAATTGATACACACTTCTAAGCTTTCTTTGCCTAGCAAGAAAATGTTGCTTGCTGGACAGGTTTGCCACATGGAGGATGAGGGAGTTAGATGAAGGACTGTGGACAAGAACTTTTTTTTTTCTCAAGCTGAAAGTCACTGCTTTGAACTAAATATTACATGAAGCACCTGTGCCTGTATTTGCATGTGTTCATTAGCTAGAATTTATGTAGGGGACAAATGAGCCTCAAACAAGAGAATGTTTGTGGTATACAGTGAAGTCTTGAAGCCATCAGTGTTACATTTGCTTGGGAAAATTCAAACAATTCAAATCTGAACTGTAAGGGGGAAGAGACTGGGGCGTCAAATGGACTGGCTGGCACCCATTACTAATATTTAAGAGCCGTTGTCATGTTGAGTAGCACCTTACTCCATAAGTAGTCCCAATCAAGTGAGTGAGACTGTTTCTGAAGAAAGGTACAAAGCGAGGATATCATAATCTGGATTTAAATCGGGCCCCAGAAAAACGTGAATCTGTTTGCTCTGTGTATTGTAGCTTTTTCCTCCCCCTTTATGATAAAGTTATGTAAATGTTCTAATTGTATTTCTTTTTTGTACGTGTATATATCTAGAAATGCAATAAAAGTGTTTCAGCATAATGGTAAAGATGCAGAGAGTCACACCTTGAATCGGCAGATCTAAATGGTTCCATGCACATTGATATTCTGTGGAACTTGGAAAAAGTCACATTACCAAACATTACCCTCTTTCATCAACTCACACGTGTGCCTGAAACATTAATGTGAAAAAATGTCCTGCTATTGTTCCCTGCCAATGTAACTCACACTTCAGGTTTTTTCAGAAAATCTTAAACATTCCTCCATTGTAAAAAGGGGTACACATTAAATCCAGCAGCTCGGAGAGATCCTTAAGATCATATTTAAAACATCACATTGCTAGTATCCATTCTAATGCTGCATCCTCACTGTCACACAGGAAAGGAACTGAGATAAGCAAGAAGAAGAAACCTATTTTGAAACAAGAAAAATACAGTTATGTTGTGAAAGTAGTTAAGGCTTGCATGCATCCAAACAGGTTGTGATTGGCAATCCCCAATTAATAGTTTAGTCCAAGATGGAAAAACTATATCTAGTATATAATATATCTTGTAAAATATATTCTTAAGAAATCTAAAGCTTGTGAAGTTAAATAGTGAACTACTTTCAAGAATTAAGAGTTCTGTTTCTTGTAAATGTGTATTGCTTAATGCTCTGCTTTTTGACTTTACCAGTCTGTGAACTTGCCTTGTCACCATTACATAGTGTTTTGGAAAGGATGGGTTTCACTGTAGTTACAAAGAATGAAACACAATGTCAGGTCCCCATAGGATGGCTGGGGGAAGAAGATAAAAGGGGCTTGATAGCGTGTCAGTGCATTTATAAAACAAGCTGGGGAATGGAAGGAATCATGGGGAAAATGAGCTGGAGTAAATCTAGAGCCATGCTTAGGGAGATGCAAACAGTTGGATTGCATGTACCCTCCTTTTGCCAATGACACGGCACTACCTTCCAAGCCACAGGATTTGAGCCAGGAGCAACGGCCTTAAAGAAAGAAGGTGTTTTGGTTTGTTTTGGCTTTGAGGAGTAGGGAGGAGGCAGTTAATGTGAAAGAGGAAGTGAGGGGAATGGCAGGAGCTTCATGAGGAAATTGGTGACAGTGGCAGGATCCTCCTGGTACTGGCAGAGGGGAACTGAAAACCAAGTGAGCCCTAACACAGTGCTGCACTTCCTCTAAAATTATGCGCTTAGCATTGAAGGAAAAATTGTATTACTCATACCATGCACTCACTAATGGATGAGGAATATTCAATGCTATATGTTAGTGGTTACTCTATTGCACCTTTGAGGGTTCAATGTTTCTGCTACACTTTATAAAATTTGCTTTGAGTTATTGGGGTAGAACGCTCTTAAATTGTAACTTCAATGTGAAGGGTTCAGGCCACCCCAAGAACTGCAGCAGTCTAGGGGGCATCTCTTTGGCACTTGTTTTGAGAGAATCATCTAGGAAAAAAGGTTGTACAGCGTCTAGTCTTCCCCCCCGTCTCCCTCCATCAAAGCAATAAAAATAGAGTAATTGGCCCAAACTTTTTTCCTCTTTTCTGTAAAGCGACTGAGGAGGGGTTGGGCTGAATGGAATATATCTATTGGCAGCCCTCTATTTACTTTGTGATATTTATGGGATTTTTGGCCAGCACACTAGACTGTTACATTAATTTTACATATAGTTACATTTTAGAAATTTGAATAAACTTTCCAGCCTTGTCAGAAAGCCAGGAACAACTGGAAGATAAAGGAGATGGGCACAGTTGCAAGACTTGATGCTTCAGAGCTCTCTAAAAATGAAAAGGATATGACTATGACAGGAAATGAAATATCATTTTATAGACCGTTTACATGACTGCCTCTACAGCAGATAAAACACAATGTGATTTTCATGTGAACCTAATACTTTTTTCTTCAGAAATGTAATAAACAACCAGCCACTGTGCCCTAGTCTCAATTACAACCCTGTTTTTGAAATGTGCTGACAAAATGCAGATGTTTAACTTTAGCGCTCTAGGTGCACACTGTGCACAAATAGGATGGTTTTGCAAACACCCTGGGAAATATACAATAATGAGAGAGTACGGAAGAGACAGTTTTACACATTCCATTTACCAGTTTCATTGTAGGGCCTATGTATATTGGACCTATGCTGTGGAAGAGCAGGGCTATTTCAGTGGTCGATGGAGCATTCAGTGCCACCTCTTTACAAAGTTGGGGGACCTCTGCAAAGACATTCAGATGGGTTCCCCAGTTATAAGCCCCAAATCTCACCATTGTGCTACTGTTTTACCACCAGCAGCAATGGAGACGTCTAGTAAAGATGCCAGAGAGTTGCAACAGTATCAAGAAAACTGAGCAACGCACATTTGGGTCAAGCAGAAAGCACAACATGAAGAACACTCGAACATTGTGTGTTTTAACTGTGGGAAACAGCCTCACCATGCAAATAATTATTGGTTCAAGGAGAGAACCTGCAAGAAATTGGAGCTCACACACAAAAGATGCAGGTCAACACAGAACACTCAATCTTAAAAGGGCCATGCCAGCAAATTTCAGATTCACTAGTTTGTAGGTGCCAACATGGAATCCCCAGAGAATACTGAAGCATCTCTACAATTCTGTAATTTAGAGGACAACAAATGTAGTAGTATTTGGGTTCATTTACAAATAGAAGGAACTTAAAATGGAGCTTGCTGTCTGCTGTTTCTGTAATTTCACAACAGGGTTAGCAGAGGCTACTTAAAAGTGTGAAGTTCCAGAAAACTTCAGTGCTTCTAAAATTATACATAGGCGAAATCCTCACTCCTCTGGATGTTACTGCAGAGAAGGTGATAGGTAATTGTAAACAGCTGTGAAGTGCAGTGCTTGTGTACACATCTGTAGGGAAGCTTTTCAGCATTCAGGTTCTTGTAGATGCTGCTGATCTGAAATGCTTAAAAGATTTTGTCAGGAAATTGCAGAAGAGTGAAAACGTTCTTAAAAATATTTATCTTGTAGCCTCTCAACTTTTATGATCATCAGTCCTTTTCTGTTAGCTAAAGAGGTTACTTTTAAGCATTGGCATTTATACAAACAATATGTGGTGGTGTGGCACAAACTGTAAAATATGCAGTTTCCCTTCAATAATAGACAATAGACAATTCCCTTCAATAATAAACATTCACTATAATTCAGTGCTTGAGAACAGAGAGGAAATTTTAGTCATAAAATAATTAAAATAGTAATTAAGGGGAGAGGTGGAAAATAATTAATTGGATATTTTAGACTAAGAATTACAATAATTTAAATACTATTGAATTGGGGTGGGCTAATGACTGAAATATGTATTTTTATCAATTAACAAATTAAAATATTAATACCCCATTGTTCAAATAGTGACTGAATGTTACTTAATGAGACGTTGCATTCAGTGCATACATATTGACATGTGCACACACCCAGCTGTTTCAATTCTAGTTTTGCATAGGCCTGTGATTTGTTCACCTAGGAGCCAAATGTCTCTGAAAGGTGTCAGCATTTCATTGTACTACAAGGAAGAACTGCTCCCTCTTAGGAAACTGTTGTATGTCACTTTTAACCTGGCCACATATCCATAATGCTAAGGAAATCTTAATTATATTACTTATCCAGCTCCTTCTCACTTCTCTCAGAACCATTATCTTAATGATTTTGCAATTTGTGAAAGAAAGACAATTATCAAGATTACTTTTGCCTAGCAACCAAGAACACTTATTTTTAACCAAAAAAGAAGATGGACAGTGATGATTGGATCTAGTCATATTAACACTTTTTTGTTGTAAAGTCCTATAAATTCCTATTGAAGTCAGGGACAGTTCCTGATATATTTATGGGGAAAGGCCCAAATTTGGGTGACAAACTAAGGCTATGGCTATACTACAAAGTTGTGCTGATGCAAGTTACAGCAGCATATAGCTACCACATTTAGCATATCACTTGTGCACTTGCATACTTGATTCCTTGCATCAGTGCTGCATGTACTTGTTAAGAGGGCTTGTGTTGTTGCACAGTGTGGTGCACCATAGGTAGGAATTTCAATTTGCAACCTGCCACCAATAAGGACGCTGACTTTTGGAAAGTTGTGGCAATGAGTGGTGAGGCAGAAACGAGACCCCCCGGAGGTAACTGGGAAAAAGGGGTCAACTTCCCATAATGCAATGCTCTTCATCTCATTATATCATCTCTACCCCATAATTTTTGTGCCTATTTTCAATTTCCCATGAGCCCACATGGGACCTGTAGCTGGCCACCATACAGTCTGCATGTCTCTGCGCTATTGTCATAAGCATTGCAAGCACAGGATGCATGATCCTCTGGTATCTGCACAGCCACAAGAAGAACTGTGGGGAACATGATGATTTCCTGGTGGTCAGTTTGCTGTGGGTCATTGCGAGAACCAATTCAAGGTTATTGGTGGCATTCATTGAGGAGCTGCTTCTGGGCTCAAGAAACGAGAATTGACTGGTGGGTCCGCAATGTAATGCAGGCTTGGGATGATGAGCAACAGCTTCAGAACTTTCGGACGCACAAGGGCGCATTCCTGGATCAGTGTGCCGAGCTTCCCCTAGCCTTCCAACACAGGGACACCAAACTGAGAGCTCCACTGACAGTGGAGAAGCAAGTGGCTCTCATGCTTTGGAAACTTACACACCATGTTGCTACCAGTTAGTGAGACATCATTTTGGAGTGGGAAGATCCACGGTGGAGGCCATTTTCATGCAAGTGCCTGGGCCCATTAACTATCTCCAACCACACAGGACTGCAGCTCTCGGCAACATGCAGGACACAGTGGATAGCTTTGCAGCTATGGGGTTCCCAAACTGTGGTGGAGCAATAGAGGCACGCATATCCCTATTTTGGCCCCAGAGTACATCAGCAGAATGGGCTACGTGGTCGTGCCCGCACTTCACCAACATCAGTGTGCACTGCTCATGGAAGGTATATGACATGTGCATCTTTAAGAACACAGGACTGTTCAGAAAGCTACAAGGAGGGACATTCTTCCCTGAGCAGTGGATTACCGTTGGCAATGCTGAAATGCCAATAGTGATCCTGGGGAACCCAGCCTACCCCTTAGTCCCTGTCTCATGAAGCCATATAGTGGCCACTTTGACAGCATGAATAAGAGATTCAACTACAGGCTCAGCAGGTGCAGAATGACAGTTGAATGTGCTTTTGGTAGATTGAAGGGACAGTGGTGGTGTTTCCTCACCAGACCGGATGTCAGTGCAAAAGAATATTGCAGTGGGTATAGCTTCCCATTGTGTCCTGTATAATATTTGTTAAGCAAGGGGAGAAAACTTGTTGCAGGGTTGGAGGGTGAGCGGTTGTCTGCTGAGTTTGAACAGCCAGACACAAGGGCTATCTGATTAACTCAGTGAGGAGCTATACAGCTCAGGGAGGCTTTGAAAGAGCACTTTATTGTGGCTCATTGTTAATGTGCTGTAGTGTACTAGACTCAACGTGGTACTGCAGTTTGTGGGCCTGTTAGGAATTGTGTGGTGCTTCCTGACAGTGCACTTATTAATGGTGGGGGCTTGCTATACATTTATGACTACACTGTTTGGCATTGATCCTATGGGTTGTGAGTATGCAAGACTATTACTTTTACTGCCAGCAGGCATTATACACCATGTGTTGTAAACTAATGAAGATGACTCACTTTCAAAACAAAAGAGTTTTATTCACTTATGAAAATAGCTCAAAAATTTCCTGAAGAACTTAAAAGTATATACATTTTAACTTAAAAATATTTAGGAACCTTAATAAATAAAGCAGACACTGATGTCCATTGTAGCTACACAAATATCAACCGTGGCTCTCACACGTCAGTGTAGATGAAGCTGGGGTTGTCCACGCTTTCTCCCAGCGTGAAGTGGAAGCAGATGTGAAGGCCCTGAGGCCATGTAGAATACTAGGTAGGGGCGGGGGAGTGCTTAGGGAACAGCTATGCTGCAGTTCTCCACAGACTGCAATGGGAGTCGAGCCTGGGATTGTTGAACCTGGAGCTCCATAGGAGTCTACACTGCAGCATCTGAGTTTGCTGATGGAGAAGACCCATTAGGTATGTCCTGGTGTATCCCTCTCTCCTTTTCCTGTGTCTTTCTCCTGTCTGCTCTTTCCATCTCCATACAGTCGGCAATATTCACCCTCCATGCCCTCTGTTCAAGGTCTGATGCTGCACTGACATCCAGAATCTCAGAGACCATGTCCTACCAGTTGTTCCACTAGTGTGGAAGGGGACCCTCTCAAGGCCACAGCTACAGATAAAACTCACAGAAGTACTATTCTTAAGAACATAAAAATATTAGAGGATAAGTACAGCCATCACTGGGTCAGACTAAAGACCCATCTAGTCCAGTATCCTGTCTTCCGACAGTGGCCAATGCTAGGTGCCCCAGTGTTAGTATAACATGGAAAGCAAAACTTAACATTCAGAACTCCCCCCTTCCCTTGCTCCCCTAAAGTGTGAAACACAACATGCTCATTGACACTTCTAGTTTTGAGTGTTTGTGTTGGTACCACTCTCAGCTCAAGCCGTGGTGAGTATGACCCACCAGGGATAAGGGAAATGAGGAGGCAATTGCTTAGTTCCATGAAACTATTAGCATAGGACACTGGTCATGAATACTGGCACCATTTTCCACAGGCAGTGGTTCTAGAAAATGTCTAACTCCTGAGGTTAACAATGGCAGAGAGAGCACAGCTGCTGCTGGCATCCTAAAATCAACGAGGCCCATATGCCGTTAGCTTGTTTACTGCGATGGTGCCTGCTGGAGTTATCACTGACTGGCATGGGAAAGTGTCCTACTGTGGAGGAAGAAATAAGGCTGCCATGCCCAGAAACCTTCAGGAGAGGATTACAGAGTGTACTTCCATGGAAATTTCATTGAGATCTCTCAGGAGGATTCAAGTGACATCCCTATTTACAGAAACAAACTGCTATGCATGCCCCTCCCACCTAACTCTGGAGGAGAACGAAAAGCAGATAATAACGAAGTTGCGGGGGAGGGGGACATCACCATAATGAGAAATGTATTTACACATTTACCCAAAGTTCCTTCCCCTCTATTAGGATCGTCCATACTCAGCTTCAGGGACTGGCTGAATCTGGTGCAGTCAAAAACAGGTCCTGGCTCACAGCTGGACTCTCTGGTCGCCTGGCCACTATACCACTCCTCCTCCTCATGGTTCATGGCAGGGGCCTGTGACTCAAGCTCCTTTGAGGTATTCACGGTGGCATGCAGGGTGGTGGAAGGGTCTTCTCCAAGTATGGCATACAGCTCTTTGTAAAAGTGGCAGGTCTGTGGCTTGGAACTGGATCAATAGTTAACCTCCTTGGCCTTCTACTGTGCCTGCTGCAGTTCCTAGGCTTTCATGTGACACTGCTGCTGGTCCCTGTCATACCCACCTGCTGCACTTCCCAAGCAATCTACTCATAGATGTCAAAATTTCTACAGCTGGCTTGGAACTGTGCTTGCACAGCATCTTCTCCCCACAGGCCCAGGAAATCTAAAATCTCCTGTCTACTCCATGTAGAGCATGTCTGGAGTGTGTAGCTCGTATGGTCAGCTGGGCATTTGCTCAGAACAACGGAGAGCAGATAGAGGTGTGCTCACCAGGCTCGACAACCAGAAAAAGACATTTCAAGCATTTGTGGGGGTTTTAAGGATTTAGGGGGAGGGGGTACTCCAAGTATGTGTGACACCTGGGCAGTGGAATTCACAATTGTGACCAGAGTGCTCAGTGCTGGGCATTGTGGAACAGCAACTGGAAGACTGTTAGGGTTGACGTCGGTAACATAGGGTCTACAGTCGTGTTGTGTCAGTCTCCGTATATTGACCATGGCTTAGTGCTGCTCAGGGAGCTGATGTTACTACGACAGCATAATGGGGCACATACACTGGTGGGAGAAAAATTTAAGTATAGACATATGCACAACTAAGTTAACGCAAGGTGTTACGTCAACCTAACTTCGTAGAGTAGACTAGACCTGAGTGAGTCTCTCTCTCTCTTATGTATAATATAAACAGTGGGTTTTGGGGTTTTTTTGTTTGTTTGTTTCTAATAACAAGAGTTGATCAACCTTTCCATTCAAAGGCATGTTTGGTTTGATCTGGGGTTCTGGCTACTAATATATTACATGACATTTAATGTCCTGTGTGTATATCATCATATGTGTGGTTGTATGTGTATTACATTGGTCATATGTTATAATAATATGGCTTAATAAATCATTAATGTCATGAGCATGTTATAGATACGTACAGGGTGTTTTGCTAAAAGATATGTTCTAATTCACACATGCATTAATGCAGGAAAATCCCATAACCTGTGTTTTACAGGTCAGTGTAGATGATTACAATGGTCTCTTCTGGCCTGCAGGGCCGGATTAATCTTTTGTGGGCCCAGAGCCAAACACATTTGTGGGCCGCAATGGAGCATGGCACGGGGAGGTCAGTCCCCAGAGTGTGGGGCCAGCCAAAGGCAATGGGGCATGGTATGGCAGGGGCGGCCCCACTCTGCCCAGCCCAGTGCGAGGACACTATTTACAAACCAGCAGTTGTCAGATGCACACTGGCCCGCCCGGCCTTGTGATGCCAGCATGCCCCTTGCCCTCAGGGGTGGGCCCATACCGATCCACATAGCCCTCCTCCCCCAACACCCCATAGGTGCCAACTCCATGGGTGCTTTGGGGCTGGAGCACCCACAGAAAAAAAATAGCGTGTGCTGAGCACCCACTGGCGGCCCCACTGATCAGCTCCTCCCCCTCCCCCCAGCACCTCCTGCCCGTTGCTGATCAGCTGTTCAGTGGCGGGCAGGAGGCGCCGGGGAGGAGGGAGAGGGAGAGGGGCAGGAAGAGATGAAGTGAGTGTGATGGGTTGGATTACAGAAACCCCCTTTGGGACTTCCACCTGGTGTGCTGATGGTGGTGTTCCACCCTGAGCCCGCTTTCCCTGCCAGCTGGGAAAGTTGCCAGTTGGTTTGAGCCAGGCACACTAGCCTGCTGCAAACACAGCCGCAGGTCTGAACCACATCCCCCAGCAACTGCAGGCTTGACTGAAAATAGCTTAAGAAGTGTTCCTGTCTCTAACACTTATATGCCTAGCTTCCAATGGATCCAAACCCCAAATAAATCCGTTTTACCTGGTATAAAGCTTATACAGGATAAACTCATAAATTGTTCTCCCTCTATAACACTGATAAAGAGATATGCACAGCTGTGTGCCCCCCTCCTCCCCAGTATTAATACATACTCTGGGTTAATTAATAAGTAAAAAGTGATTTTATTAAATACCAAAAAGTAGGATTTAAGTGGTTCCAAGTAATAACAGACAGAACAAAGTAAATTACCAAACCAAAAAAAAAAAAAAAAAAATCACGCATGTCTAAACCTAATGATTACAGATGAACTCTCACCCTCAGATGTTTCAATAAGCTTCTATCACAGACTGGATGCCTTCTTGGTCTGGGCACAATCCATTCCCCTGGTACAGCCCTTGTTCCAGCTCAAGGTGGTAGCTCGGAGATTTCTCATGATTGCTTCCCTTTGTTCTATTCCACCCACTTATATATCTTTTGCACAAGGCAGGAATCCTTTGTCTCTCTCTGGGTTTTCATCCCTCCTTCTAAATGGAAAAGCACCAGGTTTAAGATGGATTCCAGTACCAGGTGACATGATCATATGTCCTGTGAGACCCCCAAGCCTTCATTCCTCCCAGCCTGACTCACAGGAAGGCCTGCCTGCAAACAGAGCCATCCACAGTCAGTTGTCCTGGTTGATGGGAGACATCAAGGTTCCAAACCACCATTAATGGCCCACACTTTGCATAACTACAGTAGGCCCTCAGAGTTATATTTCATATTTCTAGTTTCAGATACAAGAGTGATACATTTATACAAATAGGATGACCACACTCAGTAGATTATAAACGTTGTAATGATACCTTACAAGAGACCTTTTGCATGAAGCATATTTCAGTTACATTATATTCACACTCATTAGCATATTTTCATAAAAATCATATAGAGTGCAATGTCACAGCGAGGATGGGGGGCACTCGGGGGAGGGTGCAGAATGGGGCAGGAAGAGGCGGGGCAGGGGTGGGGCCTTGGGGGAAATGGTAGAGTGGGGGCAGGGCCAGGGGGAGAGCGGGGGGGTCAAGCACCCCCAGGGAAATCAGAAAGTCGGCAGCTCTGCAACACCCTCCTGACTCCCTATGGCCAGAGTCCCCTGGAACCACTATGCCCAGCACCCACCCCCCCACACACAAATGCACAGCTCCCTGCACACCACCCCTGCCCAGGGGCCCACAGCCCCACCACAACTGCCCAGCACCCCACACAGAACCCCCACTCCCTAGTGCCCCAACACACAGAGATCTTCCCTCCCCCCTCACAGCCCAGAACACCTCCCCAGAGTCCAACCCCACTCTCTGCCTCCTGGCCACATTCACCAGCCCTGCTGGGAGGTGGCTGTCTGCTGGGCTGAGGAACCAGTGCAACCAGGGCTGGTCCCAGGGCGGTGAATCGCTCCGGCCCCTTGGGAGTGGCGCAATCAGCCAGGCCAGGGCCTGCCCCGGCTGGGCTCCCTCAGGGTCCACTTGCCTGGAGGGATCCAGCCAAGCCCCCCTCACTGTCTCCCGCCCCCCGCCCCAATTGGCCGAGACTGGCCAGGCTTCTGCACCAGTCCCAGGCAGCTCAGTTCCGGGGAGACAGGTGGGGCCCCATAGGTGGTGGGAAGCAGAGAGTTCCTGGAGCCAGAGGTGCACTGGGTCCACTGACCTATCTGGCAGGTGGGGCCAGAGGGTGGAGAGGAGCAAGTGGTGGGCGTGGGGCAGGGGAGCGGGCTGGAGGAGTCTCGGGGTGCAGTGCAAGCGGAGCAGGCCAGGGCCCCTTCTGAGCATGGGTCCGGCTCCATGGTGCCACTGGCGCCATTGTAAATCCAGCACTGCTAACCTTAGGACCCATTAATATAGATAGCATATGTTATAGAATTCCAAGAACATCAGCTAAAGGAGTTATAAATTATTAGAAGCAATGTAGTGACCTGTGCGACACTAGCAACTGATTTATGATTTGTTAAAGTGTTAATATATGCTATTTATAAATGGAACCTCAATATAAAATGATCTATATATTTATAGAAAAAGAAGAACTGAAAGACATGAAACATTTTTCATTGTCAAATCCTGCTTTTGCCTTTAGTTATTACATACAGAAAATATGTAACTATTTGCCTGATTTCATGTGTCATACATAGTGCTCAGATTTCTGTGGGACCGAACATGCCTTTGAAGGGAAAGGTGCGGCGACACCATACAATTCCAGGAGTAACATTTTCCCCCCTAAAGAAACCTGTTTAACTAGAGAAGCCTGTTTCTATCAGCCAGGGCACGTATGTTCCAGTATACAATTAAATGGGAATAAGTAAAATGTCAGTAAATAATAAAGTTAGTGTCTGTTTTCTTCTCTTTCTTTCCTTTTTGGTAGACTGATGGTCTCTTCATTATCACAATTGATTGGGACTTTTTCTGAACAGTTCTTCATTTCCTTAAGGAAACCACAGTTTTGCCAGGAAATACTTTGCACCATAGGGTTTCACTGCCTTAGAATGTGACTGTTTTGCCAACTTAATCTCATTTTCAGAGCATTAATTAAATGGCCAAAGAACAAACAAAATGTCATTTGTTCCATAAGTGTGAAATAGAGCAAGGAAGGATTTTTTTTCAGTTTCATGTAGGCCCAAGGGTGTGTACCACATGCAGGACTGAGGGGAAAGGGAAGACCTCTAAAGGGAAAGACTGAGGGGAAAGGGAAGACTGCTTTTATTACATAAATTAAACAGAAAGTGAGGGGCAGCATTTCAGCCATGATACCTGCTTCTTGCTGGCTTTGCGCAAAATGGAGCAAAGTCAGTAGGCTGTTATGGTTATTAAGAGTGGCACTTTCATGACACAGCACTACAAGAACATAAGAACGGCCCTACTGAGTCACACCAAAGGTCCATTTAGCCCAGTATCCTGTCTTCTGACAGTGGCCAGTGCCAGGTGCCCCAGAGGGAATGAACAGAACAGGTCATCATCAAGTGATCCATCCCCTCTCGCTCATTCCCAGCCTCTGGCAAACAGAGAATAGGGACACCATCCCTGCCCATCCTGGCTAATAGCCATTGATGGACCTATCCTCCATGAATTTATCTAGTTCTTTTTTGAACCCGGTTATGGCCTTGGCCTTCACAACATCCTGGCAAGGAGTTCCACAGGTTGACTGCGCGCTGTGTGAAGAAATACTTCCTTTTGTTTGTTTTAAACCTGCTGCCTATTAATTTCATTTGGTGACCCAACAAGGGCACTGGAACCCTGGGGGTGGAAGTACTTTTATTCTAAACTCCAGAAATTACAACTTTTCCGAAAAATTTACCCTTTTGTCAGGCAGAAGTTTCCATGCTCTCTGTCTGGCTGTTTGTGAGGGAGGGGAGTGTGTTAGTGATTTTTTTTTTAGGGGGGGATACAGTAGTGCAAGTGTCTGTGTATGGAGAATGTACTGGTGCGTATGGGGTGCAGGTGTATGGGCAGTGAAGGGTGTCGTGGGTGGGGGAGGGTGCACTGAGGCATGTGGGAGGTGATGTGGGGTGCAGTGGGGTGTGGCGTATAAGCAGGGCTGCATATAGGGGTGCAATGGGTGCGGGTTTATTTAGTGAAGGAGTGCAGGAAGTAGGTTGCCGTGTGGGGTGTGCAGCATGGCGGGAAGGAGTGTGGAGTGCGCAGCGGGGGTGCCACGTGGGGTGTCCAGGGGAGGGGTGAAACAGGGGGTAGAGTGTGGGGGGTGCAGCTGGAGGGTGCAGCGTGTGGGGGAAACAGTGTGGAGTGGGGCCACAGTGTGGGGTGCCATGTGGGGTGTGGATTGGGGATGCAGTCTGGGGGCACAGTGTGGGTGTGGATGGGGGACGCAGTGGGGGGGTGCAGTATGTGGGGGGAGTGGCATGTGGATTGGGGGGCTGCAGTGAGGGGTGTGGAGTAGGGGGGCGCTCCGGGGGCACCGTGCCTCGGCCTGGCTGCGGGGCGGCCGGTCCAGGCGCTCCCGTCGTGGGGCGGCGGGGGGGTGAGGTGAGGCCGTGCCCTGGCGCTGCCGGGCGGAGCGCGCGACTCCCGCCCTTCTCACACTAAATCCCCCGCCCGCTTCTCCCCGCGCGGGCGCGGCCCGCCTTTCTCCCGGCGCGTCCCGCTCGCTGCTTTGGGTTCTGCGCCCTCCCGCGCTGACGATGACAAGCTGCGGGGGGCCCCGCTGGGGGCTAATGGCCCCGTTCTCCTCCCGTAGATGGGGCAAGTCAGGCTTGGCGGCGGCAGCTATGTAGCAGTGTCCTCGTGCAAGTCTTGCACCTGCACCAGGATGGCCGAGTGGTTAAGGCGTTGGACTTAAGATCCAATGGACGCATGTCCGCGTGGGTTCGAACCCCACTCCTGGTAGCTGATGTTTTTTTCCCCTGGGCTCGTTAAATTCACAAGGAGGCAATGTAACCAATGCCGAAACCCCAGTCATGCCCCAGGGAGACTCCCAGCCTCTGCCTGCCACCCAACTTAACACCAGGAAGAGTGGCATGTAACCGAGCTGTGGCTGCTGCTTGCACATTGGGACAGGGGCTGTGCAGAACTGTGTAAAGAAACATCTTCCGGGATCACAGCACCCCTAGTGTAGGAAAATCCTCCCGCCACAGAGTAAACATGGCTTCCTTCAGGCATGGTCTCTGCACACAAACAGGGGCAAATATGCCAGATGCGGACATACAGGAACTGATACAGGGGGAGAGGTACAGAGACGCTGAGACTGAAACACGCACATACATGCAGAGACTGACAGAGATGCACACACAAAGACACATGCAAAGACTGACACACAGACACATGGACAGGCAGAGAGACGTGCAGAGGTCGACGCCCAGACTTCCAGAGACACAGGCATGCAGGGACAAGCATGCAAACACACAGGGAGAGATGCATGGAGATGCACAGACATGCAGAAACAGATACACATAGATACACTGGCATGCCACGACAGAAGTAAAGACCTGCAGACACACACAGGCAGCCACAAACACACAGCAAGAGAGCGAGAGACATACATACACAGTCTGAATGCAGGGAAACATACAGGGACAGATGCACAAGCAGGAAAAGTCAGACAAGCAGACACTGACACAGCTATACATTTGTTAGTCTCTAAGGTGCCACAAGTACTCCTTTTCTTTTTGCGAATACAGACTAACACGGCTGTTACTCTGAAACCTGTCAAGAAATATGTTCCCCCTTATACAAGTCAATGGGAGTTTTGCCATTGACTTCAACAGGAGCAGGAACTGACCTTTTATTTTCATTTTTCCTCCTATTTTCATTTTTCTGCTGCTGCACAAAGGGATGATGTCTTCAATAAGCTACCAATATTGATGCCTAATTCTTGCCCTTGCAGGATACCCATGCAGGAGCCACTGGTACTTGAGTTTAGACTATTTTTTGTCAGTGTATATAATCTTGCATTTATCCAAGTTCCAATTCAACATCTGTAGTGTTATTCAATCCCTCCAGTGTGTCTGATTCTATCTGGAGTTTCCCCAATCATCTATGAGATTTAATAGCTGCAACAATTGAGTGTTGTCAACCAGACTTCATTAATTCTTTGTCTATTTCCTTGTCCAAATCCATACATAATACTAGTTCTAAACAGACCTTTTAAGAATTTTACTTCTTAATCCCATTACTCTTCGGCATTACTCTTGAGAGGCAAAAAAGGATGTTTTTTTTTTTCAATCACATTGGGTCAATGTCTTTAGCTTAACAGGGTTGAAAAACTTCTGTAAGAAGCAGGCTAACAAATGTGAAAACATAGCGAGCTGTATTATTGCCTAGACTCCAACAGGATCAGACAACATGGCTTCAAACAGGTTAGCCTGCATCTTACAGGGCCTTTTCAGTTGTATTAAAGAAACCTGACTGAGCTAAAAGGATTGAAAAACACATGCTTTTTGCCTCTCAAGACAGGCTTTTGACTGGAGGCAGCAGACAAATGTAATATCTGCTGCAGTTTGTTTTCTTCAATATGAATTTGTTAATCTGTCTTCCTTTCTCTTAAATGGGGTGTAATTATCACAGCATTTTTAGGAGTAGAGTACATCCTACAGGATTCCTTTGTTTTCCTGGATTACTCCTTTGCCACCCTCAAGAATTCTGTGTTATGATGACCCTCTCTCTGGCTGTGGAGGACTATGTGCTATTCCCTTCAGAATTTATCAACCCCACGCCTAGGTGTTGGCCAAAGTGGATCACCAGATTATAGGCAAGAGGTTCTCCCTCATTCTAGGTACTGACTCAGCTGGTATCTCTGGACATTAGGCCACTTTTGGGTTTGATTTCTATTTAAACCTTATCCACCATCTTAGGCCTGGTCTACATACACTGTTTATATGGATATAACTGTGACTACGTGGGCTATATTTTTGTCAAAGTATGAACTCCGTGTTATACTCTGAGTGAAATCAACCAAAGACAACCTACTGTAGTGCATTCAGACAACTGCCCTGGCCAGTTAAGGTGTTTGACCCCTCACTGAAGGACTAGCATTGCAGAGCCATTATTATTATTATTGTTTATTAATTAATTATTCTACAGTGTCTAGAAGCCCTAGTCAAGGACGAGAGCCCCACTTGCCTCTCCAACTATTGTGCCATCTCCCTTTAATCTTCTAATCTCATTGTGTGCTGTTTACAATCACTCTCTGAAATTCCTCTCCTCAAATTCCATCCTAGACTCTCTCCAATCTAGCTTCTGACCCTTGCACTCAGTTGAAACTGCTCTCGCCAAAGTCTCTAGTGACCTCTTGTCATAAATATAAAGGGAAGGGTAAACACCTTTAAAATCCCTCCTGGCCAGAGGAAAGACCCTTTTACCTGTAAAGGGTTAAGAAGCTAGGATAACCTTGCTGGCACCTGACCAAAATGACCAATGAGGAGACAAGATACTTTCAAAAGCCGGAGGGAAGGAGAAATAAAGTCTCTCTCTGTCTGTGTGTGTGATGCATTTGCCAGGAACAGAAAGAAATGGAGTCTTAGAACTTAGTAAGTAATCTAGCTAGATATGCGTTAGATTCTGTTTTCTTTAAATGGCTCAGAAAATAAGCTGTGCTGAATGGAATGTAGATTCCTGTTTTTGTGTCTTTTTGAAACTTAAGGTTTTGCCTAGAGGGATTCTCTATGTTTTGAATCTAATTACCCTGTAAGGTATTTACCATCCTGATTTTACAGAGGTGATTCTTTTACTTTTTCTTCTATTAAAATTCTTCTTTTAAGAACCTGATTGATTTTTTTATTGTTCTTAAGATCCAAGAGTTTAGACTATGTCTGTGTTCACCTATGCAAATTGGTGAGGATTTTTATCAAGCCTTCCCCAGGAAAGGGGGTGTAGGGTTTGGGGAGGATTTTGGGGGGAAAGACATTTCCAAGTGGGCTCTTTCCTGGTTATCTATCTGTTAGACGCTTGGCGGTGGCACCAATAAAGTCCAAAGGTAAAAGGAAAATAGGTTGTACCTTGGGGAAGTTTTAACCTAAGCTGGTAAAAATAAGCTTAGGAGGTTTTCATACAGGTCCCCACATCTGTACCTAGAGTTCAGAGTGGGGGAGGAACCTTGACACCTCTTCTTTGGCAAATGTCAGAACAAGTACTCCATATTCATCCTCCTTATTCTGTCAGCCAGCTTTGACACAATTGACCATGCTCTTCTTCTTGAAGTCATGTCTTCACTTGATAACTGTTTCTGTATATCACTAAAAATGGAAGTGTCTCAAGTTACTGCTTTTGCTGTGTGTAATCCCTTTTCTGTATGTAGAGCACACATTTTAAAAAAGTTTCAGGGATTAAAACTTTTCGGCATTGAGGCAAATGTATTTAATTCTGCTCCGAAGAATATTTTATTTATTTCCCAGACAAATCTCATTTAAATATATTTGAAACAGTGATACCCCAGGGCTGGCTTTGGCAATAACTGTCAGAGCATTTTTAGAAATATTTCCTAACATGCTGCAGAGGTAACTAACAAAGCTATTTAAAAGGGAGTGTCTGAGCTTGTGTCTAATAGTAGCAGAAACCTGTAATCCTAAATTACTTGCATGAAATGGAGATTTAAGTGAGTTATTCACTACAGAGTCTATCAGGTATGCCATGATATTTTCCTGTTGCTTTTATTCCCAATAGTTTGTCCTGGGGAAGTATTTATTTTGTTGTTTGTGTTCCTATAGTGAACACAAAAGATCTTGGGTCAGCTTATGGCCCCTTCTCCAGGCCCTGTACACTGCTCTGCTCATAAAGAAGAGGCAATGGTCTGAGAATCGCATAGGGTTCATGTGAACAGCCTTATGCTGTACTCCTTTGCTGTCCCTGGTGTAGGGGCATGTATAGAGGGGCAAGGGAAGGAGTGGGAAAGGGTGAACCTGTAATACTTAATGCTATGGAAGTTCTGGATTGCAGAGCCACCTATAGGCAATAAGGCTGCTGCTCAAATTTATACTCATCTGGGTCATTTTGATTCCTGCAGCATCCCAGAATCCAGGCAATGCAGGATGGTGTAAAACCTGCAGGAAGTTGTAAAACCTGCTTTGCCTCTCATGCTTCTGGGCCTCACCTTCTGTATTGTGTCTCCCAGGAGATGCAGCACAGACTTTATCAACCTGATCCCTATCAAGGAAAGAAATAAACTGGAAAAAAACAGGTGGGCCATACTGTAGCAAGACAGCTGCATCCTACCCTGACAGCTGAAATCCAAAAATAGTGACTACTATTTAAAAGTTCTTCTTAAGAAACCTCCAGTCAAGAAAAGCACAGGAAGTGAGCCAGTAGGTGGTGCTCTTCCCTCTAAATTAACTCCAGAATCCATGCAGTTTGATGCATGTGTACAGAGACAAATATTAGTAATTAGAGGACTGACTAAAATCCGTAAGAACAAGTTCAGAGCATAACGTAAAATGAAGATGCACACAGTATGTAGCATTTTCATAGCGTCTAACATTTTGAAATAAATGCACTTCACCTTTGATCCCAGATTTCTGCTTTCAATCTGTCCAGTGATAGATCTATCCTTCCTGATATCCTGGGCTAAGACTAAAATTGATGCTCCCTAACCCCATTCACCTGATGAAAGGAACTAATCAACTTGCTACCAACTATTTTTCTTGCTTCTCAGATCTAGCCAACTCCTGTCCTTGGGACAACACCACAATGCACAAGGTCAGTCTGAGGATCCTGGCGTGGGCTAAGGGAGGTGATTGATTGTATGTTTGCTTGTTCTGCCCATCTGACATCACCAACTCCTCCTCCCCCAAATCTGAGTTATTTTATATAAAAAGGAAGCAGGTAATCTTCAGGTTATCACCAGCCCTCCAGCTGTATGAGAAGTGGAACCCAGCTGCTTGTGCCAGGGTCAATGCATAGTTCTCAACACCTAAACTGGAGATCTGGGAGCCTCTAGTAGATACAGGAGGGGTTATGTGTATTTGGTGAATTTTAGCAGTTACATAGTGCTTTACAACCATTAACTAATTCATTATCACAACACCCCACCAGGTAGAGCTGGTTGGGAATCTGACTGAATGGTTTTCTGTCAGCACATACTGATTTGTCTAACCAAACTTTTTTCAGGAAAGGGTTGTGTGGTTAGTGGACTGACATGGGAGACTTGGGTTCAAGTGAGTGCTCTGACTACAAGCCTGTTGTGTGCACGCGTGCATGTGATGCATGTGTATGTGAAAAAAATTAAAAGATCTGTTTTGTCCCATAGTGGAATGGGAAATGTTTTGAAATCTGAAAAATTTTCACAGAATGGGACAAATGTTTCCTGTCCACCTCTAATTCTTAAGGGAGTGCAGGATCAAGACTTTGATAATTATTTACTAGTTATTTTCTGAACACCCAAAATATGCTAGGCACCTCACATAAACAAACAAAAACAGCCCCTGGCCAGAAGTTTGTACAGTACTTGTCAAGAGACAAATTTGTCAAGAGACAACAAAATGAAGGTCATAAGCAGACAAAAAAGGGGGAAAGGACAGACAGGCCTCATGATATTAAGATCCCATGGTTACGTATCTCAGTAAGCTATGTACACATCTGGAGGGTTATGGTACCTCTTTTGGTTTTGATGCACATTTCCACCATCTCACTTCTTCTGGGTTAAATGGCAGAAGCAAGTTTTTAGGAGGATGTGAGTCTTCTTCTTAGCATATGTGCAACATGCCTCAGGTGGCACATGACTAGGATTCATCCGAATTTGGTCTCCTGGTTGGCTTATTAGCTTCCCCGGCTTGGGCCAAGTACTGACGGGGAGTGCGACGTGAATGCTGATCCATGTCCCCCAGGATATTAGTGAGAGCTTGGCCAGCAGGTGTGGGAAGAGCTTTCCAGTAGGGCTGTTGATTAATTGCAGTTATTCACACGATTAAGTAAAAAAATTAATCACAGTTTTAAAAAGTAATTGCGATTAGTCACTGTTTTAATCGCACTGTTAAACAATAGAATACCAAATTAAATTTATGAAATATTTTGGATGTTTTTCTACATTTTCATATATATTGTATTTTGTGTACAAATATTTGCACTGTAAAATGATAAAAGAAATAGTATTTTTCAATTAATCTCATACAAGTACTGTAGTGCAAGCTCTTTGTCATGAAACTGCAACTTACAAATGTAGATTTTTTTTGTTACATAACTGCACTCAAAAATAAAAGAATGTAAAAGTTCAGAGCCTACAAGTCCACTCAGTCCTACTTCTTATTCAGCCAATTGCTCAAACAAGTTTGTTTACATTTACAGGAGATAATGTTGCCCTCTTCTTATTTATAATGTCACCAGAAAGTGAGAACAGGCATTTGCATAGCACTTTTATAGCTGGCATTGCAAGGTATTTACATGCCAGATATGCTAAAGATTCATATGCCCTTTCATGCTTCAGCCGTCGTTCCAGAGGATATACTTCCATGCTGATGACGCTTGTTAAAGAAATAATGTGTTAATTAAATTTGTGACTGAACTCCTTGGGGGAGAATTGTATGTCTCCTGTTCTGTTTTACCTGCATTCTGCATATATTTCATGTTATAGCAGTCTCGGATGATGACCCAACACATGTTCTTCATTTTAAGAACACTTTCACTGCAGATTTGACAAAATGCAAAGAAGGTACCAATGTGAGATTTCTAAAGATAGCTGGTTTCAGAGTAACAGCCATGTTAGTCTGTATTCGCAAAAAGAAAAGGAGTACTTGTGGCACCTTAGAGACTAACCAATTTATTTGAGCATGAGCTTTCGTGAGCTACAGCTCACTTTATCGGGTGCATCGGATAAATTAGTTAGTCTCTAAGGTGCCACAAGTACTCCTTTTCTTTTTGCTAAAGATAGCTACAGCACTTAACCCAAAGTTTAAGAATCTGAAGTGCCTTCCAAAATCTGAGAGGGATGAGGTTTGTAGCATGCTTTCAGAAGTCTTAAAAGAGCAACACTCCGATGTGGAAACTACAGAACCTGAACCATCAAAAAAGAAAATCAACCTTCTGCTGGTGGCATCTGACTCAGATAATGAAAATGAACATGCATCAGCCTGCACTGCTTTGGATTGTTATTGAGCAGAACCCATCATCAGCATGGATGCATGTCCCCTGGAATGGTGGCTGAAGCATGAAGGGACATATGAATTTTTACTGCATCTGGTATGTAAATATCTTGTAACACCAGCTACCACAGTGCCATGTGAATGCCTGTTTCCACTTTCAGGTGACATTGTAAACAAGAAGTGGGCAGCATTATCTGCTGCAAATAAGCTTGTTTGTCTGAGCAACTGGCTGAACAAGACGTAGGACTGAGTGGACTTTCAGGCTCTAAAATTTTACATTGTTTTCTTTTTGAATGCAGGGTTGTTTTTTTTAACATAATGCTACATTTGTAAGTTCAACTTTCATGATAAAGAGATTGCACTACAATACTTGTATTAGGTGAATTGAAAAATTCTATTTCTTTTGGTTATTTTACAGTGCAAATACTTTTAATAAAAATAAATATAAAGTGAGCACTGTGCACTTTGCAGTCTGTTGTAATTGAAATCAATATATTTGAAAATGTAGAAAACATCAAAAATATTTAAATAAATGGTATTCTATTAACAGTGTGATTAATTGCACGATTAATCATGATTAATTTTTTTAATCATGCGATTTATTGTGATTCATTTTTTTTTAATCGCTTGACAGCCCTACTTTCCAGATAAGGCAGCATCATCAGAGCTGGGGTTAGAACACAGATGTTGTTGGATCATACTAAAGAAGTTCTGTATTAAAATCACAAATGAGTTTGATTCCCCATAGTTTAAATTCCAGGGTATTACTAATTAAGAGGTCTCTTGGTTTTTGGTACTGTTTCTCTCCCTCTATGTGTGAAACTTGCAAGCTGCTAATTGCATTAGTACATTCTAAGACAGAGTCTGTTCTCAAAGCAATTCACAGAGAGAGACTCAAAGCAATACTCTGTAACAACAGAAACAGCACCCAGAGACTCCCCACCCTTTTGTTGTATTCTCAATTGTGATTAAAATAGAGCTAGAGGATGTATGTGGATGGATGCTTGGTGTGGATAATAACTGAATGATCAGGGAGGTGCCAGCCTAAGAATCCAATGTCCATCTGCTGAAGAAGGCGTCAAGTGGAAATAACCAGAGGAGCCCCCTGGAGGGCAGACTGGAATCCACCCAACAGCCTCAAGAATGGGAGAACCAAAGAACAGGATAACATCTAGCAGCACGGAGCCGTCAGGAATGTGCTATCTGCTGATGAAGCAATTCCCATAGACTGGCATAGGAAGAAATTCCTATACAAATGGACTCTAGAAAGTGAGAACTTTGGGGTCTGATTCTGCAAACCAACTTCCAGGAGCATCAGATGAGCATCTGACAAGGCCCTGCTCCCTCCTCATGTCCAGGCCACCTGGCCAGTGGCTTGGCATGAGCAACTCTAAGGCTGGTAACTATGATGCCAACCTTGCAGAACCTGTGTGTGTGGTGTGTGTGTGTGTGTGGAATGAATGTGTGAATAAATATGAAATTGAATGGAATATTATAGCTATAACTGCTTACTGTGATTCTTCCTGTATTCACACAAAATGTGGTATTTTGCCTTTTTCCCTTTAATAAGATCCTGTTGGTTTTTATTTTATTGGTATAACAATGTCCCTTGCTACCAGTTCTACATATAGAGGCTGATCCTGCTCTTATTGAAGTAAAAAGCAGAGTCTCTTTGATTTCAGTGGTGCAGGATCAGGACTTTGTTTACTGGACCATGTTGCTTCTCGTGCTGTTGAGCTGCTCCTTCTTGTGGTCAGAAGCTACGCTGGCTAATCAGTAGAGGAGGCAGTTGACTGAGAGGGAGCTTGATTTGGTCCTTCTGCACACAGCCACAAAGTTAGTCTGAGATGCTCTCAAAAACTGAGGGAACTAAGAGCATGGTTTTCACAGAACCGTTCATGGCTGTAAGAGGGACTCCAAATAAGCACACATTAGGAGAAATCAATGACAGCCTTTCAGTCCTAGTGATCAATTTACATTTTCAAGACACTTCACAAGGAGAAGGGCTTGATTTTTTTTTTTAAATTGAGATTAGTCCTGACATTTCCCATTCCCCAAGATTAAGCGTAGGTAGGGGGTATGGGCATGCTTCACAGGCTCCAAAGGCTCTGCATTGGCTCTGTATTGAGATTACTGATGCTGCATTCAGTGAACATTCCAAGCTTCAGGCATGCATAAGAATGCATGAGACAGCATCCACAAGACCAGAGAGTTATCCCGTGGGCTGGAATGAACCATGAGACCCAATCCAAACAAAAATGGAAACATTTGTGGAAAATTTTCTGTTTTCATCTTTGATTAGTGGATGTTGTGTCTTGTTCACTGCAGCCTCAGGCCTCGCTCCATTGGACCACAATTCAACACTGCTCTCTCAGTCCCATTGTTTTCCCTCAGGGGATTCTCTGTATCTTTCTGGAGCTCTGCCCTCCTTCTCTCCCAACCCAGTATAGGGCTCTGTGCTGCTCTGGAAGTTGAGTCCACTCAGGAGCAAGCTGCAGGAGGGTAAACCACAGCTTAAAGAGCTGCCTGCTGTATCCCTTGCTTTCTGGTATGAGCAGGAAGTGGAAGCAGACCCAGGGCATGACAGCGCCATTGTTCTCACGTCCTTCAGTGCTCTCTGCCCCTTGTTTTTTGTTTCTTGGCTCCTGCCACTCTCCTGAGGCATCTGGTCAATCAGAGAAAGTGGGAGGATAGGGAACAGAGCTGCCCTTTCCTTTACATTCTGAAATTAATGGCACTGCAGGCCAGGTACTACCAGTGGCCAAAGAAGCCAGGGCTTGTTTATTTGTCTATTTATATTTTAGATTTATAAAATATGATCTCTTTTATCCCAGTGTGCAGCACCCATAGCAGTCTACCTAGAATGTGCATACCTAATGCACCCAGCATGTTAAAAACGGTTGCTGTATTGTATTTACTCATCAAACGATTTTTAGTACTGCACTCCCACTAAATTGTACCTTAAACAGCACCTTAAATATACATATATAACACTGTATTATTTCATAAAAATTACTGTTTAAGGGCAGATCATGTGAAAAACAAAAGGCTTTCTTGGAGTGCATATGCAAAAAGAGCCAAAGTTAAATTTGCTGTGGGAACCACCACCGAATATCCTGACTGCTGTGCAGTTAAAATCTCAAACCTAAACTTGTACTTGCCTAGCTTTTTGCATAGCTTGTAATATCTCAAGTGTTCTGTTGCTAGAGTCTTTTTACTGTTGCCTCTTGAGGTCAGAATAAGGTCAAAGGCCTGGTGTTTTAGGGTATTTGGCATTCTTAGATAAAGCCTTTTGTATTCCATTCATATGCACACACTACAGATGGGGATGGGGTATAGGGAAAGACCCTGCTGTCTGTGTTAAAGGGACAGACTTTCATTTGCATTTTAGCACATTGCATGGTTCTACTTTGCATTCTTCAACTTATTGCCTCCTCCCACTTTATAACACTTTTGTGCCTTTTTTTTGTACTTCTACCGTTGGCATTTGGTGCCTGTTGCTGTGAAGAATCTGTCAACAAAACATTAGCTTCTTGAGCCAAAATGCATTTCAGTTTTTCCAGCACATTCATATCAATATGATTACAGCTTTCAGGGTTTTAAAGTGAAGTTATTTTAACATATGGTAACAGTATTTACTGGTTTCCTTTGGGAATTCCACCCACTGTGTTAGTTGCACACAGCTATATTAAGAATACTGTTCTCATGGTTTAAACACTTGTAACACTGTTCCACCCAGTTCAACCTCAGTTTCAGAATGACTTCTAATATGTAAACTAAATGAGCTGTGGCACTATCAGCAACTCTGCCTTGGATTTTTGAATTATTTCCCCCACCCAAAATACTAACAATCTCTATTTTATTATGACAAAAACAAATGTAAGCAGTGTCAGGATGAGCTCCACCCTGACATCTGGTGGTGAGGTGTGGCAAGTTGTGGAAAAGAACTTCAGGGGCCGATCTCATTTGCATAGGCACACCCACCACGCCTAGAATGAGACCATAGCTGCCCAAATGGTCACTTTGGCTGCTGTGGGATCCCCAGTGTCTCTGTTATTGGGGCAGGAAGAATAAATTGTTATTACCCTGATTATGGGAACTGTGCTTGGAACTGTACGTGGCCTTTTGTTATGATGGAGGGATTCACCATCAACTAAGTAGCACTCGCTAGGCAAGGGTCATGGGTTCCAAAACTGTGTGAATGGAGAGAGGCTGGGGACAAGTAGTAGTACTTGGTGGCATGGGCCCCTTGGTGAGGGCCTTACATGCTGATTGCACTTCCTCCTCTCTCCACTGTGGAATATCAGAGCTAATTTTGATTTCATTAGAAGTCTAGTTATAGGCTGCTGAGCTCACTTTGGGCTGACAGTGCACCAGCACTGGGGCTCCCCTACTATAAGCTGAATTCACCTAAGAGCTGAAATCACTGAGTGTTGTGTTAAGTAGTGGGGGAGCCTGAAGATATATTGTGGAGCAGTTTGCGGGACGGCTGGTGAAGCAGTTCGACGCGGAGCAGTGTGTGGATGGCAGGAGCTGCTTGTGGGCCGTGGAGCTGAGTTCGTGGGGCAGCTGAGCGAAGGAGTTCGTGGGGCGGCTGGCGGAGCGGAGCGCAGCTGAGCGAAGGAGTTTGTGGGGCGGCTGGTGGAGCGGAGCGCAGCTGAGCGAAGGAGTTCGTGGGGCGGCTGGCGGAGCGGAGCGCAGCTGAGCGAAGGAGTTTGTGGGGCGGCTGGCGGAGCGCCGCTATGGAGCTATGGGGCGGTCAGCTTCAGATCACGTAAGGTGCCTCTTACCCCCGTCCCATTTCCACCCAGGTTGGGAGGTAAAGCTCCGCCGATAAACTTTTGAACTCTGGGGCTGCCCTGACCAGGGACAGAGACTTTTGGGGCATTGGACTTTTGGGACTTTGGGTGATTTGGGGTTGCTGGACTCAAGAACCAAAGGGAAAAGGGCATGCCCCAATTTGCCTGGGGTGGGGTTGTTTTTTGCTCATGGGTTGTGTTATGAATCCTGTTGGTGGTGTTTCCCCAACATAATGCCACATTGTTTCTCTCTGTTATTAAAAGACTTTTGCTACACTCAGACTATGTGCTTGCGAGAGGGGAAGTATTGCCTCTTGGAGGCGCCCAGCGGGGGTGGTATATATTTTCCCAGGTCACTGGGTGGGGGCTCGAGCCGGTTTGCATTGTGTTATTGGAATGGAACCCCTAGATATTGAACCCGGCCCTTGTTGCTGCCAACTCTGACGGGCAGAAGGGTTACATTTTTGGGGGCTCGTCCGGGATCGCCTGGGTCAGTACCCCTCGCAAGCACCTGTTGAGTGATCCACTACATTGGGAAACAATTTATATTTTTTTTTGTTTGTGCTTATATTTTGAGGAAATTACTGTTTGTATAATGGCTAATATGTCAGGTTTGTTGGGCCCTGGCTCAGCAGCTTCTAGCTCGGAGGCTGCAGCCTCGGCTGATGATTGGACAAAAGCTCTGGGGCAAATATTGGAAAAGGTTGTGCTGCCCCATGCTGAGTCAGACTCTTGTCGTAAGTTAAGATTATTTGCTGGGGAGGAGGAGTTTGAACCCTGGTTAGAGCATACCACTGAAATGCTGCAAGAGTGGGCCGTACCAGATGCAGAAAAGCGAAGATGCCTTATAGAGAGCCTTGGCGGCCCAGCATTAGATGTGATTCGCACCCTGAAGCTCATTGACCCTGGGGTCAGTGTGAAGGACTGCCTAGAGGCCCTTGAACACAACTTTGGGAGCGTAGAGGGCCCTGAAGACAGCTACTGTAAGTTCCTTAATTCCCGACAACAAAAGGGCGAGAAGGCTTCAGCCTACATACAGAGACTGGAGAGACTGCTTCAGAGAGCTGTCATGAGGGGAGCAGTGACTGCTGAGCAGATGGATCAGACCAGACTGGCTCAAATTGTAAGAGGAACTCAGTATCAGAACCCGATTCTACTTCATCTCCGGCTAAGAGAACGACGGGAACATCCCCCAAGTTACTCCCAGCTGATAAAAGAGGTCAGAGAGGAGGAAGAAAGGCAGGCTGCCAGTGAGTTTTGGGAAGCCCAAACATCGGAGCCAGCCAGCACAACACCACTGCAAATGGCCAGTGTACTGATGGTGAGCACCAGAGAGGAACTTGCCCAACAAATGCAGGTCCTGACGGAACGGATAGCTGAGCTGCAAAGTACCGTTGACCGAGTTAAGACTTCTAGGAATAAGAAGCCTCAAACTGTGGCGATTGAGAAGCCCGCACTTAGAGCCACCATCCCCCCCAGGCGAAGGGGGAAAGGTCAATTCTTCTGCTACCGATGTGGTCAGGATGGACACAGTGCTGCCAAGTGCCGTAATGAAGAAAACCCCTCCTTAGTGTATGGAAAGCTGAGGATCAGTTGGGAGAGATCTGGTAGCTGCCAGAGGGTCTGGGGACGGGGACCCCCCAGGTCTGCAGGATTTGAAGATTCCCCCAGAAAAGACTGTCCAGCTGGGATCCCTGCAGGACTGATAGGGCCTCGAGCAGAGGTCATGGTGAGGATCGAAGGGGTGGAGTGTAAAGCAGTGCTTGACACTGGATCTCAAGTGACTATTATATTTCAGTCATTCTACCAACAGATGCTTAGGCACCTGCCTATACAGCCACTGACTGGCCTTGGCCTATGTGGCCTCAGCATGGATGAATACCCCTATCAAGGGTATGTCATAGTGCACCTGGAATTCCCAGAGGAGGTTGCTGGGGTAAGAGAAGAGGTAGACACAGCTGCCTTAATATGCCCTGACCCTAAAGGGACTTCCGATGTGTCTGTGCTGATAGGGACCAACTCCAGTCTCTTCAAGGTACTCGCGGATTACTGCAGAAGGCGGGCTGGGGACCAGTACCTGAATACCCTGATGATCCATACGCTTTGTGCTGAAGCCTATAGGAAAATTGAGAGCGCTAAAAGGGACACATCTGAGCTACCGCTTGGGGCACTGAAGTACGCGGGCACAACCCCCTTAGTAGTGCCTGCAAGGACGGAGCAAGAAGTGCTTGTCATGAGTACCTGTCTGAAAGGCAGTAAAGGGACGTTAGCAATGATAGAGCAGCCGATGGGAGGAGAGCTCCCTGAAGGAGTGCTGGTCCCCAGTGGAGTCATAACCCTACCTGCTGAAGCCCAGGAAAGGGTGACTATACTGATTGCTAATGAAACGAGTCGTGATATTTTTGTGAAGCAAGGACAAAAGATAGCAGACCTCTTTGAGCCTGAGTCGATTGTAAAACCCCAGTATGAAACTCCAGTTTCGGCAATAGACCCAGCAAAGTTTGACTTTGGAGATTCACCAGTGTCCGAGGACTGGAAAGATCGCCTGAGGAAGAAACTTTGTGAAAGATCCAAGGTGTTCTCACTGCATGAGTGGGATGTGGGATGTGCAAAAGGAGTAGAGCACAATATCAGACTACATGACTCTCGACCTTTCAGGGAGAGATCTAGGAAGATTGCTCTCTCTGAGATGGAAGATGTGCGACATCATCTTCAGGAGCTGGCTGCGAATGGCATCATTACAGAGTCCCGCAGCCCATACGCCTCACCCATTGTGGTAGTCCGCAAAAAGAATGGGAAAATCCGGATGTGTATTGACTACCGCACCCTAAACAGCCGTACTGTGGTCGACCAGTACACTATGCCTCGAGTGCAAGACGCCTTAGACTGTTTGCTGGGAAGCCAGTGGTTCTCTGTGTTGGATCTTCGAAGTGGATACTACCAGATCCCTCTGGGAGAAGAAGATAAGGAGAAGACAGCCTTCATCTGCCCATTAGGGTTTTATCAGTTCGAACGCATGCCCCAAGGGATTTCTGGAGCACCTGCCACCTTTCAACGTCTCATGGAGAAAGTTGTGGGAGACATGAATTTACTGCAAGTGTTAGTTTATTTGGATGACCTGATTGTGTTTGGAAGAACCTTAGAGGAGCATGAAGAAAGACTTCTTAAAGTGCTTGATAGGTTGGAGGATTATGGTCTGAAGCTTTCAATTGACAAATGCCAGTTCTGCAGAACCTCAGTGAAGTATGTGGGTCACATTGTGTCCCAAGAAGGTGTGAGTACCGATCCTGATAAAATAGAAGCACTCACTACATGGCCACGTCCAAGTAACTACAGAGAACTCAAGACCTTCCTTGGATTTAGTGGCTACTACCGCAGATTTGTGAAAAACTATGCTACGATTGTAAAGCCTCTGAATGATCTTACCAGGGGACATCAGTCCAGCAAGAACAAATCTAAGTCCAAGAATAAGGGGAGGTCCCCAAAGCCTCCTGTGCAGAGACACAATGGCCCCTTTGCACCATTTGGGCCACGGTGGGATGAGAGATGTGAAAGGGCTTTTCGAGAAATCATTACTTGCCTAACTCATGCTCCAGTCCTAGTTTTTGCTGACCCAAGCAAACCATTTATCCTGCATACTGATGCCAGTTTGGAGGGTCTGGGAGCAGTCCTGTACCAGGAAGTGGAAGGCAAATGTAAACCGGTAGCCTTTGCCAGCCGAGGATTGTCTGATAGTGAAACTCGCTATCCCACCCACAAGCTGGAGTTTTTGGCCTTGAAATGGGCCATCACTGAGAAATTTCGAGACTACTTGTATGGTGCTCAGTTCCAGGTGTGGACAGACAACAATCCACTGACTTATGTGTTAACAAGTGCTAAGCTGGATGCTACAGGGCAGAGATGGGTGGCTGCCTTGGCTAGCTATGAGTTCAGCATTCAGTACCGATCAGGGAGAAGCAATGTAGATGCAGATGCATTGTCCAGGCGTCCGCAGGCTCCAGAAGTTGCTGTGATACCTACAGATGGAGTGAGAGCTATTTGCAGTGTGAGTCGCCGAGAGCCAGAGGCCCGTGAAGACTTTCAGGGATGTGTTGCAGAAGCTTTGGGCCTGCCCCCTGAATGCATGCCTTCTGCTTCGGTGAACTATATTGCATTAGACCAATCTCCTTTGCCCATGCTCAATGCGGCTGACTGGCAAGAAGCCCAGCGGCAAGATATTGACATTCGTGATACACTACTTGCCAAAAGGGAGGGGCGAAGCCCAGCTGCGGTTGTCCCACCTAACCCGGAGGGTAAACTACTATTGAGAGAATGGACCAAACTAAAACTGATTCAGGGAGTGCTACACCGAATGACCACTGACCCTTTACAAAAACAACGAGCACAACTAGTACTGCCAAAAAAGTACAGAGCCCTGGCCATGAGGGCCCTGCATGATGACTTTGGGCATTTAGGGATGGAGAGGACCCTGGAACTTATTCGTAGTAGGTTCTATTGGCCCCGAATGGCTGAAGATGTTCGCAGGAAATGTGAGACTTGCGCTCGATGTGTTCAAAGGAAAACTCTGCCCACGAGGGCTGCATATCTCAAGAACATCACCAGCAACAAACCTTTGGAGTTGGTATGCATTGATTTCTTGTCTGTGGAGGTAGACAAGAGGAATGTTGGAAACATTCTAGTAGTGACTGACCATTTTACACGGTATGCACAAGCATATCCCACACGTGATCAGAGGGCCACCACCGTTGCTCGAGTATTGTGGGACAAATATTTCTCAGTCTATGGATTCCCGGCTCGGATACACTCTGATCAGGGGCGGGATTTTGAGAGTCACCTTCTGAAGGAGGTGCTGAAGATAGCAGGAATTAAAAAGTCTAGGACAACGCCTTATCACCCCCAAGGTGATCCTCAGCCCGAGAGGTTCAATCGAACCCTATTAGATATGTTGGGAACTTTGCGACCAGAGCAGAAGGCAACCTGGAGCCAGCATGTCGCATTTCTGGTGCATGCCTACAATGCCACAAAGAACGATGCTACGGGAGTCACCCCATATCTCTTGATGTTTGGGCGAGAACCAAGATTACCCATAGACTTGTGCTTTGGTGTATCAGAGGATGGAGATAGCTATGAAACTCATCAGCAGTATGTATCCCGACTAAGAGAAAAGCTGCGGGATGCTTATCGCTTAGCTACCGCTGCGGCTCGGAAGAACGCAGACCGCAACAAACATCGATATGATGCTAGAGTGCGTTCGCAGGAGCTCCAGCCGGGGGACAGAGTCCTGCTGCGAAATTTGGGTATTGCTGGCAAACACAAGATAGCTGACAGATGGAAGGCAATACCTTACCTGGTGATGGAAAAGCTGGGAGATCTGCCAGTCTACAAGATCAAACCTGAAGACGGTCCAGGGCAAATAAAGACGGTGCATAGAAACCTTTTGCTCCCTGTGGGGGAATTGGTAAGCACCCCTTGTGAGATGGGCCACGGCAGGGCCGCCGGGCAGAACAGAGGTGCTAGACCAAAGCCGCCATCCAACACAGACAGTGGGCCCCCTGCAGCTAACTTACCCCTATTCTGCACATCTGAGAGTGAGTCTGAGGAGGAAGACACAACCCTGGTGTATCCTGGGATGGAGACAAGATTTCAGTCTCGATCAGCTGAACCAAACGAGAGTTTTCCCTCTTCCGCCCTAAACCCAATGGCGGAACTATTTAGGCCCATTTCTGATACCCCGGTGCTGCTGATGAGACCCCCCTGTGATGACACACACAGGTTATTGGACAATGGGGACAGACAGGTAGAGGATGTCCTGGGCACCTTGGACCCTCCAGCGTTAGAACTAGGAGTGCAGGGGCCTACGTCAGTAGCCGAGGGACCCTCCAGGGAAGCCTCTCCATCCGTCACTCAAGAGGATGTTCCCCTTACTTCGGCAACAGAGATTCTCAATAGACGAGACAGGGTGATAAGACCAGTGAAACGGTTAACTTATGATGCACCTGGGGTGACTAGTGAGGAGCCAATACATTTAGCACACAGGCTTGTGGAAGCTAAAGTGGGCTTCCTGAGGCCCTTTGGAGGAAACCAATGAGTTGGTATAAAGGGAGTGTGATTTGTCGGGACGACAAAGTCTCGGCTGGGGGGAGGATGTAAGCAGTGTCAGGATGAGCTCCACCCTGACATCTGGTGGTGAGGTGTGGCAAGTTGTGGAAAAGAACTTCAGGGGCCGATCTCATTTGCATAGGCACACCCACCACGCCTAGAATGAGACCATAGCTGCCCAAATGGTCACTTTGGCTGCTGTGGGATCCCCAGTGTCTCTGTTATTGGGGCAGGAAGAATAAATTGTTATTACCCTGATTATGGGAACTGTGCTTGGAACTGTACGTGGCCTTTTGTTATGATGGAGGGATTCACCATCAACTAAGTAGCACTCGCTAGGCAAGGGTCATGGGTTCCAAAACTGTGTGAATGGAGAGAGGCTGGGGACAAGTAGTAGTACTTGGTGGCATGGGCCCCTTGGTGAGGGCCTTACATGCTGATTGCACTTCCTCCTCTCTCCACTGTGGAATATCAGAGCTAATTTTGATTTCATTAGAAGTCTAGTTATAGGCTGCTGAGCTCACTTTGGGCTGACAGTGCACCAGCACTGGGGCTCCCCTACTATAAGCTGAATTCACCTAAGAGCTGAAATCACTGAGTGTTGTGTTAAGTAGTGGGGGAGCCTGAAGATATATTGTGGAGCAGTTTGCGGGACGGCTGGTGAAGCAGTTCGACGCGGAGCAGTGTGTGGATGGCAGGAGCTGCTTGTGGGCCGTGGAGCTGAGTTCGTGGGGCAGCTGAGCGAAGGAGTTCGTGGGGCGGCTGGCGGAGCGGAGCGCAGCTGAGCGAAGGAGTTTGTGGGGCGGCTGGTGGAGCGGAGCGCAGCTGAGCGAAGGAGTTCGTGGGGCGGCTGGCGGAGCGGAGCGCAGCTGAGCGAAGGAGTTTGTGGGGCGGCTGGCGGAGCGCCGCTATGGAGCTATGGGGCGGTCAGCTTCAGATCACGTAAGGTGCCTCTTACCCCCGTCCCATTTCCACCCAGGTTGGGAGGTAAAGCTCCGCCGATAAACTTTTGAACTCTGGGGCTGCCCTGACCAGGGACAGAGACTTTTGGGGCATTGGACTTTTGGGACTTTGGGTGATTTGGGGTTGCTGGACTCAAGAACCAAAGGGAAAAGGGCATGCCCCAATTTGCCTGGGGTGGGGTTGTTTTTGCTCATGGGTTGTGTTATGAATCCTGTTGGTGGTGTTTCCCCAACATAATGCCACATTGTTTCTCTCTGTTATTAAAAGACTTTTGCTACACTCAGACTATGTGCTTGCGAGAGGGGAAGTATTGCCTCTTGGAGGCGCCCAGCGGGGGTGGTATATATTTTCCCAGGTCACTGGGTGGGGGCTCGAGCCGGTTTGCATTGTGTTATTGGAATGGAACCCCTAGATATTGAACCCGGCCCTTGTTGCTGCCAACTCTGACGGGCAGAAGGGTTACACAAAGTTTGCGTAATTATAAGGAAAGCCAGGTGTTCAGCCCTTCATTAAGCATAGGAGATATGTTGTTATGATTTGCTGTGAAAATGTAATACATAATTCCGTCACTACAATAAAATCAAATCTAGCATATAAAGGTATACGTTATCTTAAGTAAAATAGAAATTTGACTTGCATTAGGCAAAATGGTTCCTTAATGACAATTTAAGTCAAATGAAGAATAAATTTCTTTAGTGCAATTTTTAATTTTTTTTATATGTAAATTTTAATTTAAGGCTTACAGCCACAACTACAAATAATCCTGGCATGAGAACAGGACTGCTTTAAAATAGTATCAATATGATAATAAATTTGACTGTATTATATTCCATAAAAGCACTGGACTATCCAATAAGGATAATGTGGGACATTTTTGTTTGATCATAATCTTCAGATAGCTTTTCTCACCCTAAAACTAATGGATGCTATTATTTTTTGCTTTAATGGGATCCTATTCTTTTGCCTCCCTAATGTGGTAGAATAATTGGGGTAGGTGACATGGAATCAGTGTTGTTCTATTAATCTGGTATCTTTATCTCCTGCAGAGTTTAGTTGTTTTGGTAATAATGTCTCAAAAATCAGTGTAAGTCGATAAAGTTGTATGATGGAGTGGATAGACCCAGTTCTGAGTCTAGTGGAGAGACCTGCTCAAGATCAAGGAAATGACCGGTATATGCCTTCTCTGCAGCAAATGGAGAGAACCCTTTCTGTGATGTGGAGCGACAAAACGAGGCTGGTCTTAGCTAATCAGCATTCTCCTCCATCAGGCAGGGGCAGGGGGAAACTGAATAGGAAGGGAAAGACTTGGCTTATGAGTTGAAGTGGAAAATGAGCAGAATGTATTTGAGACAATGGAGCCTGAGAGATTCTGGTGACAGAAGCTTTTCTTAACTTGGTAAGATTCTGTCTGCACAGAGCTTTATAACCTTTTGATTGCTCAGTGTGAATGCCAGTTGCGAGAAGCAGTTGATTTTGCGTTGGACTTGGACTACTGGAGGACTGAGATGGTTTTGTGGTAGCTGAGTCAGCCAAGTCCCATTGAGCAGCTGAACAGTAGGCTGGTTCTGCTATAACAGGAGCTAGAGTGATGGCGTAGACTAAACATATTGTATATGGTCACATGCACAAGCTTGTGGGCCAGAAAGGCCACATGATACAACCTTATGTTTAACCAACAGCTCTTTCGTGCCCTCTCTTTGTAAACATCTGCTTTAAAAAACAATGCAAGTTCAAACAAAATCCATGTTATGCATCTGCAGTAGGGGACTCTCAGTGTGACACAACAAACTAGTCAAAGACTTTTTTCCTTGACAGTCTTTTACTTTCTTTCCCCCTGAATCCACACGTCCATACTCATGACAATTGAGGTTCCTTGGTTATTGTTCCTTGACAAGTAAAGATTCCTTCCCCCACCCAGCATCAGCCATGCTGGCACTGAGTCTAGGATGATCAGGTAGTGTCAGAAAGTACCTTAATCCATCTCTTGCTTACTAGGAAGCTTTGCTTACTTTGGACCTTGTAATCCATATATAAGGATCCATGGGATTGGAAGCTGGATCTACAGAGCCTGGGCCAGCTGACATTCCCACATCTCAACTAGGAGCCCATGCAGACCTACATCCAAGGAGCACCATGGAGATTACATGCCACGGGAAGTATCACCCAAAGAGTCCAGCGCGATAGCACTCTGTGGCCCTCTGATTGGTCTGTGCTCACAATTTAACCCTGGAGGGTGGCCCAGGAAGTTGTCTGGGAAAGCACACAGACTCCTGGCCTGCTGTGAGTCCAGACCTCATATCATTTTCTGAAACTGCATGTGAAAACAATGCAAAGGCATGAGCAGAATGCAGCCTCCTCCATTGGGTTACCTGTTCTGAGCACATTACCCCTCTGCTCTGGACAGTCCTCTAGCTCCCACTCCACATCTAAATTGACCTTCAAAGCCATTAAGTAACAAGGTCCCAGCTACATTAGAGACTGAATCTTCATCTGTGAAATGCCCAAACAATTGTATCTTTCTTAGGCAATGCAGATCACAAAGCCCAGGTCAAAGCAAATAAGATAGGAGACAAAGCATTCTCAGTCAAGTGGATGCACTGCAGAATAAATTCCCAGAGGAGATTAGACTAATCAAAAAGTATACCACTTTTAGGCTGTGCTGCAAGACCTTCCTCTTTGATAGAAAAGTTTTATCATTATCCTCTCACCACTAGGAAACTCCCTAAACCAAACCAAAACCACATCTCAAACAGAGCTTCCAAATACCAAAAGGGAGAAGAGCTGAAGATCACATGAACCCTACAGAGGACTTCTCTGTGCCAATCCAAGTAACCCAGAGAGTGCTCAGATAGCAGAATTATCGGTGCTATTACAAATAAACCTCTCAGCTGGTTAGAAATAGTGTGTGTAGAAGCCTTTGCCACTTTCCTGTTAAGGGATTGCCTGCTTCACTGGTAATTCTGAGACCTCATCATACTCCAAAGCTTAGAGGTGTTGGGAAGTTTGCAAAGCTATATGGACAGCACTTTGAAAAATAATGTACTACATAAATGTTTGGGACTCCAATCTGCTCTACCACTTTGTGCCACTCAGGTGACACAAAGAGCATGGATTCCAGCTGGAAAAGGTTAGTGGAAAATTCTTCTTGCAGAGTGGAACTCCCTGCTGTCAAAAAGCCAGCAGAGCCTGTGGAGCAGGCCCTCACTCCACTTTGGTGGACAAGATGTTGGGTGAGAGAGCCTGATACAGGCATGGTGCGCTGGGGATGTGGCAGAATTGGGCTCCATTATGCCAATTCCTCACTACTGTGAGTTAAAGTAACCCCTCAGTTGCTCTAAGTAATGCCAGGGCCAGGCCAGAACTGAATCAGGGTTCTTAATTGGCTTCCCGATGGTCCCTTTCTCCTCTGTGCTAAGTGGAGCTCAGATACACAAGACTGAATCCTTGGTAATTCAGTGCTTCCGCTAGGGTTGCCAACCCTCCCTATTTGGCTGGAAGTTTCCCAGAATCAGGCTTGATCTCCTGGAGGCTACTGAAGTCAATCTGGGAGATTTTAGGCCGCTAAAAGTCTGGCAGTGCAGCAGGGCTAAGGCAGGCTCCCTACCTGCCCTGGCTCCACGCTGCTCCTGGAAGTGGCCGCCATGTCAGAGTCAGAGGGTCTTTGTGCGCTGCCCCTGCCCGAGTACTAACTCCACAGGTCCCATTGGCTGGGAACAGGAAATCTCGACCAATGGGAGCTGCGGGGGCAGTGACTGTGGGTGGGGGCAGCGTGCAGAGCTGTCTAGCTGCCCCTGAGCCTAGGAGCCGCTGCTGGACATGCCACCACTTCCGGGAGCTGCCTGAGGTAAGCACCTCCTGGTTGGAGCCTGCACCCCTAACACCTTCCACATCCCAACCCCCTGACCCAATCTCCTCCCGCACCCAAGCTCCCTCCTGGAGCCCGCACTCCAAACGCCCTCCTGCACCCCAACACCCTGCCGCAGTCTCTCCACATCCAAACTCCCTCCTGGAGCCCGAACCCCTCACCCCCTCCCATAGCCCAACCTCCTGCCCCAGCCCAGTGAAAGTGAGTGAGGGTGGGGGGGAGTGAACAACCGAGGGAGGGAGGGAGGCTGGAATGAGTGGGGGGTGGGGCCTGAGAGAAGGAGCAGGGCAGGGGCGTGGCCTTGGGGCAGGGGCAGGGCGGGCCAGAGGTATTTGGGTTTGTGCGATTAGACATTTGCCTACTTGCCATCTCATATGGTCTTGTCAGAGCTCATAACTGAAGCAGTTAATATTTGGATGGGAGGCTGCTTAAGGAAAACATAGGTGCAGAAAGGGGTTGGTGCTTCAGTAGGTGGCACTTTTTTCTCTTGGGTCATAGCCAGACTGCAATAACTGGGTGTGACTGCAGCTAGAGCCAATGAAAATACCAAAGCTAGCTTTAAAAGTCTAGATCCTGGACCAGGGAAGCTGTTGCAGCCATAGGCGCCAACTTCTTCTGGCGCCGGTGGGTGCTCGAGCCGCATCTGCCCCCAGCCCCGCCTCTCCTCCACCCCTTCCCTGCTCTCTCCCGCCCTCATTCCAACCCCTTCCCCAAAATCCCCACCCCAACTTCACCCCCATTCCAACCCCTTTCCCCAAATCCCTGCCCCGGCCCTGCCTCTTCCCCGCCTCCTCTCCTGAGCGTGCCACATTCCCGCTCCTTCCCACTCCCTCCCAGAGCTTGCTACAGCTGTTTGGTGGTGGCAAGCGCTGGGAGGTAGGCACAGGAGCGGGGACGCGGCGCGCTCAGGGGAGGAGGCAGAGGAGAAGGAGGAGATGAGGCGGAGCGGGGAGCTTGGCTGCCGGTGGGTGCAGAGTGCCCACTGATTTTTTCCCTGTGGGTGCGCCAACCTTGGAACACCCATGGAGTCGGCACTATGGTTGCAGCACAGGCTGTACAGACCTTCCAGGAACCGTGGGTAATTACGTGTGGGGCTAGCTCATGGTGCTGAAGCTTTACTGTTCTGCTACCCAAGCAAACTAGATTAAAGCTAGCATGGTGATGTTGGCTCAAGCGGCAGTCATATTCCATGAGTTCAGTCTACACATACCCTTAGTCATTACTTAGCCAATGGCCCTACAGTGGTATTAGAAAATTGCTTTGCTCTTAGAGGTCCCATTTTTTTGGCTGGGAATTAAAATGGAGGTGGCAGCATCCTACATCTCTTCTGAGAAGAGTACAGGTGTTAACCCTGATTTCCTGGCTAAATGCTCACAGGTGTAATTACATTTTATTTACCTATATTCTAGTTTATTTCAGTTTGACAGAGTAGCCTTTGCCTTCTGTGTTGAAATGTGTAGTTTTCTTGTGTAGTCTCAGGCCCTAGTCCTGCAAACACTTACACATGCAAGTAACTTTACCCTCATTAGTCACTGGCATGACTATTGCAGGCTCAGGGCCTCAAACAGTTGTTACTCATCAGAGAGGTAGCTGTGTTCCAGTGGTGGGTAAAATTATACTTACATATCATTATACTATCACACTATCTACAGTAGGTGCTGTGGCCTAGTGGCTAACATACTGGCCTAGCTCTGAGGTAACCTGGTTCTATTCCTGGCTCATCTACTAACCTGTTGAGTGATCTTGGGTAACTCTTTGTTTTCCCCATTGTAAAATGGGGATAATGATACTGACCTCCTTGGTAAAGCATTTTGACATCTACAGGTAAAAGGTGCTGTATAAAAGCTAGATATTATTAGAGTCTGTGTGTCAAATCAAAATGATTGATTGTATAGGATCATTTTGCCCACCAATGAAATGATGATTTAAATAAAGTGGAGGAATTTAATTATTAAATAAATGCAAAATCATTATTATTCTTATTTTAAATAGGTGAGGCTGCCAAAAAGCCATTATTACATTACAGAAATGTTCAGTCTGTGACAACTTTGGCTGGATTTGAATTTGTGTCTTGGAGGTGTAAGGCTTTGGATTAGCAAAATGCTTGAGCCAACTATAGGGATTTGTAGGCTTACTCAAAAGCACTGAAAGGATTTTTTTTTTAATTTTCATATTCTAACTTGTTAACATTTCTTTCCTGTTGCTGCTGTTACTCTGCTTCTGTCTATTTGTTGCTATCCTGCCAGAAAAATCCAGGTTTAAATAAACATTCATGGGAAGAGATATTCAGTGGGAAAAAGGAGAAAGTCCTTTGGAAGATTTGTAGCATTTGATAATGTAATGAATGGGACCAACAGCTATTTTTAAAATACTTATTCTGTGATTTATTTGTAATAGGAATGGAGGAAGCCAAAGTAAATCCTCTATATTATCTGTTCTGAAACTCAAAATATTCAGCCAGTTTTATTTATCCTTCTGCTGCATTCTGTATCTTCTGTATCTTTTGGTGGTGGTAGGGGGTTGCATGATCATTTGCACAATACATTATTTATTTCAGTCTACTGCTCTGAAAACTTTGAGTGGCTTTGGCACACTAGGAATGTAATAAATAAATAATTTCTTTTCCCAAATAAATAATCTATTATTTGAGTTGGGCAGAAAATTAAAAAAAAACCTAAACAGCCATTTAAAAAATGTTTTTGTATGTTTCTTTCATCAGCTATACCAACTAGATATGTCCAAGGAGGTATAAACAAGAAGCACAACTAACCAGTAATCTGAACTTCTATATTTGCTTCTTCTGACCATCCTACCTTATATTTTAGAAACCTGTTACTGTGTGCCCATAACACCTCTTCTGCAGATTATTGTACATTGTTTTACTAACAGATAATTAAGGCTTCAGTGATTATTTTTGCAAATCTATTTGGACCCTATTCTCCAAAAAGAAGCATATGAGCAGACTCAGGCATCCACTGAAGACATTACTGTGGTTCCCTGTAGGCAGAGGGAGATGTCTGCATGATTCTCTTGGCAGCATTGGGGCCTAGAGGAGGAGAGATGCTCATAACCCAACCATCTAAATCTTCCTCTCTGTTCAAAAGAAAAATCCCCTCTTTACTTTAGGTATGCTGCAAACAGAATGGGTAAATCACCCTTGACCTTGAATAGAAAGATTCCTGTTGTAAAATCATGTTCTAAATTAACCAATCGACAACGCCTGCAACAAAACGACCATCTAATTGCTAACCTACATTTCCCAAAAGGCCATGGTCCCAAGGTCTATGTTCACTGCATCCTCTCAGGCCTAAGAAGCTCTGTTTCTAGCCACATCTGCAATGTTTATTCTCTGAAATTATCTTCACTATCAGAAAGTTGAATTCCTCCAGTGAGGCCTCTTGGCACCAACAAAACTAAGAAGAAACAGCAGAGGGCAATTGGAGGGGGCACACATGAACGAGTGAAACTCTAATCCCCTGGTTGTGGTGGCATAGTTGGGAAACCCCATGAATGGTGCTGAATATTTTTTTCTGCCTGTAAAGACTTATGTCCTTCAAATACTAGGAATCGATTTTTTTTTTTAAATTCAGCGGCAAAACAATAAACACACTGGGCTTTATTCTCCACTCCCTCTGAGTGGAGCTTGGATGGAACAAAGAGGGTCTGCAAGGAGACATTTGCAGCACTCTGAGTCAGGGCTGCCTGCCCCGAGTGCAAGTTAGGGCTTCAGATGGGCAGCTCCAACTAAAGCCAGTGGAGGACTAGGTAGAGTAGAGCTGAGCTCTGCCCCGCTCCCTCCTATATTCTTCCTGCCCACTCTCTGACCCTGGCACAGTCCTTACATGCTCCCCCTGTCTCATTATACTGAAGTAAAGGTGGTGGCTGCTGAGGTATCAGGATGGTTGGCATAGGAAATGGTTGAGCCATCTCTGCCAGCTGAGCGTTCCCCTGTGGAGGAAGAGATTCTTCATGAGCCTGCTGTTGCTTGAAAGCTGTAAGTGGTGGTGCAAAGTAGCCTTACCTACCTGGAAAAACTCCAGCCCATTGCTGATCTCAAATATGGTTTTACATTAGCTTTTATTTATTTAACAGTAACGACAACAAATGGTAATAGAGCCTTGAAAAGAATAGTTCATGTTCTACTTTGTAGATATTTCATACAACGACACGCTTAAACAGCAAGGATCTATACCACCGAATGTTTGTGGCCTCATTATACAGCTTTATTCCAGGCATCCAAAAACTCCACAGGATTATTACTGAATCTGGTGCTGTCAGGTTAATCATGGATGACAGCATTCATGACCGTTCCCAGTCCATGGCCAGGCAATGTCCCCTGCTGACCCCAAGTCTGATCTTCAGGTCTAGACATGCAGGGACTTTATCTCTGAGGCAAGCTATGTAGCCAAAAAGTACCAGCCAGCGGTGACCAATGATTACTTTAATCCTATTGAGGCCAGTTTTCAATAATACATTCCTATTACGGATAAAATCAAACCATCTTTTGTTCAGTAGTTGTCTCTGGAAAGGCAACATACATGAAGCGCCTTCAGCCTCCTGCTCTCTTGTTTAAGCAACATCCATTCTGCAGGTCTGCATAAGAGGATCAGAAGTACACAGATTTGATAAATCCATACTTTTGTATATAATTTCATCTTTTTTTGGCTCTAGACTCTATACAGATCCTTCATGGCTGAGGCTACTAAACTGATACTTCTTAGGATGTCTTGCTGGCTGCTCCCATTTGATGACAATTTACTGCCAATTTATTTATTGTCTTAAACCACACGTAAAGTCCAGTTTTGGATAAAAGTGACAGAATAGCTATGAATGCAGGCCGTGATTTATTAGATCTGATTCCCTCTTCTGCCTCTTTTGCCAAGTTCCCAAAATAAGCTTCATCATCCACTTTTGCTCTTGCCCAAAAAATAGCTTGTAAATGTTTACATTCAGTGTCGTCATGGTGCTGTCTCACCTCAGATTTCTTTTGCAGAATTTGAAATGTCTCATCAGATAACCAAGGACGTCTCTTGTAGCATTTCAGTTTGGGAATGGCATCTGCATCTTAGATGACTGTGCTTGTGGCTGTCCAAAGTGATTCTACATCATCCGGGACAGTGCCATGTGTGTCACATTTGTTATGCGCTGTGACAGAGTACTTGTTAGCAAGTGCTGAATTTTCACAGATGCATTGTGCCTAATGTGTCATAACAGATGCACTTGTGCAGAAATTGGGGGTTAATTGCCATTTTAGCAACAAGGAGACAATGGTCAGTATTTTCCAGGGCTTCTGCACCTCTGTAGACCCAATATGACCTTGCTATACTATGATTCCAGTATATGAACCAGCTCTTTCCTCTAAGTGCCTGAACCAACTGCCAGTGATGATAATATTATTAGAACTGCAAAAGGAGAGAAATCTCACAGAGTTGTCATTTATGGTTCTAGAGTAGAAGGGCCCGAGAATAGTAGTCTCAAAGCCATTTCTGGGACAACTTGGTGCAGCATTCATATCTCCAAGTATAATAAGTTTGTCTTGCTGTGGAACAAAGTACGTCACTGCTGTAAGCTGCTGACAGAATTAATCTTTATTAGTGTCTGTAGCTTCCTTGGTGGGCACGTAGGCTATCATGATGGACAGCTGCCCATGGCGATGTATCAACCTGGCCTATAGCAGTCAATCAGAAATAGGGTGCCACATTGTAAGTGATTTAGTAAAGGGTGGACAGAAGACAAGTGCTACCCCATTTGTATGGCTGGTTCCTCCAGAGTACAGTACACTTGCATCCTCCACAGAATGTTAACCCCATTTTTCATGAGTCTCAACTTGGTTATCCCAGCGACTGCAACATTGTATCTTTTCAACACTTGGACTAACGAAACCTGGTTCCCAACCTTATTTAGGGTTTGTACATTCCAAGTGGCAAACCTGGTGTATTTTCTCAAATCAGTTAGGGACGCCATACACATTATGGAGTTCGGTCTAAAGTGTGGAGCATGTTTTATCAGATGCCTCTTGATTCACTCTATCTCCTGGGATAGGGGAGATATAGAGTGGTGATTTTGTTTGGGAACACCAGGAAGCAGATGGTTCTTAGGTCATAGCTCATCTGCCTTCCCCATCATTTGGGAAGTATTTTGCCTTCTCTGCTGGGTCTATCCTTGGCCTTTGCTCATAACCCTGAACAGGGGCCCTTATCAGATGCTACTGGCTGGAGCCTGCTGGAACTGAGGTTTGTGTTGGCAGGGGCAACCGCACTCTGAAGTAGCGCAGCAAATACTGCTGCCCTACCCTCTACCCAGTGGGTACTTCATAGGCATCTTATGAATATTTATTGGCTGTTGGGTGGGATTTGCTGCTGTTCTGCTGATGTTGTTGGGTTTTTTTTTTTGCTTTGCTTTGTTTGTTTCTTGTTAAGGATTGTGGTTTTAATTATTTGTCAAGGCACCTGGAGTCTGGAGAAGATGCTTTTTGTGTCTTAAGTGAATTAAATCAATACAATTAAGAAACAAGTATCATGGTGAAGATGAGGGTTTGATCCCACTTACTACTGAGCAATGTGCTTATTACCTTGAGTGGCCCCAGGGACTTCAGCGAAGCTGCTCCCACAAATCTCTACCTGCTTTGCTTATCAATGGAACACCCTCCCTGAGCCCTGTGATGCCACTACCTTTTCCTCATTCAAATCTCTCCTTCAAATCTCCTTTCTGCTGATACCGACAAAAAACTGTTGATTGCTCGATTGTGTAAGCATTGCTGATTTTATTTATTTTTTTAAAAAATTTCAAATGATTTAAAAACCTCAAACTCTACCCAAAGCTAAACTTTATAAGCCTGTGATTTATTATTGTTATCCTCTTCTTCTCGTTCTCCTTTTCAGCCAGGGCCGGCTCTAGGATTTTTGCCACCCCAAGCAAAAAATTTGTCGCCCCAAGTTCAGAGAGCGCAACTGCCCAAGCAAAAAAAAAAAGGGGGTGGCCGGAATGCCGCCCCTGGAATTGTGCCGCCCCAAGCACGTGCTTGCTTTGCTGGTGCCTAGAGCCGCTCCTGTTTACAGCTATTGTTTATTACACTTATTGCATCACGTTTCTGATTAGATTATAAACTCTTTGGGTTTGTCTTGACTAGGATTAAAAAGTGGTTTTTTTTAAAAACACGTTAGCTAAAATGTTTTAACTTGCCCTCGTTACACTTCAGTTTTAAAATAGAGCTTTTTTCCTAGGCTCAACAAGCTCTTTGGGGCAGGGACTGTCTTCCTACGTGTCTGTATATGGTCTAGCATGATGGCACGCACGTCTCAGTTGGAGCTTTCAGCACTACTGTACCGTAGTAAGCACTACTCTTGGTAGCTAATGTTCGCAGGATCGGTCCCTAAGATTGTACAGTGCTTGAATATTATATTACAAGTGAATAATGTGCTAGCATACTAGTTCCTTTGGAAAGAATCTGATCCCTGTACGCTCAGCAAAATCCTCTCTCTGTTCAATGGCAAACTTATTTTCTGAAATGAGGAATGTTGCTGTGACTTCTTTGCTAGCAAGAACTAATTATAACATTTCATTTTCACTTGCTCATCAGCATCCAACTCCAGTTTACAGACTTCACTGATTTTCTAAGTGTGTCTTTTCCATTTCCCCCTCCTCTTCTCAGTCTGTCCAATAATGCCTTCAAAAAAGGCTTAACTGTTTTTTCCCCCTGAACATCAAAATGGCTTCAATTATCTTTTCAGATGGTTCTGTGGTCTCTGTCTCTTTGCATTACAATGATAAAGTACTTGGCAGGGCTGGACTTATTTAAGTTCCTGTCTGGATTGGAAGATCATTTTTGGCTTTGGTTTAGAATGTCCCAAAGTAAATGATGTTCAAAAGTTCCCTCTCTGTCTGCTGTGATTTCAAGGCAGTTTGCCTGGCAGGGGTTCAGGTCTGCTTCATGGAAGAAAATGGAGTAGGAATGATTACATGCAGAAATTCTAGCACAGCAGTTAAATAACTGGCTTCAAAATAATATAAATAGCCAGCAAAAAATGTTTTATTGGAAACTGTCTAATTTCCTAAGGAATTGCATACATTGGGCAAAGTTCTTCTCTTACTTGCATGCATGCAATTCCCATTGGAGTCTGAATGCAGAATTTTTCCCATTATGCCAAGTATATAAAGACCAAAAATACAATGCATAAGCCTGATTTGCAGAGATACTAAACTCACACAGGTTCCACTGATTTTGTCTGGAATTGTGGGTGCTCATCACTACTGAAAATCCAGCCCTGCATGCACATTGAAAATAGTCCCAAGAATATAAATTAGACTTATACATTGTTCAAAACCGCAACATCTGTTGGGCTCAGTTCTTGCTCTTGGTTCCAGCAACACAAAAGCAGCTGGAAAGCTGCCTTAAAGGGGCAGCCAAGATTTTCCTCTGACACAGAGGAATCCTCAGAAGCCGCAAAACTGGCATGGCCAGATCTATACCACCCACCTCGGCATAGGGGGGAGGAAGGGAGAGCAAAGCATGTGGCATTCCACCAGATCTTGCTGTAGGCAAGGGCTAGCCTAAAGGCTGCTGAAAGGGAATGTCTGCACTGCAACTGGGAGGTGTGGCTGCAGCATGTGTAACAGTGGTGAGCAACCTGCAGCCTATCAGAATAATCTGCTGGTGGGCCGTGAGACAGTTTGTTTACATTGATCATCCACAGGCACAGCCACTCACAGCTCCCAGTCGCTGCGGTTCACCGTTCCTGGCCAATGGAAGCTGCGGGAAGCGGCATGGGCTGTATGGATGGTCAATGTAAACAAACTGTCTCACGGCCCACCAGCGGATTATCCTGACAAGCTGCGTGTGGCCCACAGACCGCAGGTCACCCACCACTGATGTGTAGGCATCTCTCAGCTAGCTTTGCTGGAGTTAGCGCTCAATAAAGATAGTAGTTTAGCTGTGGTGTCAGAGGCTAGCCACCAGAGTACATACCCATTGTCTCAGTCCCATGCTGCCATGACTACACTGCTATTTTTAGCAAGCTAGTTCAGTCAAAGCTAGCTCCGGTAGGTCTACACAAGCTCCAGTCACACCTTCCAGTTACAGTGTAGACGAGTTTAGGGATGGTGGAGTGATTTTAATCAAGGTAATTGAAATCACTGATTTAAATTAAGATTGAAATCACTTCATTTTTAAAAAAAGACAATTGATTTAAATCAGGTTGAGGCTTTGTAAAACTAATTTTAAAATTTGTCCTTTTGCAAATGGAGATAAAAATATATAGTGAACTAAATTTATAAATGCTCTTTTAAAAAAGCAACTACTTGTGGGATGGTTATCTTATTTCATTTTACAAAACTGCTGTCAGCAAAATAAATAAAATAAAGGCCCTTATCCTAACAAATATTTAAGCAGGTACATAACTTTATTCATGTGAATAGACCCATTGACTTCAAGGGACTACTCATGTGCTTAAAGTTGAGCATGTGCATAAGTGTTTGCAACATTAGGGACTAAAATTATATTTTTATGACAAGCTTTTCACTTAGAACATCAAATCTTTGTCACTTTAAAACACAATTGATTCAGTGTTGACAATGAAAAGTGATTTAGACTTTCAGTGTATTAATAATGTTATTGAATGTTTTAATACATACAGGCTAAATTCTTCAAAGCTCGGAGCCTAAAGTTAGGCACCTATGGATGGGGCTTCAAAAACATCTCAGAGTATGTCTGTCTTGCAATCAAAGGTGTGATCACAGAGAGCTAGTGTGGCGAAAAGGAGCAGCAAAGACATGGTGGCATGAGCTTCAGTGTGGCCTAGCAACACAAGTACAAACTCAGGGACCTGGGCAGCCTCATATGGCCACCGCTGAAGCCTGTGCTGCTGTGTCTTCATTGATATTTTTAGCTGCGCTAGCTAGATTAAAGCCAGCACAGGTACACAACATCCACTTGAGCCATTGAAGACTCTATAGTGGGAAGAAAATAAAGAACTAGCGAATTTACACAAAAATCTGATTTAAATTTTCCAACATTGATCTAAATTAAACAAATCACAGTTTAATTTAAATGGGTTTTGTTTGGTCATTTTTTAAAATCATGCTTATAATTCATCCTGTGCTGGGGGCCATTTCAGCGTTTGGTTGACTCGGGATCAGGGGAATAAAAAGGTGGGTTTGGGAACTAAGCCCACTAAGTGTTATACCCTCCCCCCAAAACAAAACAGACCCCCAAAAATCCACCCTATCTTTCAGATCCTCCAGATGATAAATATTTTCAGCAATGTGGGACCATTAATTTGTAAAATACATTTCTGTATCATCTTTCAGTCAGTGCGCTTTATTTTACAAACATGAGTTATTGAAGGGTCTGTGAAGGAATTCTTACCCCTGTTTTACAGATGAGTAAACTGAGCCACAGAGAGGTTAAGGGAATTGTTGAAATTTATATAATAAGCCAGTGGAAGAACCTAGTTCCCTGTTCTAACCACTAAATGACACTCCCTTTAAAAAGAAAGAAATTACAATTTGTCTACCCAACCATTGTGTGTTATATGTCTGGCCACCAATCAAGCCGAAACCAATTCTATAACTCAGACTGATAAAATCAGAACAACTTGGAAACAAATGGAATAAAAATAAATAAAATGGAAAACAATCTGTATCAAACATGACTTTGAGTAACAATTTACATCTGCCCATAATATGAACACACCTTTTTATTAACCTAAAGCTTCCTGACTTACAAAGATACCTTGTTGTTGCTGTTTTTAATTGTCTAGTTCAGTTAAGAAAATCATACCAGGAAGGTAAATTGATGGCTATAATTGTTCATTAATGTAGCATTTATGTAATGTTCTTAAGGTGGTTATCGTCTAAATGATGATAAATTATACACACAAATATATATATATATATATATATATATATATATATATATATATATATATATATATATATATATAAATTTTTATATAAATATATATAATAGAGATTTTATATATATATATTTGTGTGTTTGCGTCTGTTTTGGAACCTTGTGTGTGTGTGTGTATATATATATTCCATTGAATCTAATGAGATAAAAGTTTCTGAGTGGAGATAACCATGTTGACTGAGATCAAAGAAGCAACCAAATCTAATAAAGCCGTAATAGGTGGTGAGCATGTTGTTTTTGCTGCTCACTGTACTCAATATAATTGTTTCACCATTCACTTGTCCTCCCACTCCCTCCGTCTCTCTGTTTTTCTCCACCTGTTGACTCTTATCATATGTTTAGAGTGTAAACTCTGTGGGGGCAAGGACAGCCTTGTGTATTATGTTTTACAGTGCCTAGCCCAGTGTTTTTCACTTCTAGACCCGTGAGCCAGTGGTGGCTCCTATAGACCCTAAATGCGGCTCCCTGTCGATCGTGATCTCTGGTGATCTCTGGTGGCACAGCAGGGCTACCGCTAATGCAGGCTCCCTGCCTGCCCCGACCCCATGCTGCTCCCAGAAGTGGCCAGCACGCTCCCGTGGCCCCGCGGGGCGGGGAGCAGAGATCTCCGCATGCTGCCTGCAAGCACTACCCCTTCAGCTCCCATTGGCTGGAATCGGGGAACCATGGCCAATGGAAGTTGTGGGGACAGTGCCTGCAGAGAGGGCAGCGCACAGAGCCACCTGCCCCCCGAGGGGCCATAGGGGTGCGTTGGCCCCTTCCAGAAGCTGCCTGGGGCCGGGGCCGCCTGAAGTAAGTGCCGCCCCCTTCAATGGGCAGGTTCTGAATAGCTCTGCAGCATTAAGGCCAGGAGTAGCATGAGTACAGCAGTGCCAGCTATGCTGGACCAGCATGTCTCTTCCACCGCCCAACCTGCAGCCTCCTGGGGCCAGCCCCCCAGCCCCTCTTGCACCCCATGCCCCAGCCCTGAGCCCCCTCACAGAGTGAGCCAAAAAAAGAGAGAAAGGTACGTGCTTTGGAAGATGAAAACCAAAAGTTTCAAGAAAAGTGGACTGAGTTTTTCTTTGTGCTTTAATGAAAAATGTATGAAACCTATTTGTTTAATTTGTCAGCAGATGTGTTCTGGTTTTAAGTGCAGCAGTTTAGAATGCCATTACACAACAGTGCCCACCTGGAAGGAACCTAAGAAAAAGTAAAATTGAACAACTTGCTGCTTCACTAAAAGGCCAGCAAACAATAATACAGAGATCGAGGTCCATTGCAGAATGTTTGACAGAGGCATCTTTCAAAATCGCATGGATTTTAGCAAGACATAACAAGGCATTTACTGAGGCAGAGACTGCTAAAGAGTGTTTTTTGCCTCTGCGGAAATCCTGTATGCTGATTTCAATAACAAAAATGCAATCCTCAAGCAAATAAAAGGGCTGCAACTGTCTGACACAACCATAATGAGAAGGGTGGAGGAAATTGGAAAAGAAATCTGACAACAGTTAACTGCAGATATTTTAGTAGCACCGTGTTTTAGCATAGCGGTGGATGAAAGTACAGATATGTGTGATGTCTCACAATTGTGTGTCTGGGTTCGTTTCCCCAAAGAAGAATTATTCCGGGAAGAAGTGCTGTGTTTAATACCTTTGAAAGGTCAAACAAAAGGGGAAAATATTTTAACTGCCCTGCTTGATTTTTTTTGCTGAGAATAACTTGGACTGGACAAAGCTAACTTTCATGTGTACAGACGGTGCACCAAATATCTGAGGGAAGGAGAATGGATTGATTGGCCTGAGGAGGAAATGAAAAGAAATACCCAAATTTGACGTGTTTCATTGCATTATACACCAAGAAGCAATTGTGGGTAAACTAAAAATAGTGAAATGCAAAGTGTCATACAGTTGGTTGTAAAGGTGGTCAATTTTATTGTTTCAAGAGCGCTGAATCACCGACAGTTTTGAGCATTACTGGAAGAATATGAGACAGAGTATGATGACCTGAAAAGAAAAGGAGTACTTGTGGCACCTTAGAGACTAACCAATTTATTTGAGCATAAGCTTTTGTGAGCTTTTTGCAAATACAAACTAACACGGCTGCTACTCTGAAAGCTACGGTGACCTAGTGATGCACAATCAAGTGAGATGGTTCTCTCGTGGCAGAGTCCTTGAAAGATTTTTGGGTCTCCTTCCTCAGATTCATGATTTCCTTGAAAGCAAGGGAAGAAGGAGAAAGACTTAGAAAATCCAGAGTGGATAATTAAGCTGGCATTTTTGACTGACTTCACTTGCCATTTGAATGCACTAAATCTCCAGTTGCAAGGGAAACAGAAACTTCCTAGTAACATGTTGCATGTCATAACTGCTTTTCAAAACAAGATTATGACATTATTCATTCCCAACATGCAGTTTGTTCACCTTCCAAAACTCAGAGCAGTCACCTTAGAAAATCCTGAGCTTTTGAAACATTTTCAATTACAATTCATTTGTACAAGTATTGGGAGAATTAAGGGTGGAATTCGAGTCTCGATTCAAAGACATAATGGAGTACAAGGAGTTTTTAAATTTAATTGAGAACCCCTTCCACATACCAGTGACATCTCTGTCACCAATTATCACAGACATTTGTAATAACTGTGCTAAACTGGAGAGTGAAATTTTGTAACTTCAGACAAATGACAAGAAGTCTGAACTTTATACAGGTGTTTATCTTTTCTGGAACATGGTCCCTGATACACAATACCCATCTCTGAAACATTGTGTGCAAAAAATGCTGTCATTATTTTTCAGTACGTATACCTAGTATGCCAACATTTTTATGGCTGATTTAGAACAACGCTTCCTCAGCTCTCGTCCCCTAAAGCCCCTACTCTACTTGCGCTATATTGATGACATCTTCATCATCTGGACCCATGGAAAAGAAGCCCTTGAGGAATTCCACCATGATTTCAACAATTTCCATCCCACCACCAACCTCAGCCTGGTCCAGTCCACACAAGAGATCCACTTCCTGGACACTACAGTGCTAATAAACAATGGTCACATAAACACCACCCTATACCGGAAACCTACTGACCGCTATTCCTACCTGCATGCCTCCAGCTTTCACCCTGACCACACCACACGATCCATCGTCTACAGCCAAGCTCTGCGATACAACCGCATTTGCTCCAACCCCTCAGACAGAGACAAACACCTACAAGATCTCTGTCAAGCTTTCTTACAACTACAATACCCACCTGCAGAAGTAAAGAAACAGATAGATTGATAGAGCCAGAAGAGTTCCCAGAAGTTACCTACTACAGGACAGGCCTAACAAAGAAAATAACAGAACGCCACTAGCCGTCACCTTCAGCCCCCAACTAAAACCCCTCCAACGCATTATTAAGGATCTACAACCTATCCTAAAGGATGACCCAACACTCTCACAAATCTTGGGAGACAGGCCAGTCCTTGCCTACAGACAGCCCCGCAACCTGAAGCAAATACTCACCAACAACCACATACCACACAACAGAACCACTAACCCAGGAACTTATCCTTGCAACAAAGCCCGTTGCCAACTGTGCCCACATATCTATTCAGGGGACACCATCACAGGGCCTAATAACATCAGCCACACTATCAGAGGCTCGTTCACCTGCACATCCACCAATGTGATATATGCCATCATGTGCCAGCAATGCCCCTCTGCCATGTACATTGGTCAAACTGGACAGTCTCTACGTAAAAGAATAAATGGACACAAATCAGATGTCAAGAATTATAACATTCATAAACCAGTCGGAGAACACTTCAATCTCTCTGGTCACGCGATCACAGACATGAAGGTCGCTATCTTAAAACAAAAAAACTTCAAATCCAGACTCCAGCGAGAAACTGCTGAATTGGAATTCATTTGCAAATTGGATACTATTAATTTAGGCTTAAATAGAGACTTGGAGTGGCTAAGTCATTATGCAAGGTAGCCTGTTTCCTCTTGTTTTTTCCTACCCCCCCCCCCCAGATGTTCTGGTTTAACTTGGATTTTAACTTGAAGAGTGGTCAGTTTGGATGAGCTATTACCAGCAGGAGAGTGAGTTTGTGTGTGTATGGGGGTGGGGGGGATGTGAGAACCTGGATTTATGCAGGAAATAGCCCAGCTTGATTGTCATGCACATTGTGTAAAGAGTTGTCACTTTGGATGGGCTATCACCAGCAGGAGAGTGAATTTGTGTGGGGGGGTGGAGGGTGAGAAAACCTGGATTTGTGCTGGAAATCACTTTAGATAAGCTATTACCAGCAGGACAGTGGGGTGGGAATAGGTATTGTTTCATATTCTCTGTGTATATATAAAGCCTGCTGCAGTTTCCACGATATGCATCTGAGGAAGTGAGCTGTAGCTCACGAAAGCTTATGCTCTAATAAATTGGTTAGTCTCTAAGGTGCCACAAGTCCTCCTTTTCTATTTTCAACAATGAATATTGTGAAAAGAAAACAGAGGAACAAATAACATTTGGACTGCCTTACTAGTATTGGGATGACAGATTACAAATACTGCATGAACAAAGTCAAGGAGGAACAGGTACACTTTTGCTCATCCAGTTTTTAAAGTAAGTTTTCAATGATTCTGCTCTTAAAAAGTTTATTTGCATAGGTGCCTTTTTAATTCCATATATTTTCCTGGTTATTATTTTATAAAAGGAGTATCATTTTATTGTACAAATAGACTTTGTTCTAGTTACACGAGTGGCTCTGTAACATTACATCATTAAGGAGTAGTAATCAATGTTTTAATTTAGTAGTTGATGGGGCTCTCACATTGAAGGTTTTTTGCCAAAGTGGCCCCCACTTCAAAAATAGTGAAGACCACTGGCCTAGCCTACTGGGACCCTGATCCCTGATTGGGGCCTGTAGGCACTACAGCAATGCAGATAATAAATAATCATAATTAAATAATGTGTAACTTCAGCTACAGAGGTGGTCGGTCATACATTATGTTGGAACAAGATTCTTCTATACATACCTTTGTTGATCCATGGAAGAAGGCCAAGGTCATCTATGCAGAAGCCTTGAACCCTTGTAGCAGTTCTGGTCTCTGGTGCTTCTTCTACTTTCAGCTCTCCGGAACTTCCAGTGGAGACAGGCTACCAGGGACCCCCTCTTGCTGTACTGCCTCCAGGTTCCTTGGAGGAGGAGGGACCTGTGGAAAAATCAGAATCTGTATTAGTTTTTGGAGGCAACTTTTGTCAGACAAGAGAGGACAAAGTGCAACTCCCCAACCCTACCCTGACTCCACCCTATCTACAGGACCTGGGGATGGTGATAGATGGTACTGCAGACACACCTTGAATCTCTACTTCCATGCAAGAGGCAAGATCTGTGTGTGACAGTGGTAGGGTGACCAGATGTCCTGATTTTATAGGGACAGTCCTGATATTTGAAGCTTTTTCTTTTATAGGTGATATTTGAAGCTTTTTCTTTTATATCTATTACCCCCTACCCCCTGTCCCGATTTTTCACACTTTCTATCTGGTCACCCTAGAGAGTGGTTCTAAAGGTGGCCCGATCTTGGTCATTACAGTTTGTAAGTACATCAGAAGCAGAAAGCCTGTGAGAGAGTCTGCTGTGCTAATGACATGTGAAGGGAACAATGAAGGAGAATAAGGACATTGCAGAGAAGCTAGTTAATTTCTTTGCATCAGTCTCTACTGCAGAAGATGTTGCTGAGGTTCCTACCCCGGACCTCCTCTTTTCTGGTAATAAGAGTGAGGCACTGTCAGGAACTGAGGAAGAGGTGCTGGAACAAAATATAAATTAAATAGCAACAAGTCATCAGGATTGGATGATATACATGTCAGAGTTCTGAAGGAATTTAATCACAGAAATAGCTGAACTATTAACAAAACTATGCTGTCTCTCATTAAATTCAGCTACTCTACCGGTGGGCTGGAGGGTAGCAAATGTTTTACCTATTTTTAAAACTGGTGCTAGAGCTTCTCCGAGTTATTGCAAACCAGTGAGCTGTGTTTTGGTACCGAGTAACTGGTTGAAAAATAATTCAAGGGAAAAAAAGCTACAAAACACATAGATGAAATAATGTGAGAGGGTAAGTGCCTTTGCAAACTACTAGAATTCCTTCAGCATGTCCCAAAAGGAGAAAATAAAGATGAACTAGTAGATATCATTGTCCTGGACTTTTCAACAACCTTTGATCAAGTCCCTCACAAGAGGTTATTATGGAAAAGTTAGTTAGGTAAAGTTTTGTCATAGATCAGAAACTGGCTAAGAGAGACAAAAACAAACAGTAAAAATAAATGGTGAATTTTCAAAATGGCAAACAGTTAACAGGAGGTATCCCAATGCTCACACAAGAACCAGGATTATTTAATGTATTTCTGAAGTCATGAAAATGGATGGCCAATGAGGAGCAAAATGTACAGATAAACCAAAATAATCTGGCTAGTCAAGATTAGAAACAACTGTAAGTACCTTCTGAGGGACTTGACAAGAGTTTGTGAATGGACAGCATGATCGCACATGATATAGATACTCCTGTGTTCATATATATACAATGGAGTATATTTCTAAGTTTACAGATAATGTTTGTTGTTTATGTATTGTTTTGTCTTCTGAGAAAATGAAGTACCAAAATAGTAAGAGGCTTGTACTAACATATTTTTATAATATATCAACATGGAAGCACTGTATAACTGTTATCGGAGCTAAAGATACGAGTGCTGAAGAAAAAATTCCTGCCAAGTTACAATCTACCTGCTACATTAACTGAGAATGACAACATGATGTGATCTGCAGATAAGGACAACGAAGCTGTTCTACTTACACAGCAATCCATATGGTATCTTATGTCTTTCTTAATATAGAATGGTTTTCTGAAATCATGACAAAGCATTGATGAATGGGTACATGTATTATTATAGCAGTCTATCACCAGGTACTGACCTCGAAGTTCTTAGTTATATTGTAAACCTATCAATCATGAGTGCATCCTAAAAATAGCGGTAAGGAGAGCAAAGGAAACAAAAGTATTTACTGATGTGGGCCAAAATTGGAGGGATACATTTCATTTCAGCCAATTTCTTCATGCTTTCTGTTGCTATCCCCCTTGCTTTTCCTTCCTTTCCTTTCCCTGGAGGGTTTCTCAGCTCTTCATGTATTTTTCTTCATTTCTTTTACATTGTACATAAATTTAGACCATGTCACATGATTTAATCTTAAAGTCCCACAGCAATCAAGGGGTCTTGTTGAAGTATTTTAGACAAATGTTCTTGTGGAGCCCTTTTTATGCCTGAATGAATACACTGTTGTGCTATTCATTGCTTTCGCAGTTGTGCAGACCATTACAATCCAAAGCCCTAAAATATACATAGGTGTAGCATATACATTATTATAACTTTTATTTACATTACAGAAGTACCTAAAAACCACAATAAGATTGGCACCCCATTGTGCAAGGCACTGTATAAACGCATTACAAAAAGAATTTCTGTGCTTTTTGCCTTATTTACAATCTAAAGGACGAATGCACAGAGTTTGATCACTTGTCTGAATGGAGGCATGTTTCAAACCTTAGGGCAATATTCTCTTCCCACGTCCATATGGCAATACTTGTCTTAGATATTATACTCACCTTCCATTGGCACAGTGCAGTTCAGAGAAGAAAATGTTACTGTGTTTATTACAGTGCGGCACAAGGAGCAACCAAGAATCAGAGACCTCCTTGTGCTAGTCACTGTACAAACACAGAGTAGTAGACAGTTCTGACCCAGAATGATGCCCCTTCTGTGTAAAACATTAAAAATAACTATTAAAATGTAAAGAGGAAAAAGATCCCACCTGATTAAAACAAAATTAATGTATTTACAGGAAAGGTTTAATGCTTTAACCTCTTTTTAAGTAACTGTCAGAATCAGTTTATTAGAGAGAGAAGGTGGGTGAGGTAATATCTTTTATTGGACCAACTTCTATTGGTGAGAAAGAAAAGCTTTTGAGCTTACACAGGGCTCGTCTCTGGGTCTGGGAGATATACTTAGGCCGGGTCTACACTAGGAATTTACTTTGGTATAGCTACGTCTCTCAAGGGTGTGAAAAATCCACACCTCCTGAGAGACATAGTTATACCAACCTAACCCCTGGTGTAGATCAGAGCTAGGTCAATGGAAGAATTTTTTGCGTCTATTGTTCTGGCAGGATCTGGTGTCACTTTGAGTTGGTGTGTCCTGTCTGTGGGGAACTTGCGTCTGATGATTAGGTTGGCAAAGTTGGGGGTGTTGTTTGAAGGCCAGAAGGGGAGGTTCAGGACGGATATCTTTCAGAATGGGGTCCCCATCGAGTATGGGTTATAAGTGTTTAATGATACCAGTGTGGAATGACAACTAGGGGTGTGTGGTCAGAGGGGGTTTAAGTGTATACAAACCCTCTGAGTATCATAGCTAACTACAAGGTGGAACAGATGGTTTAGCATAAGGAGTTAACACATATTTCAAGGGATCATTCAAGGTGAAGTTGCCCATAAACACCCCTCAAGTCAAGGTGGCAGTGAGGGAGGGAAGGGTTAGAGATTGATGTAATAAGCTATAAATCCAGTGTCTCTGTTCAGTCCATGATTTTTAACGTCCAGTAAAGTTATGAATTTAAGCTCCAGGCTCATCTTTTGAGGGTGTTGTTCAGATTGCCTTTGAGGATGAGGACTGAGAGCTCAGATATAGAATGATCACTTTGGGAAATGTGTTCACCTATCGGTGATCGGGTGTTTTTGTCTTTTATAATTTTCCTGTTGAGTTCATTCAAAAGAGTAGTGATTGTCTGGTTTCATCCACATAGTTGTAATTGGGACATTTTGTGTACTGGATGAGATACATCACATGTTCTAATAATAAGCATATGTAGGACACATGGGTCTTGAAAGGTGTGTTGTGGGCAGATGTGGATTAAGGTTTCCTGGGATCCTGGCCAGACCAAGTAGGTGGCTCTTCTCTGAACCCTTCTGCCTTCAGCCCCAGCCACAGCCCCATCCCTTTCTGCCCCTTCCCTGGAGGCGGGACCTGTCCCTGTTCCACCCAGACCCCCCCATTCTGCCCCCTACTGCAGCCCTGCAAACCCTTTTGCTCCCTTCTGCCACCCCCCACTGTGGCCCCAAGGCTGGAGAAGCCCTGTCCTCATGCAACGGCCCCAGTGCACAGTGGGGAGTGACAGTTCCTCCAGTCCCAGGACTGCAACGGGGGTTTGGCTTCCCCCTGCACCTTCCGTGCTTCTGTGGTGGACCAAGGTTGGGGCACTGCAGATTCTCCCACCCCACCCACCCAGCACTTCTGTTAGAGAGTGGGGTTGGGCACCGGGGCTTCCCCTGCCATCCTGTGGGGGGCACTGGGGCTTCCCCTGTCTGGGGGGGTTCTGCTGCAGAAGGAGGCTGTTGGGGGGGGGGTTCCCAATCCCGTGGCTTTTGCGGGGGACAAGGGCTGCTGGTTGGGGGGGGACACACATGACTTCCCCCATCCCACTGCTGAGTGCTGCTGCTGGGGAGCCGGGTCAGGGCTCGGGGGTTCCCCCACCCCATCCACCTGGCAGACAGGGCTCCAGGCTTTTGCTGCGCAGCAGTGGATTTTTTCCGGGGGCCCTTCAGTTGGGCCCAGTCAGCCCAGTGGCTAATCGGCCACTCGTTGTGGGGGGTGTTGATCATTTTAGCAGTGGAGATATGTCTGCAGGTTTTGTATCTATTGTTCTGGCAGGCTCTGGTGCTGCTTTGAGTTTGTGTGTCCTGGTCTGTGGGGAGCTTGCTTCTGATGATGAGCTTGGAGAGGGTGGGTGGTTGGTTGAAGGCTAGAAGAGGATGTTCAGTAAATTTCTTTCAGGATGTGGCCCCCTTTGAGTATGGGTTGTAAGTATTTAATGATACCCTATATGGGTGTGCAGTTGGAGGGGAGTTTATTTCCACACTGAAGCAGATTCTCTTGGGATATTTGGTTGACCCATTCAGTGATGCAATCTACTTCTCTGGTGGAGTATTCTTGTTTGGTGATGGTGATTTTAAGTGTGTTAAAGTGTATATCCCAGACTTTCTACTTGGAGCATATTCTGTGGTATCTGAGTGCCTGGCTATAGATTTCTTGGTGTGTTTGTGGTGGTTACTGGATCTGTGAAGATAGGTGTGGTGATGTGTGGGTGTCAGTTTATGAAAGTCAGGATATTGTAACTGGATGCTGAGAGAATTTGTAATGGGATATAGAGCCTTTGAATCCAGCCCCAGAGTGTAAGGACTGAAAATATTACCATCCCATGGCTCTTTGGTAACCTCTCTGAAGCGACTTTGATCATGTCACTCCAGTTTCCAAAAGACAGACCTCTTTCTCCATCCTTTCAGTGAAGATTTCCCTACATACATTAGGGCAGACTCAAACGTTGCTAGACTCATTGCTAATCCTAGACCTCTAGGTAGCAACAGAAGTGAAAAATTACTTCTTTTTCTTCCCCAGCTTGCTAGGATACTCCTTGCTCTTGGATAAGTATCGAATCATAGAGATCTATGTGTTTGTCATCTTTAGCTATTATATTCATGGAAGCTGTGTTCTGGAATTTTACTGAACAGGCACTGAAGGATAGATATTCAGTATACACTGGGAATTACTGGGATAATAGTGGAATTACAATACAGTATGTATGCAAACATTTGTTCATTTAGTAAAGCAGAATGCAAGCAGCAAAATGTGTTTCTGTATACGTGCAAGTTATTTTTTATTACTGATCTATCGGGGTCACATATAATAGACAACAAACAAACAAAAAACTCTAACAAGTTATCAAACTATACATATAGAGGTGTATATGTATATATTATGTACTATATAACACACCTATAGAGGTGTGTTATATAGTACATAATTATATTTTAATATAAATAATACATTGCATTTCTATAATGTCTGTAATTTGAGATCTGAGGATATCCAAGTGCTTCAAAATATGAATAATCATAAAACTGTAGGGATGTAGTTTAGTATTATTATCTCTGTTTTAGCGGTAGGGATACTGGGGCACAGAGAGATTAAGTAACTTGCCCAAGGTCACATAAGAAATCTATGGCAGACTCAGGAATAAAAGTCAGTTCTTCTGTTATGATTGTTATTATTTATATTGCAGTCGTGTGTAGGGGCCCAATCATAGATCAGGGTGCTAGGCCTTACACCATTAACAAAACTCTGTACCATACAAACTCAGAACAAAAAGACTGACTCCCTGTTCTGAGAGATTATTTTTCCTAAATTACCTTCTGCCTCTGAGTCTTGTGCGTTAACTGTAAGACTAGTACAGTATTTCTTTGACATGCAAGTTCTGAGCCTTCACTGTCTGAGATTTTATTAACATCACTGATAAAGGTGATAAAATCAGTGCTCTCAATTTCTGCACTATTCCCTGCTGTGTCCAGTGATCTTCCAGTATTGTGGACAGACTGGTTTTAATAATTTAAGGGGTGTGTGTGTGTGTGTGTGTGTGTGTACGTGCATGCGTGTGTCTTGTTGTTTGATCTACCTAACAAATGTTTCACATGAAAGAAAACATTGTGTCTCACTTCATTGTCTAGGGATGGAGGTGTCTAAGAGACTTTGCTACATTGGGGCCAATAGACACATTCACTGTGGTGACAAAGTACCTAACTTGTCTTTCTGGCCTGAAATCTACCACTGTTATTCAGTGTTTTTGCTGTTGGCAATGAATACCAAGTCTCTACCAGGGTAAGTATGAATATATCCCGCTTCTCAGTGTCGACTGGCATTTATATCATAATAATTTTAAAATTATTTTTATTACATTAATATCTAAAGGCCCCAAATCAGGACTCCCTTGTACTAGATGCTCCACAAACATAGTAAGACACAGTCCTTGTCTTATACATTTTAAACAGGCAAGATAGTCAAGGGAGATGCTATATAAATACTTTGATTAATAATGTCACAACCGGTGTGCCTTCATGTTCTGTCAATACCCCATGAGTTGAGGTTCTCAATTTATGGTATAATGTCATTATATATGGAAGTAATGTTATAATGGTGTGAGACACAAAACAATCTGAGACTTTAACTGTTCTGCAAATATGTGAGACATGCCCAGGAGAATTAGCCCCCGTCTGGAAATTTTCAGGACAGCAAGCTCCTGCTCTTGATACACAAATCTGCATGAGTTTAATTGTTCTGTCATTTTTTAAAATCACTCAACATACAACTTTAAAATTAACTGTAAATGTGATTGTGCTCACAATAGCAAATCATATTAAAGTGAACTCAGGGCATTGTTTTTGTTGCAGTTGTTAACATCCCTTCACATTATTTACAAACTCATTCCACTTGAAGCTAGGACGCAGTAAATTATATATTTATAGCATCTCCCTTGCGTTTTATTTTGCCCCTCAGTAGTGTTATTCCACAGAACAAATGTCCAATGCAAACTCCTCCAGTCTCCTCTCCTGCTATTCCTCGCAGAGAGTTATTTGTTAAATTTCAAGAGAAAAGGAATCTACAGGAAGATCTTGAGGTGGAAGAATGAGGTAAATAGAGAATTGATAAATATTTAGAAAAGGATAATGAAAAGTGTCAGAAAATATATAGCGGAGGAGAAAACCCCTAGGCTGGAAAATTGTTGAACAGGTAGACTACAGATAGGGCCACCTTTTTAAAGCTAGACACATCTGGTGTGTCCACAAAGTCTAGCATTTCTACACTACCTGTCAGTTGCATGTACAAACTGGCAAAATTGTGTGCACCATTATCTCATTTGTGGCACCTTAGAGACTAACCAATTTATTTGAGCATAAGCTTTCGTGAGCTACAGCTCACTTCATCGGATGCATACTGTGGAAAGTGTAGAAGATCTTTTTATACACACAAAGCATGAAAAAATACCTCCCCCCACCCCACTCTCCTGCTGGTAATAGCTTATCTAAAGTGATCACTCTCCTTACAATGTGTATGATAATCAAGTTGGGCCATTTCCAGCACAAATCCAGGTATGTAGATTGTAATGGATATTTACCTTCAGTCCTTTTGGTACTTTGCTGCAAACTGAAGTTCTAAACAAAGGACTGAATGACCCATCCAAGCTGTGGATGTACTCCAGAGACTTGATTTGAACCTGCAGTTTATTCTATCGCTGCTACAAGCCTGAACCAAGAACTTTGTCATTACTACTAACATGGCTGTTACTCTGAAACCTGTCATTATGCAAGGCACTGCATTTAGCCGTATGGAGTGGGAATCTATCAACTGCATGAAAAAACTTGTACAGATACAGACAGACATCTTCTTCCTTTCCAAATGCAAACAGATGGACATGGTACCAAAAGGACTGAAAGTAAAAAATCCATTACCATCTACATACCACACAGACTATGCTGACAGCTTGTGCCACACGCTCTCAAAGAAACTGCGGAACCACCTGATCGACATCCTCTACAGCAAACAGGGAAAGATAAAGAATGAGCTCTCAAAAATGGATACTCTCATAAAAAACCAACCTTCCACACAAACTTCCTCATGGCTGGACTTTACTAAAACTAGACAAGCCATTTACAACACACACTCTGCTTCTCTACAAAAGAAAAAGGACACTAAACTTTCTAAACTACTACATGCCACAAGGGACCACAGCAATGGTTCCCTCAACCCACCCAGCAATATTGTTAACCTATCCAACTATACTCTCAGCCCAGCAGAAGCAGCTGTCCTATCTCGGGGCCTCTCCTTCTGCCCCTCCACCCCCACGAACATGATACAGTTCTGTGGTGACCTAGAGTCCTATTTTCGACATCTCCGACTTAAGGAATATTTCCAACATACCTTTGAACAACATACTAATCCACAGAGACCTCCCTACCAACACTACAAAAAGAAGGATTCTAGGTGGACTCCTCCTGAAGGTCGAGACAGCAGATTGGACTTCTACATAGAGTGCTTCCGCCGACGTGCACTGGCTGAAATTGTGGAAAAGCAGCATCACTTGCCCCATAATTTCAGCCATGCAGAACGCAATGCCATCCACAGCCTCAGAAACAATTCTGACATCATAATCAAAAAGGCTGACAAAGGAGGTGCTGTCGTCATCATGAATAGGTCGGAACATGAACAAGAGGCTGCTCAGCAGCTCTCCAACACCACTTTCTACAAGCCATTACCCTCTGATCCCACTGAGAGTTACCGAAAGAAACTACAGCATTTGCTCAAGAAACTCCCTGAAAAAGCACAAGATCAAATCCGCACAGACACACCCCTGGAACCCCGACCTGGGGTATTCTATCTACTACCCAAGATCCATAAACCTGGAAATCCTGGGTGCCCTATCATCTCAGGCATTGGCACCCTGACAGCAGGATTGTCTGGCTATGTAGACTCCCTCCTCAGGCCCTACGTTACCAGCACTCCCAGCTACCTTCGAGACACCACTGACTTCCTGAGGAAACTACAATCCATCAGTGATCTTCCTGATAACACCATCCTGGCCACTATGGATGCAGAAGCCCTGTACACCAACATTCCACACAAAGATGGACTACAAGCCGTCAAGAACACTATCCCTGATAATGTCACGGCTAACCTGGTGGCTGAACTTTGTGACTTTGTCCTTACCCATAACTATTTTACATTTGGGGACAATGTATACCTTCAAATCAGCAGCACTGCTATGGGTACCCGCATGGCCCCACAGTATGCCAACATTTTTATGGCTGGCTTAGAACAACACTTCCTCAGCTCTCGTCCCCTAACGCCCCTACTCTACTTGTGCTATATTGATGACATCGTCATCATCTGGACCCATGGAAAAGAAGCCCTTGAGGAATTCCACCATGATTTCAACAATTTCCATCCCATCATCAACCTCAGCCTGGTCCAGTCCACACAAGAGATCCACTTCCTGGACACTACAGTGCTAATAAACGATGGTCACATAAACACTACCCTATATCGGAAACCTACTGACCACTATTGCTACCTACATGCCTCCAGCTTTCACCCTGACCACACCACACGATCCATTGTCTACAGCCAAGCTCTGCGATACAACCGCATTTGCTCCAACCCCTCAGACAGAGACAAACACCTACAAGATCTCTATCAAGCATTCTTACAACTACAATACCCACCTGTGGAAGTGAAGAAACAGATTGATAGAGCCAGAAGAGTTCCCAGAAGTCACCTACTACAGGACAGGCCTAGCAAAGAAAATAACAGAACACCACTAGCTGTTACCTTCAGCCCCCAACTAAAACCCCTCCAACGCATTATTAAGGATCTATCCTAAGGACCTATCCTGAAGGATGACCTAACATTCTCACAAATCTTGGGAGACAGGCCAGTCCTTGCCTACAGACAGTCCCCCAACCTGAAGCAAATACTCACCTGCAACCACATACCACACAACAGAACCACTAACCCAGGGAACCTATCCTTGCAACAAAGCCAGTTGCAAACTGTGTCCACATATCTATTCAGGGGACACCATCACAGGGCCTAATAACATCAGCCACACTATCAGAGGCTCATTCACCTGCACATCCACCAATGTGATATATGCCATCACGTGCCAGCAATGCCCCTCTGCCATGTACATTGGTCAAACTGGACAGTCTCTACGTAAAAGAATAAATGGACACAAATCAGATGTCAAGAATTATAACATTCATAAACCAGTCGGAGAACACTTCAATCTCTCTGGTCACGCGATTACAGACATGAAAATTGCGATATTACAACAAAAAACTTCAAATCCAGACTCCAGCGACAGACTGCTGAATTGGAATTCATCTGCAAATTGGATACAATTAATTTAGGCTTGAATAGAGACTGGGAGTGGCTAAGTCATTATGCAAGGTAACCTATTTCCCCTTGTTTTTTCCTATCCTCCCCAGACGTTCTTGTTAAACCCTGGATTTATGCTAGAAATGGCCCACCTTGATTATCATACACATTGTAAGGAGAGGTTTCAGAGTAACAGCCGTGTTAGTCTGTATTCGCAAAAAGAAAAGGAGTACTTGTGGCACCTTAGAGACTAACCAATTTATTTGAGCATGAGCTTTCGTGAGCTACAGCTCACTTCCTGTAGCTCACGAAAGCTCATGCTCAAATAAATTGGTTAGTCTCTAAGGTGCCATAAGTACTCCTTTTCTTATTGTAAGGAGAGTGATCACTTTAGATAAGCTATTACCAGCAGGAGAGTGGGGTGAGGAGAGATTTTTTTCATGCTTTGTGTGTATAAAAAGATGTTCTACACTTTCCACAGTATGCATCCAATGAAGTGAGCTGTAGCTCAGGAAAGCTTATGCTCAAATAAATTGGTTAGTCTCTAAGGTGCCACAAGTACTCCTTTTCTTTTTGAGAATACAGACTAACACAGCTGTTACTCTGAAACCTGTCATTATCTCATTTGTACATGCAAATGTGTGGTTTGGATGGGCGTCTCTGAATATGCAGGTTTCAGAGTAACAGCCGTGTTAGTCTGTATCCGCAAAAAGAAAAGGAGTACTTGTGGCACCTTAGAGACTAACCAATTTATTTGAGCATAAGCTTTCGAGAGCTACAGCTCACTTCATTGGAGTCAGTTGCAAACACGGCCTCTAACCTTCACCCACTCCGCAGGGGGAGAGCGACCGCCCCAAAAAGGAGGGCAAGCAGAGGCTGGGCTGGGGAGCTGGGTCTGGCGCCCCGTGCCGAGGATCTCCGAGGGCTGATTGCCAGGGCAGGCGGTCACATGACGCTGCCACGCCACTTTCCCATCGCCAGCTTGCAGCAGCCGCCGCCGCCACTGCTCTAGCCGGAGGGCGGGGAGAGGGGAGCTGGGAACAAACAAAGTTCCAGGCGCAGCAGCAGCTGGGAGCACTCGCAGCCCGGGCGCTGCCTGTCCCGCCACCTCTTGCTCGCTTGCTCGGAGGGAAGCAGGCGCGCGCGGTGAGCGCCAGCCCTGCCCGGAGCCTCAGCGCCGTCGTGTCTCACCTACAAACAAAGGGGAAACCCCGGGGGCCACAGCAGCAGCTTGTACAAAAAGTTGCTGAGAGCCCGTCTGCAAAGGGGGCAGCTGGAGCCGCTTCCTACTGCCGAGGGACGCGGCGAGAGGGCGGAGGAGGCGGTTCGGGGGTGGGAAGGCGAAGCAGGAATTCTTCAGCTGGAACAGCTTTTTTTAAAAATTTTTTTGGTTGTTTTGTTTTGCACCCGCTGCCGCTTGTCCCGGCCCCGGCGGTGGGAAGCCCGGCCGGGCGAAGGGGAGAGGAGCTGCAGCCCGGGGTGCTTCACGCCGAGCCCGAGCTCCCTGGCCCCGGGCGTGGGGTGCAGCGGGGGCTGGGCGCGGCGTGCAGGAGGTGAGTGAGAGAGCGCTAGCCCGGGGGCGGGACGCCGGCGCCTCCGCGAGGAAGGGGATGGGGGTGTTGTGCCCAGCTCCGGAGGGGTCCTGGCCGAGCACTCCCCCTGCGGGACTTGATTCCTCTCTCCCGGCGTGGGGAGCCGACAGCCGCCCAGCCCCGGGTGCGCGGGTGGAGAGAGCCCCCGGCACGAATGGGGGGTGGGGGTGGGGTAACGACAGCCAGACCCTTGGAGGGGAGCCAGGGCTCACACCCTGCGTGTGGGGCCGCGGGCGGCTCGCTCGGAGCTGCAGGTGCCGTTCCCACCCCTCGCAGCGGGGCTGGGGCGCGCGTGGGAAGAGCAATGCCCATAGCATGGTGCCCGCTGCTGGTAACGGCCTGTGGGGTTGGCAGCAGGTCCCGAGGCAGGGCCAGGGCGACGCCTGGACCCAAGGGGGTTTGGCCCCTCGCGGCTCAGGGGCCCTGCGGGCTGTGGCCGCTCTAGCGCCGACCGTGGGGGAAGATACAGCTTGGGACCGTAGGTGTAAAGGTTGCTCCGGGTCACTCGGGGGCGGGGAGGGGGCAGGTGGTCGTGTGCCAGCCGAATCCCACTTGCAGCCCGCATTGTTGTTGCTCCAGTGATCTGATCTCTTGTTTGGTCACTTTCCTCTCCTCCCACCCAATGTGTTAAAATTGTTTCTCAGCACATAGCATCTTGAGGCTACTTCTTTCTCTCTTCTCCTCTCGCTCTCTGCAGGTGTCATTTAGATGAAAACACGTTTGTGTGTGTGTGTGTCGGGGGTGGGGAAAGAGATGTGATTTAAGAAGAAAAAATCACGTTCTTCTTTTATGTTATGTGTCTAAACTCCGTAGGAGACAAGTAACTGAACCCCCTATATAACTTGGTGAGGAATATTTATATAAAGTTTGGGAACCTATCCAGGCTCTGGGGTAGAGGGCAAACTGCTTCCTTTATAATTTGCACACCAGTAAGGGTTAATCCAGCTCGTCTGAGTTTTTCTGTTTTGTGGAGCGGGACTAGCAAGTGGTGAGGGTAATGTTCTTAATAGTGGTTTGATTAGTGTTGCATTGGAAGAAATGTGGAACTGATTTCCAAATACCTAAGATTTTAAAAGTTAGGTATACAATGTTGATAGTCCAATTATGACAAGCTTCATAATTCTTGATCTTTGCCCCAAAGTCTGTCTTTGATGTCCCAAGTAAATTTAAAGTGTAATGACTTCACTTTCATTTCACTTGTATGTTTTGCACTTCCCAGTAGACTAACATTAAGCAGTTTCCTTGGCTGTGTTTTTTCTTTCTGACTTGTACTCGGAGTAGAAAATAAATTTGAATCTTTGTTTGTTATGTTAAAATGTTCTTTAATTGGAAGAGGAACAGAACTTTTTAATGACCGTGATATTTATAACATTTGATATACACTGAAAACATGTATGAATGTCAAGCATATACCATTGTTCACCTGTATAGAGTTTAATAATAATTTCTGGTTTAATATATGGAATGATCAATTTTTAACTACTTTTTTCCTTCTATATTTTAGGTATTAATGGTAAACCAGTCCTGTACATAGGAACTGTTTTTGGAAGGGTTTAGAGTATACCAGCGAAGAACTTCAAGGCTGTACAAGAATGGCCACGGTTTCAGATCAAGAGGAAGGACCTGGTGGAGGACACAATGAATTCAGTGATATCATTAAGTCCAGATCTGGTAGGTTGCAGAAAAGCAAAATTGTATATCTCTTTCTTTATAGACCATTGATTATGAAAATGCATCACATAATGTGAGACAAACTGTTTAATTGACAAGTTCCTAGTCTCTGTTTGCCAGAAGCTGGGAACTGGCCACTGGGGATGGATCACTTGGTGATTACCTGTTCTGTTCATTCTCTGTGGGGCACCAGGCATTAGCCACTGTCGGAAGATAGAATACTGGGCTAGATGGAGCTTTGGTCTGACCCAGTAGGGCCTGTTCTTAAGTTCCTGCGACTTTTTTTGTCTTTCTGTATGTTTGTGTAGCGTCTAGCACACGGAGGCACTGATTCTAACTGGAGTTTATTGATACAACTGAAATGTGTGTGTGTGTGTATGTATAAAAATAATTGGATATCTCTACATTGGTAACCAAATCTTTTTATTTAAGCTCCACCTCCTGCATTATAATTACCTCTGCTTTTGTAAATAAGCATGTGTTTAAATAAGTGCGCTTATGCAACCAAGTTTTGGCGGCTGCTTCTGTGTTTATTTCAAGCTGGGGAGAATGGCTATTACAGGGTTGCAACACTGTAAGGTGCTTTACATGTTTAATAGTACTCTGTAAAAATTAATCTACTTTTTTTGATCTGCTGCTGTTGTCTCACTTTAGCACCACAGGTGTGTCTTGCACCAAAACCATTTGTGTCAAAGAAACCAGTTTCTGGCTAATGTTCTTTTCAGAACTATTTTTAAATGTTCTGCTTATGGGTCCTTTTGTAGTTCCTATCACTTTTGTATGTGAGTGCTTCACAGACATTAATGAAGTTATTCTTAAAATATGTTTATGAAGTAGGGAACTATTATTACCCTGTTCTACAGATTGGTGGCACAGAAAGGTGAAATGACTTGTTTAAGGGCACCCAGGAAATCTTTTTGCAGAACCAAAAACTGAATACGCTCCAATCCCTAATTCAGTGTTTTATCCTAAAGGCTATCTTTTTCTCTCCTAAAGGCAGACGATTTGATATCCACAATGTAACAAACTGGAACTTTTCCAATTATTTATGAATAGTAACAAAATGGCTTCGTAATTACAAAATATATTTGTGTCCTAGTGCAAATGCAGATAGATCAGACTCAAAATTATGTATATGCAATTAGTATAATCAGGTTATTTATCTCCATCTATCTATCAAATTAAGTAGGATATAAATTTGGGACCAGATCCAAAGGCCATTGAAATCAATGGCAATCTTTTAATTGATTTCAGATGTCTTTGCATCAGGCCTTTGGTGAAAACAGCTTAGTTTTAGGAATCTCCACTTTTTTTTTCTTCGTAGTGCACAAGTTCAGAGTGTAGAAAATTTTTCTTAACTTCTGGAAGTGCAGTTTGTGAAACAATATTTGTGGTTTCATTCAGATATTTTCCAAATTCTGGACTATATTTGACCTGGTTGGAAATGTCTACTATAAGCCAAGGAGTCTGGGTTGGTGAGCACCTGTTTTTTTGTGTGTGTTTTGTGTAGCTCACGAAAGCTTATGCTCAAATAAATTTTTTAGTCTCTACGGTGCCCCAAGTCCTCCTTTTCTTTTAACAAATACTGTAATTTTTGCAGGCATTTTGCGGAATCATTGCTGTATTTCATGAGTCCTCTGTATAAATAGAATGTGCTGTAATTTCCGTTCTGATATGGACCTACACCTATCTACAGTAGGCCTTTTTACTTCTCTCATCTCATAAATTAATTATATATTTAAGATCTGTTTATACTAAAATCAGAAGTGACTTAATTCAACTTTAGCCTAAATGAAAAATGGGATTTTTTTTTTTTAAATCCTGTTTTCAAAACCCCTAAGGACTAAATTTGGCTCTCAGATATGCAGCATGCATCGCTACACATTTTAAAGTTAATTATTACACTACATAGCTGAGATCTGAACCAGCCCCTCTAACTAAGCCTGTAGGAGTGATTTTTTTTTTTTTAATGAGAGGGACATAATCTATCCAAGTATAGACAGCAACAAAGTAAAGGCTAATTGCCAGGTTTAAAATATATATTTTGCATACTTTTCCCCTCCTCTTACCCACTGAAAAAAGAAAAATGCTAAGTTAAAGCGATATTCATGTTGGCACTTTAATGGGAAAGAACCCAGTGTTCCATTTATCATTTGTATTTTCAGTTTGGGTTGCTGTTCATGATAGAGATACAAATGGTCAAAGTTCAACAAAAATATTACTGTAAAATAATTCACTTCTCATAAAATGCTCCCTAATTATTTGTAACAGCTGACTTCACAAATATATTTTTGGGAGGATATGGGATGGGACAAGATAGAGATTAGAGATGTAAGTATGCATGCACAACTTTTCATTAATAGTGGAAGCAAGAAAACAGCTGCTTGTCAGAATTTTCTTTATAAGTCAATTTAAATTTTCAGAATATTTGTTTAAAATGTCTCATTACTGTAGTGCAGGTTTTTTTTTAATAGGCATTTTAAAAAAGCAGCTACTTTGAGTCCTCTGTGGGAGGGTAATATATAGTGCCACTTATAAGTAGGATTGGCAGAATTCAATCTTTCTATTTTTTATAATTTTGACAAATATCAGTGTGTACTTTAAAGCATTTTTATCAATTTACATTTTCACTGTTGTGGAAAAGCGTTGGGGGAATCACACAATGGGTAAGGGCCAGACAATAATAAATGACCATAGACCCTGAGGTTCAAAAAGTTAAACTTTTTTCCAACTTTTCTCCCATTCATTGTTTTTGTTCTTTTTCTAACTAAACAAAGCTGCCAGACAAGATGTTTAAGATGCCTGGATTATTTTAATAATTTAGGGAGCAAAATTTAGCCGTGAAATAGTAACTTGTGTTCAGTGGAATGTCCAGTATTTCAAAAAGGGGGCAGCAAGGAAAGAATGCAGACCAGCAAAAAGTTTTCGCTGCCTGTGAGTGGATAATATAATCCTCAGAAAACAATCAAACTGAGTACATGACCAATCTTTGTAAGATTTGCTGCTTTAATTAGCTGGCTTTGGAAAATTCCGAAGCAGATCGTATGAATGCATAGAAAATTATAGAAATAGCTATTTGAGCTAAAATGGTGTTTACTCATGATAATTTATTAAAATATGTCAGGCCTTACAGATCTGCTAGGATATGTCGCATGCGTAGCAGTGCATTTGTCTTCTGTTATTTCTCAATATTACGGAATTAAAAATGAACTAGAACTTACTTTAAATATACAATTTTAAAGAAAAACTTAGAAAAATAAGTGCACTATACAGTTGGAGGATGGGAAGAATGAATAATCTGTAGAAATACCATATGATATGTATTTGCCATAAAAGTACAAAAAACTAAGTACTAAAAAATAAGATGGAACAATTTAAAAACGTTGTTTACACAAAGAAAAAGAATCCTGGGTTACACAGTTTCATAACCAATTTGCAGGGGGATGGATCTTTTTATATGCCTACCTTTTAAAAATAAAACCTTAGTGTCTGCGAAACTGTATCATAAGAATATTTGGAAAAATATTAACGTTTATAGAAAAGTTTTAGTTCAAGATCTAGTTCTGTCATTCAAAGATTAAATTCACTGTGCATGGGAATTCTTGTACGTTCAGATTGTGAGGGTGGTACATCATATTTTTGGATTAGTAAGACCTACCCAGTACATAAATGGCTTTAAACACATTATTGAATGCATTACCAATACTGTCTTGTTCAGTAAGAAAGCATATTCTAAGACAGTGATACAAAGGCCACAGAAGTGCAAGTCATAAATGCTTGAGAATACCCTAGTTTGTTTGACTAATCATAAACACATTTGGTTTCATTCAGTAACCTTTCTTGTAAAGCATAATACTAAAGAGGAATCTTTTGAGGGTGTGAGGTGTTGTGGTTTTTTTTTTAAAGTATGTCTGATTAGGATTTATTAGTTATAATCAAATTTTGGGAGAGAGTCTACATAGACTAGACAAATATAGGCACATACTCTGATTAGATAGTGTATTAAAGCTGTTTTGCATAATGGATTTTATTTTTTTTAAATCTATTGTATGTTTAGAATAACATATGATTGTGACCAAAACTATATTGAGAAATAACTATTTTAACGCTGGCAACTACATGGAAGCCAACCCAAGGTTTGCAGAAGAACTGTATTTACTGTTAACCTCTCTTCTTAGGGTACATCTACAGTATGAAATTATTTTGAAATTATTCTATTGGAATTTTTGGAAGCAATTTTTATACATTTGGTCTTTGTGTCCCCACTAAGCGCATGAATTGGGCGGCGTGCATCCACAGTACTGAGGCTAGCATCGAATGTCAGAGCGGTGCACTATGGGTAGCTAATCTGCAGTCCCTGCCACCCATTGGAATTCTGGGATAAGCTCCCAGTGCATGATTGGGCAAAAACAGTCTCGTGGGTGTTTCTGGGTGTGTCTCAGTCGCTCCTCCCTCCGTGAAAGCTATGGCAGACCATCATTTCGTGCCTTTTTGGCGTGCAGATGCCATACTGCTTTCAGCAGACGGTGCAGTATGGTGCACCACTGCTCTCCTGCTACTATGAATCCACCTCACATTTCCTCTCGTCTTCCTATGTAATCTCTATAATATCTACTTTCTTTTCCTCGTCAACTGCTTCTGCTGCCAACTCTGCTCAGCCATCGTGAACCGAGCAGCACAGCTTCTGCTGCCAACTCTGCTCTCCCACTCTTGCTGCGCTACTGAGCCTCTCCATGTTGTCTGCCCTGGGCTCCTGCCTCCTTGAAAGCTACCGAAGACAACCATTTCCCACCTCTGTTTGACACTTGTGAACTTGAACAGCACCTCTTCCGCTGCCACTCTGCTCTCATACGTTTCACACCCTTTTTCTAAGATTACCCTGCAGGCACCATAGCGCGGCAAGCATGGAGCCCATTCAGGTCTCCACTGCAGTTTTCACCATTGTAAATACCTCGTGCATTAACCAGCAGTACGTGCAATACTTGCAAAACCAGGTGAGGAAGCGATGACCGTGCGATTACGATACTGATGAGGACAAGGACACAGATGTTCCTAGAAGCACGGCATGTGGTGATTGAGAGATCATGGTGGCGTTGAGCCAGGTTCATGCTGTGGAACGCTGATTCTGGGCCTGGGAAACCAGCACAGACTGGTGGGACCACATAGCGTTGCAGATATGGGATGATTCCCAGTGGCTGCGAAACTTTCATATGCGTAGGGCCACTTTCGTGGAACTTCATGACTTGCTGTCCCCTGCCCTGAAGCACAAAGACACCAAAATGAGAGCAGCCCTCACGGTTGAGAAGCGAGTGGCCATAGCCCTGTGGAAGTGTGCAATGCCCAACAGCTACCGGTCAGTCGCGAATCGGTTTGGAGTGGGCAAATCTACTGTGGGGGCTGCTGTGCTGCAAGTAGCCCATGCAATCATTGACCAGCTGCTATAAAGGTTAGTGACTATGGAAAATGTGCAGACCACTGTGGATGGCGCTAATGTACTGGGGTTCCCTAACTGTGGTGGGGCGATAGGGATATGTGTTCCGTCTATCTTGGCCCTGGCACACTGCTGCGGCCAGTACGTAAACTGCAAGGGGTACTCTTCCATGGTGCTGCAAGCACTGGTGGATCACAAGGGACCTTTCATCGACATCAACGTGGGATGGCTGGGAAAGGTGCATGACACTCGCATCTTCAGGAACTCTGGTCTGTTTGAACAGCTGCAGGAAGGGACTTATTTTCCAGACCATAAAATTACTGTTGGGGATGTTGAAATGCCTATAGTTATCCTCGGGGACCCAGCCTACCCCTTAATGCCATGGCTCATGAAGCTGTACACAGGCACCGTGGACAGTAGTAAGGAGGAACTACAGGTTGAGCAAGTGCAGAATGGTGGTAGAATGTGTGTTTAGATGTTTGAAAGCGCGCTGGCGCAGTTTACTGACTCGGTTAGATCTCAGCACAACCAATATTCCAATTGTAATTGCTGCTTGTTGTATGCTCCACAATATCTGTGAGAGTAAAGGGGAGACATTTATGGTGGGGTGAGAGGTTGAGGCAACTTGCCTGGCGGCCAGTTTTGCACAGCCAGACAACAGAGCCATTAGAAGAGCGTAGCAGGGTGCACTGTGCATCAGAGAAGCTTTGAAAGCCAGTTTCATGACTGGCAGGGTATGGTGTGACAGTTGTTTGTTTCTCTTGAAATTATCCGCTCCGTGTGTGGTTAAAAAAAAAAAAAAAAGTCACAATGGTTTAAAAACAGTTCTTTATTATTTCTTGCACAACACATTGAGAGAAATGAGAAATAGACCGGGGAAGCGGGGGGAGATTCGGTTAGGGGGGTTGAGGGGAAGGGAAGGACAAGTCCGGAAACCAAATCAAAATGTAGGATATGTCAGCCTTCTGGTGCTTGTGTAATCCTCTGGGATTGAGTGTGTGGGTCCCCATAGCCTTCTTTCCCACCCCTGTGTTCTTGAACGTCTGGGTGAGGACGCTGTGGAAGTTGGGGAGGAGGGAGGGCAGTTACACAGGGGTTGCAGTGGCAGTCCGTGGTCTTGCTGCCTTTCCTTCATTGGATCCACCATACAGCAGAGCATGTCAGTTTGCTCCCCCATGAGCTTGAGCATAGCATCTTGCCTGCTCTCATCGTGCGCGTCCCTCCTCTCTTTGCGTTCATTGAACGCTTTATGGGACTCCGCAGTTGTTTGCCTCCACACATTCAGCTGGACCCTATCATTGCTGGAGGACTGCATGAGCTCAGCAAACATGTCGTCCTCAGTTCGTTTTTTTCCGCCTTCTAATCTGGACCAGCCTCTGGGACGGAGTAGATAGGGGCGTTGAAACATTTGCACCTGTGGGAGGAGGAAAAGGGAGGGTAGTATTTTAAAAGATACATTTTAGAGAACGAAGAGGACACTTTCTCAGTGCAACAGGCAATTTATAGAATGTGTGCTGGGTACTTTCTGTACAAGGTCCCATTTTGCTTCATACTGAAGTGCCTGCCCCTTTGGTGTGAGTAAGCCATCACGGGCGGCAGGGCAACGGAATTCAGCTTGCAGGCAACCATGGTAAGCCCTAGGGGCATGCGGGGTTCTGCTGCTTCCGCATTCATTTCAATGCTTTCAAACTGCCGCGCCCCCTTTCCCACAGCAAGCAATGCCTGGTGGGCTTGCCATATAAAGAGGGCCTGCGGGCTCTCTGGGATGATTGCTTCACACAACCCCCGCACCCACCGTGTGGCTCTGAGGCTCTGAGCAGGGATGAGCCCTTTAAACTAAACGTGAACAGCCCAGCACAGCTGGGTTTCCCCACACTGCATGGCTCCTATCAGGCTCTCTCTCACCAGAAGTGCCTTCTCCAGGGTCATGGTCCGGGAGCCCGCCTTGTGAGTCGGGGGAGGCTATTGGCTCCAGCGTTAAGAATAGTTCCTGGTTGGGGGGGAAAACACATTCCCCACTTGCCACCTGTGCACTGTCGTCCTCTTCGTCCTCCAATAACTCATCCTCCTCGCTCCGTGCAACTCCCCCGTTGCAGGTGTCTGCAGACAGTGGTGGGGTAGTGGTGTCGTCACCCACTATTATTGCACGCAGCTCACGGTAGAAGCTGTATGTATGGGGCTGTGACCCAGAGCGCCCGTTCGCCTCCTTGGCTTTTTGGTACACTTGCCTGAGCTCCTTGACTTTTGTACGACACTGCTCTGTGCCCCTGGAGTAGCCTCTTTCCGTCATGGCCCTGGAGACTTTAGTGTACGTATTTGCGTGTGTGGGTGGTTTTTTGGAATGTAGTTCTGCTATAACCGATTCATCTCCCCAACATGCAATGACATCCAGTACCTCCTGTTTGGACCATGCTGGCGCTTGTCTGCGAATCCGGGACTGTGTGGTCTCTTGTGATGGTGGACTCTGCATGGTCGCCTGTGCTGATGAGCTCGCCACGGTGACCAAACAGGAAATTAAATTCAAAAGTTCCCGGGGCTTTTACTGCCTACCTGGCTAGTGCATTGGAGTTGACAGTGTTGTCCAGAGCAGTCACAAATGAGCATTCTGGGATAGCTCCCGGAGGCCAGTAACGTCAAATTGCATCCACAGTACCTGTAATCCGGAACTGCAATCTTGATTTTTACCGCTACTCCACTTGCTGAGGTGGAGTACAGAAACTGGATTAAAGAGCCCTGTAAATCGAAAAACTGTTTGGTCGTGTGGACGGAATCAGTTTTATTTTGAATTAACTTGGCTAATTCAAAGAAATAACCATGTACTGTAGAACAGTCCTTAGTGTGCAAATATTAGTTGTGTGGGGTGTGTGTGTTTGTTTTTTTTCTTGAAAAATGATAGCATATCTGTCAATTGAATGGTTATATTGTGTTTTTAAGTAAAATATTTACCATTTTATAAAGGGTATTCCAGGCATCTGGAGACATTAAATGGGCATAGCTCAAACTTTACATATGTCTGTATTATTCCTTAAAACAAAAATCATTTTAATGGATGTTTTCCATAACACAAACAATTTTTATATGTAATCTAGAATGTAGCTTTTTTTTTTTTTTTTAAAAAGAAGATCCTTTTGGAGAAATCTGTGCATTTGTGTTTGGTTTTCAAACAGAAGCTTTCAAGAAGGAAAGCAGGGGATGCTTGCTTTATTGTGTGTGGTGGGTCGGGAACAGTGCTGTAATCAGTGTGGTTTTTTTTTTTTTTTAAAGAACAGATTTTTTCTGTGATTAATTATGTAACACTGAGGAAAAACCCGCACTTGAAATCTGTCATGATAGTTTGAACAGTAATGTGTATATAATTAAACAGTAAGACAGACAGGCAAAACATTTCTGGAATATTACTGAGTGCCTCAGGTGCATTTTAAGGTACAAGAGTAGATTGGTAGGAGCTTAATTCTCCTGATCTAGCTTTCATTTTTAATTGTGGTTGACAGGGTCTTGGAAGAACTGATCTAAAAATTGTACTTTTATTTTGAGAGCTCTTTGGTGAGGATCACTTTTGGGAGTTGACGCTGTTGTTTGAAGAGAAGTATGACTGCTTCGTGAGGATATTTAGATGGTCAACGGCTGTTTTGCTAAGAGATCTCCCTGCCCTGGGACATGCTTTGAGAAGGAGACATGTTCATTCCATAGTTCTTGGATGTTGGCCCATAAAACAGTGACTGTTGAATATACTGTGTGCAACACATGTCCTAATTCTGTATCTAGATATCTATCTTTTTTTAAAGTGCAAAAATTGCCAGGTGAAGCAGCTATTGACTGACTGACTGATGTAGAGGAAACCAGCTGGTTATGGTATCACTTTGAGCATTTGCACATATGTACCACTGTAGCAATCAGAAACTTGTTAAACATTAATAAAAGAATTTGAACTAGAAGGGATTGGCCTGAATCCGAAGGTGACTGAAGTCAACAGACTCCCATTGATTTCAAATGGGCTTTGGATGAGGCCTTTTCTCACTGGGGCTTCTGATTGCTTAAATTTTTTTTGGTGGTTTAAATTCAAACTGTGGGTCTATAGCAAATTAATGGGGCCTTGTGAATTTGAAAATCACATCAGAAAATTTTACAGGCATTACTATTTCAGTAACCCCTGAGATTGCTAAAACTTAAGTTAGCAGATGCTTCTCTTTTTTTGTGTACGTATTCACTTTGTGTATAGTTATTTAGCTAGGGAGAAAATGGCTAACTGAAACAGACCTTATAAACATAAACAGGGGAGCAGCAATAGTTTTGTTATTTTAAAGGAATTTTCAAATAGTGCTTGATCAGAAACCTGGAACTTTTTAAAAATTGGTCCGTTAGAGTTGATCAATGTCCCTTAAATGCTGCTGCTACCTTATCTCTACCCCCAAGGACTCCACAAGGCTATTTCTCCCCTTTCAGTACAATATCCGATTGTTGCACAACAAAATTTTTACTGTCGTTCCTCATTTTTAAAAATAGACATTTGAGTCTTGTTATAGGATTGGGTTCTATCAGTGTGTTTTCGGCCAAAATCTCCTTACCCCTTGTCCTTATGCAGAATACTGGATGATTTCCACACTCTACTGTAGACAGGGTGTATTTCAGTTGTTTAGTATATGTATATGAATCTTTCAGGTTGAAAGATACTATATAAATGGTAAAATATTGCATTTAGCCTTTGTTGTATGGAACAACCTGTTTTGGTAGCTGTCATGACCTGTCACTAATATCTCATTATTTTGTTACTCCCCTGTATCAGTCTGTTGTGATTTGCCTTATATTTAGACTGTCCCTTCCCAAAGGAGCTTACAATCTTTTTGTTCTGTGTGTTGTACAGAAATCTGGTTTGATTTCACCTCTCTGAGCAGAATTTCCTACTTCCAAACCTGACTTGATTGCCTGGCTGAAATGAGTGGAAGGGTCGTGGGTACTGGATATCCTGGTCTATGACTGGCATTATGGTAATACAAATAAATAGCGGTCAGTGCATTAACAAATTGCACTCCCATGCAGGAGTGCTGTGATGGAGAGACAAAAACCAAACAAGCTTCACTGTATATTGCACTAGAATTGCAACCACTGAGAAGTTTGAGGTGGGGACAGGGAGGGTCCCTCTTCCTCAAATTCTTAACCTATTTTTGGTTCCCATCAATATAATTGCAGGTCTCATGTATTTTCACATCTCCTTCTGCTTTTAATGGCTACAGTGTCTTTACCACTGTTTTTGCGAGCCGTGAATCTTCATATCTAGCTTCTTTATTTCCTGGAATCGTATAAGTAATAGATTTTAAGCAAACATATTTCCCATATTTATGACAGACCGATTCAAAGGAAAGTGAAAACACAAGTATAGGTAACATGCCTGGACAGACCACTGACATTCTTTGTCAACCCTACCCCCCTAACTAACACACTCTCTTTTGGGGAAGATTTTAGCATTCACAAGTTTGAGAGCAGGGCGGGGATGAGTCTAATCAAATGTGGAAACATATTAATTCTCTCTATCCTACATATAATGTTCTTAAAGATTGTCGTACTGTACTAGTATATACTAAAGCCATTTAGCAAGGCTTAGCTATGTCACTACTGGCATCTTTCATAAAATTACTTACCTTTCCTCTCACTGAAAACTCCTCCTAGTAGAGTAAACACTCTTGATTATACCAGGCACAATGTGTCACACCTCTATGAAAAGGGAAGAGCAAGGCAATGTTTTAACTAACACTTTTGGTTTTGGAGGACTGGCAAAGAGCCTGGGAAAATTATAATTCAGTGTGTTTGGGGGGTGGGGAACAGAGGGAGAACAAATTGACTGTGACCATCTTTCTATCCTCCAGCTGATACAGATGCTCTGCTGTGAAATATTTGTAGATGTATATATTATGCATGTTCTGAATACGTTATTCTGCCTTCATTGTGATGGAGAGTAACCCTCCCTTGATGGAAATTCAAAAGTCCGAAGAGAGCAGCTGTTCCTCCTCCTGCGTACTGAAATGCTCCCAGCTTGGTGTAGGGGAGAGTTGCACTTACTGCAGCTGGCATAAAACAACAATCTAAACTATGACTAAGGTGTGTTGTGTGTAGTGGTTTTTTTTTTTTTTTTGGCAGCCAGGGGCTGTGGTTTCCTTTGGTGGACTTACGTTGATGAAAGGATAACTTCATGGTCAGCGCATATCAGGAGTCTGGTTTTCTCTATTAAATTTCTGGAATTAAGAATGGATACACAATGAACTAGCATTTCAGAAAGTGATTATTTTATTCCAAGTGAAGGGAGGGAATTTTAAAAGTAACTGCAAAAGTTACTGGGCAGATAGATAAATAAACCTCTGGGGACTAGAGAGAAAATTGTGTGGAATCATTTCCATTAGCCAAGACCATGGGATTAGTCAAGAAACTGCAGTTTTATAAATTCCAGCAGCTGCCAAATGCAGTGTAGTTGTAGCTGTGTTGGTCCCAGGATATTAAAGAGACGGGTGGGTGAGGTAATATCTTTTACTGGACTAACTTCTGTTGGGGATAGAGAGACGAGCTTTCAGACTTACGCAGAGCTCTTCTTCGGCCCGGGAAACGTACTGTCACAGCTCAATACAAGGCGGAACAGCTGTAGAGGCAGTGGAAACTCTGAATGGAGACAGAATAAAGGAACACTTAAAAAACACTTTGCATACTGTTTTTTAAGGGGAAGGTATAACATGATCTGATGGCTGAAAGTTGAACCTAGACACATTCAGACTCAAAATAAGAGGTCAATTTTTGACAGTGCGAATAATGAACCATTGGAACAATTTATGAAGGGTCAAGGCGGATTCTTCATTACTAACAATTTTTAAATAGAGATTGGCAGTTTTTTGAAAAGATCTGCTCTAGGAATTATTTTGGGGAAGACTAGATCATGATGGTCCCTTCTGGCCTTGGAATCTGTGAATGTGAAAACTGCGATTTGTTTAGGACATGTCTGAGTTATTTTTAAGGGACGGTCAAGAAATCTGATACAGTGATTGGATAAAGTAATGAGAAAATTGACCTGAGGAAGTCATGCATAACTGACTTGGACTTGAGGAAGGCTTATACAGAAGCGTAGCTAATGTTTGGGGGGTGGGGAAGGAAACAAACCAAGCCAAAATGAGGAAATGCCAAACAGATTACGCAAAGCAATAAAGTATGGGGCAGAGGAGAGGGTCAGTTACCTTGTGCATCTGCTGGGCTTGGCAAAATGAGGGGGCTCCTGGGGAGCTGATTACTGTCCCCAGGGGTGCCCCCTCCCCTCCCAGGTTAGAGAAGCTAAGGGGCTCCAGTTGAACTCTGGTCCCTCCTGCAGCACATCTCTCCCCACTCCTGAGATAGAGGCTGCAAAGTAGAAGGTGTCAGAGCCAGTTCTGTGCTTGTGGGGCCTCCCACACGCTGGAGAAGAAGTGTGGATATCCTCAGCTGGCTACGGGCAATTTCTGCTCCCTTTTCCTTGCCTGTGCAATACAGAGGGAACAGAGCAGGTTTGAGAATCTAACTCACTGTACCTAGAAAAGGATATTCCAAAACTGGAAATCATGACAGAAGACTATCTACAGAAAGTGTACTGTAGCTGCAGTTTCCTCTAGTGTCCAGAAATCCTATTAGTGTGAGGTTCAGAGTACTCCTGCACAATATACTCCTCCTTTCTGATTTGGCTGAACAATTTTGAATGTGGGCCTCAGTAGCATAAGAGGAGCTGTTAAGTGAAAGGGCATCGCATAGTCTAGAGTAGTGATGGCATTAAAAAGTATTCACTGTACAGTCTAGAAAAAGCTTTACACCTCTACCCCCTTATTATTTATTATTATTTATTTATTAGGATTTTAAAATATAAATCCTTCCTTAAAAATCCCTTTGTTATGCGTACAAAAAAACTTGATAACGTCAAGGCTGCTGATTTGCTGAGATCACTGTTTGTTATGCTGACCAGTATTGTCTCATTGTTTCCTTGTACTCCCCTATCTGTCTGTCCATCTCTTGTCTTATGCTCAGTCTCTGCTCCCAAAACCGTATAGTCTGTCTTTTTTGTTCTGTGTTGTACAGCGCTTGGTACAATGAGGTCCTGGTTCATAACTCTGCTCCAAACCACTACAGTAATATTCTTGCTGACTAACACCTTCATCCCATTTAGCACATTTGCCTGATTTCAGAGGTTCTGCCAACTCCTGTATCTATGACTTCATAGATTGGAGCAGGTGCCGAGCACCTCTGAAAATTAAGCAATATACCTATTGTGCTTTAGGTTTTCTTTCACGTTGGAGAGGGTTGAAATTTGTCTTGTTACCTGAGGAAGAGCTGTGGGAAAACTGCTGATTGGCATGCATATTGTGTTGATAGAATGTGGCATATTTATGCGGACAAAGTAGTGCCTTGTATATTTAAAATTTTTTGGGTACTTGTGAGGGAAAGAAATTGTGACTGAGTAACACATGTGGATTGGTATTTAGGATGTATATAGTTGAAGAAAATATTTTTTCCATGGGCTATTGAGAAGGAACATGTGACAATTTGGTCTAATCACTCAGAAGTTATGGCCTGTGTTGTGCAGGAAGTTAGACTAGGTAGTCTAAGTGGTTCCTTGTGGCCTTAAAAATTTGCTAGTGATACAAAACCTGGTGGAGGTGGAACAAAGTAATTCAGTTAAGAAGGATGTGGAATTGGACAGGCATACATACAGTTAAGGGCAGATGCTGGCTTATGCAGTTAGCTTGGGAGAAATGTGAGGTTTTGAGTCTTGGAACAAAATACTTTGAAAAATTTTCACAATCCATTTAACAAATAGTTTTTGTTAATTTCTCTGTACTGGCTTGTTTTGTTTTAAATCAAATGTATGTGTGGTTCCCTCCTCCTCCTCCACTCCATTTGAAGTGTCAAGGGAGGGAATTAGAAGGAATATGCCCCTCAAATATTATGTCACAAATTACTGAGAAGGAAAAAGTGTTGTCCTGGATAACATTCTAAATATTTTGGATGGTATTTAATAGGAAGAAAATGAAAAGCAAACAGTTTTGGATGCACAAAGGAAAGTACTGCTTAGATGAATTTATTTGAGCAGTTAGAGAAGTGCATATTGGGAGTAGCATGCGCATCTCTGGTCTCTAACAGCTTTTACATAGCTATGTTTTTGTTTAATGTAAAATGAGTCTGGGTGAAATGGTATTTAAATGCCACAACAGGTCCACCCTTTTTCTTAATTTCTTCTGAGACATCTATCTGATATAACCTGGCATTGAGCAACAACTAGGGTTAGCATAAATCACTCACAAAGGGAGCCCCAACTCTGTCTTGACTTTTCAGAAATATGTGCTGTTGCTCTTTTCCTCTCAGGACTCCATGGAAACAGATTTCAGTAGTGGGGGAAGGCCCTTTGCTGGGAAAAAGCTGTCCTGAAGAGATGGAACTTGCAGTTAACTCTGAAAACTGTCTGGGTTTGTCTGGTGGCTTCTGGGACGGCATTACATGTTCAGATTTCTCCTGCTTTGACTGTTGCACCTGTGCTCAGGAATTTTTATATGGGGCTTAGCTATAGTGTCCTTTTAGAGTGTCCCCAACTTGTTTGATTGGGGATTGATAAGTGGTCTCTTCAGGGTTGTATACGTGAACATTTAGGGTACGTCTACAATACATCTTATATTGGCATTATTTGTGTTGCTCAGGGGTGTGAATAAATCACCCCCTCCACCTCCCCTGGCATAAGTTATACTCACATAGCACTGTCCACACTGGCATTTATGCTGTTGGGGGAATAGTTAAATAAACACTCTAGTGTAGCCATGCCTTTAATCCATGGCAAACTGCGGTGTGTCTGCTGAGGACTGTCTGTGTGAACCCTGTGAATACAGTTTGTTAATGTGCTTTGCTCTAGTTTTTATTTCAAGGAGGACTAGATCAAAGCACATTAACAAACTGTTAATGCACGTTAGCAGGGTCAACTTGGACGGTCGGTCCCCGGCAAGCTAGTGTGGGGTAAATTTTCACCCCAACTTTCCAGGAACTAAATACTCATATAGCCTGGTTGTAGCCCATTCAAAGCATTGTAGATTAGTAGCAAAACTTTAAATTTAATCGGTGAATGAATCAGGAGTCACAGAGCACAGGAGTGATGGTATTCTCTCTGGCCTTTGATGCTCAATAAATCAGCTACTGAGTGATGTGAGAGTCTGTCTTCAGCCCTGGATAGAAGGAACTGCAGCTGTCTAGCCTGGTCAGTAATGAAGGCTAGACTATCACAGTGCCAAGGACCTGGTTGGAGAAGAAGGGATGTGCTCTCTGGGCTCATGAAGATAGTAGGAAAATGTTCCATTCTGCTACTGTTTTTGTGTCCAGGAGCAGTGAGGAATCCAGCAGGATGCCAAGACTGCTTAAGTTTCTTCCTCCTGATCAGTGGTTGGGTATCTCATTTGAGGTTAGTGTTCCAGTAAATGCTTCAAAGTTTTTTTTTTTTTTTTCTCCTTCCTTTTCTCAAGTTTGCATTATTTTATTAAGATCATTTTGGACGAAAGAATGGCCTGATGCAAGGTAATAAATTTCTTAGAGGCGCCATTTCTAATTCATTCTAACTCCTAAACTAACTAATGGATTCACTTATAAATTCTTAGAAAATTGATTCTGTCCTAAAAAAGAGAGTACTGTAATTTTGAGGAGGATGCACTGTAATCTTGAAAAATAACAGTGGTTGAATCCCTGTTTGAAATGCAAAAGTCAGCTCCACCTTAATTCTAGAATCACAACCAGGGTTTCCATAATTGAGCAGAGGGAAGGGGGAATAAGAGTGCATAATGGCAATTTTTATGATGAACTAGTGTGACAGCAGCTACTAGTGAATTTCTCCCCCCCCCCCACCTGCTCTTCTTTGAAGTCAGTGCATCTTATACAAGTTCAAATGCTTCATTAACTTTCAGCAAGAAAACAGTTGTTTCCTAATTAGCCAGGTACAAATGATTGGGCTATGGGAAAAGAAATTTAGTTTTAAAGAAAACTGTGACCAGCGGCTGCTGTAGATCATTGTGGGTGCCTCCAGCCCTTCTTTGCTACACTTGCATCTACCTTTTCAGAGTTTCTGACTTCCACTGTAGCTGCTAGGCTTGTCTTCTGCTGCTTGGGGTGCCTGGAGTAGGTTCCCTTTCCTCCCATGAAGATGAGCTGTGCTGGTAACAATTGTGAAAGCTGAACAGAATTGGGATCATGGAACATATAGTCTGTCTTGGTCTACGCTTAAAAGTTAGAGCAGTTTTTAAACTAAGGGCTGGGGGAAAGCTGACAGGTGCGGAGGAGCACATGGTTCAGACATCCCGTAGGGGAGGATCTATAAAAAGAGATTCCCTCTGTCCTAATGAGGAGGAGAGGATGAAAGATGATAAAATACAGGTAGGATCTGATGAGAAACAGTAATTGAATGGGGAATGTTTTTTTCATTTGAGATCATGTAATGGCAGGTAGCTAAAAAGTGGCAAGGTTCTCTTGCACACAATACACAGTCAACCTGTGGAACTCCTTGCCAAAGGATGTTGTGAAGGCTAGGACTATAACAGGGTTCAAAAAAGAACTAGATCCTAAATTCATGGAGGATAGGTCCATCAATAGCTATTAGCCAGGATGGGCAGGGATGGTGTCCCTAGCCTCTGTTTGCCATAAGCTGGGAATGGGTGACAGGGAATGGATCACTTGATGCTTACCTGTTCTGTTCATTCCCTCTCGGGCACCCGGCACTGGCCACTGTTGGAAGACTGGATACGGGACTAGATGGACCTTTGGTCTGACTTGGTCTGACCGTTCTTAAGTTAGATCAACATAATTACGGTGCTCAGTAGTGTAAAAATTTGACGCCCCTGAGAACCAAAGTTATGCAGACCTAACGCCTGGACCTACCAACTGCCATTTGGGATGGGGGATTAACTACAGCAATGAAAAATCCTCCTGTTGCCGTAGGAAACATCGATGTTACGGATGCGACAGCAGCACAGATGTGGTGTCGTAGCTGTGCTGCTGTAGTGCCCATAGTATAAACACAGCCTCTTTTAGTTCCCCGCCCGCCCCCGCTTCCCTCTCCAGCTGCTCAAGTGTCATAACTGCTGCTGAGATTTACTCTTGTTCACATAGAGTAAAGGTTGGAAAACTAGTTACATTTATAGTCTGTTTCTTATTACATGTGATTTTTCTTTTCTATCCTCCTTGCTCCTAATAAGAAGGTTGGGATCCCTCAAGATCCTATCCAGTATTCTTTTTATTCCCCTCTATCCTCTCCAAAGTCTCATACTCTGTGTGTGTGTGTTTATATATATAAAAAAAGAAGTGGTGGTTTTTCCTTGGAGCTGAGGTGGGCTAGACATGTCTCCCTTTGGAGACCAGTCATTAGTTAGCTAGAGGAGGCCACTTCATAGTTGAGTGAAATCTCTTTTATTCCCCTAGGTTCAATACAGTGCCTGCCATGTCTACTTTCTTATGACCTGAGGAGGAGAACTGAACTCTGATGTCCCTCCCAACTTCCGTTGCACATGGCAGTGCCTTCCCCTTCACAAGAATGCTGGACAGGCCTCTCACACATCTTTATACCGTCTTTTTTTCTTTTCTTTTCTTTTCTTTTTCTTTCAGAGGGAGGATGAGGGTGTGGACACAATTAAAGCTAAGAACAGCTAAGCTTCAGACTTTGTTTGCCTGGATCAACAGTTGAGAAATGTGCTTATTTAGTCATGAAATATTAAAGGAAATGGGTTTAGAAGTTTGGAAGCATAATGTTAATGAATTCCATGTGAACTGTAGGTTTCTTTTTTCTTTTTTTAAACTGCCCCATGACCTATCTTTCTAGATCTTTTGTGAGCAAAGATTTCTCAGTAGTTCTTTGACCTCTTTTCTCCCAATAATTTGAGAGAAAGGGTTTTATGTTAATATATTCTTATCACTGCTTTTATCAGTAGGCAGAGTTATATAGTTACCACTTTATATAGGGCAATAATACGAAACAAGGATACTAATGTGGATTTTCATCCCCATAAAGAAGACACAAGGATGAGATCTGTTCTTTGCTTTCTTTGACTTGAAAAATTTGCAGCTAATGAAATATCCCAAATGGCTTCCACTTCAACCATCCAGTCAAAACCAGTCAGTTCTTGAATAAATGTATGACACGGTTGTGCATGACTGGACCCTGTAGCAGCTCCATGCCAATGAGTTCCAGAATCGTAAAGAATGAATATGTTGATTAAAACAAATACTGGTGTTTTTATCAAAGGAGATAATGTAAAGAGTAGGGGAAGTGTCACTTGCTATGGGACTTGTTTGGATTATCCCCACCAATAGCTTCGCTGTAGCTACAAATCTGAATTAGCACTTTATTCCCTCTAAAACAAGTTATAGGGAGGAGCAACAAATTTAGTGCCAGAGGCAAACTGAGGGAAAATAAAGAGACTTAGGCTACATCTACACTTGCAGTTGAGTGACACAACTTTTTGTTGTTCAAAGGTGCTAACCCACCTGTCCCCTCCCCCCGAAAGTCAAAAGTTTTGCTGGGGCAAGTGTCAGTGTGAACAGTGCATTGTCTGCAGGAGCGCTCTCCTGTCAACAATGCGAATACCTCTTGTTGGGGGTGGAAGTATTTTGTCCGCAAAAGTGCCGACAAACAGTGGCTACATTGCCTGACTTCTAGCGACATAGCTGTGTGGCCGGGGGGGGGAGGGAGGAGGAGAAGGGGATGGGGTACTTATCTTACAGGGTGGGCTGAGACTGGCCCTGGCCCCCCCATTCCAGGGGCCAGAGCTTGGCCCCAGTGTACTGGTAAGTTACTTTCACCCCTGGACTCAGCCCATTTTCCAAGTCAAAGTTAGATGATCAAAATAGGCTTTTATAATGGAAGCTTGTGTTGTGTAAGAAGCTACTGTGTCTTGAGGTTAGGCCAGGAGATAATGATCGACTGAATGGATTGAAAACAACTTTATTTTACTTTTGTAACAAAACTTTTATCTTTTAACCTGAAGAATTCCAAAGTGGCTTATTGTATAGGTGCAGGAATCACTTAACCATTGAAGTGCAGGCACCTGTTGGGTAGATGGGACAGGCAAAGGTTGGAAGGAAAATTCTGCTCCTGCCTTTGTACGGTTGACAGGACCTTGTCATTAAGGTCTAGTCCGGAAAGGTTGTAGCAGTGAAGAGATTTTGCCAGCCCAGATTGATTATTATGGTCTCTTAATCAGGTCATCAGATAAGGTAAATTTTCCCCAAAGCTTCCCCCCCGTCCCCCACGCTTCTGGTAGAATTCCCTACATAGTGTCCATGAGAAGAGGCAGAAAGACTTTATTTGGCTATCACAGTAAATTCACTTAGACAGATGAGGGTAAAATGTCATCTTGAAGTACAGATTGCTTTAGCAGTCATAAAACACTTTAGACATCAGAGAAGAGGGGACTGTAATCCAGGCTCTGAATATAATGGGATTATGTGACTGTGTAGATGATTTACCTTTTTTTGTCAAGAAGCTGTATAAATTGGAGGGGGGGAAAAGCCGTTTTACAGCCAACTTCGGACTTCTGAGCTTGCCTGCCTGCCATTTTGAGTTCTTAAGGTGTATGCGCCTGTCTTGGTGCATGAAGTGAATGCAGTGTCATATTGGGCAGGAGGGGCTGAGTGGTCAAGCTGTGAGTCTTGGAGGGAAAATGACCAGGCTTGTTGGAGAAAACTGCTGTCATCTGGGGTGCCATAAGAGTGGAACTCCACTTCTGTGTAACTGCAGCTAGGGAAAGTGCTTTCCATGCTGTGCTTTATATGACTGGAGCTCTGCTCTGGTGGGGTTCTGGAGCCCTGAAAAACAGCTGCTTCCTCCTGCAACTACCCTGACATTCCCTCATGAGGTAGCTGTTCAGTGGTTCAGCTGACACTACCCAGTCCCTCCTCTTCTTTTCTCAAGAGCTGCACATGTTACTGAATTATTCAGTAATCAATGATCACGGTAGCAAAATTCCCAGTTTTGAGGCAGAATTCATTGCCTCTCGGCAATGTGAATCGTGAAAGAGAAGGTGAGGGGCTTGTTGTCTATGCATTGCATACTATGTGGGGTTCTTTAAGAGACTGAAGTTTTGTGAATTCTGTTGTGTGAGCCAACTCCAATTGATCTCCTTCATTCTGCAAATACTGTACGGGTGTAGTACTCTGTCACTGCTTGACTGGACTGCAGCAAAATACTTGGGCCTGAAGCTTTCAGTGCTTTGCAAACTCCCAAGTAGTACAGAGTGCTACAACATATTTCCTCAGCAATGCCGGCTACTACAAACACATTAGACCTGTCCTCTGCTTCCTACACAGGGCTCTCATATAATTTTGAGTCAGGTTCAAGATTTTGGTCCTTACTTTCTGGGTGCTCTGTGGCCTGGGCCCAAGGAATCTACAAGGTCTCCACCCCAGAGCTTTGGGTGATCATGGTAAACAACTCCACTCCTTAGGCACAGTGGAACTTTGTCATAAAGGTAAAGATCCTCTGTATCGGAAACAGCTTTCTTGGAGGCCAGTCCGGAGACTGTAGCATGAACTTGAACTAAGGACAATCACAAACCTCACCACTAGAGCTGGGCAGAGAAAGGTAATTCAATTTTGGGAGGGTTTTGATATTCAGAACTTGGTTTTGTTTCAGTTTGGAATGAAAATAAATATATATTTTTTGACATCCTCTGTGAAAGGGAATGGAGCTGTGGCTCTGGCGTGCCCTGGCGTGTTGACCCAGAGCCATGGACTATGGGAGTCGTGGGTCCCCTGTGCCAGGCCGTCTGCATGGTGGGCTGCCCCAGAGTTGTGGACTGCTCTAGGACATCCTGCCTGGCAAAGTCCTGAGGAGTTGGGTGGGTGACCATGTAGATGTAGAAATACTGCCTCTGAGTTCTGTTGAAACTTCATTGGAAGTGAACAGTCTCTGCAAAATGTTTTGATTTTGATGAATCTGTAAACTGTGACAAATATGCTTCCCTGGAATTTGTCCAGTTAACTCTATTCACCGCCTTATGCTGCAAGTGTGTGGTGAATATAGCTGAACTTGAATAATTTTTTTACTAAAACCTTGTGTAACTTTTTTTTTCTTGTGGAACACTTAGAAAAATATTCATTCTGTGTCATTTCTTTTATTTGTGAATGAAGAAATTGCATACATCAAACTGGGGTTGAGCCACCTGGGTGTCCAGTCAGCGTACTTCACTATAGAAGGACTCCAAGTCTTGTCAGACAATGAAACTACAATGTTAGGACAAGGATGTGGATGTAATAGACACAGAAATGTATGGGGATCTTAAGTTGTCTCTACAATGGCTTGAGTTTTCTTAAACACTATATTGTTGTGGGGCCCCTTATCTGTCAGAGGAATTATACAGAGTATTCAGATTTAAAAAAAAAATGCAATTGTTCGTATAAATTTCAAAAGGCTGCCAAATCAAAATAGTTTAACCAGAGAGAATTATGTACCTTTATTAAAAGGAACTGCCTCTAACTTACTATACAAATGCTGTATTTTCTAATAGTCTTTGATTCTTCTCTTTCCCCACCCCCTTTTTTTTTCCTTTCAGGTGTGGGTGTATTGAATCTCAAATTTTCCAAGTCTGTCTCCTCGTTTTACGAATAATTAGCTCTTGTTTGTCCAAATGTCAGTATTGCATTATCTTAACCTACTGCTCTACAATTGCAAAGCTTTTTGTATTACAATCTTATTACAAAATAATTATACTTCATAATGGAGAGTGTGGTGGAAAAAGATGAATGGGTTTTTCTTTTCTAATAGTTTAATGAGAACTGATCCTGTAATTACAATTTACCTTTTTCCATAATAACATATAACTAGTTTGACAAGTCTGCTCAGGGTTAACTAATTTCTAATTCCATTTCAGGGTTCCCCTTACGTGTGGTATAAATAACTAAGTGTAATTTGTATAACCATACATTTAATTTTGAAAAAGATCAGTACTTTCAATATGTCTTCAAATAAGAATACAGATGAAGCAGAGATTTTATTCAAGGTTTTAAAATGGCATTCTTGAAGGGAATAAATAAATTGAACGTAGAGCAAGATGAAATAATGGTGGAAAGAAATGGGACAGGCTAAGAACTTTGCCCCAGTTTCTCCATCTGTAAAATGGAAATAATACCAGCCTCTCAAGGGTGTTGAGAGGCATAACTAATCTTTGAAATCTTCGGATGAAAGATGCTGCTGACCACAAGAGAGTTCTTGTCTGATTGTTCCATTTTCCTGTGCCCTCCCCCAACCACAATGATTGTACAGAATGCCCCCTCCAAATGGAAATGCTCCTTAGTACCCAAACTTTTTAGCTTAATGCGGGGACATCTAGTATTTGCAATCTGGCCATCAGCAATGGAGCCTGGAGACGACTCTTTCAACCTCACGTAGCTTTCCTTGTTTAGCCGAGAGACTTGATGGACACCAGCTGTGTGGAGGTAATATTCTATGCTTTGTGGTCAATTTATTGGAAAAATCCAGTAAAGAGGGTTCTAGCCGCAATACAAAGTTTGTGTAACATCTAAAGCCTTCCAAAGAATAGTGCCAGGACTCCCATGTACTCCATCACAGTTATTTTTATAGACTCTAATTCTGTCTTGCGGTTCTTTTTAGGCTTGTTTTTAGCTAAAAAGCATGGCAGACTTGCCTGCCCCCTTGCTTATGCATCTCTGTTGTGTCTAGCCTGAGAATTTTGGGGGAATTCTCTGATCGTGCTAGTTACTTAGTTAACATTGGTAAAAATGCTATGGGCTGGCCTTCGGTAGTGTTCCTATTGCTGCTCATACTTACAGAGCTGCACCACTGGTGGGAGAATTTCCTAAAATTCTTAGGGCCTAGTCTCCTCAAGTGGATCAGTATGATTACATGTGTGTGAAGCCCCAGTGAAATCAATGGGATTTGATATGGCCCTGGGGTCTGCACTATGTTGATCCAATTGCAGAATCAGGGCCTGAGTCAAACCGGATACGTGTTATAAAAATGGCAGAAAATCTTTCAGGGTCTTTTAGGCTGCTCCAGGTGAAGTCAACAGTTTATTTGCAGAGAGCATTTTGTGTTTAAAAAAATCTTTTGAAAATAGATTATTAGTAAAGAAAAATTGGAATCAAATCTGCCAGTTTGCTACTCCAGAAAAAAAATACATTAACTTTCTGATGGATGGTAATTTTTGTTCGTTCAGATTTGTTTTTTTAAACTTTGAGTGTATGTGTGGGGGAAATGTCCTGTAGCCTCCCCCCCCCAACAGTTGTCCCAACTTAATTTCAGGTTTTAATGATATTTTGTTTGATTTTCTTTTTGAGTGAGTTTTAACTTTTAACAGAAAATGTCAAATTGGCCTGGGGATTGACTCATCTCCATTGTGCTTTATTCTGGGCTGTTGTACAGTTCATTCTTTGAATAGGGCGGAATTCTTTTTTCCAATAAAATGAGGAATTTTACTTTAGTGGAAAGATTTGAAGAATATTCACTTTCTTTCCTTTAATCTTTTCAAGCTGACTTTCTTTTCAGAATGGTCCTTGTTCTTCTGTGGCAGCCTGCCCAGACTGAAGGGAGCCAGTGTTAGGAATGAAAAATATATTCACTTTGAAGAAGAAAGTTTAACAAATCTGGAAGGATAGAGACCATACAAATCAGAAGAATAGAGCTGGTTGTTAAAATAGTTTGATTTCTGGTGACTGAAATAGTGGTAGACATGGTTCTTGAGTAGCTTAGGCCTGGTCTACACTAGCGGGGGGATCAATCTAAGTTACGCAACTTCAGCTACGTGAATAACGTAGCTGAAGTCGACATACTTAGACTTCTTCACTGTGGTGTCTTCACTACAATGAGTTGACTGCTGCTGCTCCCCCGTTGACTCTGCCTGCCCCTCTCGTGGTGCTGGAGTACAGAAGTCGACAGAGTGCTCTGGGGTTGATTTACCGCGTCTAAACTGGACGTGATAAATCGACCCCTGCTGGATTGATTGCTGCCCGCCAATCCGGCAGGTAGTATAGATATACCCTTAGTATCTACAAGACAATTCCCTCGTAACATGCACACTCAGTTACATTATGCCTGTGTCACACTTGACCCACCTGCTCTACTTAAACTGGATACAGGATGTGTGGCAGGTAAACAATGGGCAAAACAATAGACTGAATGAAATAGGAGTCCCTCTTAACCTGCTTTGTGTAGTGTGGAGAGAGATAAATTATGCAGCTTTGTACAGGTGGAAAGCTCAGTAAATTTTACTGTCTGTTATAGGTAATGAAAAGTCAAGATGTAAAGATCAGGACACTCTACCCTCTGTCAGTAGTTTCTTCATTAACCAGATCTAGCCAAAATTTAATGTGATCTGTTAAATTTTTACTTCAAGTAATGACTTGTTACAGACAAGCCTTTCACCACGTATCAGTCTGGGTCTATGAAAGTGGGAAGTACCTTAAAATACATTAGAAACCTTTTCCAGTTTAATATAGCGAAGGAGACTCAATATAGCTGAAAGAAAAGGAGTACTTGTGGCACTTTAGAGACTAACCAATTTATTTGAGCATAAGCTTTCGTGAGCTACAGCTCACTTCATCGGATGTATGGGGGGAGGTATTTTTTCATGCTTTGTGTGTATAAAAAGATCATCTCCACTTTCCACAGTATGCATCCGATGAAGTGAGCTGTAGCTCATGAAAGCTTATGCTCAAATAAATTGGTTAGTCTCTAAGGTGCCACAAGTACTCCTTTTCTTATTATAGCTCATATCCCTTTTGGAATTGCCTTTAAGACGTCTTGGAAGATATAAAGTGATAAATTAAGCATCAGAATATTTAAAAATATTCCCTTGTTGTAATTTGTGCCTTGGATTGTAATTATCCCGCCCCTTGGATTCTGATCTCTTTTTCTCCTATGTGTGGGTTTCTGTTTTTTGGCCACTCACCCTATCTTCTCTTTCGTCTCTCTTTTCAGACTTCTGTAGTTGTTTCTGCTGATAGTGGGATGATGCTTTTGTGGTTTTCCTGTAGCTGGAGATTTTTCCTGGCATATCAAAGGTTTTGTAATTCTTGTCACTTAATGTCTATTGATTGCTTGAAACTGGAATCTTTTTTTAAAGCAGTTCAGCAGTCCAAGAAATTTAGGTGTAATCTTTCGATAGGGCTGATTAACTGCAGTAGTTCACTCTCAAGCATGGGTATATGTTTTTTCAGTGGGAGACACCAATATGTTTACGGCTACTAAAAATTTACTTGACTCACTTATCTTTAACTTTGTTTGTTCTTCTTGCTGTCTGTTTCATTATGCAGTCTCTAAATGAGCTGTGAAGTGGGAGAGTGATTTTATTCTGGTGCATGAAGGGTATCATTTGTGGTATTAATCCCACTTAAATTTGAATCACCAAAGACCTGTTTCTGTTAAGACAGTATCTCTGGGACACACAATTATTCTTTACTAACAGTCATTGATTTATTTTTAAAGAATTGTTTTCAGGTTTCCTGTTCAATTGAGATTTTCTTTGTGTTTATATTGTAGAAAAGCTTTCTTCTCTTAATCGAGAGGTAAAACTGTGAAATGAGTTTCCTTCTCATACTTCATCTGCTTACAGATAATCACTGGCATTAGTATGACTAATGTGTAGTAGGCAGGCTCTCTAACTCAGGCTTTGTCTACACTAGCATTTTTGTCAGTTAAAACTTTTGCAAGCTGGTATTAGGCCGGCGTATTTTGGTGATGACAGCTCTACTATTGTGAATGGTAGCATTCACGTTTGGCACCATTTCTTGTCCACAACTGTGAATTGATTCAGAGATTTCTCCTTAGACTTTGTGGATCACTGTGACAAACTCCAAATCGCATCAACTAGTTTAAATTTTCAGTACCATCTCCACAATCGAAAACAAGTCTTTAATAGTCATTTTTTATGTCAATTAAATTTGAGTTAAAAGGGATTTCACAGCTGGGTGACAAAAAGGCAGATGAAATTCAGTGTTGACAAGTGCAAAGTAATGCACACCGAAAAACATAATCCCAACTATACATTCAAAATGATGGGGTCTAAATTAGCTGTTACCACTCAAGAAAGACCTTGGAGACATCATCGACCATTCTCTGAAAACATCTGCTCATTGTGCAGCAGCAGTCAAAAGAGCTAACAGAATATTAGGAACCATTAGGAAAGGGCTAGAAAATGAGACAGAAAATATCATAATACGGCTATATAAATCCATGGTATGCTCACATCTTGAATAATGTGTGCAGTTCTGGTGGTCTCATCTCAATGTAGATATTTAGAATTGGAAAAAGTACAGAAAAGGGCAAGAAAAATGATTGAGATATGGAACAGCTTCTTTATGAGGAGAGAGTAAAAAGACTGGGACTCTTCATTTTAGAAGAGAAACAATGGGAGGAGGGGGAATATGATAGTGGTCCATAAAATCATGAATGGTGTGGAGGGAGTGTTTACTCTTCCAGAAAGTACAAGAACCAGGGCTCACCCAATGAAATTAATAGGCAGCACGTTTAAAACAAACGTAAGGAAGTACTACTTCACACAATGCACAGTCAACCTGTGGAATTCATTGCCATGGGATATTGTGAACTTCAAAAATATAAGTGGGTTCAGAAAAGAACTAGATAAATTCATGGAGGACATGTCCATCAATGGCTATTAGCCAAGATGGTCAGGGATGCAATCCCATGCTCTGAGTATCCCTAACTCTCTAAATGCCAGCAGCTGGGACTGGAAGACAGCATGGATCACTCAATAATTGCCCTGTTCTTTTCATTGCCTCTGAAGCATCTGGCAGTGTTAACTGTTGGAAGACTGGATAGTGGGCTAGAAGGACAATTGGTCTGACCCAATAAGGCCATTCTTATATTCTTTAGTATTTAATATCTGAAAAGTCAGGGGACCTGTGATTTTTGCAGGACCTCTCCTTGCCCAAATAAATTGCATGGCTTACAATCTATGGCCTTGAATAGCAGCTGTCTTGATTGTAAACAGAATTCATTCTCAAGAATGAATGAAATACCAGGCAGGGAAAATGCATACACTTTTTTTTTGTCATTCAGTATTTGTTTAAAAAGTCAAAATATAGCTAGACTAAATCTATGTGCATTAGGTAAATGGGGACGAGAGAGAGAGAGTGCATCTTGGACAAATGACTTAGGGTCATCAGCCTACTGCCTCTTGCTCTCCTTTATGGTATGACACATTTAATACACACACCTCTTCTTGGGCTCTGGATCTGACTCTGAATTTGAAAATCCCTGCTTGGGATTGCTAGCTGTTCTTTCTATAGTCTCTGTACATTTCTCTTTCCTAACTCCTCCCTACCCTCTTCAAGGTTTGTTTTTAGATGGGGTGTGTGTGTGTGTGTGAAATTGAAAACTGTGGTTGAGCTGCTAAAATGAGCAAGCAGGGGGAGGTTTGCAATTTCATGAATATGCTGGAAAATCTTACAATTGTGCATCAACGTGAAAAGGTCCCCACCCAGTTGGGCAGCCACAAATAAGCACGCAGAGTTCTGTGGGGGTAGCAGCATTTGGCTAGCTTTCTTGAGCTTGACTTATTTAAAATGAAAATCTAATTTCACTTCCAAATGTACTGTATATGGCTTTCTTTTGGTTCTTTGACTTTATTTGCTGTCTGAACCTTATGTGCTCCTTCTCAGCCAAGGGAGGAATTACTTTGTGTTTTTATTTTAGGATGCTGTACACTGGGAACTCTACATTACTCATGTGGATTTTTCATCCCAAGTGATGTAGGGTGACCAGACATCCCATTTTTAAAGGGACAGTCCCATATTTAAGTTCTCCTGCAGGTGTTCCGACTTTTTCTTGAAAATGGGCAAATTGTCCAGTATTTTCTGTCTCTTCTCCCCCTGCCCATCAGTACTTGTGGGTCCTGCTACTGGCCGGATCCCTGCTCGCCAGCTGCCTTCCCACCATCAGTGAGTGGGGGGGTCAAGTGGCAAAGAATGGGGGGTGGGTGTGCAAGGTTGGTGGCGGGGTGAAGATGAAGCGCACGGAATGGCCGTTCTCTCCCCTGCTGGTCCATCGGTGAGCCCACACTGCCATGCTCTCAGCCAGAAGGTGTTCTCTCTCCTTCCTTCCTCCCTCCCCCCCCCCCCCCCCGCCCGGTCCCGTTTTCTGGTGGGCACTGGCTGCAAGCTGCGGTGATTGGTGGGTTGGTGAGTGCAGGCAGGCGCCACAGTTACGTGTGACCTCTGCTGCCCACCCATTGGTCCTTTACATGCTTCCCCTCTTGCTGTCCTGTCCCTGTTTTGCCCATTTGCTCCTCCACTCATGCCCCACTGCTCTCTATATTCCCCACTCTGCCCCAGCAGGGCACGTCCTGCTCCCAGTGCTGTGTGGAGAACCAGCCCTGGGTTGGAGCGCTCAGCTCATTAACAGCCTGGCCGGCAGGCTCCTTCATTCCTTCCTCCTGCTGCCTCTGGCTGGGCTGCCACCCTAGGAAAGCCCAAGACCCTCTGGCCCGGGCCTCTGGCCAGGAAGAGCCAAGCCCTGCACAGCGCTGGCTTGGGGAAGCCTCTCTTCCCCTCAGCTAAGCTCTGGAGGGAGGGGGGTGGTGGTGGTGGTAGGGAGTGATACCCAGCCTATTCATACCCCAAACCAGCAGGCACCACAGCAGCCCCCAGGGCAGGGGCTTAGCACCCTCTTTACCCTCCCTTCTCTGTCCTGGGTCCTGCCCCCAGGGAGCACGGGCTGCTCTGTCCCCTAGGCACCCTCCTCTGCTGAGCCACCTCTCTGGCCCAGTTTGCTGAAGTCCCTGCAGTCAGGTTCCCTGGGTCCAAGTGCACAATGCATCCTTAAGGCTTAACCCCTTCCTGCCCACGCTATAGCTGGGGGACAGGAGGCGGCTGGGTTATGTGAGTGGCCAGCAGTAGCCTGGAGGCGTTAGCTGCCTTTTGACACGGTGCGGGCAGGAAAGGACAAGCTGCTTCTAGCGACACAGGAGTGGTGGTGGGGGCCCCACTGCGTGCTCCCCCATGTTTTCCTCGAGAAGACATGGTACTAGGAGAGGTGGGTCTGTCCTGGGGGCGTGTGTGTGTGATCCCTCCCTGTGTGAACTCTAAAATCTTAAAGATAAGAAGGTAAATAAAAAAAGAATCCAACTACGTAGTATTTCTTTTTAACGGGCTCAGTCAACTTGATGTTAATTTGAATGTCAGCATGATTGATTGCTGTTAAACTTGCTTGAATGTGAGTCACTTTACCAAGTGTCCCGTATTCAGCATAGGGAAATATGGTCACCCTAGAGAGATGTAACTATTACGACTCTATCCCCAGTGTAGACCGTGCTAGGTGAATGGAAGAATTAGTCTTTCGACCTAGCTACTGCCTCTTGGGGAGGTGGATTATCTATGCTGATGGGAGAACCCCTCCAATCAGCATAGGTAGTGTCTACACTGAAGTGCTACGGCTTGCGTGTTCTGCATTTGTTGTTCATAAGACCTATTCAGGGGTTGGGGAATCACTTTTTAGTACAGTAACTCACTTAATGTTGCAGTTATGTTCCTGAAAAATGCGACTTTAAGTGAAAGGATGTTAATCAAATCCAATTTCCCCATAAGAATGAATGTAAATATGGGGGTTAGGTTCCAGGGAAATTTTTTTTGCTGTACAGTATTATAGTTGGGAGGTTCCCCCACCTTACCCCACACAGGCACAGCCCACTGGCACTGGAGACAATGAGGCAGGCAAGGAGGCTGAAGGTGCTGTAGGCTAGGAGAAGCACGCTGTGCAGCAGCAGCTTCTACTCTGCAAGCACCAGGGGCAGGGGGGCTCAACCCTCGGCCTGCCCACTCCACCCCTTCCCTCAAGTCCCCACCCTTAACTTGCCTCTTCTTTTCCCCCTTTACTCCTCATGCACGTTGTGTCCTCGCTCCTCCCCCCTCCCTCCTGAACGCTGCAAAACAGCTGATTGCCCTGGGCAGGAGGCGGGGGGGAGGAGCGGGAGGGTGCTGATCTGCCGGGTCTACTGGCAGGCAGGAGGCAGGGGTGGGGGGGACAGGACGTAGGGGAGCTGATAGAGGGGCTACAAGCTGTGGACAAAGCAGGCAGCCAAACGATGTTCTAGCAAAGCATTGCACAACTTTAAATGGAGCATGTTCTGTTATTGAGCAGGGACGTAAGATCAAAACAGTGTTAAGCAAGAGGACGTTAAGTGGGGAGTTACTGTATAGAAATTTCAGAGTAACAGCCGTGTTAGTCTGTATTCGCAAAAAGAAAAGGAGTACTTGTGGCACCTTAGAGACTAACCAATTTATTTGAGCATGAGCTTTCGTGAGCTACAGCTCACTTCATCGGCAGTGAGCTGTAGCTCACGAAAGCTTATGCTCAAATAAATTGGTTAGTCTCTAAGGTGCCACAAGTACTCCTTTTTCTTTTTGTATAGAAATTAGGTTTGTTCTAATTTACATATCTATCTAGCCTAGGAGGACCAGATATCCCAATAATAGGGGGCTTTGTCTTATATACGTAACTATATCCCCTCACCTCCTGAAAGTGTCCTGTTTTTTTCACACTTGCTATCAGGCTAGGTAAGGATGACCAGTCTCTCAATAAGTGCATGTATGTTTAGACACATGCATGTGTACACGGAGTGGTTTCTCCTCTTTTGTTGCATGTCCTGCTGCTTGTAGCAAGGAAGGGAGAACAGAAGACTTTATGAAGTCCACTAGGGTCCTTGCTTACTTGGGAAGTGTTTAGATACTACAGTGTTGTGCATTATAGATTTGCAAGTAAAGTAAGTTGGTGTGTGTGTGCACGCATGTTTTATGTATAATATATATACTAAAACTAAACTGGATACTCAGGCTGTTACAGAACCATTCTGGGGACTCTTTTAAACTGACAATGCTGCCAGACTTAGTATGGTTTAATTACATCTTATGTGGAATATTGTAACTAATTTGTTTATAAGAACAATATTTTGCACTCTAACATATTTTGTTTGATGGACAAGTTATAAACACTAAGGCTATGGCTACACTACGAGGCTTTTAGTGACACCGCTGTGCCGCTACAGCCGTGTTGCTAAAAGGCACGCAGCATAGCTGCTGTTTGTTGGCAGGACAGGTCTCTCCTGCCGACAAAAAAACTTCCACCTCCATGAGCGGCAGCGGCTTTGTTGGCAGGAGAGTGCTCCTGCCGCCAAAGTGCTGTTCACACCGGCACTTTTTGTCTGTAAAACTTCTGTCGTTTGGGGTGTGTGGTGTGTTTTTTTTTTCTTTAAATACCTTTGTTTAACAAAAGTTGTGTTTTTTTTTTTTTTTGCTGACGAAGTGCCAGTGTAGACAAAGTCTAATTCCGTCTAATGCTCCTTTGACGGAAATCCAGCCCCCTCTGGGGTGGATTGTCTTATCCATTTTTTCAGTGTAGGGCAGGAAACCAAGAATACATTGTCCAGCTAAAATTGCATGAGGCTTTTAAGTGGCAGAAAAAAAATAACCTGTTTACAGAATGCTGCCCGGACACCAGAGTGAGAATACTTTTCTTTTCTTACGGTGTTTCGACAGCTTGACAGGCTGAAGCAACAGAACTATGTAAGAGATGTGGGAACTTTCCTCACTCTTGTCATTGGTGTTTTAATTGTCCTTGGCTGTGACCCTCAGCACTTGGAGAAACATTAATGCAATTTTGGAATTTTAAATTCTTGCAGGATTCCTGTTTAATATCTGGAAGTGCAGATCAGAAGCTCTGACCTGCTACCTCACTCCTGAGATGGGAGACTGTATCTCATTTTGGAGTTAGTGCTTCTGTGGTTGTATTCTTGTAACCGTGAGCCATCCCTTTGCACGCCCTGCAGTCAAAGAACTGATCTGAGTCTGCCAATGTTCGCTGCTATTACCCTCCACAGATTCTTATTTTCTTTTGTGTTAGTCCCCAGTTCATTTATGGTGGTATACCTTGTCAGCTTTTTGCTACATACAGCCTGGCCTTTCTCTGCCCAGATTCTCTACATGTTACATGGAGTAGACATGATGGCAGATACCTGTGCAATCCTGGAATTTTAATCTGTAATTAAAGGAATTTGGCAACTTCATTTACTATACTAAATAACCTGTGTGAGTTGATTGGTGGGAGTCCTCTTTTAGCCATTCTGTTCAATCTGGTATTCCTCTTTTTAGGCCTCAACTATCTGATGGAGCAATTTTCGCACTCTGGGATGCGTTTGGAAAGTAGAACTTGGTACACTCAGGTTTTGGAGTATGTGCTTCAAAATTGAAAATTAGTCACTATTCTGCTTTGAAATATGTTGCTTTGTTGTTCAGACTCTTGACTGTTAATATGAAGCAGGAGCCAAAATTCAGAGTGGGTGAAAGTGTGTTTGAATATTTTCAGAGTAGTTACATGTTCTTTTAAGTGTCCATACTTGTATTTCCAAAGAAAAGCACACCAACGATCCTGGCATGACTTCTAACAATCTGTGCAATTGTAGTAGAGGTTTTAATTTGCTCAGTCTTTGTGGGACTAGCCTGTCATTGAAACTCTTGACCTGGAGCACTAGGACAAACGTCAAATATGTTATGCCATAAAGTTTCTCTTCTCTTGGTATTTTTGAGCAAAGATTATCTGGTGAGAGAGTGGGAGTTGGTCAAACAGTCATTACAGTAACTGGGCAGTATCAGTGCTGTTGATCTTTCTTGTGCCTGTAATTGTGGTAGTATCTAGAGGTAGCAAAATAGCCATATTAGGGGACTAGCTTTCCAGCTCAACTTCTGTCATCAGGAGAAGTTTGCAGAGTTTTAAAAAAAACAAAACAAAACCAGAATAGCTTTGTGTAGATTCATAAGTATGCTCAGGTAGTTCTGTTCCAGTCAGTTCTTGTTGAAATCAATGACAGTTGGATCATGCCCTGGGTGTTTTATCTAGGTCTGGCTGACCGGTGCTTGGGTCAGGGATTACTGGCGAAAGTGGCTCTCAGCCTGCTCCCTGGATCTTTGGCCCAACTGGCTGCCAAAATGGCTCCTGAAGGCTGCTTCAGAGTACTCTGATCATTGTCAGAATGGTAGACCTCCACTGTGCCTCCTGTTGACCCCTTACTAACCACTTCCATCAGGTGTGAAAATCCTGCTATTCTAGCTTCATGCCCTCCAAGGAGGCCACTATCCTCTCTTACGCTCTTAGGGTATCTCTATGCTCCCTTTACACAAAGGGACCAAAACCAAGGCGCACGGTCTGGTGCAATATTTATTTTGAATAGCCATGCAGATTTCAACCCCATTGAATTCATTGGGGCTGGGGCATGAGGTCCACCTGCCTTTATCACTGTAAGATGAGGGCTTTAGCATGGTATCTGTCATGCTGCCTGGAATGGGACACATCTAAAAGCGCCAGTCTCCTCAGGTCAGATTGTCAGAAAACAGGGCATGTTTTATTGTAAGATTTCACCAAGCCAGTAACAGATGTCTGTTTCCAAAATTCTATACTAGTTTATTATGAAGCCACAGACAGTCCCCTTCAGGCTCTCTAGCCCCTCATGCACCACCCAGACAAACGAGACTTCTGTGATAAATGATTATTAAAACCAGAAATCACATATATTAGGTTCTTCCAGTCCCAAAGAACCAGACACACCCCAGGTCAATATGTATGTCTGGATCTTACCCAAACACCACGCTGGTAGCCAGTCTTTAGTAAACTAACTTGTCCTTTTTTTTAAATAAATAAATAAATATTTAAGAAGAGAATTATTAAATCGTTAAAGTGAATCACATACTTTGCAGTTGATTTCAGATCCTATAGATCAGGATAATAGTAGTGCTGTTAAATCTGCTAGCTTGCAGCAAGTCTCTCTGGATCACCCAAAAGGTTGGGGGTCCTCAGTCCATTGTTCAAAGCTTCCCTGTTAGAAATCATAGTCCAGAGATGTGGAACAGGAAAGAGGCAAGAAGGCGATATTACAGTCTCCAGTTTATACCTCCCAGTCCATTTGCATGGAAAGTTACTGTCTCAAACATGGAGTCAGGGATCACATATTCTATGTGCCCTGCTGAGTCATTGGACCTCCATTGTCTATATGTGTCTGAGGCATCCGGAGGCGGGTCCCACTGGAAGCTGACTCTCTTTAATGGCCCATTGACCTTGGTTGGTCTTGACGTAAACCTGTCTTGTGGGTAGAACACAACATGTTTGGGATACAAACACATAGCAAAGATCCATAACTTCATATACAATGATAAAACACACATAAACAGGATATTGTTCAACAGATGACAACTTTTCCAATGATACCTTACAAAACATACTTTGTACAAGATTTATCACAGTTGTGCACCAGTGGTGCACAAAAGCATGGTCATCTTTTTTTCTACACAGTACTGACTATATATTTAAATTACAGAATGAAATAAGGGAGGCAAAGTTAATTACAGTGGCGTGACAGTGACTGATGAAGGGTTATGGGGTGAGATATTGGCTGGATTCCTTAACTGTTCACTTCCAGATCTTTTGGCATTTTAAAAAATGTAGAATTTATGTAAACAAAGAGCGATCATGTGTATGTATGTGGGGGGGATGGGGATAGACAGGAAGGAGCTGTTAGCTGAACTTCATTGAAACACCTTTTGAACCTGAATTCTTTTTTTGCATGGGAATCTCTTGTCATATTCCTTTTGTGCTCTTTTGGCTGTGTGCTCTAGAACTCTGCCGCCACTGCCTATGGTCTTGTCTACATAAAATTGTACCGTTTACCTCCAAGTGTGGTTTTTAAAAGAAAAGAAATACCCCCTCCCCCTCTAATTTTAACTAATATCCTATTTCAGTTTTAGATTAAGTCATTAGGAATCAGTTTATGCTAAACTGAAATATGCTACTTTTAAACTGAAATAAGAGTGTCAAAAAAGAGGTTTTCACTGGTTTAATTAAACTGCTTTAAAAATAACACCTTTTTAGTTAAGCTGGTGTAACTTTCTTTCTTAGGCAAGGCCTAAGCCTCACTCAGGCGATAAAAGTTTGCTCTGCAGCTTGAACCTGGGTTTCAGCTACCATCCCAGACTATAACCCACCATAAATTGGGCATTGGAGAGCCAGTGTTTCCAATGGACAATGAGCACTGGATTGCTCCCAGAGTTGCCACAGATTAGGTTTGTCCTTGAGAAAGTCATTTCACCTCTTCATGCCTCTATTTCCTCTTCCACCCCATGGTTGTCCTATCTGTTTAGACGAGCGGTTCTCAATCCACAGCTCAATCAACATACAGGTGCGGCCCATGTGACCTCCTCAGGGCCATACAGGTAGTGTGTATGTATATTGTGTGGATGCAGCCCACATAACACACACACAGAGCTGCATATGCAGCTCACAATGGTAAACAGGTTGAGAATCACTGGTTTAGACAGTAAGCTCTTTGTGGCAGGGACTCTAGAATCTCTCACTATGTTTTGTTCAGTGCTTAGCACAATGGGGCTTTGATCTTGGTTGGGGCCTTTAGGCATTCCTGTAATACAAATAATAGTTATTTTAAACAGTAACATCCCTTTAGTGGGATGTTAATGTGCTGAAAGGTCAAAAGCGCTGTGATGACAAAGAAACAAACAAATTTAAAAAACAACTTCAGAGTAATGCTGTGGTTATGCCAGAAGCTGAAAAAAGCAAAGCGGTACAGTGCAATACAATTTTGTAACTTATCATTCATACAACTCTTACAGTGTACTTCAGTTAGAATATATGGAACTGTATATGAATGAGATAAGTTATATGAAAAAGTCATGGTCCCACAGGATAATCCCTGGCCCTCCATTTTTCTCAAGAGGGAGCCCCATGACTCCCTTACTCCAAGGCTGGTCCCTGGCTTCAGCACCTCTGTTTCTCAGTGTGGCTCTTCAGCAGGTCCAAAGGAGCTTGGACCCCCATTGGACGCATTCTCCGCTTCATAAGCTAGGCAACCAGAAAATGTTGGCAGTGACAAAGGGACAGCCTTTTCAAAAGGGGGCACCGTTATGAGACAACAGGGATACCGTATAATGGGTTAAAAAGGTAAAGCAAAGCATAATACCATGGACTCTAGGCTTGCAGGAAACCTCCTTCTGACTTTGTCTCTTTGTCAGTCCCAGTCTTTCAGCTTTTGACTGACATCCGTTAGGCAGCTGCTCCCAAATTGGTCAACCCCCCATCCCCTTTTCTTTTCTGAGCCCGGGTCTATAATGATTTTGTTTGCTTTGTCCTCTATCTTCCTGTCATGGCTAGAAACCTTGCTATTGTGTTTGAATGTTTTGCAGGGATACTTCATATCTGGGCCGTTGTTTTGCCTTTTGTGATAAATGAGGTGTGTGTGTGTGTGTGTGTATAAACTCCCTTTTATGGACATCCAGTTATTTATAAAATCCCTGTTAGTGGCTGTTCTCTACTTGCTTTACCTGTAAAGGGTTAAAAAGTTCATAGGTCAAAGGAGGGGAGTGGGCACCTGACCAAAGAGCTAATGGAAGTCTAGAACTTTTTAAAATTGGGAAAAAACTTCCCCTTTGTTTGTCTGTTCTCCCAGAGAGAAGGGGCTGCAGCTATGCTGTAAGAGTTTGGGAGCTACTCATTTAAAACCCCAGATATGTAAGTAGATCAGGAAATGTCTAGGAAGATACTATTAGGTTTATCTTTTTTATTTCTTTATGGCTTGTGGACTCCTCTGTGCTAACCTGGGTGCTTTTGTTTTGCTTGTAACCTTTAAGCTGGACCTCAAGAAAGCTATCTTGATGCTTAATCCGTGTAATTTGTTTTTTTTTTAAAATCTAGCAAAAAGCCTACATTCCAGATTTATTTTCTATCTTTTTTTTGTTTTTAATAAAATTTCTCTCTTTTAAGAACAGGATTGGATTTTTGTGTCCCTAAGAGGTTTGTCCATGTTCTTTAATTAGCTGGTGGCAACAGCTGATTTACTTTTTCTTTCTCAGCTCTTCCCTGGAGGGGGCGTAAAAGGGCTTGAGGGTACCCCACAGGAAGGAAGGAATTCCCAAGAGTGCCTTCCTGGGTTCTCAAAGGGGTTTTTGCACTTTGGTGGCAGCATCTACCCATCCAAAGTTTAAAAAAAAAAAAAAGCTGTAACCTTGGAAGTTTAATACAAGCCTGGAGTTGCCAGTATTATTTTTTAGAATCCTTGTGGGCCCCCATCTTCTGCACTCAGTACCAGAGTGGGGGGTCAGCCTTGACACCTTTCTTGATTTGGTTTCTTTAACAATCCTCTTTGATCTAGCTCCCTAGCAAGTAACTCCCCATAAACACAGGCATGTACTATATTCATAAATAAGAATACACATTTCCCAGTTCGTTAGAGTGTAAAGGGGGCTAGGAACCACAGACGAAGAGATGAGTAGGGCATACGCAGTAATAGGCAGTGCTGGTGCGAGACGCTGGTTGACATTTTACTGAATTAAGTAGTATACAAAAAAATTCAGAGTTAGAGCTATGTCATTCATTTGCTCTATGTGCCTTGGTAATGAAGAACCTGGATATATTTGCATTTATATGCAAGGTGTTAAGGACCGCGAGAGATCCTTTGGCTCCAATTTTGCCCTCTGGTTTTGTAACAAAACAGCTAATCCTGAAAACTACACTAGAATTTTTTGCCAGTAGAGCAATGTTGATGATGTATTTTTTTTTAAACATTTCTATGCTTTTAATAGCCCTAGTGTATGTGCAGTTATATTGGCAAGAGTGTTTTTGCCATTATAACTTACTTTGTTGGAGAACCAGTATAAGCTATGCTGACAAGGCATACTCTTGTTGGTATCAGTGGCATCTACCCTAGGAGAATTTGCTGGGATAGTTGTACTGGAACCTTTTCTAGTATAGACAAGACTGTACACTCTTCTTTCTTTTCTGGTTTACTGGCCAAGTGAATTTGCCTGGTCTTGAACGCAAGGTAGCTTGTAGGCATTTGCAGTAATTGGAGGATTAAACATTATTCTGCATATATGCAATGCATATAATGTAAAGAATTATTGAAATGTTCCTTTTAAGTTTAGATATAACTTACTACTTAGCTGTCAGACACCTCTGTTTTCACTCATGTTGGAGTGTCTCAAAATGTGGCTGTGTTGCCACTTCCTTGAGTCAGTATAGGTTGAAAGAAACACATGACAGCATGAATAAGAATAGTGGCTCAGTAGATAACTCCAAGATATTAGCTGTATCTATCTATGTTATGTCAGCCAATATTGTGGAGACATTAGTAAAGCAGGTCTTTTGATTTGATTGTACTGTATTAATATGTATTTAGGTCCTGTTAATACTAGTATGGAAATGTGTATTTGAAAAATATTATGAATAAATTTACTGGGCATGGAAATAAGGAGTGTTAAATGTACTTTAGTATAGAAGGAATTTTGACAGAGTAGTTCTAAAGCACTAGGTTCTTAATGCAAATACTTAAGCAATTGCAGCCAAGCTATTGGATTCAACTACATACGGACACCTTCAATTTTATTTCAGATTTAGGTATTGTTTTGAGACCCCAAGACCTATACAACCTTACATCTAGAGGATGCTGTTTACAAGCAGACGTTGCTTTAATAGTTCGATTTTTTTCACAAAAATCCGTATCTTTTTGATGACCTATAATTCTACTAGATGAAGAAGGCTCATTTTTTTATGCATCAGTCAATTAAAGCACGTTACCATGCGTACTACAGAGATGATGTGCTGTTGAAAACCCATTAACCAAACTGAATGAGTCCTGAAATATCAGGTAGATATTTAGAATCTGAAATGAATTCATGTATGAGCGTGCACTCTTGCTCTCTCATATTTAAAATTAATATTTAAAAATACATTATGGACCGCATATTCCCGTCACATGGTGGATGGATGAACTATTTGGCTTCAGCACCTGCAGTTGGGTGGGAAGTGCTTCACCTCTTCTACAAAACTTGATTTCATATTTTCCTTAGCCTGTTTTAAGGATATTACACGCAGGCCTCATACTCGCTTCAGCGGGTGTCGGATTGGACCCATAGATATCTTAGTAAATACAGGCAGAGAGAATGTTTGTGTGGAGGAGAAAAGGGTGTTGCCTAGAATACTGTAATGAGAAACTATGGGGGGGGGGTGTGGTGGGTGGGCTGGTGCTTAGATACCTGGTAGCCTACTAACATCTCAGTGTGGAGTCTGATCCTCCAACAGGCCAATGGGTAGCGGTGCCAGAAGAGAATGTCTTTTAGTACCATTGGGATTAAAATAGCCTATATAAAATCTATAAATAACTGCTTAAGGATTTTATATTGCACTTATCACAGTGGTATCTAATCCATAAAACAGAAGATGTTTAGGGGTTCTATTCCTCCAGGGTGAAATAGCTAGACTATATATGTATGACTTTATAACAGCCCCTTGCAAAGATTTTAGAGCTCCGTATCCCTACTGTGATGAAACCACATCAGTGATAGCTACGTTAAAACACATTTGCTGTAAGCACAGCTGTAACGTGGTCTCTGACCTGTGTGGATAGCGATTTCTCCCTCCCTCATCCCTCGATAACAGTGTTAACTAGAAATAGGTTTGGCAGAGTTAGATTTTTATTCTTTTATAATTTTGACAGATAATATCAATGTTTAAGCATTTTTAGACTTTTATTGATTTTAAACTCTCACAATTGCATGAAACGTGGGGTCTTACGCATTTTTTTTTCAAATTTTATCCTTTTTAAAATTTCACAGTTGGGTGAAATTATGGGGAAGGAATGTCAGACTAATTATTTAATGATGAGATGTTGAGATTCAAAAGGTTAAAGCTTTTATAACCATTAAAATACAAATTGTGAGCATCATGTCAAAATATACACAGTAAATATTCTTAAATCAAACTCTAATATGTTCTCAAACTCTAATATGTTCTCAGGTTTCTTTTGTCTTTCTGTAAATTTTATCATTGGTGGTAGTATTTTTTGGTCACTTTGTCTGCATACAGTGAAGCGTATCTCAGTACCACATGTGGATCAGGGTTCTTGGGCTCAGTGAAGCAGTGACACATAGATATTTTGGAATGAAGGGCAAGGAGTATTCTTGTTTGTGTGCTTGGTCTTTTAAAAATAAATTTTAACACCTACATAAAGTACAATTAGAGAGGATACATAAAACTATTAATATAAAATTTAAGGTGCCTATGTATACAAATCCAGCAAAAACACATGTCTATGGCCATAACTTTAACTTTAGAAAGCTGTTTACTGGACTTTAGTTATATGGGAAGGAGTTAATTTCTATTATTTTTGGAGGTGGAGACTCAGACTCCTGTGTCACTTAAACATTTTTGAAAGTTTTACCCAATATGACTGACCTGTAGGAACTGTCTGTGATATAAGTGATACTTTCTGTCCTTAGATTTGTACATAGATTAGTGTATAGTCTCAGGTCTCTTTTTTTTTTTCTTTCTGAAACTGATTATCTTAGATTTTTATATATAATATGTCATGATGTACGTGTGTTTGGCTAGAGATTCAATTAGCTCATGCCTCTGGAGATTTAACAAATATAAGTTTGACAGAATAGCTCTGTGACCAAGTCCAAATCAGGTTTTGTCACATCACTCTTGCGCATCTGAGTCAGGCGAGTAGAAACACAAGGAATTTCATATTTTGTTTTCCTCAGGGTGGGTCTGCCTTGGCAGAGTGCTCTCATCACCAGAGATATGTATCTAGGTAGTAATGGAATGGTTTTCCTATTACTCATTTAATAGCTATATAACAGTGACCGTGTTACATGTTCCTTAATAGTGACACTGCTGCAAGTTTTAGCTAGCAGCCACTGTTGGGAAAACCCACCATTTCTGACACAGTTAGTCTTTCGACGGATCAGTCTCAGACTCTTGAATCTGTCCTCCATCATCAGCATGGTACACACTACTGAGACAGCTTAGATTTTTAAACTCATAAACAGCTCAGCAAGAGCAGCTGCTCTTCAGATCAGTTACAAACCCAACCCACTATCCCCCAAGGATATGGACTTGGAGAGGAAATAGGAAGTGTATAGTAGCTGCTCCTATCTTGTAGAACAGGTTTCAGAGTAACAGCCGTGTTAGTCTGTATTCACAAAAAGAAAAGGAGTACTTGTGGCACCTTAGAGACTAACCAATTTGAGCATAAGCTTTCGTGAGCTGTAGCTCACAAAAGCTTATGCTCAAATAAATTGGTTAGTCTCTAAGGTGCCACAAGTACTCCTTTTCTATCTTGTAGAAGTCACGTATACAGTACAGTGAGAAGCCAACAGCAGGTGCAGGGCTCCAGTGGAAATAAAACTGGAACAACATCATATCCCAGTTTCCTTTACCCTACATTTGTGTTTAGGCAATGTTGGCGCGGGGGGAGACACGTGGGGTCACCTCTCCCTGAGATTTCTGCCAGGGTTTGTTTATATTTGTGGGGAGTGGTTTCATAATATGTTCCCCCTCTACTAGCAACAGTTGCAAGTCGCCTGTGGGGTAAAGTAATGCAATGCCACTCTCCCGCCCCCCCCCCCCATCTATAGCAGCTTCATTAATATTTTATAGACTCACTCTAACCCATTTATGGGGTTGGGAATACCATTTTTTGATAACACACTTTATCTTTCTTGATTCAGGTAAAGAGTCTGTACCTATTCTGTATTGAAAAAAGTTTCTTCTTTGTTCAAGTTTATTTTTAAGCTTTGTCTTAGTGTGATTCTGTTCTGAGAAGGGACTTTGTGAAGATGGTATTGTTGTATTCCATGTTTATAGTGTCTCACCATTTACAAAATGGTTTTTCTCTCCCCATAAAATTGTATGTGTGTTCTCCCCTTGGTAAATATTTCCTTCTAAGCATCATCCAACTCCAGCCAGCTGCCCACCCACAATAACTGGCTACCTCCTGCACCACCTAAAAATCAGTCTCTATCCCTGCCAGAGCGCTTGTTGAAAAGAGTTGTCTCCAATCCTAGGTCCATGTTCCAGTTGGGAGACGGTGTTGAGGTGGCCTAAAGTATAATGGAATGGCAGATCTGGATAAGAATGTGTTTGAGAAAAATCTTCATAGAAAAGAAGACCTGGACAAACTTCTGCTGGTTGTGTGGTCTTCTTTCCATTTAAACTTAATTTAGCAGTTACTTCAACAATAAGCAAACATGCTTAAATCCTACACTTAAACCTGTAGTGATTTAAAAAATAATTGACATAAAACTTCCTTTATCAGTGTTATTGATAAACTCTTGTTCTAAATGAAAGCACTGACTCATAACCATAAGGATAAGTATTAGGTAAATGTGTCTGCTAGTGTCTGAACGAACCTGTGAGCATCCTTGTGTGGACTATAGCAGTGGTTCTCAAACTGGAGGTCGGGACCCTGTTTTAATGGGGTCACTGGGGCTGGCATTAGACTTGTTGGGCTTGAGGCCAAAGCCCGAGCCCCACCATCTGGTGCAGAAGCCAAAGGGCTTCACCCCTGGGAGGCAGGGCTCAGGCTTTGGTGTCAGCCCTAGGCAGCGGGCCTTAGGTTACAGGCCTCCCACCTGGGCCTGAAGTCCTTGGGCTTTGGCTTTAGCCCCCCTGCCTGTGGTGGCAGGGCACAGGCTTCAGTCCCCCTTCCTGGGGTCATGTAGTAACTTTTTTGGTCAGAAGGAGGTTGCAGTACAATGAACTTTGAAAACCCCTGAACTAGAGGCTTCCAGAAGCTCGAAGTCTCTGATAGAGCTGGCTGTTCATGCTGTTAATGTGGGTGTTGTGGATGCTCTCCTGATGAACTTGACTGAGGGCTTACTAAGATACTCCCAGGAAGCTATTGAGATGTCAGCTCCTGTCTCCAGTCTGCATATGATGCCAGTCTTCGTCACCCATTTGGTAAAATTTCAAACATGCTCTTTGTGCTTTCTCCCATGCTGCCACTCACACGTGAGGCTCCTCATAAACATCTGCAAAGCGAACTTATTGGCCTTCCTCAAATCCCTCTTAAAATTCTGTTCTGTCGTGATGCCTAGAAAAAACTTAACCGGGGTTGGGCAGTTGGTGTGCTGAAACAACTGTCATGGTAACTACGATTGTCGTCTTATCTTGTGTTCCTCCTATATGTTGTCCCTTGTCTTGTACTTAAGCAGTAACCTCTTAGGGATAGAGATTGTCCTTTTTGTACAGTGGGGACCTTGACCAATGACTGGGTCCTATAAATGCTACTACAATATAAATAATAACTTATTCCTAAATATTTATGGTTTTCCAGATGTTCTGTGATACTGTCTCTGAAATATCTTTCTCTGTGAAATTTGAAAAGGACCACAATATGGCTTCTCTTAATGTCACCAGTCAGGAACACTTTTCAGGAAAAAGTGAATGAAACTGTGGATTCTTGAAAGATTTAAGATTTTTGTAATCTATAATTACCTCTTTTGCAAAATGAGTCAGTTGATTAGCTATTATTGCACAGCCACATCGGTGCTGTTATTAATGAAACTGAATCAGTTGGCGGAAGAATACTTTTTTTTTTTTTTTTTTTTAAAAGAGCTCTATGGGTTCTAAAAATGATTGATACCATCTCCTCTTCTCTTTGCATAATAGAAGCTGTTTGTCCTTTTAGTGCCCATGTAGATGATACATTTCTTCCAGGTTGACTACCCAGTGACGCACCATACCTCAAAGTAGAGCCCTGTAACCCCCATATTCATCATTCATAAATGATTGTGGTATTTCATACAAAGCATTCCATGTAAGATATCATGTGAAAGGTCATAATCTGCTCAAATCTATTGTTCTAGGTTCTGTCAAAATACGTATATCATTAGTGTGTATGAATTTATGAGACTTTGTTGTATGGTGGTTGAAATATGGTGTGAGTTTGGGAGTTGTCCACTGCTAGTTCTCCAGTGACAACAAAGGTGATCCACAGCCAGGCGGGCGTTAAATGACCATTAATCAGTAGGAAAGTTTTATAAACAAGGGTTTTACAATTCTGTAAGAGTTGTGCAACCATCACGCAATGGGGATTGCTCAACTCCAGGACTCAGCAAAGCACACCAGGACATGTCTGGACTAGTGTTTTCCAGGCACATGGACTAAGGATACTAAATAGATAATAGTATGATGCCACTGTCCCCTTTCCCCTCCCCCAACTACGCTGGAGGCAACAAGAGCTCTGGGAAGACAAAGACTTGAACTGAGGAGACTGGTTCCAGGCTTAAAGGGGAAACCTGTATATTAAGGACTGTAACCTACCCACAACAACCAGTAGGGTGAGAAACTGCTTGATCCACATATTAGACTGTACAGTAAGGTTTAGGACTCAGACTGTGTGCTTACCTTTTATTTTCTTTGGTAACTGTATCTGACCTTTTGTGCCTACCTCTTGTAATAACTTATTAACTGCAGAAAGGTAGATTTTCTGTTCTATATTTTATTTAAAACCATGTGTATTGGTTGAAGTGCTTGGGAAATCTCTGCTTGGGTTACAAAGGCTAGTGTGTGTCCTCTCCACGTCGTGGGAGGGGTGGACTGGGTAATGAACTTACACACTAGTCAGGTTCCTGACCAGGGCAAGTTGGTACAGTTCTGGGATGCAAGGCTGGGGGCTTGAGGGGATTTGGCTGTAGCCTCTCAATTGCTGATTCATGAGTGTCTGGGAGAAGCATTCATGTCACTCAGTTGAGTGTGTCCCAGCCTGTGGATGGCTGTGTAAGTGAAGTACCTGCCAGAGGTTTGTAGCTTGCCAACAGCATCACAGCGTGAGAGGCAGCCCAGGTTGGTGGACAGAGGGCTCAGTGTTTCCACAGTCCAGGTTGCACCCTGGGAATCCCATCAAATACCCTCTCTGCAATGCTGTTCTGAGCAAAAAAATCAAAGTTGTTCCTTTTACCTGTGCACCTGAACATCGTACTGCCTAATTTAATTTTATTTTTGTGTTGAGCAGGGTATTTTAAATCGGCCCAAAATTCTGGTGTTTGAATAAAAGTTTCAAAAGAGATGAGAAATCCTCTTACTTTACTATGCAATGGAATTAACAGTTCTATAATTCAAAGGTGAGCTTGCTTCCCACTTTAAACCTTATAATCAATTCTCAACGTCCCCCAAAATGAAACCAGTTCCCCTGAAACATCATGTGTCGCATTTCAAACCAGGGTAGAATTTTTTTGTACGTTATTTTGTTTTTTGGGGGGTGGGCAGGAGACTTAGTTAAGGTGTTTAAAATAATACGTTTTTTCCTCTCCTTCCTTTTTCAGCATTTCCCCTAACTTTTTTTTTTCTGGCTCATCATCACTTCAAAATTGCGTAGCCTAGTTATTAAATGTCGTCTTTGATTGGCTTTGCTGACCAAGGGTGATCTTAGTATTGTGAATTAAAATGGTATAATAAAAAGAGCTTATGATGGGTGGCATGTTAATACCACACAGTAAAACAGGATAGGGAAGGAAGGGGTTAGCTAAGAGTTCATTAGAGCAGGGACATAAAGTGGAGGCAAAGGAAGGCTGGGACAGTAGCCCTGGGAACAAGTAAAATGCTTATATTACTCCTACCGGAGCAAGAAATTTCTAGCCCCACATCTCCAAAAAAAGGAAGAATTCGCTAACTAGCCATCTAGCTGTATTGCTTATAAGAAAGTCAAGTTGTCTCTCCCCCCTCCCCCCCCCCGATTAAAGCAAGCCATCCTTTGCTGACTTGCTTTTTGATGTGCAAGAGAAGGCAGTGTTAATGTGGGCAACTGCAATGATAAATGTAAAGTGCTTGTGATCAGGTGTACATACCCCACAATAAGATAGACAGGAAATGGTAGAAAAGGGCTAAAAAGAAGTGCCAGGAGAGAGAATAGAACTCCTTCCTCCTAGTCCAGGCAGCAGACAGACTCCGGAACCTCCCAGAGCCAGAAGGCCAGGAACTATAATATGGTCTTAAAGAAGATTGTGATGCTTTGAAGAGACTGTGTAAGTTAGGGACTCTGTTCCCTTGCACACCGATCCTCTTAGTCTATAGTTTTTCACTTTTAATTTTATTTTTGGACCAGGCAGAAGAAGCCCCTGTCCTGATTCAATAGATATTGGGGCCAGGATGGAGAGTGGTGATGGTGTTTCTGTGCCTTCGAACAGTGCTGCCCATCCTTATTACCCAGGAGGGCCACATTGGCCCACGCAAGGTTGTGCTTAGGTTTAACAGATTCTACATATTCCAATAAGATTTAAAGTCACCTGTATTGATTTATATTTGTTAGGTTAGAATCATAGAATATCAGGGTTGGAGGGGACCCCTGAAGGTCATCTAGTCCAACCCCCTGCTCGAAGCAGGACCAATTCCCAGTTAAATCATCCCAGCCAGGGCTTTGTCAAGCCTGACCTTAAAAACCTCCAAGGAAGGAGATTCTACCACCTCCCTAGGTAACACATTCCAGTGTTTCACCACCCTCTTAGTGAAAAAGTTTTTCCTAATATCCAATCTAAACCTCCCCCACTGCAACTTGAGACCATTACTCCTCGTTCTGTCGTCTGCTACCATTGAGAACAGTCTAGAGCCATCCTCTTTGGAACCCCCTTTCAGGTAGTTGAAAGCAGCTATCAACTCCCCCCCTCATTCTTCTCTTCTGCAGGCTAAACAATCCCAGCTCCCTCAGCCTCTCCTCATAACTCATGTGTTCCAGACCCCTAATCATTTTTGTTGCCCTTCGCTGGACTCTCTCCAATTTATCCACATCCTTCTTGTAGTGTGGGGCCCAAAACTGGACACAGTACTCCAGATGAGGCCTCACCAATGTCGAATAGAGGGGAACGATCACGTCCCTCGATCTGCTCGCTATGCCCCTACTTATACATCCCAAAATGCCATTGGCCTTCTTGGCAACAAGGGCACACTGCTGACTCATATCCAGCTTCTCGTCCACTGTCACCCCTAGGTCCTTTTCCGCAGAACTGCTGCCTAGCCATTCGGTCCCTAGTCTGTAGCGGTGCATTGGATTCTTCCATCCTAAGTGCAGGACCCTGCACTTATCCTTATTGAACCTCATCAGATTTCTTTTGGCCCAATCCTCCAATTTGTCTAGGTCCTTCTGTATCCTATCCCTCCCCTCCAGCGTATCTACCACTCCTCCCAGTTTAGTATCATCCGCAAATTTGCTGAGAGTGCAATCCACACCATCCTCCAGATCATTTATGAAGATATTGAACAAAACCAGCCCCAGGACCGACCCTTGGGGCACTCCACTCGATACCGGCTACCAACTAGACATGGAGCCATTGATCACTACCCGTTGAGCCCGACAATCTAGCCAGCTTTCTACCCACCTTATAGTGCATTCATCCAGCCCATACTTCCTTAACTTGCTGACAAGAATACTGTGGGAGACCGTGTCAAAAGCTTTGCTAAAGTCAAGAAACAATACATCCACTGCTTTCCCTTCATCCACAGAACCAGTAATCTCATCATAAAAGGCAATTAGATTAGTCAGGCATAACCTTCCCTTGGTGAATCCATGCTGGCTGTTCCTGATCACTTTCCTCTCATGCAAGTGCTTCAGGATTGATTCTTTGAGGACCTGCTCCATGATTTTTCCAGGGACTGAGGTGAGGCTGACTGGCCTGTAGTTCCCTGGATCCTCCTCCTTCCCTTTTTTAAAGATTGGCATTACATTAGCCTTTTTCCAGTCATCCGGGACTTCCCCCGTTCGCCACGAGTTTTCAAAGATGATGGCTAATGGCTCTGCAATGACAGCCGCCAATTCCTTCAGCACTCTTGGATGCAACTCGTCTGGCCCCATGGACTTGTGCACGTCCAGCTTTTCTAAATAGTCCCTAACCACCGCTATCTCCACAGGGGACTGGCCATCTCTTCCCCATTTTGTGATGCCCAGCGCAGCAGTCTGGGAGCTGACCTTGTTAGTGAAAACAGAGGCAAAAAAAGCATTGAGTACATTAGCTTTTTCCACATCCTCTGTCACTAGGTTGCCTCCCTCATTCAGTAAGGGGCCCACACTTTCCTTGGCTTTCTTCTTGTTGCCAACATACCTGAAGAAACCCTTCTTGTTACTCTTGACATCTCTTGCTAGCTGCAGCTCCAGGTGCGATTTGGCCCTCCTGATATCATTCCTACATGCCTGAGCAATATTTTTATACTCTTCCCTGGTCATATGTCCAACCTTCCACTTCTTGTAAGCTTCTTTTTTATGTTTAAGATCCGCTAGGATTTCACCATTAAGCCAAGGTTGTTTCTATATACAGCATTATCTAAGTACACATTTGTGTAAACTAAAATAATGTAAACATGACACAATGCTAATGAATCGGCTGTTAGCATACAGCGTTGAGGCAGGCTGCGGGCCTTATGAAATGCTCTGGCGGACCAAGTATGGACCGTGGGGCTGTAGTTTGGGCACCCCTGCCTTAGAATAACAGGATGCAGTATGTTTTCCCCCCCGCCCCCCGTCTTCTCCTTCTCCTTTTTTTTTTTTTTAAACAACCCTTTTTCCTTCTCCGCCCCCCCCCCCCGCCCTCTGTTTCCTGGGGGTGTGATCTGAGCTGGTGGATGTAGACTCCATTTTTTAAGTGTGGAGTTGAGGTTTCCTAAAGGAAAATGATCCCTATTCAAACGTGCCTCAAGACTATATTCCTGAAAAAACTATTTATTAAAGACTGTTTGCTTTGTGCTGGTGTCGATCTGTCCTTGTTTGAATATTCTTCTTACCTGGTAATAGGTAGCTATATGTCAAAGACTCTTAGTTTCTGCTTGTGGGAGAACCAAATGCCTTTGCTCCACTTCTTACACTCTCATTCCTCTGTAGTTTCAGCTGGTCTCTTTGGCCTTTTTTTTGTTTTTTTTTTTAAATCTTGTGGGATGATAAGAAAACTAGGCAACCAGCCAGTGACTGTTGGGCTATAATAGAGCCAGTGGTATGTACAAAATTTGATTACTGTTGTCAACACCCGAATGAATAAAAGAGACTGCATACCCTAGACAGATAGCTGTTAAATAAATGGTCTATTGAATTCTGTAGTAGTAGGAATGAGACCATCTTATTAGAATGAATGAAGTAGTTTGTAGCTAGAATGCATGTGTTGAACACTTAGGATTTTGTTTTTAAACAATCCCCTAGCTCTAGTATTAAGGCTACTTCCTAAAACTCAGCATGTTCCTGTCTTGGTTACCAGCTCTTGCAGTTGATATGTGTTTCGCATCCAGTGTGATGTTTTGGCAGAGGCCCTAGTTTCATTTTGACTTTAGATTATTTTAATGTCTTCTTGTTCCTGCAACCTGCTAATTCTATAAGTGACTCCTTTGCAAATCACATCTAACACAATTTAGTTTTACATCAGTGAGTGTTGTTACATAGATTCAAATTTAGGGCCTGACTTTGAAAACATTTAACTATGTCAATATCTTGATGAATGGGAGCTGATTGGGCCTACACCTGTGTGTAATCGTTAGCAGTAATGAACCTTGAATTTTAACCAGGGCTGTCAAGTGATTAAAAAAAATTAATTGTGATAAATCACACGATTAATCTTGCTGTTAAACAATAATAGAATACCATTTATTTAAATTTTCAAATATATTTAAATTGTAGCACAGAATACAAAGTGTACAGTGCTCACTTCATATTTATTTTTGATTACAAATATTTGCATTGTAAAAAAACAAGAGAAATAGTATTTTTCAGTTCACCTAATACAAGTACTGTAGTTTAATCTCTTTATCATGAAGTTAAACTTACAATTGTAGCATTATGTACAAAAAATAACTGCGTTGTTCTATTTTTGAATGTAAAACTTTAGCGCCTACCTGGCCATTCAGTCCTACTTCAGCCAATCACTCAAACCAGTTTGGTTACAATTTGCAGGAGACAATGCTGCCCGCTTCTTGTTTACAATGTCACCTGAAAGTGAGAAAAGATGTTTGCACAGCACTGTTGTGGCTGGCATCGCAAGATATTTACGGGCCAGATGCGCTAAAGATCCATATGTCCCTTCAGGCTTCAACCACCATTCCAGAGGACATGCAGCCATGCTGATGACAAGCAGAGTGGACCGTCAACACCTGTTCATTTTCATTATGAGTGAGATGCCACCAGCAGAAGGTTGATTTTTCTTTTTTGGTTGTTTGGGTTTTGTAATTTCTTCATTGGAGTGTTGCTCTTTTAAGATGTCTGAAAGCATGCTCCGCACCTCGTCCCCCTCGGATTTTGGACAACACTTCAGATTCTTAAACCTTGGGTCGAGTGCTGTAGCTATTCTTAAAAATCTCACATTGGTACCATCTTTGCATTTTGTCAAATCTGCAGTGAAAGTGTTCTTAAAATGAACATGTGCTGGGTCATCATCCGACACCGCTATAACATAAAATATATGGCAGAATGCGGGTAAAACAAAGCAGGAGACATACAATTCTACCCCAAGAAGTTCAGTCACAAATTTAATTAACGTGCTTTTTTTTTTTTTTTTTTTAAAACGAGCATCATCAGCATGGAAGCATGTACTCTGGAACGGTGGCTGAAGCATGAAGCTGCATATGAATGTTTAGCATATATGGCACGTGAATACCTTGTAACACCGGCTGTAAAAGTGCCATGCGAATGCCTGTTCTCACTTTCAAGTGATGTAAATAAGAATCAGGCAGCATTATCTCCCATAACTGTAAGCAAACTTGTTTGTCTTAGCAATTGGCTGAACAAGAAGTAGGACTGAGTGGACTTGTAGGCTCTAAGTTTCACATTGTTTTGTTTGAATGAAGGTATGTAACCAAAAAAACCCTACATTTTTAAGTTACACTTTCACAATAAAAAGATTGCACTACAGTACTTATATGAGGTGAACTGAAAAATATTATTTCTTTTATCATTTTTACAGTGCAAATATTTGTAATAAAATAGGGCGAACAGATCACAAGAGTGAAATATCAGGATACATTGGGTGAGCGGGGGGGAAGACAGCCACAGGTGCACAGCCCCGACTGGAGCCATGAGAGGGGGCGCACAACCCTAGGAATCTGCAAGAGGGGTGTATGGCCCCTGCTGCCACGGGGCAAGGACTCATCGTCCCAGCCCCCAGCAGAAACCACGGGGCTCCAGCTCCAGCCCCGGCTGAAGCCGCAGGACAGGGACGCTGGATCCTGGTTGCAAAGTCAGACCCAGTTGCAGGGCAGGGGAGCAAAGGGTCCCAGTTCTAGCCCTGGCTCCGGCAGCAGTCAGAGAGGAGGCCCACAGTCCTGCCTTCAGCCCCAGCTTCAGCCACTGACAGCTGAAGCAAATGAAGTCACAGAGGTCTGGAGTGTCATGGGCCCCCTGACTAAATTATAAACTTGGTTGTAATCCGTATTTAAACATACAGATGTAAAGGGCAGGGTTTTTTATTCAGTCAATAAATCAACTTCACAATCTGCATACCTCTCAGACATGCCAGAAGTCTAGTACTTCTTGGATGACTTTGCCATCGTCATGACTTGCTTCTGGGCAATTACAAAGCTGTAGAGGTCCTTGCAACTCATCTGGAAATTCATTTTGACAAGCGTTTCACTCCGTACCAAGTCTATGCTGCGTCGATTCCGGACATTAGTACGTGCATCTTTCATGATTGAAAATACACGCTCTGCGTATGCATTGCTTACTGGTATACTGAGCATGTATGACACCAGCTTTGTCAGGTTCAGGAATTCAGTGCTACCGTCCTTGTTTCTTAGCACTTGAGACCAGAATTCCCCAGCTGAGTATTTTCCAAGCTCCAACTTGGAGCTGATGTCTTTGATGATACAGTACTCCTCATAGATCTGCTCAAGATCCACTGTTTTCTGGAGATTTACAGCTGTCATGGTCGCAGACAGATCCTTGTATTCGAATGCCCTATTAACTTTGATGTTCAAGCACTGGGTATTGAACAAGTAGCCAGCTGTTGAAAAATCAAACCATTTCTCCAAATATAGGATTGACACATTGTAAAATTTCATGAAGTCTTTCTGGAGACATGCAGCAGTGACAGGCAGCATCTCAGTTAAAGCATTTTCAACTTTGAAGCCAAAGAATTTGTTGTTCTTCCGTTGCTGAAGTTTAATTCTTAGAGTATTCATTAGGGCATACACTTCGCATGCTGTCATACTCTCAAACAGAGCACGGTATCACTGAAGATTTATGGGACATTTTGGAGAAAAAACAGGTGAACCTCAAATTTGCTAGGCCCCTCCCCTGGTTCAGTTTTCCATGTCTGAGAACAGCATCCATCGAGATTATTGGGCACGTCTCACTGCCCATAAGGACTATTTTGTTTCTAACAACCTGCCTCGTATTTACAAGCCTGTTTACACCTGGGAAAAGACTCAACCAGAGTGTCGGAATGTGGCGTAGTAAAGTGGCATACTCCATATCCACAAAATGAAACATATCCTTCAATGCTGCTATTCTCTTAGCAGAACTGCTGAAATGATTGAATGTCTTAATCACCAGAGTCTCAATGTCAACTTGTAGGGTATTGCTAGCATGTTTCACGGCGTTGTGCATAACATGGGCAGGGCAGTTTGCAGGCAAGATATTTTAGTTTGTTTTTTTTAAATTCTGGTACACTGATTGTCGCTTTCCATAATTTATGTTTGCGTTATCAGCACAGTAGGAAGACACTTTGTTTAGGTCTAGTTTGTGTCGCAAGTTTTTCAAGTAATGTGTTGCTTATTGCCTTTGCAGTCTTTGCTTTGCTCATAGAAGTCTAACAGTTTATCTTGGACCCCATGTTCGGGTGTCCAGTATCTCCATGATAAGGGGAAAGTTTACACGTTGCCCTTGCTAGATGCATCTGTGGCAACTGAGAAATAGGGACCATTTGGCTTGCTGAGGTCTCTTAAAAATTCTGTCGAGAGCAGTGACAGCACATTTTTGATCAATGACTCTACTTTAGTCCGGCCACAGCTGACGTGCTTCACAATGGTTGAATCTGGAAACTGGGTAGGCGTCCGTTTAAGTTTACAGTCACTTGAGCGATAGGAGTACTGATGGACTACTGTGTGGTAAACTTGAGTTAGCTCAGCAGCGCTAACCTTGTTGAAGGATTCATTTGACCTGCTGAAAAAATGAGACCCCGAGGTATTGCTCTTGTGAGTCTTGGTGGTTTTGTTCATGATTTTTTGAATCAGCATGATGTTTAACATCAGACTCACTGCCATGGCAAATGCTAAATTTCCTTCCTGCATGCTTTACAAAAAGCTTTCGAATCACACTCGTAGGATTTCTGAATCCAGGAGTAAGTGGTTTCCCATTCTGTCCTGTATCTGCACTGTCTTTTTTTGTTTTTGTTTTGTTTTGTTTTTGGTAGTTGGCTCCTCCCTTGCCGTTGCCATTTCGGGTGGGGATTTTGGCTGAAGACCGTTAGCTAGATAGCTATCCGCTGAAAAAAACCGTGCAGTCTCTGTGCTGCTTACATGTTATTACGTGCCCACTGTAGTCTGTCCTAGGGTATGCACTGTGGTTCAGAACTGTAAACTACATATCCCTACTGTAAACTGCATTACACTTGAAAACCTGAAAAATCAAAATTGCCAGTAGAGAACAGATTACAGTCTGGTTTAATGGGACATTCTCAATAGAGTGATTTTCTATTTCACTAGCAAATGTTAAATTTTACCCGAATATCGGGACAGATGGCGTCCCAATTGTACATCAAGCAGATGTACGCTGCCAGGTGCAATCTCTGCTTGCCAATGTGGGTAAGTGAACTGGGCAGCAACTTAGCAGTGCTCAGCCCCGGCTTGCCTTGGGGGGAATCAGCACGTGCAGAGGCAGGTGCCTCCTTTCCTTGGCTCTGCCATGAGCTAGGTGGACTGGTCTGCACACCCTCTGCTGGGGGAAGGATGCAGCTATTACCTCTGTGGGGCACCTGACCCTACCCCCCATAGAAAAACAGGAGGTGAAAGAAAAGCTTGGAAATGGCAACTCTTAGATTCTAGTAGCCTCCCCCATCGAGCACAGAGCCGCATCTCATTTCAGAGCTGGCAGTTCTAGCCCCCCTGCTGCATCCACGGAGCCGGCTTCAGGGGACTCTCTGCCTGGCTCTGGAAGTCAGGGCTCCCTGCAAGCTGGCCTGCCCAGTCCTCCTTAAGGACACCCCGAGTGCAGAGTGGTTCTGCTCCAGGGCTGTCACTCAGCCCTGGGTGCTGAGAGCCATTGGAACACTTCAGTCCTGTGGGTGGGCCAGAGAGGAGGTCAGCAACCACCCAGGCTCAATTGGTTGGGGTGGGTTTTCCTCTGTTGTTGCAGAGTGAGTTACCCAGATGGCATACCTTTCTGGGGGAGCTGACCTCGCCCCTTAAAATAAATGGGCAACTTCAGTTCACTTTGGATCGGCTGGATCCCACAGCTCGTTCGTCAAGAGCAGGTTTGGATCTGGTGCAGTGCGAAGCCTGGTCATAAACAACTGAACTTAAGTGTGACTTTTTTGTTCCCAGCCTCAAGAAAAGGGCAGTCTTCTCAGTACCGGGTTTACAATGGTGATTCAGTGGCGCCAGGCCTCAGAAGGGGCCCTGGCATAACCCGCTCAGTTTGTGCTGCGCCCCCAGATCCCACCAAGCCCTCTGGCTCCTCTCCGCCCCCTGCTCTGGCTGGACCCCAGTGCAGCTCCAGTTCTGGACAGTCACTCGTGTCTGCCACCTCTTGGGCCCTGCCTGTCTCCGCAGAGCCGAGCCGCCTGGAACCGGTGCAGCAGAGGGGCCAGAGTCAGCCAGTGGGGGCGGGTGAGAGAGTGTGTGTGTGTGTGTGGCGGGGGGGGGGGGGGTTGGCTGGGCCCCTCCAGGCAAGTGGGTCCTGAAGAAACGTGGTGGGGCAGGCCCTGTCCTGGCTGATCACACTGCTCACAAGAGTGATTCCCTGCCCTGGGACTGGCCCGGGCCACACTGCTGGTTCAGCCCAGCTGATGCTTACCTCGGGGACCTGCCAGCCGCTTCCTGGGAGCCGCCCCAGATAAGTAATGCCGGGACCCACCCCATCACTCCCTACCCCACCTTCAGATGAGGAGGTGAGCAGCGGGGAAGGGGTGGGTTGGTCAGGGGCAATGGGGCATGCATGGCATGGCCAGAGGCACACTGGTCCACCTCGCCCTGTGCTACCAGCATGCCCCTTCCTGTTAGGGGTGGGCCCATGCTGCGCCACACAGCTCCCCTGCCCAGCGCCCCCCTGGATCCACTGTGCCCCGCACCCCTTGAATCTACTATGCCCAGAGCCCCTCCAAGCCCTTCCACCACAAATGCACATTGCTGTGCTCACTGCCACCCCTACCCAGCACCCCCGTGCCCACAGCCCCACCACAGCTGCACAGCATCCCACACAGAACCCCCCCACTTGCTAGTTTCCCAATAGACACAGATTTTCCCCTTCCTCTTTCCCTCCCAGTGCCCTTCCCCACAGCCCCACTACAACTGAACGATGCCCCACACAGACCCCTACTGCCCAGTGCCCTGACGCACACAGATTTCCCCCACTGCCCAGCACACCCCAACAGGCCCTCACTGCCTAGCAACACAGAAACCTCCCCCACTGCTCAGTGCCCTCCACACCCTCACAGCCCAGCACCCCCCACAGACCTCCCAGACACTCACTCCATGACACCCTACCCCCTTCCTTGGCCGCACTCACCTGCCCTGCTGGGAGGTCTCTGGCTCCTAGGGTCAGAGTGGCGAGGGGGGACTCCAGATTCTCCATGTGCTGCGCCCGCCACAAGTGCGAGCTCCGTGGCTCCCATTGGCCGGGAAAAGCACCAATAGGAGCTGCTGGAGCCGCAGAGCAGGGCTTTTAGGCAGGAGCAGCCTGCAGAGCCCCCGACCCTAAGAGCCAGAGGGACTTGCTGGGGGTGGGGGGTCCTGGCGGTGCCTACCTGGGATGGCTCCCGGGAAGCATCCGGCAGGTCCCTCTGGCTCCTAGGGTAGGGTCTGGTCAGGGCAGGGGGCTCTCTGCGTGCTGCTGGCGACTGCAAGCCCTGCCCCCGCAGCTTTGATTGGGCAGGACAGAACCAGTGCAGCGTGCAGAGACGGAGACCCTCTCGCTGTCTCTCTGCCTAGCTAAAGGCTGCACCGTGGGCACCTGCCGGTGGCCACTTCCCTGTTTGGAGGCGGGAGCTGCCCCACATAAGTGCCGCCAGCCCGGGACCCCAGGTATGTGTGGTCCCAAACTGCAAACCAAAATATCGGGACAGTCCTGATATTATCCGGTCATCCTAAATAAAAATAATATAAAGTGGTCACTGGTCACTTTGTATTCTGTGTTTGTAATAGAAATCAATATATTCAAAAATGTAGAAAAAATCCAAAGAAATTTATTAAATATTAATTGGTATTCTATGTTTAACGGTGTGATTAATTGCGATTAATTTTTTTGAGTTAATAGCGTGAGTTAACTGCGATTAATTGACAGCCCTAGTTTTAAGTAATTTTTCTTTTATTAAAAATTGACCTGGATGGGATATGTCTTGGTAAAATTTGTTTGGGAGAAGTTCATCAGTCTGATATATTAAAGAAATCCACTACATTGCTGTGTGGGCACTATTCTTAAAATATACTTTAATACAAAAGTACCTAGGGTAAGTTTCATGGCATCCTTTTTTGCACTATTTTATCTTTTCTGTACAGAGCTCTCCCTCTGTCTGTAATATATTCTTCATCATACATCACTTACCTGTTGTTACCTTCCCTGTGAATACATAAACACAGATTAAGATCCTAAAATATGTAGCCTTGAATTACAAATATATTTTATAATTAAACTGAAAGACATTTAACTAGCTAATTCCAGAGTTTAGAGCTCTCGTGCTTGTTGATTTCAGAACACCAAAGGGAGAACAGGGAGTTGTGTGTCCTGTGCTTCTTGAAGGGACACCCTGGGGTATTTGTGTATACAAATATGATTTTTAACTTCTTATTAACTGTGGTGCTAATATTACTTCATATTATTAAAACTGAACATTACTATTCTTGCCTCCGTCTTACTTGACATTTCTACACATTGAGGATTTCAACCTTTGTTTATGCCTACATTACAGAGCTTATTTTCAGATCAGTTCAGCTGTACGTCTTCTATTTATTTTAATGGAAGATTTATGCCTAAATCTCCTGCACTGCTTTGAAATACTTGATGAAAGTACTTTCTGGTAGTTGCCTTACAGGAGTGTTGCTATAATGAATTAAGAAGAAAAGTGCTATATCCGTGATAAATATTATTTTATTATCATTACAGCATTTTGTAAATTAAATGCTAAAAAGTATTTTCATAGCCTTTAAAGGATGTTCCATGTCATTTCAATAGTCTAGAACAGCCACAGATTCTTTTCTACTTTCGGTATGTAGAACTACTGCTTTGGAAGCAGAAAGACAAAGTTTATTTTTGTCAAGAACACAAACACTGTATTGGTAAATTGTTACGTGGGGGCACCTTTAATTAGTTCAAGTCTGTTATATGCATACATTCTTCAACTGTAAAAGGTTTACGTGTTTCCTGAGTCGGCTCACATTGTGGTTAAGTCCAGTTCTTTCATAGAAAAACCAATTCTCTCCTCTACTCCCCCTCCAAAAATCCCAGCATGCAGTTCTCATGCTGTTATTGGTGTGCACTTCCTCTGCATCTTCACTTTTCCTGTTTTTAAACATTAAGCTTGATCATGAGCATTCAGACAATCAAAAAAGTTCAGTGGAAAAAGTATATGTTTGCTTTTCTTGGGCATACAGCTATCCAGGCTTCTTCTCGTCCCCCAGGTAAGTGCATATTTAAGTCTCATATATATTTCCAAGAGTGGAGATACAGGGAAGTAAATTTTACCTTTTGCTAGCCATTTTTTTGTTAATACAGTTTGTTTGTTTAGTCTAATAGCGCTGTGACATTAAAGGCGTGGCAGGAAACAGTCCATGGGAAGGATAGTTTACAGTGTGCTGTTTGGGGCACAACTCTGCTGCAAGCACTATGTGAATTGTGGCTGGTTAGCATTTGCTGCTAGACAATTGTCACATAACACCTTTTGGAATTGATATATATTTTAAAATCTGAAGTGTTAACTTGGTGAAGTTAGTTATTAAAATTATGTCTACTCTGTCACTGACTGGCTTACTTGAGAATGCACTTTGGAGTATGAAAAGTGAGTATAGACAAGATCGGAAAGTCTTGCTGACATTTCCTGTTAGCTGAGAGAAACACTGGATCTTTTGGATTTAATTGTCCAATTAAGCATATATAATAAAGTTCTGCTTATTGTGATTTGAGTATATTGGATTGTACATACTTCCTTTTAACAACTTTATCTCCCTTCACATTTCAGCACAGTTGCTGAAATGATTTTTTTTTTAATCCAAGTTTGAAAAAAGGCATCTTTAATGTTTTTTGTGACAGATGAATGAGATTTGCTGCAACTGAAAATAACCCAGATGGGGTTTGTGGGGAGACAAACCTGGATGCATGTTCTTTTCCTGTTTGAAACTTCTTTAGGAATTGAAAATTGTAGTGCTCTGAAGTATGGAACCAGGACTAAAAAAAAACTAGACCAGGAGAGCAGGAACAGATTCAAGATTCCAATATCTCTGAATTCCATTTTTTTGGATGGTACTCTAGCTATGGCAAGGCGTCAGATCTGAGATAATAATTGCCTCATGCTGACTGCTGATGTAAATTGGCACAGGTCCATCAGCTGGTTTTGCTGGTTTAAAGTCAAACAGCAGAGAGTTTGACCCATTGCTTTTATTTAATTTCAGTTTTGACCCAATTTTTTGCTGCGGGACTGTGAACTGCTAAAGCAAGAAACCTATGCTGTTTTAGAAGAGGAATTCCCCATTTCCAGTAGAATAAAGTTGTGGGATCAGATTCTTGATTTTGCTTGCTTCTGCATAAATTTGGAGCAGTGGAGTTGGTCTGCATTTATACTAGTTAAATAAGGTCTGCACCTGGTCCTTAAGCTTTAAAGGCCCAATTCACTCCCATTTAAGTCAATAGAAATTTCTGGGCATACTCGTTGATTTCAGTAGGAGTTGGATCCAAGGGTTTGGCTAACAATGCTCCACAGACTTTGGAGAGCTGGGATGCTCTTGAATCCTACTAAAGCTGAAGTGAAATAAAAACAAAATGTTAATCAGAAGCAGGTCATTTCTAAGGTCAGATCTCTTGATCTGCCAGGGCTAGAAAAAAGTTGGGAGGCTTGTCTTGAGCCTGAACTGTTGATCAGAAGGAACATTTTGAGCTTCGCCTTTCTCCATCTTGAATGAAAAGCTGTTTTGGAGGACTCTTTTGTATCTTTTGTACCTGTTTTTCCTAGAGTACAGGCTTGGGGGAAGAAGACAGTATTGTAAGTAGTGTGTTTTGTTAACTGATGAACGCTGCTTTTGTGAAAGCTCTCAAGAGTTTAGTTCATCCACAGATTAGCTGTGAGTTGCATTCCTTTGGATCTTCTCCAGGGAAACACTGAAGATCGAGAAAAGAAGCTAAATTGAAAAAGGAAACATTTCTTTAAACAAAGAATGAGGGAGTTTTAGAGAAACAGTAAACGGAAACATTGAAAGGGTGAAAAAGAGAGAGAGAGGTTAGAGTGGAAAAGACCTTTCAGGATATAGATGGATAATCAAAGGACCATAAGTGAAACAGGAAAGTAGATGGTGAAAAACGAAGGAGAGAGCTTTTTAGCAGAAATTCATAGATTCCAAGGCCAGTAAGGACCATTGTGATCAACTAGTCTGACTTCCTGTATTACACAGGCCAAAGAACTCTCCCCGCCGCCCTCCCCCACATGCTAGACTATATCTTTTAGAAAAATATCCAATCTTCATTTTAATCATTCTTGTGGCTCTCCTCTGAGCCATTCCCAATTTCTCAACATCCTTGTTGAATTGTGGGCACCAGAGCTGGACACATTATTCCAGCAGCAGTGCCAAATACAGAGGTAAAATAACCTCTCTACCCCTGTTCATGATTCTTCTGTTTATACATTCAAGGATTGCATTAGTCCTTTTGGTCACAGTGTTGCATTGGAAGTTCATGTTCAGATTATCCACCACAACCCCCAAATCTTTTTCAGTCATGTATAAAAAGCTGCAGTTTGCAGTGCTTTGACTATGTGGTTTAATGGTGGTTTGACTGTTTGTAGCAAATGTACAGGTCTGTAAATTTTCCAGGCTTTGACCCCTTTTGGGTGCTATAGATCAGTGTCACTCAACCCCTCCCAACTACTACACTCATTTCAGGAGTCTGATTTGTCTTGCATACCCCAGATTACACCTCATTTAGGAACTACTTGTTTACAAAATCAGACATAAAAATACAAAAGTGTCACAGCACACTGTTACTAAAAAATTGCTACTTTCTCATTTTTACCATACAATTATAAAATCAATTTGAATATAAATATTGTACGTACATTTCAGTGTATAGAGTAAGGGTTCTGAAACTTCATTGCACCATGACCCACTTCTGACAACAAAAATTACTGCATGACCCCGGGAGGGGGACCTGAAGCCTGAGCTTCGGAGTCAGGATTTCCGTGATCCCCACTGCCCCGGTTGAGGGCCTGTAACCTGATCCCCAGTGCTGAATCCCTCAGGCTTTGGCCCCAGGCAGTGGGGCTTGGGCTTCAACCCTGAGCCCCAGCAAGTTTAAAATGGGGTCATGACCCACTTTGGGGTCCTGACTCAGTTTGAGAACCACTGCTATAGAGCAATATAAACAAGTCCATTGTCTGTATTAAATTTTAGTTTGTATTGCGTTTGCTAGTGCTTTTTATGTAGCCTGTTGTAAAAGTAGGCAAATATCTAGATGAGTTGATGTACACCCTGGAAGACCTTGATGTACCCCCCCCCCCAGGGGTATGTGTGCCCCTGATTGAGAACCACTGCTAGAAATCACCATAATTTTTTTCTGAAAAAATCTGATATTTGACCGTATGAGCTAGGGCTGGATTAAACTGTTTTAGGACAAAAAAAGAACTAGACTAAACCCTTTGCCAATTCCTTGTGTTAAACCCAAATATTAAAAAAAACCCAAACTATTAGGAAGACTCTTCTTTCTCTAAGGACATGTCTACAACTGCACCTGGGAGTGTGCTTCTCAGTGTGGCTACACAGACACGTGCTACTTGTGCTCAAGCTAGCATGCTAAAAATAGCAATGTGGTCACAGTGAAATGGGTGGCTGCTTGGGTTGGCCTGAAAGTGTATTTGTGCATTTGTTGCAAGGCCCAGCTGAATCTGATCTATGCCCTAGGGTGCTGATGTTGCATATTTTTGTGATCTGCTACATACAACAGTCTGTAAAAATTCAAACCAGACGCGTGGCTAGTCCAGTGCCCCATGTCTGACAAGAGCCAGTACTAGATGTTTCAAAAAAGCATAAGAAACCCTGTAGTGGGCAATTATGGACTAACTTCTCTATAGTGGATGTTTCTAATTAGAGGCTGTTTTACACCCTGAAACCTGGGGGGTTTATTACCATACTAATTTTTTTCTCTGATTGAATGGGATAGTCTCATTACATTTATGAAGATTGAATCTTCTTTTGAATTCTTCTAAGCTCTTGGATTCTGTGATACCTACTGGTATGGTGGTACACGGCTAAGTTGGGTTGTGTAAAATATTTCATTTTTATGTAGTTCCTTTTGCATTCTACTCATCCCAAACCTTTTTAGGAGTGATGAGTTATGTACTGGCTGTTCAGGCAAATGCACAAATTGTTCCTCTGCGTAAGGAGTTTTCAGTTGAGTGCATAAATAGAATCTATTGGGTATGAGATGATCTTGCATCAGGGAAGTCTGAAATAAACATTCTTCCCTGAGTGGGTTTAATCTTGCAGTGCCTTTCTCTTGTCTTTTTCTTAGTCTTGATGCTAAAGGGATCATGGAGTACAAGCTCGATATAGTTAGGAATAGGTTTGTTGCCTCATTCAAAGCTCTGGATGTGGTGCTCAATGATACAATCTGACGACCTTCAGTTCAGCTGGTTTGATTCCAGTGACTTGGTCCAGCTAGAGAGGCCTTGGATTTTCTAAGTTTGGACCTTAACTGGGAGAAAGAATGAGGGTCCTGCCTCCTTCAGCTGTTCAAACACAGTTTCCTGCTCTGTGCCATCCCATACGCTGGTAGCCTTTTGTAAGTGTGTGACGTTATTGTTTCAATCATTTTAATTTTTTGCGTTTTGCTTTTTAGAAACATTTAAAAATTGTATACATGCAGTTATTTCCTTTTGGCAACACTCTGCTGTTTAACTTTTTTATCTTGAAATATATTAAAGGGATACAGTCAACTTGATATCTAATCGATTTGTAAGGATAAGTTGTAAGTAGTTTCAGGTTGAATACCTCCCCTTGAGCCATTCTGTCAATTTTCATGGCTTTTCAAGGAATTTTTTCTAACCCTTTTCTCTCTACCATTGCTGTGTAAAGGGACCCACATGAGCAACATGGGAAACTGACTAATAATGATGGCAACTATTGATGCTGACTATCCCTTAAGTGTTATTAAACTCAGAGTAAACAACTGAAAAATAGAGAGATATTTTTCTCTATACTCAGAGTAATTTTTGTAACCATGAGAGGTAAAAAGATAAACAGTTTCCCTCTTTCTCTCCCCCCAAAACCCAACCCTCTGCAAAAAAAATAAAGAACAATCCTTGTGTACTTGCAGCATTGTGGGAAACAGGGATCCTCCCTAGACTGACCATGAATTTGATGTTGTCACTTTCATGAATTTCCACTGAAATGCTCTGACCCTTAATTGAACGGCACCATATGCTTCCTGTTCTAGTCAGCTATGAGTACAAGAATGGCTGAAATACAGTCTGTTATGTGACCTGGTTTGTGAATTTTATTTCTGGATGGAGTGTATTGTAAATCTTACTAAGCAAGTAATTCAAAAAATGAGTTGGTCTGACTCCTGGACTATCCTTTCATTGAATTAAATGTGTAATTGTTTTGGAGGGGAAGTAAGATGAGTCATGGTGAAATGGATTTCTGTAATAAATTTTTATATATTAATCTTAAAGGAGCGATGGAGAAAGTGATTGATTGAAGTTTCTGCTTAAAAAAGTAGGTTGTAACAGATGAGTTGGTTTGATGTCCAGATGGATTAGATTATGGAAACACCTCCACAAAATTAAATAGTGTATAACAAAATGTTAGGTATAAATCTCTGTATAGTTTTGGAAACTTTGAATTTTCTTGGAAGTTTATTCAAATGTTAGAATTTAAAAAATATTTTTGTCAAAGATGAGATTTAACTAAGTGTGGGGGGGAATACCTTTTTAGTAAAGTAACTTTCATATGATAACACATAAATGCAGTGAGGATGTGTACGTGTGTGTGTGTGTGTTTGAATGCTGAGAGGAAGGGAGATAGTTTCTCAAGCTGGTTCCTTTACAGAATGGATTCTGTGGGGTGGTGGTGGTGTTCAAGTAGACATCTATCCACTCTTCTGTCCTGTTTGCACTAGTAAAAGCTATGATGTAAGGCAAGACCAGTGATAACTTGGTAATGCTCGAGAGTTAAAACATTGTGTAGGATTGCCTGTGCAGATCGGACCAGATTATGTTTTAACCATCTTACTGAACCACACAAGTGTTGGAGTGCAAGGCTGTAGAATCCTTGAGTAAGATGCAGTTCAGTTACTCTAGACAAGTGAGAGTAAACTGCTTTTTAACCATTTTGAGCACTACCAGTTTGTAATCCGGTACTGGAACACGCTAGGTTTTAATAGTGTAGATAGAATGTTAGGCTGTGTTCTGTGTACAAAATGGCATAGGTTAGAGCAGACGTGCAAACTGAACATACTGCTAAAGACGGCTTCAAATAACTGCAATTTCTAGAGTAGATTTCAAGCATTTATACATGCCCTAGTAAACTCTGTGAAAGAGAGTTCATCAGTCCTCAACCATGACACTACTTCTTTGAGAAGAAATAGTTAATGTGACTTAACTGCATGCATCGTATATAATGGGATAGTTAACTAATATGGCTTCATCATCCTTGCTTGATTTGTAGATCAGTGCATTTCACACAAGAGAATCAGTCTGGATTTACGCTTGGGATTAAAAAATGAGTTATTAACCTCTCAGCCAGTGACTGGTGGCATGCACAACACTGCTGTGAGAGAGCTTGCAGCTGAGGGTAACTGTGGGAAGATACTGAAAACTAGCCAGTGTGTAAAGTTCATTTTCAGCATGTGTGGGGAGACCGATAGTAATCAGGTAAAACAAGCAAAAGTAAATTACATTTGCCCCCCAAAAAAGGGTAGATTTTCTTTTCTTCTCCAGGAAAAATGTCATATTATACCTTGTATTTCCTTATGTGATGTGATGCTTCTTAAAAATGTCACACAGAAATATTTGGATTCTGCAGAAAATGCATGTGCGTGAGAAAGAATGGTAGATTCCAAACAGAAAGTGGCTGGCAACCTGTCTCACAGACCAGACTTCAGAAATGCTCCTGAGGGTCTGTCCTACAGGAGTAACGGAAGATATCTAGAGATATCTAGAGAAAAGGATAGAGAACTGTAGCATCCTGATCTAATCCTGGAATGTGATTCCAATGCATCCGATGAAGTGAGCTGTAGCTCACGAAAGCTTATGCTCAAATAAATTGGTTAGTCTCTAAGGTGCCACTAGTACTCCTTTCCTTTTTGTGAATACAGACTAACACGGCTGCTACTCTGAATATTCTTACACCTAAGTGAATAAAAACAAAGGTCCTTTTCCTATTCTAGGTTTGTGCTTGAGCCTAAATTCTAAATAGAAATAAATCTGTGTTGCTGGTGTTGCAGACTTCTAGTGGTGTGATTGTTTTTTGTTTTACTTTTTGGTGACTTTTGATATGTAAAAGAAGCTAATCCTAAGTAGCAATGTGAGCTTCTAAGTGGGCTTTGCTAATTTGGTTTATTCTGCCACAGAAATAATTTGAGAGAAGAAGAATATGTGTTACAAGGTCTTCTTATAATCTGCTTTGGAATGTTTTAAATCAGCTGGAGGGAAAAGATTCTGATAATTTGAATTCTTCTTTAAAAAGATCCTTCTTATTATTTAGACATTTAAAAAGTGATTTTTAATTGTTATGGTAATTCCTTTAAGAAAATCAACAAAAAGGCTTTGGTTGATTCTTGAAGTTTTGCATTGTTGCCTTGTACATTTAGAAAAAGCACCAGCTAGCTAACAAACCTCAATCCCAGAAACTGCCAGATGCAATTATACTGATACATGGATCATTCCTTTACTGCGAACATAAACAATAGAGTCAAAAATAATGCAGATAAAATCCAGGGTTGCTAAATAATATAGGACAAAACTAGTAGGGAAAATGTTTTGTAGCTTCTCAGAGGATATAAGCAAAAAGTGTTTTAAAAAAAAAAAAAAAAAGTATACAAAAGTTGAATATATTTTGTTCTGGGACATAATTTTTAAATGCATGTAGTGGGTTTTTTAAAAATTAAAACAGCAGCTACTGATATAAAAATTTCCACATCTTTCTGTTTATTTTATCCACAAGAATGGAACCAAACGAGTTCTTTGAGAAGTCAATTAGATTATATATAATTTGCATCTTATGAGATATCACAAATGGAAGGGGGGAAAATTTAAATGCAGTTTGTAAAAGTAGGTTGTCATGAGACTGTTAATCATATGAGATAAGATTCTAGAATCCATGACTATACTAATTGGTGGACTGAGTCCTTAAAGGTATTCATGTGGGCGAATCCTAACACCCACATGCGGTTGCATAAAGTTGAACGGGGCTCTGTTGCAGGATTGGGGTGCAAAATACTAAAAGAAAATCATGGAATCCATAATGATAAAGGATCTTCTCTGCAATTCATAAGATGAGGATTTTCAGCCTAGTGCTGAGAAAAATCTTTAAAAAGTAAAATCCACCTTACAAAATCAATGTTCTGAAGGAATCCATAGAGTTGCTTATGTATTGAAGACTTGGGCCCTGACCTTGTAATCTGTTCAGTGTGGGGAGACTCTGCTCAGTGGAGCCTTGCTGAAATTGCCAAGAACACTCTACTCTGAGTAAAATTCAGCAAGTTTGACTTTGCAGAATTGGGGCCTATCCTACTAAATGACGGTGAAATTTCGGACAACTTTTTTCAGATCTTGACTTGCAAGGAAATCTGTACAAAACTTCTGTGCTCTAGCTAAGACAAGGAATGTCATTAAGAATTGCAGAGCTCTTCTACTATTGATATTACAGAAATGCTATTATGAATTATTAGTTCATTTCTGCTAGTGACCACAATGCACTAGGAACTGCACAAACACAAAAGAGGGCTATGTCCCAGCCCCTAAAGTGCTTACTGATAAGAGTGGTAAGCTTAATCTTAAAAACTGGTATTTGTGTTTGAACAATTATAAGAATGTTCTAAATTGAGCTGATTAAGTTTCATTCATTGAATTGTATGCTTACCTTAAGGAACTGTACTGCCATTCCCATCCCCCTGAATGAGGGTCTCCTATCCAGGTGAAGGTAGGGCCTTGAAAGGGAGGTTCTGTTCTTGACTCTGGGATTCAGGGGCTGGTTAGGTCTCTGGGAGTCCCCCGGGATGATTAGAAGATGTAATTCTTCATATAGATTCTGTGTCACGTTTGCTGGACATAAGTGGAGAGAGAGTGAGAAGAAAGGGTGAGGGAACAGCTGACTGAGACTGTGATGCAAGAGTTTTGAGGGGATCGACAAAATTACCTGAAATGAGGAGGAAAATGAGGGCCCTGGTTGAACTGTCTCATAGACTTTAAGAGCAAAAGGGACCTTCATGATCATCTAGTCTGACCTTCTGCACATTACAGTTCACAGAACCTCACCCACTCACTCCTGTAGTAGTCCCACGTTCTCTGGCTGAAGTCCTCAAATCTTGAGTTAAAGACTTAAAGTTACAGAGAATCCACCATTTACACTAGTTCAAACCTGATCAGTTCCCCACGCTGCAGAGGAAGATGACCCCTGCCCTCCCCAGGGTCTCTGTCAATCTGACCTGTGGGAAAATTCCTTCTCAGCCCCAAATATGGCGATCAGTTAGACCCTGAGCATGTGGGCATGACCCACCAGCCAGATACCTGAGAGAGAAGTCTCAGTTACTCAGAGCTCTCCCCATCTAGAGTCCAATCTCTGGCTGTTGGAGATATTTGCTAATAGCAGTTGCAGATGGGCCACATACTTTTGTAGGCAATATCATAGTATCCCTTTCCTAAACATATCAAGGTCATTCTTGAAACAAGTTACTTTTTTGCCCCCTCTACTCTCCGTGGAAGGTTGTTCCAGAACTTCACTCCTCTGATGGCTAGAAACCTTCATCTAATTTCAAACCTAAACTTATGGATGATGAGTTTATATCCATTTTTTTTCTTGTGCCCACATTGGCCCTTAACTTAAATAACTCGTCTCCTTGCCTAGCATTCATCCCTCTAGATTATTTAGAGCGACAATCAGCTCTCCCCTCCTCCTTTGTTTTGTTAGGCTAAACAAGCCAAACTCCTTAAATCTCCTCTCATAAGACAGATTCTTCTGATCATCCTAGTAGCCTTTCTCTACACCTGTCCCACTTTTTTTTTTTAAACATGGGAGATCAGCACTGCATGTATTATTCCAGATGAGGTCTTGCCAGTGCCTAATCCAATGGTAATCATGCTTGCCTATTGGCACTATCCCATTGCCATTGAGGACTGTGTGGAGTTGGGTGCCTATGGAGATGCTGAAGGAGCCGTAAGGGATAGTCCTGGACCAAGAAGGTTTAAAGCTGGTTGCTTCTAGGTGACCAGTCTAGTGCAGGATAATTGACTCCTTGCTAGCCCTATTGGTTCAGACAGTAGTCTAGGAGATAAAAAATATGGAATTTCCTGATTTTGCTGGGTAACATAACTAGGAATTTACATTACTATGCAAATTTAGGTGAGAGTTTATTAGGAATTAACTTAAGTCTCACATTTAAAATGGTAATATTTGGCTCTGAATCTTGAAGAACCACACTCATGAAAGCTCAGGATCTTTTTGAAGCAGTTTAGAACAGACTGCATTTTGAAGGTACCTAGTATCAGGGTTCCACTGAAGTCAATGAAGAATTAACCTTGTGGAGATGTATTAATATTCTAAAGCCATTAGCCCTGTGAATGCTGGGGAGCCCTTAAATTTTGTGAGCTTTAGCAAGGGTTGTGTTTACCAGCTTTTAAGGATATTTGAATCTGGATCTTAAATGGGAGTGTGTGAACAAGACTTCAGTGTATTTGCCTGCTTGCTACAGCCTTTTGATATTGGCCAGCAGGCAAATGCAGCCCTGTCTGACAGTTCGGTGTCTTATTATTTACTCTGTATAAGCCTGTAAGAGCATATCTTGTGCTGATCACTGGAGCGTTCTGCATGGTGCGCATGTGATGTAAGAATGCAAGTTAGCAACAAAAAACAAAACAACCTCCCCTTTCACTTATGCACAGATTAAGAATAGTAATAATCTGATATTGTAAAATATGTGCATACTTTAACCCATTGCTTTGATTTTGGCGTATGAAGGGTTATCCTCACGAAATGTCAGTGGAAATCCTGCTTTCAGGGCAGCCTACAAAAAGTGAGAAATGTAACAGTGAGCCTTTTAATTGTTTTGGAAGGAACAATTAAATACCTGAACTTAATAATGCGACTGGAAGTGGGAGTACTGGGGTATGGGGATAGTTGATTATCAAGTGCATTAGAAACAAAGGAAAAGTTTATCAGGTGTTGAAAACATTATCTTAGCATCTAATTCTTAGCCTTTGATTGATAATTGTTTCTATTCTGGACTTTAGTGAAAGTTGTGTGAGCTTCCTGGAACAAAGAGTAACTGTTGCCTCTTTGTGTATTTTAGGCTGTACAGAATGGCCAGGTCTCATGTAGCCTCATGTGACATTTTATGGCAAATATTTGCTAATATGCAACTTATTTGCAAATGACCACAAACCTCAGGTTAAGTTCTGTATGTCCTGCCTCAAGGAGTGGCAGGGGTAAGAAATGGAGCAGCACAAAACTTGGTAGCTGGGACAAGTTAGTGTGTGCTCAAGGGTGTTTTGGGAAGTCGGAGGCAGCTGTTGGGGGTGGGGAGAAGCAAGAACAGCTGTCTTTGTGGGGCTGTCTGAGTGAAAAGTGGGGGGTGAGGGAGCTGGAGGGAGTGGCTGAGGGAAGCTGGGTTTGGGATGTCCAGAAAGGAGGATGGTTGGGAGGAGATGTGGGGCTGGAGGATAGGTAGATTTGGGGGGAAGGGGTGTCCAGGAGGCATAGCTGAATAACCTGGAGAAGAAAAGTATAGCTGGGTTTGTGGGGGAATTTGTGGAAGCTGGGACCTGACTGGATGCTCTAACTGGTAGCTGAGGGGGAGATGGGATGATACTTGGCTCTCCTCACTTTCAGTCCCTGCTCTTGTGACTGCTGCCTGTTTGTTCCTCCTGGCAGGTCCTTTCCTGCAGGGATCTAGCAGTGGGGAGCAATGAGATAGAGGCCATATGGCTGCTTAGGAGGCACCACAGAGGCCTCTGGCTCTTTTTTTTTTCTTTTCTCCACAGCACTGCCCAATGTAGCTATACAGATAAAACATTTCAGTCCAGACCACGCCTGGGGCGTAGGTTTGTTTAAACCACTACTGCCTATGCCAATGGGAGGCATTCGGCTGTCGGTGTAGGTAATTCACCTCCCCGAGAGGTGATAGCTAGGTTGACAAAAGAAGTCCTCTGTCGATTTACTACAGTCTACACGGGGGGATGGAGAGGGGTGGATAGGTTGGGATAACTCTGGGCTTGGCTACACTTAAATTTTATAGCACTCTAACTTGCTGGCTCAGGGGTGTGAAAAATCACCCCCCTGAGCGCAGCAAGTCAGAGTGCTTTAAAGCATGAGTGTAAACAGGCTCCGAGCTCGAGCACTGAGAGCCGTGCTTCCAGCGCTGGGAGCTAATCCCCTTATGGAGGTGGATTACCAGGAGCGCTGGGACAGCTCTCTCCCAGTGCTCATGGGCGACCACACTCGCACTTCAAAGCACTGCCATGGGAGCACTCCAGCAACAGCGCTTTGAAGTTTCCAGTGTAGCGCTGCCCTCTCTCTCTCAGGGGCATGGATTTCTCACACCCTGAGACACGTAGCTATGCTGATGTAAGTTGCCAGTGTAGACCAGCCCCGGGCTTTGATTTGTGTTCAGTATTTGAATTTCCATTACTGAAGTTGGCAGAGTTTCTTAGATTGTCTGAAGGATCTTGAAAACGCCTACCACACAGCTGTTTTCTCTGCTAAATGTAGAGAGTATTCCAATGGCGGAGTCCTTCTGTTAAATTGGGAGGGGGGGAGTGTGTGTGTGTGTGTGTGTGTATTTTACTGGCTCACACCAAGGTAACATAGGAGAAATAACATTGATTTAACCATATGTTATAGTCACTTGGTATATGATTACTCAGAGAAAGGAGTCAGACATTTTCCAAGTGTTTTGTTGAAGTCTAATGACTTGGCTTCTCTTTCTCGTCTTACCTCTTCAGACCATCACATCACACACAAACCCACGTACACATGACCAACTGCATTCTAATATGATAGGAAGCAAGTCAAGGCAAGTTTACCAGAGCTGCTTGTTCCAAATGATAACACTGTCCTATTAAGTATCCTCAAGCATTTTACAGAGCAGAGGCATGCACCAGTAAATAATCAGCTACTACTTGAGGGTCTCCATCTGTGAAATAAGGAAACAGTGAGCTAGTGTGGTGATTGATTATTTAAGGAGCCATTTAAATTGTTTGTTTTTTATGAATAAAAACATTAGTGTTTAAAGGCTTTTGATTAATACTTCTGTTATTTCTGCTGATGTCTTCATCATTTGAGAAGTTCTGTTTACACAAAACCCCTTCAACCAATCACTGATCCTATATCAGATACTCCTACTGTAGCATTAAATTAGTAATTCTTGGCAGTATGTTATTTTCCATACTGAAATCCATTAGAGCGTGGCAGAGATAACACTGACAATAAACTGTCTGCAAGATTACCTGCAGCATTTGGGAAGCACTGGACTTCCAATAGAAACTATTTGACAGCCATGTGTTCCTCCTGAGCAATGGTTCCTAATCTTTCTTGTGAGGGAAGTGGGCAAGGGGGAACAGCTATATCACCAGGCTGACATCTGCTCTATTATTATTACTGGTGGTAATAACCATAATATGTACCATTGTGCTTTGCCTTCTGTTCATTTAAGTGTACTGGCAATAGACTTCGGGGTGCAGATAGTTACTTAGTCCGATTTCCTCTATTAAAATGAACAGTAGATAGTGCAGCACAGAAGTTCAGAATTTTATTAGAGACGGGTCTCCTGAATCTGAGGCCTTGTCTAAACTGCTACTTTACAGTGCTGAAACTTGCAGCGCTCGGGGTGTGTGAAAAAATACCCTCCTGAGTGTTGCAAGTTTCAGCACTGCAAAGTTTCAGCAATCCCAGCACTGGGAGCTACTCCCCTTGTGGAGGTGGTTTTCTTCGTGGTCTTTGTTTTTGTTTTTTATAGTGCTGGGAGAGCTCTCTCCCAGTGCTGGTGCCACGACTATGCCTTAACGTTACTAGTGAAGACATACCCTTAGTCATGCAAGGCCATTTTCTGTGTTTAGGAGGCATTATTTCAGATCTTTGTCATCTTTCTTTGTATTCTCATTTAAGACCTTATCCTGCAAATGGATCTCCAAGCATGGACTCTTACTTCTGTAAACAATCCCAATCCCAAACAGTACAGAAAAATTTGGGATGTAATGTTCTGAAATAGGTGAACGAAGTTCTTACCTGGTTTCAGTGACATTGAAAAACAAGAAGCGGCTAGGCTGAGTGTTTGTTTTATTATCTTCTTTCTCAAGTATCACTTTGTTTATCTTTAGGTTAGTAGAGACTACTCCCTGTGGTTAGCCTTTTCTTCTAATTACATGGAGCCACCCTTCCCAAGTCCTTTGATTTCTTATTTGAATTTCTGCTGTCCCCCTGTAGACTTTTAATACCCTTTTACAGGTAGTTTCTCAGGGCTGGCCTTAGGGTTGCCAACCCTCCAGGATTGTCCTGGAGTCTTCAGGCATTGGAGTGATCTTTATATAAAGATGTTCATATGATGAAATCTCCAGGAATATGTCCAACCAAAATTGGCAACCTTAGCTGGCCTATGGTGAAAAATTAGGGCTACTCAGTTACATTACTAGGGGGTGTGAAAAATCCACGCCACTGAGCAGTGTAGTTAAGCTGACATAATACGAGGGTGACCAGATGACAAGAACAAAATATCAGGAGACCTGGCAGGGCAGCCGCAGGCCAGGGCCAGGTCTAGGTTTTTTGCCGCCCCACGCAAAAAAAAAAAAAAAAAAAAAAAGCCAGAGTGCGGCCGAAGCAAAATATCGGGACAAATGGTGTCCCAACCATACATCAGTCGGGATGCGGGACAAACAACTAAATATCGGGACAGTCCTGATTTTATTGAGACATCTGGTCACCCTACCTAATACCCTGGTGTAAACAGCAATAGGTTGACAGAAGAAGTCTTCCCTCAACCTAACTATCACCTCTTGGGGAAGTGGCTTAACTATAGCAATGGGAGAACCCCTCCCAACTGTAGCTGTAGTGAATGTTTAAATTGAAGAGCTACAGTGAAAGTTGTGTGTTAAGTGTAGACATAGCTTTGGTTTGTGTGGGTTTTCTCCTTTTTGTCCCTAAATAGTCTTCCTCAAAACTTATATAACTTCCACAAACTTATAATGCAGGATTCTAAATTGATTTAACAAAACCTGACTACTTTTCCTTGCTACCAGGCTTATTCAATGGGCAAAACCCATTGAATTTAATTGAAAATGTATATCGCTCATTGACCTAAGTACTTTGTTGCTGTTTTCCTTAAGATTTTCCCCTTAAGATGTTTCTTTCCTTTTTGTGACTTGTTTGTTAACACAAGTGTGAAGCAAATCATTATAGGATGAGGGGGTGAATATGTATAGGAAGGTGTTTAAGGGCCCGGATAGACACTAATCCCAACAATTTTCATCTCTGATGAAATTTTTGTTTCAGTACTGTCAGACGTCTAAGTTCATATTAACTATAGAAGAGAATTTTTTAAAGGAAGTGTAGACCATGGGCCAGATCCCTAACCCCACTTCACTTTACAGTTAACTTGAGTTTGGGCACCTGGGTTAGCTTACTGGGTGTGAGCATTCCTCAGCAAAGCCCTGCCTGTTTTACTGTGTCCTCACTGTTTCTGCATTTACCCATGTGTGTCTAGGGGTGTATCCTATGGTTCTTTGTGCTGAGATGTTGTAGGTATCTTTTCCAGTCAGTTGTGTCAACCGTGAGAGAACTAGTCTGTCCTTTGGGGCAATTGTGGGAAGAGTATTTGAGAACTATCCGCTCTTGAGTGATTTATTTATTTTTTTTGCTTGTGTTCTCACTGCAAAGTGAGCAATTTCCAAACTGAGTTAAAGTAGATACTGGACTCTAACATGCCCTCCCAACTGTGTAACTAGCCCGGTTTTAACTCCTCTCCAAACACAGGACAGAGATGTTTTTGTGTGAGGAGTACCTGGTTAAGAGCCTAGGTTAACAGTGCAGTGAATACAGTACCCTAAGATCCCGTTGTGTTGTGTAGAGAAAGTAGTGCCTGAAATGGGGTGGCTGAGGATTCCTCTGACTGCCCAGATGACAGCTCCCTCATCTGGCAATTGCTTTTAGTCTGCTGGCTGAGTCTCCCTTTCTGCTGCACCCACTGCTAAGCCACAGTATCAGCCCTCCTCCCGAATAGCTAGCTACCTTTGCCTGTTTGACTGGCATGAGTGTAAAACAAGTTGAGTAACAGTTTCTTCGAAAGGTGAACTGTAAATTATTTAAAATCCACTTTCTTCAGGAGTAGCTCCTGTGTTGCCCCACTGTCCAGTCAATGAGCAACAGTCAATATATGAGCAACAGAATATTTTCTGGTTCTTTGAAGCAAGGAATTCCAAAAGCAGCGTTTGAACTGATTAATTTGCAAGTGGGGTGGGAGTGCATAAGTCCATGATCCAGGGATATCTTTTCCCAAAACACTATTTGCATGTTATTTCTTTCTTTCTTTTTTCTCTTTATTCTCCTGCACATTCAGGTGCATGAGGTGTCCAGCTGTTTCCACCACTTTTGTTCTTGTGTTGGTCTGTTCGGACTTCTGAGTGTCATGTTGAGGTATTTGGCTTTTTTCTATTGTTCAATGTAATGTTCTCAGGTGGTGTCCATATTATCACTTGAACTGGAAGTTGTGGTGGTGGCGGCATCCTTCTAGCATGTCCTAAATATATCCATCATCCTCTTCTCTCCATGTGTGATGCTTTAGGTTGGTTTGCTCTACTTAGACTTTCTAATGTTGCAAGCAAGTCTAATTAATTCTGAGGATCTTCTGCAGGCATTTACTTTGGAATAACCTAGCTATCAATTTGTCATAGATTTTCATGGCTCTTTTCCATAAATGATGACAGGCACGATGCTGGTGTCAAAAATGTGTATGTTTGTATCCATTCCAGTCATGCTATTTTCATAAACTTGAAAAGATTGGGAAAAGTTGTTTGCTGCTTTTGGTGTTCGTTGGTTGACATCTAACATGGTGTCGCCATCATTGCACATCTCACTCCGTAGTTAGGTAAAATAACTTGCTACTTCAAGTATTTCTATCTATTCTGATGGTTGCTTTGGGGACATTGATAGCCATATGTTTTGCCTTGTTGTTTCTTCCATTTGGAGCTATGCTGATCTAAGCAGAACAATGTCATCAGCAAAAATGAAGTCATTTGGTACAGTCAAAAAGTAAAATTTGCTCTTCAAGAGAACCTTTATGAGCCATGACTGCTTTAGCAGCATCTAGAGAAAGGGATAGATTGAGCTAGAGTCAGGGAATAGTCATTGCGCCAACTGTTTGAACGCTATCCAAAAGAATATAAAATTACCCCCCAAAAATAAAATGAGAAACATGCAGTATACAAAACTACTACCTCGTATCAGTTCTCCCCTGGTGCCTAAATGCTTCATGGTAGGTGCATAGAGCTTGTGAAATTGCAGAACGATGCTTTCTTGGGAGCCAGATGATGCAACTGAATATGTATTGGTAAAGTAAAGAAATACGATTTTAGGTCACCTGTATTATTCCAAACCCTTTGTTCTGAATGATAATGGCGCCTCAGTTTATTCCATGTCTACTCTTCAAGTATACACAGGTAAGAGGGTAGAACCGATAAAAACAGACTTCTGTTAGGCGGATGTCACGATCTAACTTGCTTTTTACATTGCACTTATTGCCATGAAATCTAGGTACTCCAGCTTGGCAGCTGGAACCTGTGTGTGTTATCTTTTAATGCTCACTTAATGAACCCAAATTAGTTTCTAGATTTTAAGGATAAAAAGCTTAGTAGTCATCCTTTGTTCTTTCTCTTCTTCCACAGCCACATAAAGGCTTGAGGAATAATAATGGACCAGAGTGACATGAATTGAAAGAGTAGAACAACTCTGATTATAGACACAACTGAGGCTTTGGAGTTCTTATTTATTTATTCCTTTGGCAAGTTACCTTTTTTTTTATTTTCATTGTGTTGCTCTCTGTGGGATTGAAAGCAAACCTCGTACATGGAAAAGGTTGTAATTAAATATAAAAAATTGCTAACCAATATAATCTGCTAGAGACAATGCTTGGGCATGCTAATACTTTCTTGAGCAAAAGGCTTTGTGAATGCATTCCTCTTCCTACAAACTGCCTTAGGATCTTCTCTTCAGGTATTTGCAGAGTTTTCTTCCCCATTTCTTTTTCTGACTTTGACAGCCATCTTAGGTATATTTACACTGCAATAAAAAAAAACCATGGGCACTAAGTCTCAGCACCCCGGTCAGCTGACTCAAGCTGGGATTGCTGGGCTGTGAAATTTCAGCTGGAGCCCGGGCTCTGAAACCCTGCCTGTGCCATGAGTCTTTTATTGCCGTCCTAAAGGCCCTGGTATGGCTTACTGGCAAGAGCCGGTGCACTGTACTGGGGCAGCCCGGCTACCCCAGGGGGCAATTTAAAGGGCCTGGGTCTCCCAGCAGTGGCTGGAGCCCCAGGCCCTTTAAATTGCCTCCAGAGCCCCACTACTGCAGCCCGGGGTAGCGGCTGCAGGGCTCCGGCAGCTATTTAAAGGGCCTGGGGCTCCCCTGCTTCTACCGCCCGGGCCCTTTAAATAGCCACTGGAGCCTTGCCACCGCTACTCCAGGGCTCCGGCGGCTATTTAAAGGACCGGGGCGGTAGAAGCAGGGGAGCCGTGGGCCCTTTAAATAGCCCCTGGAGCCCTGGGGTAGCGGAGGCTTCAGAGGTTATTTAAAGGGCCGGGGCTCCAGCTGCCTCTGCCACCCCAGTCCTTTAAATAGCCGCTGGAGCCCTGCTGCTTCCCCAGGGCTCCGGCGGCTATTTAAAGGGCCCGGGTGGTAGAAGAGGGGAGCTCCGGGCTGCTGCTGCTGCTACCCTGGTAGGGGGGCACTTACCTTACAGGGTGGGCTGGGGCTGGCCCCAAAGTACTGGTAAGTCACTTGACTTACTTTCACCCCTGTCTGTAGCCTTCCAAAGCCCCAGTGGCCTGGGTGATGAGATTCTGACAGGAAATTGAACCAGAGTTTTCCACATACAGTGCAGTAAATGAAGGATTACTTTGGTTACTTGCCACCGAGGGACTTTTCAAACAGGGTCCTCTCTTTGGGTATGTCTACACTTGGAGCTGGGGTTATGATTACTAGTTTAAGGACACATTGTGCTAGCTTAATCAGAGCTAGGGTGCTAAAAATGGTGCTTAGCCATGGCAGCGCAGGTGGTGGTGGGGGTTAGCCACCCTCACTGTGTGCCTGTCAGAAATGCCCATCCGACATGGGGCAGTAGCTCCTCCTTCTACTTGTGCTGCCATGGGTATGCTATCTTTAGCATGCTAGCTCAGTTGGAGGTGGTGCAGGTATTTTGTTCCTCAGCTGGGAATCACACCCCGAGCTCCAAGTGTAAAAATGCCCTTAGATTTCCAGAAGTACTGAACTGCGAATGACTGATATCAGAAGTATTTTCCTTCTTGAATATGAATTAAAAAAATAAAAAATAGCAGCCAAGTGATTGATTTTTAACGTCTTCTAGCCAGCTGTGCATGTGCATAAAGATTGAAAGTGCAGTCACAAGAATTCCTCCCCCAGTGACCATGAAGTGGTAAGTCCCATGGACATTACAGAATTTTGACACGTGTGTCAAGGTGTTTCACATATGTCAAGACTAGTGAGTGTTGCTGCTTGCATTCATGATGTTTTAAACAGGGTGCAAATGATTTACTATGCTCCTTCACACATCATGTATTTTTCCCCCCTTATAGCCGATTAAGTGTTTTCTGCTTTCTGTAATACATGTTATGCATAATGTACAATTTTAGAAGAACAGGCTTGGAAAGCAGTAATGCTATGGAAAGGTCTAAGGGGTGGTAGATAACAGCAAAGATAGCTTTCAGTTTGATATGGTGGTAAATGTTGTTCATGGCTGTGATTGGATCCCTTCTATAATTCTGTGATTTCTTTTGTGCTACTCAGTAGCAGAAAGAGGACTTAAAAACTGCAGCGAAATTGTAGAAGAATTATTAAAATTCTGCTACTCTGAAACCTAAAATTAGTAAGGGGCTTGAGTGCTTTAAAAAAGTGGGAAGATTTAAGAGCTACATATGGAAAATGGAGTTCGCTAAATTCTGGCTAAGGAGGATGTGATAAATCTCATAAGTATTTGGCAGACAGGAGGCAGTTGAGGATTTAGTTGCTTACACTTTTCAAACACCAAAACTTCTTCCCATGTTGTCGTGAGTAGCAGAAGCCACATCTGTTCCCTGCTCAGCTGCCAAACCTGGACAACTTCCACAATTCAGGTCTGTGTTGCAATGCAAAAATATGTAGTGTTCTGAAAACTCTGACAGAGTGAAATATGTTTAATTTAATGCCAAATGAAATATGACACATAGTATGCATTGTACTGCACTGGGGACTCAGAGAGAGGAGACGAATGATGGAAAAAAAGTAGTGTTGCAAGGGTCCCTGATGCACAGCTTGGTCCTAATGTATAACGCAGGACATTGGATGGTGTAACCATTATTACCACAGTACTATATAGAATATAAATAGTGCCACATTATTAAAACTGCCATATTTTTATAAAAGTATAGTGATTCAATAATTGTTGTGCGTAAACTGTGGTGACCAGCCAACAATTTCTTGAGCTACTACAAGAAGGAAAATGATTTTATTTTATATAGCCTGTTGGCAAAGTTTAACAGTTAAAATGTTCCTAATTTTGCCCTTGCATGATACAGAGATGATTGACTATAGGGCTGGATTCAGAGTAGCAGCCGTGTTAGTCTGGAGTTGCTTATAAATAGCTCTGGCTATGTAATGTTTTATTTTAAATTGTTTTGTCTTCCTAAATTATATCAGTGGAGCTGTGAAGACAAGTAAAAATACCATTTAAATCCTAGGTCAGATACACTATGCCTTTATTATAGCCAAATTGTTTCTTTTTAAGGTAGTGAACAAAACTAAGGGGTATTTCTAGCAAGGTCTGTACTGGCCAAATATTGTTTCACCAGATCATCCTGTGGCTGTTATGATACAGTCATGTTTCAGCATATTGCTAGCATTTTGAGACATTTCTCTAGAGATGTGCAGTGATATTCTCGTGCTTTAGAAATTATAATGTTCTTGCTTTATTAGTTTTATTCATTTGATGCTTCTATTTATGTACTTCAGCCAATGAGAAGTATGGTATGTATTTATTTATTTATTTTATTTAACCATTGAATTTCATAGTCTGCCCAGAGTGTGTACAAATCACTTTATATTTATTGCTCCCTGCTTCTGGAAATGTGTGTAAAATGAATTTAACTAATTTTTAGCAGGTTTCTCCATCTTGTTGGTTTATAGAGTCACTGTGAGAGAGAGAAAAGTAAATCTTCAGTGACCCCTGAGGCACTCCACTTAATAGTGTTTCCCATTTTTGAAGCACAGTTTTTCTCTCTGTATGTCTTATGATGTTTAAGCAAACACAATTTTCGTACCCATTGCTATATTTTAGTATAGGGCTTTTCTGCTTCACTGCAAAAGGAATTGTCAAAATGTAATAAACTTCAGCAGTATGAATGCTGAATGGCTCCAGTACCCAGATGAAAGGATCGTTAGGTAAATTACCTAAGTAGGAGGGAACACGTTTTAAAGTTCAACGGTGTTCAGGCACTACTCAGATCACTGTCAGCTTCTCCAGTGTGCTGCTCTGTATTGTGATGTCACATCAACCACTGGAGTATTCTGGAGCCTTGAGCCAGTGTATAGTGCTTTCCCTCACCATGAGGGTAGTTTTACTAGTGTTTTAATAAGCTAATCTTCGAAAGGGTTTAGAGTGTTTTATTTTAGTTAGCAAACTATGCACAATGCAGGGTTTTTTGTTTTTCTGTTTTGTTTTTTTTTGGTTTGTGTTTTAGGTTTTTTTTTTAAAGCTGCACTTCCCAGAATAAATGATTTTTACTTTAGTTCCTCATTTCTTTAGCCTTGTAGATTATCTGCTTCCCCAGAATTGAGACAGGGTAATGACCAGTGTTGTTGCAGACTCTTTTTGCCATGTGTAGAACTTGACATATTGATTCTGCAGTTCCTGACATACCTATTTCTCATAAAGACACAACCCTTAAAAATTAACTACTTTTTAAACCATATTTCCATCTTGTCAAAGAGGGAAGCCAGTAGTAGCAAGTTCAGTTCTAATTATGTTTCTTTAAGAGTCTTTGATCCTCATTGCTTACAACTAGATTTATTCTCTTCAAAGGGAAAGATGCAGATACCACATAACCTCCCCCAGCCCTGTCAAAGGAGCAGACTTGTGACCCACAATGATGGTATTGTCCAGTGATCCTTCAGTTTATTTGAATTCCATCACCATGTTAATTTAGTCCAGTACTGCACCTGATGGACGTCGATTGTTCATCAGCATTTCAGGGTGAACATCCTACATCCACAGCAAGGGCTGGGGAGGTGGGAAACTTTTAATGTGTTGTCTTACACTTCCATTCAGTTATCTCAGAACTCTAGGGAACAATCTTCACAGTGCTCCTGTGAGGCAATTAGTATTCATTTTTAAAAGCAGTGCATGCCAAAGTACATAGCGCTTGTCTCCCCTACTGGAGAAACATTATAACCAGTTTTAAAATGGTATTATCCAGTTTTATATCTAGTTAAAGTGAAAGTGTGGACCTAGTTTTAGGCCATTTAATGTGGTCTCTCTTTCTCTCTTTCTCTTTCTCTCTCTCTCTCTCTCTCTCTCTCTCTCTCCTGCGCTAATTTCAAGACAGCTTTTACTTTAGTCACCCAATGGCACACCTACACAGCCTGTGGAAGCCTGCAGCAGTGAGCCTCCTAACCTGGGTCAACAGACTCAGGCTCTTGCTATTGCACTAAAAATAGCTGCGTAGACAGAGCTTTGAAGTTGTGGCTTGAGCTCTAGAGCCTATCCCCCTCTCCAGGCTTCAGAACCAGCCCGAGCTTCTATGTCTACACAGCTGTTTTTAGCATGGTAGTGCGAAACCCTCAAGCCTGAGTCTGTCCACTCAGGGTGGAGACTTACTGTTGCAAGCTGTGTAGACATACCCTTAGTTTTCAGACTGGTTCACTAGAAGTCTTTCAGGCATCCTTAAAACACTATGGTTCTAACTGGTTTTAAAATTTCTAAAGACGTTTTAAAACTGCTCAGGAAATTTCTCTAATGTGCATTGTCTTTGTGGATCTAACTGACTTAGACACCATGTCACCAGAAGCTGTGGGAAAGTTGTCCGATTTCCAGTCTTCTACATTAATTAGATGACCCTTTTTTTCCTGTGTGTACAAAATGGGATGCTGATTTCCATGTTCCCAATGCTGCAGTTCCATCAGAAAAACCTTCAGTAACGGTGTTTGTTTGAAATCCAGATCATACTCACTTATCTTTACCACAGTCCCATTAAAAAAATAAGTAAAGCATGGGGCGTGGAATATGTGTACACAATTACTTACCTGAGCAACTGTCTGCGGAAATCCCTTGGCTTGGAGTTTTGGAAAGTCCTGATATGCTCTGACAGTCTAGGATTGGCTTCCCTTTCACTACAAATTCCATTTCTGTATTCTCTCATTTCTTTTGATACTCCATTCAAGGAGAGCGGGGGGGGGGGGGAGGGTGGACCTTTTGTAGTGATAATCAAGGTGGGCCATTTCCAGCAGTTAACAAGAATGTCTGAGGAACAGTGGGGGGAGGGGCGTAGGAGAGGATAAACGTGGGGAAATAGTTTTACTTTGTGTAATGACACATCCACTCCCAGTCTTTATTCAAGCCTAAATTAATTGTATCCAGTTTGCAAATTAATTCCAATTCAGCAGTCTCTTGTTGGAGTCTGTTTTTGAAGTTTTTTTGTTGAAGAATTGCCACTTTTAGGTCTGTAATCGAGTGACCAAAGAGATTGAAGTGTTCTCCGACTGGTTTTTGAATGTTATAATTCTTGACGTCTGATTTGTGTCCATTTATTCTTTTACGTAGAGACTGTCCAGTTTGACCAATGTACATGGCAGAGGGGCATTGCTGGCACATGATGGCATATATCACGTTGGTAGATGTGCAGGTGAACGAGCCTCTGATAGTGTGGCTGATATGATTAGGCCCTACGATGGTGTCCCCTGAATAGATATGTGGACACAGTTGGCAACGGGCTTTGTTGCAAGGATAGGTTCCTGGGTTAGTGTTTTTGTTGTGTGGTGTGTGGTTGCTGGTGAGTATTTGCCCCAGATTGGGGGTTGTCTTGCAAACAGGGTACAATTAACTTAGGCTTGAATAAAGACTGGGAGTGGATGGGTCATTTCACAAAGTAAAACTATTTCCCCATGTTTATTTCCACCCACCCCCCACTGTTCCTCAGATGTTCTTGTCAACTGCTGGAAATGGCCCACCTTTATTATCACTACAAAAGATTCTCCCCGCCCCGCCACACTGTCTTGCTGGTAATAGCTCACCTTAAGTGATCACTATCCTTAAAGTGTGTATGGTAACACCCATTGTTTCATGATCTCTATGTAGGTAAATCTCCTCACTGTATCTTCCACTGAATGCATTTGATGAAGTGAGCTATAGCTCACAAAAGCTTATGCTCAAATTTATTAGTCTCTAAGGTACCACAAGTACTCCTTTTCTTTTTGCGAATACAGACTAACACGGCTGCTACTCTGAAATCCGTTTAGGTATAGTTTATCCTGGGGAACATTTTATAGAATCATAGAATGTAGGGCTGGAAGAGACTTTGAGAGGTCATCTAGTCCAGCCTCCTGCACCGAGGGAGGATCAAGTGTACCCTAGACCGTTGCTGACAGGTTTGTCTAACCTGTTTTTAAAAACCTCCATTGATGATTCTATAGCCTCCCTATTCCAGTGCTTAACTACCCTGATAGCTAGAAAGTTTTTCCTAATATCTAACCTAAATATTCCTTGCTGCAGATTAAACCCATTACTGCTTGTCCTACTTTATGTGGCAATGATGAACAACTGATCATAGTCCTTAACATATCTGAAGACTGTTATCAGATGATCCCTCATTCTTCTTTTCTCAAGACTTGCCATGCCCAGTTATTTGACGTTTCCTCCTTAGGTCATGGTTTCTAAACCGTCTCTCATTTTTGTTGCTCTCCTCTGGATTCTCTCCAATTTGTCCATATCTTTCTGAAAGTGTGGTACCTGGAATTGGACACAGTACTCCAGCTGAGGCCTTACCAGTGCTGAGTAGAGTAGGACAGTTACCTCCTGTGTCTTGCCTATGACAATCTTGTTAATACCCTCCCCCCCTCCCCCCCCCAGAATGTTAGTAGGCTTTTTTGCAATGGCATCACATTGGTGGCTCATATTCAATATGTGATCCACTATAACCCCCAGGTCCTTTTCAGCAGTACTACTGCTGTTCTCTATTTTGTAGTTGTGCATTTGATTTTTTTTCCCTTTTTGATTGTAGTACTTGGCACTTGTCTTTATTTAATTGCATCTTGTTGATTTCAGACCAATTCTTCAATTTATTAAAATCATTTTGAATTTTAATCCTGTCCTCCAAAGTGCTTGCAACCCTGCTCACAGTGGTATCATCTACAAGTTTTACAAGCGTACTCTCCACTCCATTATCCAATTAATTAATAAAAAATATTGATTAGTACTGGACCCAGGACAGACTGCTGTGGGACTCTTCTACATACATCCTCCCAGTTTGACAGTGAACCATTGATAACTAGCAAGAAGTTATTGTGGTGAGCTACAATAAGCTCTACAAAGCATAGGGTTACCTGTATATAACATGGGTCATACCAATTTGATATTCAGTGGTAGTGTTAATTGTATAAAAACTTGTGTTTCAGTGCGCAGATAGTTACGCTTTCCTTTAGTAGGTAGGACTGAATTTATGAACTGTCAAGGCAGTTAATCAGGCAGGGTATTCAACTTCAGGGGGTAAATTGGCTTCCATGACAACTATTTTGTTGAAGGTAATGGGAGCTTAATTAGGACATAGGGCAGAAGTTTTCATACAGTGGGGCACACTCCCTCTAGAGGGGCATGGTGACACTAGGCGGCTTGGGCTTCAGTCCAGTGTAGCGGGGCTCGGGCTTCAGCACAGCGGGGCTTGGGGAGAGAGCCAAGACCCACTGTTGTTTGTCTGAGTTGGGGGGCAAAACCAAAAATTGTAACTCTAAAGGGGGCGGGGGGGGGAGAGGAGGCTCAGCTCAAAAAGTTTGAAAACCAGTTCTGTAGGGCCAGCCATGCGTAGGCCTGTTATCCTGTTCAAACTGCAAGAAACAAAAATTCTGTAACAGGTGCCAGGAGAAGGGACCTTCTATGAGAGATGGCGTTTTACTCCAATGCCCCATTTATACTCTCCTCATTCCTCCTCAAATGGCAGCAATCAAGAAATATATTAGATAAAAATCTGCTATATTTCTGTTCAGAAAGGTAGTTTTTGCATATGTTCAACCATTCAAGCTTTATGTAGTCCGACGTTATTGTGCAAAGGCCCGTTGCTCATGACTGCGCAGAACACCTTTCCCTGGCAGTGAGGCAAGTGAAAGAGCATTACTAAAGAGGGTAGTATGCCTTTTTGTCGAAGGAAGTGGATTCCTTTCCCCCACTTCAGAAGTTTCTTGGCTCAAACTATAGTGTGTCAAAGTTTGACTCAGACTCACAATTTATCAGACCACTCTGTTTTATTAGCAAAGTTGCTCTGCTAATACATTTAGAAGTGAGCCCCCTGAGTGGGGCTTGTGTCTCTTAATTTATACAGTTTTTTGGAGAACAAGTTACAGAGAAGTTACAGACAAAAGAAGAAAAAGATTTTAGTCACCACCCTTTGAGATCCCTGAGACCAGTCACGTATCTTCAATTACCTGCCACCCTTAACAATCTCCTTTAACAGCTTCCAGTTAACTTAACTAATTGCCCTTCACACCTTCCATTCTGATGCCTGCTTCTTAGACATGCTGGCTCTATCTTAATTGCTTCTCCATTCAAAAGCTAACTGTCCCTACGTGTGTTCCCTCAGATACTTTGTAACATGTTTTGGCATGCCCTCTCATATACAATGTATTCAGCATGTCCCCTTATACAATGTTATACTTATACAATGTTATACTTCCACAAGTGTGCAGGGATACTTTTGATAACTTCTTGTTTTTGTGGGGTTTTTTGTACTGGCTTTCCTAACACATTGCATGGATTGAAATGATTTTTGACCCAGTCTCTTTCAACTAATAATGGGATTTTAATTGCCTTGTGCCCCACTAATGCTAGCCTCTGTCACCTACTTGTCCCACAATCTTCATGCGTTTCTTTCTTAAAAGGGGTAAACAGAACAACTTGGGTAATTATAGGTGTGTCACCTTGATGCTGATCCCAGATAGAATAATGGAATGGCTGATTTGGGACTCAAAGGATTAAAGGAAGGTAATACTATTAATGGCAATCAACATGGATTATGGAAAAATACCTCTTGGCAAATGAACTGCATGTCTCTTTTTTTTTCCCCCCCACATGAGATCACAAGTTTGGTTGATACAGGTAATAGCGTTGAAGTAACAGACTTTGACTTCTGTAAGGTGTTTGACGGTATCACATGACATTTTGATTAAGATATAAAATAAACATTGCACACATTGAATGGATTTAAAACTGGTTGATGTATTTCAAAATGTGACTGTAAATGGGGAATCACTGAGTGGGAGTGTTTCCAGTCAAGTTCCTCAGGGTTCTGTTCTTGGCCATAGGCTCTTTTATCAATGGCCTAGAAGAAACCATAAAATCCTTACTGATAAAGTTTGCAGATGACCCAAACATTGTGGGAGGGGTAAATAATGAAGATGATCATAAACTCAGAGTGATCTGGGTCACTTGATAAGCTTGGCACAAGCAAATAATCTGCATTTCAATACAGGCAAAGGTACAGTAGAACCTCAGTTACGAACACCTCAGCCATGGAGGTTGTTCATAACTGAACTAAACATTATGGTGGTTCTTTTGAAAGTTTACAACTGAATATTGACTTAATACAGCTTTGAAACTTTAAGATGGAGAAGAAAAATGCTGCTTTTATCCATCTTAATTTAAATGAAACAAGCACAGAAACAGTTTTCTTACTTTGTTAAATCTTTTTTTAAACTTTCCCTTTATTTTTGTAGTAGTTTACGTTATAACACAGTAGTGTCCTATATATTCTTTTTTTGTCTCTGCTGCTGCCCAGTTGCGTTCTTGCAATTCTAAATGACGTGTGGTTGACCAATCAGTTTGTAACTCTGAGGTTCTACTAGTGCAAATATTTAATGGTGAGGATAATTAAGTATTGGAACAACTTAACAAGTGTTGTGGTGAATGCTCCATCACTGGCAATTTTTAAATCAAGATGGGATGATTTTCTAAAAGATATGGTCTAGTTCAGTCAGGAATTAACGGCCCTGTGGCCTGTGTATTATAGGATATCAGACTAGCCAATCACAGTGGTCCTGTTTGATCTTAAAATTTTGTGAACAATTACGTCTTGCAGGTTTAAGGAGGCTTTTAAGGCGCATAGTTTACACTGGTAAATTGTATGTTTACTTTTCTATCGTGTTGGATACTTTCTTGACGGTGTATTTGGAGGACAAAAGAAGAAAAAAATCAACTGTGAGGTGGCCATGTGAAAATCCATCCATTTGAATGTAAACCATTTTAAGTTAGAAGTTGGACTTCCTTCTATTGCTGGGTTTGGTGACAGGATCTGGATTACAGCATATTGAGCTAAAGGGTAGTCTGCATCGAAAGTTTGCTGGTTTGTTTCTTTTTCCAGTCTCACTGGTTCAGTGCATTGAGAGTCCTATCAGACTGGAGACGTGGTTCTCAAGATTGGTAAGGGTAATTGTATTGTTTTGTTATATTTTAGACTGCCTATAGCAGAGCTGATTAGTACTTAAACATCTTGCAGGTTATTTCTTAGTAATATATCCTGTCTGGTCGAGTGGAAGGGTCCATTATTTCACTCCTTTTGTGAGAGGAATCCCAGAGAACTGTCATTTGGTGAATAAGAACTGGTGTCAGCCACACATGACAATGGAATGAAAATCTGGGATCTCAATAAGTAACATTTGTAGCTTAATAAAAAGAAGGAAAGATGATTTGCCAGTGAATGAGAGTAGTTCCGATTTTGTTTTAGTGGATAGGGATGAGGCCGGGGGGAGGGAACGCATTGTTCTATCATGCTTCTCTGGCTCACTGGGTCTTTTTTATTTGTGATATGGTTGGTGTACAGGGTTCTCTGATCTTGTAAAGTGCTACAGGAGTTCCCAGGTAAATGGGAATCAAAGGGCTTTTGGGAACCCAACAGCACAATATGTATGTTTTCTAGAAAATATCCCTAAAAACCTAAGAGGACTGGCAGGCTGGACTCCCCAGGTTCTGTTCCTGTATCTCATACTGACTGGCTGTATGACCTTGGGCAAATCTCTTAACCCAGTGATTTATCAACTTGGCCAATGGGAAAGTGATCATAATACCAACTTCAGATGAGTAGTGATGCTTGCCTAAATGTTTATAGCATGCTTTGAGGTGTTCAGATGAAAGTTCTAAGGAAAACCAATCATTTATTATTGTTACTGTTGTGTTTGAGATTTATGAAGTTTATTATTTTGAAGTACAATCTTTAAATCCCATCTCTATCTTTATCTAGAGAAGTGTGACTCAAGTGGCAAAAAAAATAAAATTAATTTTGAGGCTTATCACAATTTTCTCTTAAAAAAAAAAAAAGAAAACTCTTTATGGTTTTCTTTTCTAAATCTGTGGGTTAATTACTACTTTATAAAAGAATTTGTTTTCCATTACCTTTTATGGAAATGACCCAATAAATATCCTGTTTGGCTTACATCTGTTCCTCTATTTTCAGAAATTTGAGGCAACCAAATATAGCAAAACTATACCTATACTTAACAAGTTTAACAGACTCACTAGAGTAGGTTGCAACTTACTTCATAAATCTTTCTTAACAGCCTAGTATAAATTCCATTTATTTTAAATAACCCTAGTTAATTTGTTGTCTGCTGAAATAAACTGGAATGGTGGCTACGGTGCCTGTGTTGTTTGGTATTTAGTTAACCCTCTTTGTAGGCATGTCTAAGCATCATTAATTTATTTAAATACAGTTAAATATTTTTATTTTACACTCCCCTCAATTTTTTCATCCATTGGAGTCTATTTTTGTTTGTGTATGAAAAGTTAGTGCCCTGACTTTAGCACAAATGTGATTATAAAGTTCACACGTGACTGGAGGGGGGGAGGGGAGATGTCGTTGGTGGCATAGGGTTATGATGATAGGGTCAAATCGTGTGAAGTACTCAGCACCTCTTGTGAGTTCCCTCAACACTCAATAAAGTCACCACTCAGGAGAGGCCAACCACTTTGCAGGATTAGGCTGTTACTAAAGAGTTCAGCAGAGGGATACAAATAGTTGCATGACTTTTAGTATTACACTAACATTTTACCTCTGTACCATTACGCTAAACGTTATCCATGCTAACCTATACTGGAGCAGGTTTAACCTGCATGACATCTTTTTTACTTCTGAATTATCTGTAGTGTACATAACAACTTCACCTTCTTTCCTTTTATCTTACTGAAATACCCCTGTCAACATGAATATCTTCACAGGTGAGAAGAATGTATTTTTTTTTGTTTGAAATGTTCCCTAATATTTGCTGCATGACGTTTTCTTGCAAAACCTTTTTTGTCTCTGAGGCACACAGAAAATAATTAAGTTCTAGACAGACTGTAGGTTGTTTTATCACTGGTATTCTGATCTGATTTGTAATGATTAAATGTCAGTTGTGTGATAGTGTTTCTCCTTGGATATTTAACACACATTACTATTCAGGAAAGTTTTCTCTAGTCTTTCATGCTAAATTAAAGTTCTTTACCATCAACAGTTCTCCCACATACATCAAGATTTGCAACAATAAATATAAATTATAAATTGACAATTGGGACACTTTTAAAAATAGCGAGCCCTGTTTGGACCCTTTCTAGTTTGAGTATAATCTCTTCAGAACTAAACTAGTGAGTTTTATGCCAAGAGTGATCGGTGTGGTCCAAGAATTTGAATCTCTCCTATCATTGCATTCCAACTGGGATAGTAGACTAATTTTCCTAATTAATTGCTTGCTTTTAATTCAGAACTCAAAGTTGGTCAGTTTTATCTTTAATCCCAGCATTGTGAACAAAATGTGTGGTGATTTGCTGCTTAAGACTCTCAATCCTAGTTGTAAAATCTTGAAATGAACCTATACATGTTGGCTTCTATGGTAAGCTAAATGGAAGAAGGATGTAGCTTCCTCTTCGCATACAGTAGTCTAGTACTGCTTGCCATGATCCTGAAACTTAGTTATTGCTTAAATGTGGTGTTCAAGTTGTTTGACTCCCATTGTTGTGCATTTAGCCTTGTGCCTTTCTCGGCCGTCCTCTCTCAAGCAGGAAATTTCACCTCTCCTATGGAATACCAAAATGTGTCCTTCACCTTGTATCAATTCTGTTTTACAAGTCAGCAGTTACAGCCTTTACAAAATGTACTTTTTAAAAAAAATACAAGATGTAGTAAAGATGGTAAGAGAATATTGCAGAATAATTGGAGATGGGTGGATTCCCATGTCCTTTTTCCCCCTTGAAATGTTGAACAGCCTCTTGAGTGCCTGGATCATTTGGTTGTTCATGATATTGTCCACTGGATTTGTAATCATTTTTGTTGCCATAACTGATCGTAAGATGTCCAGGTGAAAAACTGATAGTTGAGATACATCTGGACAGCTACAAATTATAGTCCTCATTTGCCTGCCTGGCCTTCCTCCACCCCTTAACAATATCTCTACTGCTATATTTTTCTCAGCTCTTAATCAACATCCATTGGATGTCTTCTCATTCTGGTACACAGATGGCCTTTATGTGGGAGTTACTTGGTGAAATTTTATGGCTTATGTTATGCGGGAGATTAGACTAGGTGATTATAATCATCACTTCTGATCTTAAAACTGGTGAGTCACCTCCATGAATGCAAGTGAGCCAAATAATTCCTAGGTTAGAGAGATTAAAAAGGGAAAATGGGAGCACATGAATATGTGGAAATCAATTATAATATTAATGTAACCTCCATCTGAAATGCAAATACCTACTGTCTGTTATGCAAATCTAGTTCATAGTTACCTTTTCCATATCTCTATAGCCAGTTAATTGGCCCAGTCTCACTTCAGCACTGAGAGGGTCAGGTGACTTGCTCAAGATCACACAGGAAATCTGTGATCAACAACTTTATCCCAGCTCTCCCAAATCTTAGTCTAGTGCCCTAACTGGACACTGGACCTTCCTTCTACTCTAACCTTCATCTGTGTCTCCTGTTTGCGCTCTCTGCTCCTCTTTGTACCCATTTAATGATCAGTAATCGTAATGCAGGATTTTAGCACCAGGCCCTATATGAGTCAACAGAACAACCCTGGATTCCTAACCATAACCTTTGAGACTGCCACCTACAGTAGGTACTTTGTAGGTGTTATGACTCTGTGCCTGGCATTTTTAGTTCTGCATTGTCATTATGTAAAAACAGTGCAGTAACTGACTGATATGTGTAGGTGTCTGAAAAGGGCCTATTGTCTGATGTCACAGTATCATTGATGTGTCTGTGAGCCTTGCACTCTCAAGTTTCTTTTTAAATTTCATTTTTATGTGTAGAGACTGGCAACATGGCATGTCAGAATATTTTAGCTGGGAGGTATGGAAACAGCTATTTTAGTATCTCTTTAGCAGCTGGGACACCAGTTTCCAGGTAAGCTTTGTATTTTGTCAAGCAAATACTGTTAGCTCAGAGACTTGCAGCATACTCTCATGAGAGTGTCAGGGTCCTCGATTCCTCCTCTTCGGTGTTTTGTTTCTGATGTAATCTATTCCAAGAAATAGTTAAGTGAGGTGTAATTTTTTTTTAAAGAGGCTGTATCTTGTATTCCTTTGTCTTGCCTACGCTGGGGTTTTACCACTATTACGGTCATTGATGTAGCTGTGTTGGTGCAAGCCCCAATGCAGACAGGCGCCATCGTTACTTGCGCTGGTGGAGTTATTACCCTATCTTTTTAGTTTTGCCTTACTTCAGTAGTAGGGTAGCAGCCGTGTTAGTCTGTATCCGCAAAAAGAAAAGGAGGACGTGTGGCACCTTGGAGACGAATAAATTTATTTGAGCATAAGCTTTTGTGAGCTACAGCTCACTTCATCGGATGCATGCCGTGGAAAATACAGTGTGGAGATTTTAGATACACAGAGAACATGAAACCATGGGTGTTACCATATACACTGTAACGAGAGTGATGGTAACACCCATGGTTTCATGTTCTCTGTGTATCTAAAATCTCCACACTGTATTTTCCACGGCATGCATCCGATGAAGTGAGCGTTAGCTCACGAAAGCTTATGCTCAAATAAATTTGTTAATCTCTAAGGTGCCACAAGTACTCCTTTTCTTTTTTCGGTAGTAGAGTGAACCAGTGCAAGTACATTAGTGGCTAGCCACTGATAACTGGATTTTGGGGCAAATTCCCAATATAGACAGGGCCTTATGGAGAGATAAGGGGCCAGGCACAGGTCCCATTGAAGTCAATAACCAAAGTTTGTCTTCATTGTGAGGTGGGATTTGGCCCATGATGATATTAAAGAACCATAGTTCTGGCTGACCTTTTAAAAATTTAAATGATTGTCAATCCACCATTACTTCCTCCTTTCCTATCAGCCTCCTTCCGTCATGCCCCAACCATTTTTCTGTACCCTAACCTGCACTGACCACCTCAAAGTGTTGGGGGTTAGTGTTCGTCCTCAACTGATTCTTGGCTTCTCTAATGATACTGCCAACAAGGATGCCAATTTTGGCATGTAGATACTTGTACATTAGGACCTGGGCTGAGACCCCCAGCTCTTTTCACATGGACAACCAAAGCGTCGGAAAGTGGTAAGACTTGTGGTCATTATTGACCTGGGCGAAATGCAGACTTGCAATATGGAGGTGAAAGGTTACTCCTCCCAGATTCCTGTTTAATGTCGGTCATATATGAGAAGGGAGGGGATCTGCTTAACAATCTTAAGTTTATCTTTTTAAACAGTGACAGTCATTAAGATAATTATTTAGTAATTATATTATGGTAATGGTAGAGGCCCTGATCGGCATCAGGGTTGCTTGTGCTAGCCACTGTATGAAATCCTACTGTACTGACAGCATTTTTATTTTGACTTTTTTGTATTACTCCATTAATTGGAAGTAAACACTTAAGTGGTTTCGGTTTTGTAAATAATACATACACAGATTTTATGATGACATATGTGAGTAAATCTCTATTTTTAAGTATACTTAATACATTACAAATGCTAACTGCTTTTCCCGCCCAGAAAAACTGAGCACTTTTCCCCTTTCTTCTGTAAACTCATACTGGTGTGATGTGAGGAGAGATTTATGATAAATACAGTGTACCTACCCCAAGGCTAGACAAATAGGCATTTCTAATTTTGTTACATTCCTAGTACCATAATTGAAAACCCAGAGGCTAATTCCTTATTTTATTTCTAAATTCCTTCTTTGTAGAAAATTAGAAGCTTAAACAAAGGGTGCAAGGCAAATTTAAGGATGACTTAGATGAACGTTGACCCTCGTTCACTCTTGCTGGACTGGTTGACACAAAAGGCAGTGGGACTGTTTGATCTGGCCCATAAAACCTCACCAGTGCCCTTTTCATGACAAAAATGTGCTCTTCCAACTATCCCTGAACAAATCTTTTGTCTTAAATAAATAAAAAATCCGGTATAGTTCAAGTGTAATGTAAATGGTAAAAGTAGGAGGCTGGCTTTAAAGGTGAATACTAGAAGCAGAGGTTAAGTGAAGGGCAAAGCACAACTCAGTGCGGTCCCCTCCTATATGTATATCAGTATGAATAGTGTTTTCAGGAACAAAAAGGAGGCATAAAGCTGAAAACTAGAACAGAACTGGAGTATGAAAAGGTCCTGATCAACTGAAAGGATAAAGGGCTGGGGTGGCTGCGGACCCTCAGTTGAGAGCTTCTGGGTGATGTCATCCCTTGGGAAGAGGGATCAGCAACTAACTGTTCAAAGGAAAGGTCATTAAATGACTGAGGGCAGGGCTAAAAAGTAAGAAACTAACCGAGGGAATGGTTTCTGTAATAATTGAGTGAGTTATGTACCAGATTCTGTACTGTCATTATGCAACCCCATTGACTTTGGGGTTGCGCATGTGTAACTGAGAACATAATTTTGGTTCATAATGTTTACTTATTTCTGTCTCTCTTTGAGAGAGAATTTTATTGGCATATGCCTGAAAAATCTAAAGTTAATGCCATGCACATGAAGGTGTGTGTATATTGTATCATATGCTTCACTGAATGGTAATATTTTATTTGGTCAAACATAGACAGTTTGTCAGGTTTCAGAGTAACAGCCGTGTTAGTCTGTATTCGCAAAAAGAAAAGGAGTACTTGTGGCACCTTAGAGACTAACCAATTTATTTGAGCATGAGCTTTCATGAGCTACAGCTCACTTCATCGGATGCATGCCGTGGAAACAGTTTGTCGTCTGTCATAATGTCAGTCTCTGGAAGTTACCTTTACAGACAGGTAGCACATAAAATTAATTGGGCATTGTGTGTGTTGCTCTAGTTAATAGTACATCAGCCTTTCAGATCTGAAATTCTCTTCCTGGGGATTTATAAATGAACAGTAGACATGACCTCTCATTAACTATAATCACTAATGACTAAAATGCTAATTTCAGAGCTTTATAAATCAAATATAAAAGTGTGGCCTGGAGGGGAAAGTAACATCCACAGGTTCTGAAAGTGAGCAGGATGCTTTGGAGAAACGTAAAGTAAATAGAAAAGGAGTACTTGTGGCACCTTAGAGAAGTACTCCTTTTCTTTTTGCGAATACAGACTAACACGGCTGTTACTCTGAAACCCGTAAAGTAAATGTGACTTTTTGTGTTGCAAGAATGCTTAGTTGTTAAATTGATGGGGTCACATAAATTCCTTGATGTAGGGTAGGTAGAAAATTCCTAAAACAGAGGATTGGAGTGAGTGTGTGTATTTTTGTCACTTTGTCAGAAGCTGAAAAAATAAGGGGTTCCCATTTAAAGTGAAATGAAATAGTCTGCTAGTCCAGTTGCTTGCATTGACAGATGCTTGTGTTGCCCACACAATCCTTGCCCCCAAATACCACTGTGATGAATGTGGTATAAATGCCTAGATAGTACTTCAGCCCTTGGGTCTGAAAACTGGGGGGAGAGGGGGAGGAAACCTATAGAGCAAAGCTTTTCTGGGGTAGCACTAACTGTAAACTCCTGGTGGGGTGTCGGAGTGTGTGCATGGGGTTGTGGTGGTGAAGGTCAGATGACAGTTTACTGCAAATGCTGTTTCATTTGTTTCTTAATCATTGTTGGTTTACATGATCATTGAGACTTTTATTTTTGCAAACATTAATAAACCTGCTTTATTATTTTTCAATGATAACCAAATTAAATTCACCTAAACCCTCAAATATTGGTTTAAATTACTGGTGTTGGTTCTCTCAAAGGCTTAGGAATGCAAAGAGACAAATCAAGCCCATGAAAAGATGTGTTCTACGTGCATATCGATGGGGTCTTGGTAGGGGATGGAGATTAGCGAATAATGCTCAGTATTTCAGTCTTCATCTCATCTATTATTTATCTATTTATTTTTGTGTTAAACACTGGGATGATAATCTGGGCACCCCTACAAGGCTTTCCATTCATATTAATCCCCAAAATTAATACGAAATGCTTAAACCCATACAGTCGCTATCAGTTCCGGCCCCCAAACTTAATTATGTCATGCTAATAAATACCCTCGTCCAACCCTTATTCTGTCCTCTTAGCAAATGTCTGAAAAAATAGATAAGCTTTGTCAGTATGTCTGAGCCCTCGAGGATCATAGGGGAAAGGTGTTCGAGTCAAGGGACCTGGTGAAGAATGCCAGGCTGGCAGCTCCCTCTTCTCTGTAATGTCCTGGGAGTGCCATTTCAAATGGCTGTATTAACCAGAACTGTTGCAGTGTGGCATGGGGAGGGGTTGGTGTTTTAAGTAATTGGGTCCCCAAACATTTAAGGCTTTAATGGATCAAAACCAACACCTTCAACTCCATTCAGATGCTGATAGTCAGCCAGTGCAGTTTTTGCATCATCAGGGTTCTGTGTCCAGTGTGAGACTGTTATATTTAAAAGGCTGCTATGCTTTGGATGAATTTAATCTTCTGAATAGGCTCAACGTGTAGCTCAAAGTAATGTGTTTAGTCTGAACTTGTGGTGACAAAGACATAGATAAGTGTAAAAAGTCTGAATCTGAAACACAAGGTGACTCTAACGACAAGGCAGATGGTAAAAAAGTACTCTGACATATCTTTAACATATCTTTAACCTGGTTTCAACCTAGTCATCCTGTGGTAGTTTTAAATCTCATAATATCCCTAAATTGCAAGCTTGTTTCATAACTAATGAAGGATGATGTAATTTTTACAAATTTTTCTGGTTTATTTTCTCCTACCCAACAACCTTATTTCTGTCTTGTCTGGATTAAGTTTTAGCTGCTAGTCCTCACCCACAACGAGGGCCCTGTGCAAATCACGTGGGGTTTTTTTTTTTAAGAAAAATCCACAACAGTAAAGGATTGAATTTCATGGAGTTTGCATGGAATGAATGTTACAAATACATTTAATCAATTTCAAGGAAGAAAATATGTACAAGATCGTGGTTTGGGGCACTTTCATGATTTCCATAGGTTCCTGTCCATGTCTTATCCAATAGATATTGGATCATTTGTTCCACTGCATTTGTTCCAGATGGTATCGTCTACTTATTGCAGGCAAAAAGAAAAGGAGTACTAGTGGCACCTTAAAGACTAACCAATTTATTTGAGCATAAGCTTTTGTGAGCTACAGCTCACTTCAACGGATGTTGCAGACAGTATACCACCAGCTTCATATGCATGTTGAACAGGAAGTGGACAGAGTAGAATCATGCTGTCCTCTATTCTGAGGGGTTCTTGGGCTGGGTGTACAATAGTTCATAATGACCACCTGGGTCCTTCCATATTAAAAGGAGTGAACCACTTCAGAGGTCCATCTGCTTTCGTTTAAGGCCTGAAACCTTGTCAATACAATAGCACCTCCATGATCGGCTATATTGAAAGCAACTGACAGAGTTAAAAATCAGTGTGGGTGAATTGCCTATTCGATTGCCAAGAGGGGATCATCCAATATCACCCACACAGGTTCTAATCCAGGCCTAGGGTTAAGGAAGTCTGAATACTGTGAATATTCCCATAGCCTTCTCTATTAGCATTTCCCCAAACTAGGAGATCAATGAGATTAGCAGCACCAAGAGTTTAATAATAGAGTAAGGGCCTCACCAATGCCTCCTTGGTAACACGCTATCAGGTATCAAGGTGCTGACAGGCTCTACCAGCAAAGAGCCCACTGTCTCACTTGGTGGTTAGCAGCCAGGAGGGATGTGAATCATAGAATATCAGGGTTGGAAGGGACCTCAGGAGGTCATCTAGTCCAACCCCCTGCTCAAAGCAGGACCGATCCTCAATTAAATCATCCCAGCCAGGGCTTTGTCAAGCCTGACCTTAAAAACTTCTAAGGAAGGAGATTCCACCACCTCCCTAGGTAACGCGTTCCAGCGTTTCACCACCCTCCTAGTGAAAAAGTTTTTCCTAATATCCAACCTAAATCTCCCCCACTGCAACTTGAGACCATTACTCCTTGTCCTGTCATCTGCTACCACTGAGAACAGTCTCGATCTATCCTCTTTGGAACCTCCTTTCAGGTAGTTGAATGTTAAATGCATATGTAGAGGCCCAGAGTGCCCCCACCACTTCCAGAAATAAACTGTCACTGGTTGTAACTTGAACACAATAGATTCCACAGTTGCTGTCTTGCAGTCATGACATTGCCCTCTACCCTGGATGCAGGAGGTTTGGTCTGAATCTGAGCAATTCTAGCTGCAAAGTAGCCAGCAAGTTCTTCACAGTGAGGCTGGAATTGTTTATTTTGAAATGCTATCTCTGACACCCCAAGATTGAGGTATTCTTATTTGAGGAATTTAAAGAATAAATGTTCACTCATTCTTTCCCCCTCCCCTCTTTTCTCTCTAGATGAACACAATGATGTACAGAAGAAGACCTTTACAAAATGGATAAATGCTCGCTTTTCCAAGGTAGAAATAATTTTCAAAAATTCCAATAGAAATCAAATAAATTTCAGTTCTAGATGCCATGTTTTGTTTCAGGGCTTTTAGCATTTACTAAATTTACTTGGCTCAAAATTTTGAAGAACTGTCTCTGAAAAACATAGTAAAATGTATAATGGCAGAATATATGTTTTAAGTAAAATATTGGTAATGTCTCCTTCTCTCTCCCCCCCTTCCCCCTCAACTAAACACACTGTATCCCCTCAAAAGTATTGCACCAATATACTCTTGTTAGTTTGTGAGAGACAATTATATACATACAGGTGTTAAGAACTACAGTTTTCTGCATGGCAGTGTCTGTTCGGTTCATAGCTTAACTCTGCATACAATATCCTGAGTGCATTAGTGTGGATTATAAAAACTAGTCTCCACTATATTGATGCTGAGTCATTTCTACTCATACAAAATAGTCAGTGAACTTCCACTCGTCCACAAGGTGCTTCCAGTTTGAGTCTTGGTTATGAATTGGTGGATAATTGTTCACTCATTTTTGCACACTCCTTTGCTTTCACACTCTAACTTTCCTGTGACTTAAAACCTATTGAGGACATTGCTTCTTATTTTGGGATGGGAAAGGAAGTTGTAACATCTCACAGGGAAGAAAAGTAGCTATTTTAAACCTTGCTTTATGCCACTCTGCTGATTATGGACAAGGTTCCATCTTCAGTAAACACAATGGCCATGGGATTATTGCCTAGTTAATAGCATGGAAAGAGGAATCCAGGTTGGCCTCAGGTAAAGAACATCTCTTTCTTGGCCAGAAAGGCTACTGAAAATAGGACAACTAGTGTGGAAAGGTACATGCATGTGAAGTCCAGTGTTTGAAGATGAGTACGAGGAGACAAATTTAAAAACCTTTGTGACAATGTTGTGGGAAATGATAATATCATAGACTTCTCAAAGCTGTAGCTTGGTCTGCAGAATGTAGAGGTTTGATTACCCTCCCCTCGACTCTCCAAATTACAGTATATCATTTAAATGCAAGGTTGGTATGATTTTATTCATTTTGGTCTGAAGGTTCATTTTGGCTGATAGCTGAGATTCTTAGCTTTTAGCCAAGATAATCTTGGCCAGTGTTTTAGTTTGGGGAGAAGAGTGTGTAAGTTGAACATGCCGGACACCACCTTCTCAATGCTGCTTAATGAACAAAGGGAAAAAGCAAAAACAAGATGAGAAAAATTTGAAGCATGGTGATATTTTTCTCCCTATTTTGGGCCCCAATCAGTATGTAAACAGAAAAATTGACAATGTTATTTCATTAGCATATCACAATTCAAGTGAAAGGACAAGTGTTTTCTATTTATTCAATCTCAAGGTATAATTTTTGATGTGACATGGGCAAATGTAACTTAAAATGTCAAGCAATGAAATTAAGGGCTGGTGTGTGTGTGTGTGTGTATGTATGTGTGTGTATGTGTGTGTGTGTATGTATATATATATATATATATAAATAAATAAAAAGAAATGGCACTTCACGTGACACACATTCTACCTGTGGGATTCTCTTTCACAGGAAGTAGTCTAATACTATGGCTGCATTTAGAAAAATCTGGGCAATTTCATGACCCATTAATAACACATGAAGTTATGCAAGCTCAGTTAATGGTTAGAAGATTTGTACTCTAGGGCATAAAGTGATCACCTGTATGATGCACTTCTAATTTTTTTTTCACGTTCAGCTCAAGCACTGGGTATGGCTATTTTGCACAGGCAGGGCACTAGCTTAGGAAGACTAATGCACTTGGATACTGTGGTGATGAACATGATAAAAGGTGTAGGTAGAAAGATAATATATTAGCCTAGCTTATATTTTTAAGAACCTAAGGAAATGAGACAGGAATACTTAGTAGTTGAAAGCAGTCTCATCAAAATATTGTATTTATGAAATCATTTTGGCTGCTTAAAATGTAATTTCTGTAAATCACAGTTGGATTAATTGGCACATCTCTCACGATAGAGAAATGTGAAGATGAGAGAAATTGGGTAGGTTTATGTAGTTTGTCACAGAAAATATAAATGGATATAAAACTGAGAAATTGCTTAAAGAATTTCTAACTTCAGGCTCTAGGAACTTGAACATTAATTTTACTGTAAGTACCCTTCATTTGAATGTATAAATGAGTGGAAAATAGTTTATGCTGTACTTGCTGTATAAAACAACTTAATGTACAGAGAAATAGAAAATATTGCCATTTCATAGCCACTTCAGTTTCATGCACTTTACAAATTGCTTGAACTTTAATTAAACCAATTGGAAGTAGTTTAAAAAACTTCTGTACAGTATAGAACAATGTTGTTCTTTTGTCTCGTCCATCACTCCAAGAATTACACTGGCAGTTTAATTACACCCCAATTGCACATCAATTTTTTTATAAAACAGAGTTCGTTTAAAATAGTTTAAGTGGTAAAGAAGGAAGTTAATTTACTCTGCTAAGCCTCAAACTACTGAAAGCTGTAGTATACCCAGCTTCATATGACTTCAGCAAGTCTATGAAGCTGGCACCATCAGAAGATGATCCAGCTAATTCTAAAAATCTATATACTTTAAAAATTGTACACTTTCAGGTATTGTAAGAAAAATGGGCAGAAAAATACCCCATCTTATTAATATGTACTCAACATAAAAGCTAAATATGGAAACAATTATAAATTGCAAAAATGCTGGAAAGCTACAAACCAACACAACTAAGCCAGGGGAATCTGTCCCTTAATATTCATTTTCTATTGTGTTGTCCAATTTACTGTTAAGAGACAGGTTATAGGACTTCTGCCAATTTCCAAAAAAGACTATTCCACAAAATAATGTAACCAATTGTCAGGAAGGTTTAGAGTGAATATCTGGAAAACGTTTTTTTTAATTGCATACTGCTACTCATAGTTATACTCGGGTGTAAATGTTTATCCTTCAAATGTGTGCTCTTCGAACAATTGTTACTTCCTATCCTGTCCTTACCCCTTCTCCCTCTGTCACCTCTAATTTAATCTATGCTTATAATTAACATGTGAAAAAACTACATTAAAAGAACATTATTAGGGTTGCAAAGTCAAGCACTCAAAAATTAGGAAATGCCAGAATTAAGGTTACCTGTGCCACATCTAATTCCCCCTCCCCTCTGTTATGTGGGGTTGGGCCAGATGGCTACAGGAGAGTGATAGAAGGCAGATATATTCGCCCTAGGTTAAGTAGATCCTTTTTCCCTGGGTAAGATAACAGGAATAGTTCCAGAACAATCAGGAACTTTCTGGAAACAATTAAGGCAGACAGGCTGATTAGAACACCCGCAGCCAATCAAGAAGCTGCTAGACTCAATTAAGGTAGGCTAATCAGGGCACCTGGGTTTAACAAGGAACTCACTTCAGTTTGTGGTGTTCAATTAATGAGCAGCTATTCAATATTTTGTTCAGTGTGTGGCCCCAGTTGTTGTTTACTGTACCCTATTGAAACCCTGCTCTGAAGACTAAATTATTAATAATCCTCATGGGTTTTTCTCCGGCATCCATTAGCATGTGAGTGCTTCACACATATTAAATTTATTTTCACTATGTCCCTGTGAGATGCGGGGTGTGTGTGAGATATTATCCCCATTTCATAGATGGGAAAACTCAGATATTAGGTCAAAAGTTTGGGGTTCCCAACTTGAGACCCGTAGTACCTGATTTTTCATAGTACTTATAGCACTTTATACATTCAAAGCCCAACTCCCATAAACTTCAGTTGCAGCTGTAAGTGCTCAACACTCATGGTTTGGAGCCCCCTATCTCACATGGTCTGTCTCCCCTGCAGCTTGCTGCTCCTGTTGTCGCATGTGGTTCCCCTCCTCTCTGCAGCTCCTCCCTCCCCATTTTATGTGGGGACTTGCTTGTTACCTGACCCCTATGCCCCTTTGCTGTTTGCTATATAATTCTCCTGCCCTGCCTGGTCTTTCCTGCTTTTTGCTGTTTGTTTGCCTACCTCCCCTGTTGTGCCAGTTTCCCTCTTTGCCTGGCCCTCCTGGGCCCACGTTGTTGTTTAACTGCCTTCCTTAGCCCACCCAAGCCACGCTTTTTGTTGTTTGTCCCCTACCCAGACCCCTTCTGCTTACTATTTTGTCTTCTGCCCTGCCTGGCCCTGTTTGCCCCATGCACTTGTGCACTTTCTGCTCTTGTGGTCCACCTCCTGTTTCATTTGATCCCCCATTCACTGGTGCCCCTCACCTGAAGGAGCTGGTGCTTCCCCACACACTGCCTATTATGCTCCAAGCCCTCCTTCCTTTATTTTGTTAACGTTTCCTGTTTTGTTTGTGCCCCCCCCCCCCCCGCATCCTATGTAAGCTAGTGGGGAGGAGCGGTCAGCCTCTATTTTCCCTACCCCCCACGCTTCCCTTGATCATTTCTTTCCATCCCCTGGTTGGCTGTTCCCATCATCTGACTTTGAAGGTGGACTCTGAGCAGGCTATATGCGAGTCCTTCTCTCTAGCAGCTTTGCCTTGTGTGGGGTGGGGGGCTGAGGGATGGGGACCCCTAACTATTGTTGTTGCCCCACCTAGGTTTTCTCCCCTAACTGCCCCTGTGGCAACCACCACTAGCGCCGCTGCTGATACCAGCAGGCAGAAGAAGGGACAGTACTGCCAAAACTACCGTTGCCATCAAGGGGGCCCCCATAGCTGTCGGAAAGGGCCATGGCAGGAAAAAGGGCAAGATCCCCGCCCAAAAAGCTCCTTCCGTGGCGGCAGCCACACCGTCGGTTGTGGCTCCCTGTCCCCCTGCCATCCATCCACCAGCTCTAGGGGCATTGGCTCCTCAGCACCCAGGGCCTACACACAGGTGGCTGTGGTTCCGTCTGCTGTCCCAGTGCCATCTGCTGTGGTCCCTGCACCCTCTACTGCTGCCACTGCCTCCTCTTCCCCACCCTGACCAGGAGGCATGGCTTCTTTTCTGCTGGCAAGTCCCCATTCAGTTGCTGGCGGCGGTGTGTGGGGAGTTTGGAACATCCTTCCTCGTTCCCAACTAGAATGCCCTGTTGGGCCCACTTCTCTTTAGGGAAAGGCTCAGTGTTCCCCCTGCTGGGCTTTGGGGAACGTCTCGAGGGATGCTGGCCTTGCCTCCACTGGTGATCCTACCTGCCAAGTTCCCCCTCCTCCACCAGCACCAGCTGACAGTCTCACTTGGATGCCAGGGATGGTCCCATCATTGAACCCAGCCGAGTGGACAGACCCTGCTGCTGATAAAAGCCATCGGGGGTGTCTATGCAAGAGGAGGTTCCTGCAATGTCTGGGGCCTATCTCTGGGGAAGAACACCCCTTTCTCCGTTGCCCATCTTCACACCCCCTCTCTCCCCAAGTCCTGATCCCATTGCCCTTACTCCCTGGACCCAACGCCACTGGCCAGCCCCCAACACCATGGAGGACTGCGTACTGGTTACCAGGGGGAAAGCCTCAGCAAGTTGTGGGCCCAGCATCTCCCCCTCCTCGAACTAGACCGCCTCTAAAAGGCATCTAGGGTGACTGCCAATAGGGTTGCTTCTGCACGCCCTGAGAAAGTGCAGTGCGTGGAGCTGGCTGAGCAAGCTCTGGCAACAGTGGGGGTTGGTGCTGTCCCCCTCACAGAGTCCATTATGAAGGAGGCCTGAGGGAGCCCCCCACGCCTTTCTGCCATCTGTCCCCTCCTCGGGTGCCAAGGTGGAATGCTGATGTGGAGGGAACTCCTTATGTCAGGTGCGGGCCTTTGAGCGATCTTGCAACAGATCAAGGCCCTGGGTCTGAACCCTGTAGGCAGGGAAGGGGGATGGATTTTCACATGTATAGCAAAAGACACATCCCGGATGCAAAGGTAGTCATCTTGGCAAATTTCAAGTTCCTGCTCCAAAGCATGGGGGTGTTAGAGCTTCTACAAGATAATGTTTCCAGAATTGTTTAACATGGATGATGCACATTTTCCCTAGTCTTGTTTTCAGAAATGGCAGAAATATTCAACCTGAGGCAGACACCTGTCATGGAAAAATTCAGCTCAAATGGTCAAAGTTTGGCTAAGTTATAAGTAACTGAAACCCCATATTCTTACAGTTGGAAGTAGTGGGCAGCTGCAATAGGTGGTGCTATCAGCTCTGCCTATAATAACGTTAATACAAATAAATAAAAATAGTAATCGTTGATAACACCCATATGCCCCAATCAGGTTCCTGGTCCAGTTGTCTTAAAGACTGAAAAAACATACACAAATATAGTCCCTTTCCTAAAGAGCTGTTTATATGCTAAAGTACTTTTCTGAATTGGAGTTATTAGAGAGGGACGGTTTAGATCCCTGTTTTGTAAGATTATTCCCTTGTGTATGCATCTTAAAATCACAGTAGCTTTTTAAATGTTTTCTGCCATACTTATGAGACATTAATTTTGTTTTGTGACTGAAAAGTCACGTGAAATCTTCTTTCTGCTGTTACTTTTAGGTCTCTTTCAGCATTACTGCTTTTTGGTTTTCTCTCTTCCAATCTAAGGTTTGTTTTAGCACACAACAAACGCTGGGCCCCTTACCTTTTTGACATTTTGCCAAATGCACTGCAGTGTCTTGGCAAGTCTGATAAATCTGTAATTATGTTGCCTGGGCCTGCTGTTGTCTACAATTTCACATGATTTGGGGATTCTTCAGGCCAGAGACATTGCAAAAAGGATTATGTGTGTCTGATTCAGGGAGATTATGGAATGTGCAGTGTATGGATCCTGCAAAAATAGAGGTCATAACGATCTGTTAAGTTGTCTTGTCTGTCCAAGGAAATACAATCCAAGATATCTGTAGTACTTTCTCCAGTTTAATTTTTGAGTGGCTCAAGAGAAGAAACGTCTTTCATTTCCTTGGTAGAGTATTCCTTAACCTAATTATTGTTACTTTTGCAGTAGGAGACATTTTTCAAAATTCATCTAGATTCTCCTTTGCTAAATTGCATTCCATTTACCCTGAAAGATGTAACCTGGCTCAGCAAGATAGCTAAAGCCTAGCAGATTGGTGGAATATCAGCATCAGTTTGGGGACAGAACATTTCTTGTATTGGCATAAACTGTATTTATCTGAACTGATCTAAACCTTTGAAAACATTCAGGTTCAGTGTTTGGGCCTGTTCTTATTTCTTCTACTTCTACCTACTTCTTACCAGAGCTCAGAATAGTGCTCTAATCTGTTTTGTTTTTTTTTTGGTAAAGTAATCTTGATATGCAAACATATCCTCATTTTTAATTTTAATATGTTGTGTGAGGATAAATGGCATTTGTCATAAAAGTAATATGAATCAATTAGTTTGCCTCTAAGTTAGGAGCTAGAAATGAAAGTAATAGTCTGCCCATTCAGTGTGATTTTATTATGTTTAATTTTGAACTGAAATATTCTTAACTAGTTAAGGGAAAAAAATCAAAAGAATAGACATTCAAAACTTACTCTTTAAAAATCCAGTTCAAGAGGATGAAGAAAGGAAGGATCTTTGTCTGTAGCATGCATGCATGAACCCAGGCGAGAAAAATGAGCAAGAATTAATAATATCTTTTATCATTTTCAGTGGGACCAGGCTCAGTATATTCGCAGGTGATCAGATAAATCATGGATTTTCTGTTGCAACATGTTTCTTACCTGCTTGTTAGATCTGAAGTTTGCTTCCATATTTTGTTTGCTTTTTTTTTCTTTTCAACATACTGTCAATAGTGTTTCTTATGTTCTGAGAGTACAGTGGCGGTATCTTTATCTTCTGTATTCCGCTCAGAATTATGCAGGTGCACCATGAGTCCAGAGATGGAGAATTTGAAAAGTGTCCGTTGGTCTGCGTGTGCGCCGTAGCTCACCTCATGTCTCTGTCCAAGGGGATGAAGGGCAGGGTGGACTGACTGCCTCTCCAGTTCCGTCTCACTGCTGCATAGTTTGGGTTGGAACCTTTAATGTCCACAGGTTCGGCTTTGCTCTACAAAATAAGAATAATCTAGTTTGTAAATAGTTTTAGCGGTTTTAATAGTTTAGTGTTCTTCTCAAAACCACATGATTCAGGAGAGACATGAAGACTCCATTCCCTCAATGTTCGGCAGGCCTTCTTGGCCTTTACCTGCAGAGAACAAAACCAATTAAAAAAATCCCTGAGAGTATTCATCACTGTAGTGGAAAGAGTGAGAGGGCACGGCATCTCTACCCAGAGAATCTCCAAATGGATCTCGGGTTTCATTCTACTCTATCAGCTATTGAACTTTCCCTCCCCTCTATCCCTCAATGGGGTAAGAGCTCATTCCACCAGAGTGCAAGCAACAACTATGGAATCTCTTCAGGAGGTCCCCCTCCTGGACATCTGTAAAGTAGCATGGCATGGACATGGCACTCCGTTCGTACGTTTTCAAGACACTATGCCCTGGGGCAGGACTCTTCTGCTGATGCCTCCTTTGGGGTGGTGATACTCCACTCAGCCCTAGCATCTATATTGGGGTGGCCAAACTTACTGATGCTCTAAGCCACATATGATAATCTTCAATAGTTCAAGAGCTGGGCGTGTCAGCCAGGGCTGGGGGCTTTAGCCCCACTCCTGCTGAAGCCCGCACCCCAGGAAATCTGCTTCCTCCAGGGTTGAAGCTCCAAGACCCTGTTCCCTGCAGGGCAGAAGCCCCTAGCCCGACTATCCTGCTTCAGGGCAGAAGCCCTGAGCTCCTGCCACCTCAGTCTGGTAGGTGAAGAATGGAGTGGTGGTGTAGGGGGCTCTGCAAACTGCATTTTGAGTGTAGAAGAGTTGCATGCGGCTTGCAAGCCTCGGTTTGGTCACCCCGATCTGTATCCTCGCACCCTCTTCCTACTTAGGTACTGCTTGTCAGTGGAATACAATAGGGAACATCACTCAAAGAGGAAGGGGAGGTAACTGGAGGTTTTCTGAAATGTGTGATCCTTACCTGTATTCCACTACCTGCCTTCTTTCCTCTCCACTTTGGATCTGACCTGAATCACGGTACAGAAGGAAATGTGGAGAGGTGGTTGGTCCTCCCCACCCTTTATTCCCTCGGACTGAGGCATGAGGTGAGCCAGTGTGCATACGTGGACCAACCGACGCTATTTTCAACTTCTCCAGCTCCGGATGCATGGTGCGCATGCGTAACAGTCTGTGAAATACAGATAGGGATCACACATCTTGTAGAACCTCCAGTTACAGTAAGTAACCTCCCTATTTCAGTTCTACAAATACTTTAACCTATATCTGTCATCTTTGTTTAATTAAACTTTGCACTATAGCTCAATGATGAATCTTCTTGCTCTTCACCTGTCTTCTGGAGACTTAATTGGTTATTTGATTGTTTTTATTTTTTAAAAAGCATCAGCATTAATGTTTAATTCTATTAGTTGCTTTTTGGTAAGAAGACCAGAAGACAGAAGACCACAAAGGGCTTAAGTATATTTAACAGGGGACTTAAGCATGGGCTTATGTCCTTTTAAAGAGAATAAGACTTAAGCATATGCTTAAATGAATCACATGCATACGTACTTTGCTAAATTGGGGCCTGAAAAATGTATTCTGTTTGTGTTCGTGTATGTTGGGCCCTGTTGTCCTCCTTTCTATTAGTCCTCCAGATATACGAAAGAAGTTTTTTCACATCTTTATTTACAGAAATATTTTCAAGTTGTGGTCTAAACTTAGAAATTGGGAAGCTACAACAGATTTTATTTGTTGACGCAATCGTGTACGTTGTATAATGACCTTTTCACTTTCTGAACTGTTTCCCACATCAAGTTCCCATGTACTGGACTCATGATTTGGCACTGGGCATGATCAAGTTATCTTTGCTTTTTATTTGGTGCCTATATTATTGAGGAGTGTAACTAAATTGCAAAGGTCATTAGCATAATCTCTTTGGGGAAAAAAATTAAAACATAATAAATAGTTTGTGTTCTAGTTACTTAATTTAACTACATTGATCTCTTCCCCTGATTTAACCTCCATGCCTGCAAGACTAGAGTTGACACATGGCCATAATTTTATATGGGAATGTCCCAATTTTGACTTAACTACTTAGCATCTTATAGGGTGCACAAACTGGACAATTTTGCAGGTTAAAAAATCCCCAACCGTTTCACAATATAATTTAGGCTATCTGGGAAAATATGGCTAAATGACTGGTTTTCAGGAGGCTGTGGATGACCTAATACTTTATTATAGTTCTTGCCAGCACTGCTTTAAACACTGGAACCTGTTGAGTCTCACCACACAGCTGGTGGAGAATTATACCTTCGCTTTTCCAGTACACGCCATTTCCCTGGTGCCCCCTAAGGTGCATCAGTATGAAGCTGACAGGGATCATGACTCTTTTATTTTGTTGCTGCTCTTCTTGCTAATGTTTCTGTAAGCAGAGGATTTTAACAGAGGCTGGATTTCTGCAGGCCGTTTTACCCCCCATGTTGACACATTGTTACTAAAATACTTTTATCACAAGCTATCCTCAATTCATTTAATGAGAAAGGAGAGCATGTTAAATTCTCTGCTACAAGAAATTCTGCTAAAAGTAACCAGGCACTACTTATTATAATGGCTTTTGTTTACAGATTTTATGATTGTGAGTTGATTTTGTTTATAAACTAAAATACATTACAAGTAAAACACAGAGTGCAAACAGTTGAGGTTGTAAAAACAAAATAAATTGCACAGTCCCTGTAACATAAAATAAACTAAGCAACAACCTAGAAAAAGGAAATTTCTTAATGAGAATTTGTGAACCCTCTTATTTCATCATAATTTAATTTGAAATATTTCTCTATTAGTAATAAATGGAAACTTAAGGATGTTTAATTGAAAAATACAGGAAGTCATTTGTTCTAATAAAACTGCACAGATTTGCAAGCTAGCAGCAGAAGCTTACGTATGTAAGTGGATTATCTGAGAGTTGTTAGTAGTATAAGACGACTTAACTTTCAGTAGGCCAGATCTTACTTTATATCATATAAATTTCAGGGAGGAGGAACACTTAGCATAGCTCCACACTGATCTAATGGTGCTACACCCTCCTTTACAAAATTCAACCCATTTGCACAACAGGTAATCCTAGATACACTGAAGGAAATTTGATTCTCTGTCTGTGACACTGACCCACATCCGCTCTGGTTGGTGAATGATGGCCAAGAGCATCTGGGCTTGCTGCTCACAGAGTGAGAGAGGGGGCTTCTTTCAAAGACTGCTGCCTACTTCCCTCCTCTAAACACGGAACAGTCTCACTGGTATGCATGAAACTGAAGCTTGAGGTAACTGACCTTGCAATTACTGACTTGTATCCAGTCAGTCAGTTCTAAGAAGGTAATTGAGAAACTAGTTGAAAGCTGTCTTAAGCTACATGTGTTCTCAGATAACCTGGTTACATGTCATATGGCTCAAAACAATATGAGTGGCACGTCTTCATATGATTAACTGGCAAACTTCCATCCTTGTTCTGCTCTGTTTCTCTGTAGCGCTTAATTCTGGCTACTGTGAGGTTCTGCTCAGAAATCTGGCAGGAGTAAACACAGCGTGTTGGTTCTGCTCCTAATTGATGAATAGTACCCAGGGTGTTTACGGTAGGCAGCAGCACCTTTGCTTATGGAGCTCTCTCATCTGGACAGTTCTTCAAAGCTTCGTTCTTTCCCTGTATTCTTCAACATCTATCTAAAAACCAGCAATGAGTGTTTTGAAATGCCGGAAAAAGATAGCTGGGTATCTGTTATTACTGTTGCAGCACCTGACTGAGATCAACTCCTGGATGAAAAATCGATGCCTAATCTCAGGCAAGATGGCAATGGTGCTTGTGCATAAAGGGAAACACTTTTTAAAAATCAGCCAATAAAACATCTCCTTCAAGAGAGCGTGTCTGAACCATCATTGTCCAAGTGGTTGTAGCCTAGAAAAAAATCCTCCTGAATTTTAGATACCCAGAGAGCAACAGCACTCAAAATGACCTCCAGCTTTCCAAGAGACTTTGGCCTATCTTGTCGGAGATAAAATGAGTCTCGGTAATCTATGCATTTATGACCTCCAGGCTTGACCAACATGCTGTATCTTAAAATGCAGCTAGTGACTGTAAAGTAAACGCCACCTGGTGAAGAGTTTAGCCAGCAACTTGTCTGCTGAACAGCACACTTCATTCAGAGCACATCCTTCAGCGCTTCCGTCACACTCACTGGCCCGTTGAGTATCCGATCAAGTTTAGAAGCCATGGGGTGAAATTCTGGGGAGAGCTACAAGGAGGCACAGCATCAAACTTGCAGCCTGAGGGAGTGGGAGTAAGGTGGCTTTGACATGAAATTATTATAGTACAGTTAAGATGAAAAAAAGTCCGTTCTTGTTCATTAAAGTAGGGATAAAAGAAATATCTAGGTTGGTTTTTTGGTCTCTGATCTAGAGCAGAGTAAATGTTTTAAGATGTTCCACTGCAGTAGTGATGAACCTGGTAGAGATATCTGATGGGATAGATGTAATCAATGGGGCTTCTCACTAGGTCATCTTCTAGATTGGTTTTGTATGTGTCTTATTTCAGTCAACAGAGAGAACCTGAATGGTTCAGAGATATAACATGAGAAGGGGAAATGTGTATCAGTTAAATGACAGGTTTCAGAGTAGCAGCCGTGTTAGTCTGTATTCGCAAAAAGGAAAGGAGTACTTGTGGCACCTTAAAGACTCAAATAAATTGGTGCCACAAGTACTCCTTTCCTTTTGTCAGTTAAATGTTTTCAGCACATGGCCTAAATTTTCAAATTTCATTAGTGTTTTTGATTGCCTCAATTTTCGGATGCTTAAACTGACTCCTTAAAGAAACCAGGTTTTCAGAATTGCTGAGTGCTTACCCTTTAAAAATCAGGCTCCTTTAGGTGTCTCAAGTTGGGCACCCAACATTGAAAATTGAGTCCAATATATAAATCCTTTTTTCTCCCTCTCATGCACCTGCACTGTTCCTTCAATAATTTTTGCTGTTTTAATAGTGTCTACCGTTTAAAAGGACATTATTGACTTAAAGTGATATGCATCTACTTGCTATTATTATATGTATTACATAATGAGAGATCAGAGGAAAAATCTTTATTTTTTCTGTATGTGACTTTGTGCCTCTAACAGCACTCCTGTGTACGGTCAATTTAATCTTTCCACTTGTACAGCCATTCTGTTAGTTTCCCGTGTGTGTGTGTCTTTCACTCAGTAATAAGAAGAGAGAACAATGAAAAAGAATAAAAATGTGTTTGTAAAGTCACAATTGTCAGGAGGATTTAGGGCCAATGTAATTTAGGGTGACCAGATGGCAACAGAAAAATATCGGGACACACTGGGACACCGTTGGCCCAGCTCCTGCTCTCCTGGGGCCCCCTGTCCCCACATCCCACCTCACCCCCCTGCCTGCTGCTGGCTTGCTGTGTCCCTCCCCACCCACCGTCCGCTCACCTCACTCCCCTGCCAGACCCTGCCTCTCGCAAGGAGACAATACAAGTAATTTGATGATAATCCCTTGAATGTGCTTTGGGTTGGCCTATAGAGAGTTCTGGCTTTTCCCTAATACACCCTCCCTTCCCCTGCCCTCCCGCTTAGCCATTTCCCCTCTCGGGTCTTTGAGCCCTGCATGGATTTGAGCAGGCTATATTGCTGGGGTGGCCAAACTTAGACAGGGCCAGCTTTAGGCCTGTGCCCCAGAATCAGGCCCCACGCTGGCACCTTTTTAAGTTTTACTCACGCGGTGGCGCTCTGGGTCTTCAGCGGCACTTTGGTGGTGGGTCCTTCACTTGCTCCGGGTCTTAGGCGGCACCTCGGCGACTGGTCCTTCAGTGCCGCCGAAGACCCGGAGCGAGTGAAGGACCGGCTGCCAAAGTGCCGCCGAAGACCTGGAGCACCACTGGGTGAGTACAAGCAGGTATTCCAGTCAGGCCCCGCACTCCCTACAGCCAGCCCTGCTTACTGACCTCTGAGCCGCATATGACAATCTTCAAAAATTTGAGCGATGGGGTGTGTCTCCTGGGGCTCGGGGCTTCAGCAGGTGCTCCCCATTGGGTAGAAGCCCCAAGATTCCTCTCCCTGATGGGCAGAAGCCCCTACTCCACCACCCTGCTGCAAGACTGAGGTCCTGAGCTCCACCCAGAGTCTGGTAGGTGGAGATGCGGGAGGGGAGCTGTTGGGGGCTCTGTGACCTACGCTTTAATGTTAAAAGAGCCGCATGTGGCTTGCGAGCCACAGTTTGGCCACCCCAGCTATACTGTGTCCAAATCACAGTATACTCTGGGAGCCTAATCATGGTAACAGGTTATTACCCCCAGGGAAGACTTTGTATCAGGATTTGGCCCTAAATATCTTGAGTCAGTTGCACAAGCAAAACCCACAGAGCACATCCCTACTGCCAACAGTCACACCCCAGCCTGTGCCCACAGGTCCAGGCAGTGTGTTAGAAATATTTACTTTCACTGGGGAGGACTTTCTAGGAGTCTGGAATGACCCCACCACTTGTAACTTCTGAGCTCATCTCTTCAGAGTGGTGGTGTCTTTCATCACAAGTCCCACGCTCCACCTAGGCTGGGGAATCAACAAGAGGCTGAGGCAGCATGCACCCCTGAAACTTCAGATTCTACCCTCATTTACACCAGTGCAAATCTGGAGTGACTCCACTGAGGCCAGCGTGGTAACTGAAGCACCCTTGGAGCCCTCCCTCTGGAATGGAGCATTCAGAAGGAGACAGCAGGAGTTTGCTTGTCAGTCGTGATTATGGAGTCTCCTGTTGCAGTAAAATAATTCTAGGGCGGGGGCTGATTTCTGAAAACTCTGGCTCCCTTTAGAGCAGCTGTTTGTGCCCAGAGAGGCAATGTCTGGATCCCCACTGGAGGAGTCAAGGCCATGCGATTTGTGCAACTTGGGAATAGCTGGGGTCGGGGTGTTGTGGCTAACAGCTAGGCTGCTGTGTGTGGGGCACTCACACTGTGCTGAGTCAGGTGCACGCTGCTCCCCCTCCCCCCGCTCACCAGTGTGACCTGGGTAGCAGCTTAGCAGTGCTCAGCCCCCACCTTCCTTGAGTGGAATCAGCACGTGCAGAGCTCCAGCAGCCCCGCCCCAGGTGTAGTTGGGCACCTCTTCTCCCTGGCTCTGCTGTGAGCTCGGTGGGCCGGTCTGCGCATGCCCTGCTGGTGATGATGCTGCTATTAGCTCTGTGGGGCACCTTCCTTCCCCCGCTCCCCCTGTGGAAAAACAGTGGGGAAAGAAAAGCTTGGAAACAGCTTCTGGACAGCTGCCAGCTTCTGGCAGCCCCCCCATTGAACATGGAGCCGTGTCTCATTTCAGAGCCGGCAGTTCTAGCCCTTCCACTGCATCCACAGATCCAGCCCCGGGGGACTCACTGCCTGGCTCTGGGTGCGAGCTGCCCTGCCCAGCCCTTCTTAGGGGCACCCTGAGCGCAGGAGGGGACCCCGCTCCAGGGCTGTCACTCAGCCCTGGGTGCCGAGAGCCATTGGAACACTTCAGCCTGGGGGCTGGGCCAGGGGTCAGCAGCCTTCCAGGCTCAATTGGCTGGGGTGAGTTTTCCTCTCTGTTGCCACAGAGTGAGTCTTCCTGATGGCAGAGCTTTCTGGGGGTGCTGCCCCCACCCCTTAAAATAAATGTGGGACTTCAGTTAATTTTGGATCGGATTCCAAAGCTTGTTCGCCAAGAGCAAGCACGTGCCTGGTGCTTGCCTCACTCCTTCGCTGGACCTCCCTCCCCCAACCTGCCGTGAGACCCCTGAACCCTGCCTGCCTCCTCACTCCCCTGCCCGCTGCTCACCTCCTCACCTGGATATCGGGACAAACAGCATCCTGATCGTACGTCAATTGGGACGCAGGACAAAGGGTTAAATATCAGGACAGTCCCGATTTTATTGGGATGTCTGGTCACCCTAAATGGAGTATCTGAATCTACTAATTTTGACAGGTTTCAGAGTAACAGCCGTGTTAGTCTGTATTCCCAAAAAGAAAAGGAGTACTTGTGGCACCTTAGAGACTAACCAATTTATCTGAGCATAAGCTTTCGTGAGCTACAGCTCACTTCATCGGATGCATCCGATGAAGTGAGCTGTAGCTCACGAAAGCTTATGCTCAGATAAATTGGTTAGTCTCTAAGGTGCCACAAGTACTCCTTTTCTTTCTACTAATTTTGGTCTGTTAAGTAGCTTTCAAATGATAGTGTCCCTTAAAACTTCTCATCTGATTCTGTTATTTGGTGAGTAACCAGTTTTCATTATATAACCTGTTAAATTTCATAGATTCATAGATATTTAGGTCAGAAGGGACCATTATGATCATCTAGTCTGACCTCCTGCACAATGCAGGCCACAGAATTTCACCCACCACTCCTAAAAAAGACCTTACACCTATATCTGTGCTATTGAAGTCCTCAAATTGTAGTTTGAAGACCTCAAGGAGCAGAGAATCCTCCAGCAAGTGACCCGTGCCCCATGCTACAGAGGAAGGCGAAAAACCTCCAGGGCCTTCCAATCTGCCCTGGAGGAAAATTCCTTCCCGACCCCAAATATGGCGATCAGCTAAACCCTGAGCATATGGGCAAGACTCATCAGCCAGATACTACAGAAAATTCTTTCCCGGGTAACTTGGATCTTACCCCATCTAAAAACCCATCACAGGCCATTGGGCCTATTTACCATGAATATTTAATTACCAAAACCATGTTATCCCATCATACCATCTCCTCCATAAACTTATCGAGTTTAATCTTAAAGCAAGATAGATCTTTTGCCCCCACTACTTCCCTCGGAAGGCTATTCCAAAACTTCACTCCTCTGATGGTTAGAAACCTTCGTCTAATTTCTAATCTAAATTTCCTAGTGGCCAGTTTATATCCATTTGTTCTTGTGTCCACATTGGTACTGAGTTTAAATAATTCCTCTCCCTCTCTGGTATTTATCCCTCTGATATATTTATAGAGAGCAATCATATCTCCCCTCAACCTTCTTTTAGTTAGGCTAAACAAGCCAAGCTCCCTGAGTCTCTTTTCATAAGACAAGTTTTCCATTCCTCGGATCATCCTAGTAGCCCTTCTCTGTACCTGTTCCAGTTTGAATTCATCCTTCTTAAACATGGGAGACCAGAACTGCACACAGTATTCCAGGTGAGGTCTCACCAGTGCCTTATATAACGGTACTAAAACCTCCTTATCCCTACTGGAAATACCTCTCCTGATGCATCCCAAGACGACATTAGCTTTTTTAACAGCCATATCACATTGGCAGCTCATAGTCATCCTATGATCAACCAATACTCCAAGGTCCTTTTCCTCCTCCGTTACTTCTAGTTGATGCGTCCCTAGCTTATAACTAAAATTCTTGTTATTAATCCCTAAATGCATGACCTTACACTTCTCACTATTAAATTTCATCCTATTCCTATTACTCCAGTTTACAAGGTCATCCAGATCCTCCTGTAGGGTATCCCTGTCCTTCTCTAAATTAGCAATACTTCCCAGCTTTGTATCATCTGCAAACTTTATTAGCACACTCCCACTTTTTGTGCCCAGGTCAGTAATAAAAAGATTAAATAAGATTGGTCCCAAAACTGATCCTTGAGGAACTCCACTGGTAACCTCCCTCCAACTTGACAGTTCACCTTTCAGTAGGACCCGTTGTAGTCTCCCCTTCAACCAATTCCCTATCCACCTTTCAATTTTCCTATTGATGCCCATCTTATCCAATTTAACTAATAATTCCCCATGTGGCACAGTATCAAACGCCTTACTAAAATCTAAGTAAATTAGATCCACTGCGTTTCCTTTATCTAAAAAATCTGTTACTCTCTCAAAGAAGGAGATCAGGTTGGTTTGGCACGATCTACCTTTTGTAAAACCATGTTGTATTTTGTCCCATTTACCATTGACTTCAATGTCCTTAACTACCTTCTCCTTCAAAATTTTTTCCAAGACCTTGCATACTACAGATGTCAAACTAACAGGCCTATAATTACTTGGATCACTTTTTTTCCCTTTCTTAAAAATAGGAACTATGTTAGCAATTCTCCAATCATACGGTACAACCCCTGAGTTTACAGATTCATTAAAAATTCTTGCTAATGGGCTTGCAATTTCTTGTGCCAATTCTTTTAATATTCTTGGATGAAGATTATCTGGGCCCCCCGATTTAGTCCCATTAAGCTGTTTGAGTTTTGCTTCTACCTCAGATATGGTGATGTCTACCTCCATATCCTCATTCCCATTTATCATGCTACCATTATCCCTAAGATCCTCTTTAGTCTTATTAAAGACTGAGGCAAAGTATTTGTTTAGATATTGGGCCATGCCTAGATTATCCTTGACCTCCACTCCATCCTCAGTTTTTAGCGGTCCCACTTCTTCTTTCTTTGTTTTCTTCCTATTTATATGACTATAGAACCTTTTACTATTGGTTTTAATTCCCTTTGCAAGGTCCAACTCTACTTGACTTTTAGCCTGTCTCACTTTATCCCTACATATTCTGACCTCAATAAGGTAGCTTTCCTTACTGATCCCTCCCTTCTTCCACTCCCTATATGCTTTCTGCTTTTTCTTAATTACCTCTCTAAGATGCTTGCTCATCCAGCTTGGTCTACAACTCCTGCCTATGAATTTTTTCCCCTTTCTTGGGATGCAGGCTTCCGATAGCTTCTGCAGCTTTAATTTAAAATAATCCCAGGCCTCCTCTACCTTTAAACCCATAAATTCTTCAGTCCAATCCACTTCCCTAACTAATTTCCTTAATTTTTGAAAGTCAGACCTTTTGAAATCAAAAACCCTAGTTGCAGATTTATTTTTGTTAATCCTTCCATTCAGTTTGAACTGAATTAGCTCATGATCACTTGAGCCAAGATTATCCCCTACAACCATTTCCTCTATGAGGTCCTCATTACTCACCAAGACCAAATCTAAAATGGCATCCCCTCTAGTCGGTTCAGCAACTACTTGCTGAAGGAATCCATCAGCTATCACATCTAGGAAAATCTGAGCCCTATTATTATTACTAGCACTCGTCCTCCAGTCTATATCTGGGAAGTTAAAGTCTCCCATGATCACACAGTTTCCATTAGTATTTACTTTATTAAAAACATTAAAAAGGGCTCTATCCATATCCAAATTAGATCCCGGCGGTCTATAGCACACCCCAAGCACTATCCCAGGGGAGGCTCTAATAGTTTTCTTCCCCAATTTAATTGTTGCCCAGACAGACTCAGTCATATCCATTTCATCGCTTCTTATTTCTTTACATTCTATCTCATCATTGATATACAGTGCTACTCCACCACCTTTACCTTTATTTCGGTCTTTCCTAAACAGCACATACCCTTCAATACCTGTAGCCCAGTCATGACTACTATTCCACCAGGTCTCTGTTATACCTATAATATCTGGTTTCACTTCCTGCACCAGTAACTCTAGTTCCTCCATTTTGTTACCTAGGCTCCTTGCATTGGTGTACAAACATCTTAATTTTTGCTGTTTGGCCTCACTCACATTCTGTACCCTATTAGGCACGGTTATTTTACTACCAGTATAACCTATTAGACTTGTATCTACACTGCCCTTCCTCCTACCTACAGCTGTATCCACTCTATGCTAAATTCTGGCGTGGTGATTACCTGGACATCTCCCAACCATCTCCCCCAAATTCCTAGTTTAAAGCTCCCTTAATCAGTTGTGCCAGCCTCCATCCTAGAAGTCTATTTCCTTCCCTACTCAGATGAAGTCCATCCCGAGAGAACTGTCCTCTATCCATGAATGCCTCCCAATGGCCATACATCCCAAAGCCCTCCTTATAGCACCACTGCCTAAGCCATCTATTGATAGTCATAATCTTGTCACACCTTTGTTGCCCTTCTCTAGGAACAGGCAGAATCCCACTAAAGATCACCTGAGCCTCAATTTCCTTAAGCGTCCTCCCCAGCCTAGCATAGTCTCCCTTAATACTTACCAGCGACAATCTAGCCGTATCATTTGTTCCCACATGAAGGATAATTAGGGTGTAATTAGGGTGAAAATTTGTTTCTTCTGGACTCCTCTTCCGCCTTTCATTTTCTCTTACTTCCTGGCTGATGGCGTGATGTGTTTGCACTTGCCACTGGCTTCAGGTCCTGGTCTAATTTGTCTGATTGTCACTTTAATAGTGTTTAGTACCTCCGTTTTGATCTCTTCAGTGATAAAATGGCTGTTTTATGGGATATCATTAGGCCTCCATTGCTTTGCCCTTGTGTAGTTACTTTCACCTGTGAAAAGTGAATATAAAATACACCAGTTCCGAATGGCAACATTTTATTCTCACTTTGCATCGGTGTAAATGGCAGTGGTGGAAAATTTTGCTAATTTTTTTTTTTAACAGTCCTGATCTGAAGTCCATTGAAGTAATTGGGAGACAGTTATTCTATTGATTTCCTGGGGCTTTGTATCTGGCCATTAACACATTGCTATAAAAATAACACTTATGTAGTTCCCTTCCTACAAGGGTCCAAAGTGCTTAGCAAAATTTACAAAATAGTGAATTATATCAGAAACTATGCTCTATGACTCTCTATTTTGGGGGGAAAAAAGGAAAAATAATTCCCAAGGCATATTGGATGGCAATCTAACAAAGTACTAAGATACCTTTATTATTTTATCATCTGACCCTAGTTCTCATCCCAGTACCGTGCATTGTTTTCTCTGGAAGCTTTCTACAAATCTACAAAACAGTTTTTTTAATATTGCTTTATCTATCTGTTTGTTTTGAGGATAATGAATGCTGTAGTAAAGCAGAAATGAGTAGTTTAAATTTCAGAAATAATCTAAAGCTCTTTTGATGGCTGTTTAAACTGGCAGAAGAAAGTGTTGCTCTGATGCCAGTGAAATAAAACCATTCTCTTGGAAAAGCGGATCGAAACTTTTTCAAGCAGTACAGTATGTGGAAAGTTACTTGTAGATGGAAAAATATCATGACCTGCACAACAAAATGTCTCAGAGCAGGAAATAATCAGGTTTTTCTTCGTATACTTAAAACATCCAAGTTGGGAAAAAAATCAGATGGTATATGTCCAGAACCTCCTAAATGTAATACAGCACAATGAAGATCTTTTTATCCTCTCCAACAAAACTGTTACAATCCCACAGCAGAGACAGAAAAGTTGCTTGTGGGCTATTTATCAAAATGCACGTCAGGATATTTGATATTGGTATTTTCAGGCTCTGCACATTTTCTAGATCTCTGTGAATCTTTGTGTGTGTGTTAGCCACTAATATGAAGAGGAATGCAATTCTGGGGTGATGCACACATAACTCGAGCCTATAACCGTGGACACACAATAGAATACTTGTTCTTCTTTCTGTAAGACAATTGGCAAGATTGTAGGAAACTTTTATCAGTGCATCAAACTAACGACAACAGATTCCTGAGGGAAAGAAATCCTTGGACTTCCGGAATATTAACTTCCCTACCCTCTTCCTTTCCCCATGGCCACAAATCTGGCACCTTTGGTTCTGCTATTTAGCAACTGGGCAGGGGTAGACTCTGTAGTAGCCCCCTAGCCCAACCATTTACATACACATTAGCAGGTACTTGCTTTTATAGGGGGGGGAAGGGGGGCCTTGGGGCTTCCTCCAATTAGTCAAGCTTCCATTGGCCCCTCATGGTCAGGTAGTTTGTAATCAACAGGAGCAGCGACTCGTGCACCTTAATTGCCATGACCCCATCACCTATCCGTTGATCCAATCCTAAATTAAGTTGGCTTGTATGCTGGTATTCGTGGTAAAAGTAATTTGTGATGGCCGAGCTGCTCCCATGGCACACCACATTGTGTGGGAGTATCCAAAAAATTCCACCTTCTCCTTTCTCCCATTCTGCCATCCCAGGCCAAGTTTAAAGGTTGAGATTGAACTGTACGACACATACATCACCTGAAAAGCATATGCGAATAGTGTGAATATGTGGTGGTCTTACCATGCTTGGAAGGGTATAGTTACACTTATTAAATACTGATATGTAATGTTCCTGCTCATAAACTCTAATTTGTGCACATTATCTCATCATTACTCTGTTTGGAATTATAGTATGTCCATTGCATTGCTCTCTCTATCCTAGACTTGTGTGTGTATATATACGCTCTGTACACACTTTTTATAAAATCGATTGTGACAGTAATTGACTGGTAACCCTTCTGCCAGAAAAGTTTATTGCATTAATTTAATGTCAGAAATCTTGGATGGTTGCTACTTTAAAAAATAAAAATAAAAAAAATAACGTTGAGCTGTGTCAGTTACATGAGCATCCTTACTATTTTTTTTCAGATGGTTTTAGTTAAAACTGGGGACTGCACTTTGATTGCAATTATGCTGATGTGAACGAGATCACAATGTGGTTCAGTGTCTGAAATAGCTTAACTTTGATTCTATAAATTCTTTTAATAGTATCAGACCTTTCTGGCAGCTGTTGCTCTAACTAAGGTTTTAAGTTTTGAAACCAAAAAGTAGCTTTGAAACAATAAACATTATTAAAAAAAAATTGGCTGCTTCGGGTCACATGTAAATAATCCCGTTTTGCAATTGTGTTGATGTTACAAAGCGTGAGTTCTGCTTTTTCTGCTTTAATGTATTAGTAGAACTCGGCAATTCTTGTCTCTTTTTATAAACCTGTCATTGGGGAAAGAGGAGCCAGGACAGTGAATGTGGTAATAGCACAACTACTTGACATAACTGTGTAAATTGACGGGTTTTGCTTTCTGAAAAAGAGTGGCATGTAGTTAAGGGGATGGTGTAGTGAAATTCTGAAATGTTATGGACATTAGACACCTTTTGGAATTATTTTGTTCTCCAATCTGGCACTCATCTGCATATCACACAGCCAGTAGATGAATGTAACACACTAATCTGGCTACCGGCTGCCTGTGTTTTTTCCAGTCCCATTTCCATAGAATCTGTGATTGGATCCATGGATAATGAGACTAAAGGGAAGTATAGGAAAGGATTGATATTACAATTTTGTTGCCTAACTTACACCAATTATGTACCCATTTCAGTAGAAATGGTTACTGGGATTCTGTTCCTGTACTTTTTTTCCATGAAAATGAATACATGGCTGGGGGAAAAAAGTGAACAGTTTCAAAATATTAATGGAAACCCCAATTTCTGCATCTTCTAGTCAACTGATCTGGACAGAAGTGGTGGTGTTCCTTCCTAAGGACTCAATTCAAAGCCCATTGAAGACAACAGAAAGATTCCCAGTGACTTCAATGAGCTTTGGATCAGCCCCACAATGAAAAGCAACACCACCAAGAGAATTTAGTCAAGAATCTTGCTGTTGAGAATCTGTCTTGGTTCTGCCTTAGGTGTAGCTAGAACAGAACATTTCTTCTCAAAGAAATCTCCAAAAGTATAGCACATGGGGTTTTTTCCCTGGGGTGTTGAAGCACCTACATTAAAGTTAGTACGAGCTGGGGGTGCTCAGAGAGTGTCGATATTAGGCTGTAGATGTACAGTGAAGGAGAAAGCAAAAAGGTAAGGAAAGAATTTTCATCTGTAGAGGATGGCCACAACTCACAGTTGTGGGACTCTTCTTTTTTCCTTTATTACAATAATCGTGAATTGAAAATATGATGAAAAATTAAAATTTCTCTAATTTTAAAGAGGCTTCTGTTGCTGAAATAAAACTCTCATTTTGTTCCCATATTATTTTTTTTCTGTAGAGTGGGAAGCCACCAATTAAGGATATGTTCACAGAGCTCAAGGATGGAAGGAAGCTTTTGGATCTTCTAGAAGGGCTCACAGGAAATCCACTGGTAAGAAAAGTATTAGTTAGTGATTGTGAAGGATGGTAACCACCTGACCTGTGCTTCCTAAATACAAACATCCCACTATGTAGTGCATGTAACTTTGGGCTTGATCTAAAGCCCATTGAAGTTGCAAGGCATCACAAGAGGGAGAGTCTTTCATGCTTTGATACCCGTTTGTGGCAGTCCAGGATAAGCTTTATGGCGCTGATCCTGCAATTAGATCCTCGCACCAGTAGGGCAATAGGGCTCCACGCAGGCCTGCTGCACGAATCAGATTGTGGTAGCACAGGGGAAATGTAGTGGCTGGTGTTGTCAAGTATTGCTTTGAATTTTAAATTCTCTTTGCCCCTACCCAAAGTAGGGCATGAAAAAAGAGGAAGTGCAGCCTCTCCCCAGTGCTCAAGGCCTCAGTTGTCTTATGGGTGTCAAAACAACAAATTGCTTCTTGTTCCTTTCCAGGAGCCAATAATCCCAGCTGCTCTGTCGAACTGCCAAAAACTTCACCTTCCCCCCCACTTGGGAACTTCCACAAGGCAGTTATGTTACCACTACAAAATTCCGCAGCACATTGAAAATTTAAAACTTACGAAGTTTTGTATAAATTTGAAACATTCTGAAACTGAGGTTTGTTTCAACATATAAGGAGTATTGTATTAAGTGTTACTCTTTTTTTCATAGTTCAGTAAACATTCTTTAATCTGCAGTTTTCCTTATTTTTCTGTTTTTCTTTATAAAAATAACAGGATAAAATGACAAATTTCCCGTTTTTCTGTTTGTTTTCAACTGTCAAGTGTTTTGACACGAACAAAATGTAACTTTGTATTTTTATTCTTAGCCCAAAGAACGTGGTTCCACAAGAGTACATGCCCTAAATAATGTCAACAGAGTACTGCAAGTTTTACATCAGAACAGTGTAAGTTTATACTGTAACTTAAAATATTTTTTGTGGTAATTTTGGTTTAATAAGTCTTCTCAGATAAGACTTGGAATTGCAGATCATAAACCAGTTGCACATAGCAAATAAAAATGCCACCAGACAATGAAAACTATTCACAATTCAGGTGGTCAGTATTTTCAACTGTCTAATATTTTTGTGAAATAATTAAATGCAAGCAAGATGTTACGAAAATGGCATAGTTTTGGATGAGATTTTGATGAAGAGGAACTGAATGGTTATAGGCATTTGTTCTCTGTGTGGGTTAAACTGTTTTACGTTTTCATCTCTCATTATTTGCCGCTTATAAGTCATTATCACTTCTAGTTGGTGTATGTTATTGAATCAATATTATTTAATCTGGTTTCTTAGATGCACTCATGATAGTAGTGTTTGAGCACTACTTCACCAAACCTTTGGTATGTAAACTATATATGGCACATATGGCTTCTTTAGAAATCTCTATGATTCAGCCGGTAGAAGTGTCCTGAAGAGTCGTTTGATCAATCCTCAATTGGTCTAATGGCAACAGGCCTTAGAAATAACACATGATAGATATTATTTAAAATTAAAAATACAATATATTGAATTTTAAGCACGTGCTTGAATGTTAGTGGGATTGGAGACTTTGATTGTTAATTCTCTGGAGCAGGGAGTATGTTTCTATAATTTGTGCCGTCCCTAGCACAGTACGGCTCTGCTCTTTCCATTGCTGTAATACATACAATAATTTTAGAGAACATTTGTTAAAATATTTGTTACTTCCCTCTTACCTAGGAGCTTAGGGGCTATAAAATATCAATAACTTTTGAAAGAATTAGTATTGAGCATTTAAAAAAAAAATTCTAAGGAACAGGTGAGTACTAGATGTCAAAATTTACAGTGATTGCTGTGACTTCAGTTCACTCATGTGAGCAGAATAGTTTAGAATATGATGATAGAAAAAGCTATTTGAAGATCAGAACATGCAATGGTTTTCATACTGTATAGTTACAGGGTTGGATGTAGGATTTAGTACAGATACAGAGAGGATATTGAAAGAGTTGTCTATAATCACACAGGTTCCAAAACCATAAGCATTTCTGTTACGTGTTCTCAGAACCTTTCCTTCTCCACTCAGATTAAATCACACCTTTTACAAAATAATTTTCAGCAGGCGGCACTTGGAGTCCTTCCATTATAATGTGTTCCCCTCTTTGCATCCTAGTTGTCTTTCCAGTGTTATGGTTAAATTATCTGCATTGGTGACTATTTTTTCTCTCTCTCCCTCCCTTCCCATCCCATTGCCTTCCTCACTGTCTCTCCAAAAACATAAGTTTCTGCTGCTTTAAAATGTGTGTCTTCCTGAAAAGTGACTCTGAGGTTCCATGTCTGTCCCAGTGATTCCATGTCAGTTTCATTCTCCTAACAAACAGAAAGATTGGTTGAAAAGGTGACACTCGGCACTAATTCAGTGGAGTTACATAGGCAGACTGAAGAATCTGTAGTATTGGTGATAATTCAGAGATTGCAAGGGCAGAAGGGACTATTCTGATAATTTTGTCTGACCTCCTGTGTAACACAGGCCGTAGAGCATCTCCAAAATAATTCACAGAACATATCTTTTAGGAAAACATCCATTCTTGATTTAAAAATTGCCAGAGATGGAGAATCTGTCATGGCCCTTAGTAAATTGTTCCAGTGATTAATTACCCCCACCTTTAAAAATGTACACCTTATTTCCATCCTGTCTAGCTTCAGCTTCCAGCCATTGGATTGGGTTATACCTTTCTCTGGTAGATTGAAGAGTCCATTATCAAATTTGTTTCCCAAATAGGTAGTTATACACTGTAATCAAATCACCCCTTTAACCTTCTCTTTATTAAGATAAATAGATTGAGCTTCTTGAGTCTGTCACTGTAAATCACGTTTTCTAATCCTTTAATCATTGGCATAAATTATATTACCCTCCAGCACATGTCACTTAACTTGAAGTCCTGTCCCACATGTTCACACAGCTTTTTCTTCCCTACACATTATAGATAGGAGCATAAGGAGCTCGTCGTCATGTTCCCTTGTGTGATTTATAGCAGACACCAACTAGTAATAGAAGATTAGGGTTGGAAGAGACCTTAGGAGGTCATCTAGAACAACCCCCTGCTCAAAGCAGGACCAACACCAACTAAATCATCTTACCCAGGGCTTTTTCAAGCTAGGCCTTAAAAACTTCTAAGGATGGAGATTCTACCACCTCTCTAGATAACCCATTCCAGTGCTTCACCACCCTTCTAGTGAAATAGTGTTTCCTAGTATCAACCTAGACCTCCCCCGCTGCAACTCGAGACCATTGCTCCTTGTTCTGTCATCTGCCACCACTGAGAACAGCTGAGCTCCATCCTTTTTGGAACCCCCCTTCAGGTAGTTGAAGGCTGCTAGCAAATCCGTCACCACTCTTCTCTTCTGCAGACTAAACAAGCTCAGTTTCCTCAGCCTCACCTCGTAAGTTATGTGCCCCAGCCCCCTGATCATTTTCGTTGCTCTCCGCTGGACTCTCTCCAATTTGTCTACATCCTTCTGTAGAGGGGTGGGGCCCAAAACTGGACACTGTACTCCGTGTGCGGCCTCACCAGTGCCGAATAGAGGGGAATAATCACTTCCCTTGATCTGCTGGCAGTGCTCCTACTAATACAGCCCAGTATGCCATTGGCCTTCTTGGCAATGAGGGCACACTGCTGACTCATATCCAGCTTCTTATCCACTGTAATCCCCAGGTCCTTTTCCGCAGAACTGCCACTTAACCAGTCGGTCCCCAGCCTGTAGCGTGCATGGGATTCTTCCATGCTAAGTGCAGGACTCTGCACTTGTCCTTGTTGAACCTCATCAGATTTCTTTTGGCCCAATCCTCCAATTTATCTAGGTCACTCTGGACCCTATCCCTACCCTCCAGCGTATCTCCCTCTTCTCTCCCCCCCTCCCCCAGCTTAGTGTCATCTGTGAACTTGCTGGAGGTGCAATGCATCCCATCATCCAGATCGTTAATAAAGATGTTGAACAAAACATGCTTTATCAGATGAGATAGCAGGAAAGAGATTCACTGTTGTATCAGAGTAACTGTGTAAGGCAGAGTGGAATTTGCTTTCCTTCTCTGTTCACATTCATTCTGTGAGCTTAATGACCCCCATTCTGCGTAGAGGAAGAAATTGCTGCTGCACCTGACACACGTATATGTGCTTTATGAAGTGCCTCAACCCAGGCGTAATCTAAGTTCTTCCACTGAGTGCTTGATACTGCAGTGGAGGTGGTGTTGCCTTTGGGAATAGCACCATGGTCACCTTAATTGCCTTTCTTCTATAGCCTCTAGATTTGCTGCTGTAAGGTATGCTATCCCATTGTCCATTTTGGATTTGGAGAGCTCATAACCCAAAAAGAGAATTTCCAGTCTCTAGTTCTGGCTTCCCTACATTAAATTTATCAGTTCAGATTTCTTCCCATTAAGACATCTTATGGACATTGTTTATGGACTGCTTAACTTTAAAAGATAACGCTACCTTGGCATTACACACAGCTTTCTAGACAGTTTGCTCTTTTCATTGGTCCGCCCCTTTTATTCAACTCTCTGAGGAAAAACTGTGGAATCTGACTCTCATTTGTACTCTCTTGTGAAAAAAGGAGTAAGAACTGAGTTTGTTTCAAAAACTTTACATTTCTCAGTGTAAAATAGAAATGAAGAAGAGTTCAAAAGCTTCCATAAGTGATGAGGTCAAGTTAAAACAAGAGGGGAAGTGTCAAGAAAAAAGCAGAGATCATTAGTGATTAAGGAAATTTAAAAAGGAAGATAAAACCAATGTCATCTTGCCCCTTGCAGCCCCTCCTGAAAAATTAAATATAATTTTTGTTGAAGTAAGCCCTAATTAAACTTCTTCAGTTAAAACGAATGCAAATTGATTCTCCCTTGGACACTGTGTTACCACATACAAAGCTTGTCATGTGTGGCTCTTGTGTCAATCTGAAAACTAAAGTTGTTTGTAATTATGACACTTCCATGGCTCTATAGTGCCCTATAGTATTAAGGATTACCTCTTACCTTGCAAAACAGACGAATTACTGCATTTTGCCTGTGTATTGGTTGATTTTGGTACCCCCCTATATTGCTGGTCGGGATTGAACCCTTACTCTGTTGCCTATGTATTTTGCTTCTGATTGCCTTCATGACAAATTCAGATAAGATTTCTGAAGAGAGCAGCTCTGCTTGGCAATTTCCACAAAATTAAATGTATCTGTTCATTTGCTAATGGCTGGTTGGTAGATAAGAAAATGGGAGGACACTCAAATCCTTGGTGAGAAATGTTAATTTAATGTCTCCTCCAGGTGGAATTGGTGAATATAGGAGGGACTGACATTGTTGATGGAAATCCCAAACTGACGCTGGGATTACTGTGGAGCATCATCTTGCACTGGCAGGTGAGGAAGCTTTGGGGAGGTGGGTCTCTTTCCAGGAATTTCCACGTTGATCTTTTTAAATTCTTACAAACCTTTCTTTGTCCTCTAGCGTGGAAAATATCACGTTTCTTTTGAGTTTGTAATTAGTGTAGATCAGAGTTTAGTTTCTGACCTCTTCTGTTGGCTGAATCCCACAACGCACTTTCTAATTGCGTGTCCAGTTGTACTCAGTCAATTGGTTCTGTTCTTAGTGTTGTTACCACACAGAAACATTTTAAATGGAGACAATAGCATTACATTTTTATTCAAGCTTTCTGTACAGAACTACTTGCAAGGTATTTTTAAAGTGTTGTAGCAGAATGGCCTCGGTACTGTAATTGTGGCCTGGTTTTAGTGTCTCACCAAAGTACCTCCCCGATTTTAATGCAGTTACTCATGATTTACACAAGCATGAGTGAGAGGAGAATTGGATGCTTTGGGAGGGACTTTGGTCTCTGCTTAGGCATCATATAAAAGCAGCAAATGGCATGTAAGAGGCTCAGGAGAATTCCCCATGTGGAATCGTCCCCCTACAAGGCCCAGTATAGGGGAACATGCTAGGGGTAGAACCAAGGACAGGAGGAGACAGAGCCATAGTGTATGCCGTGCAAGCCTGGGCAGCACTGGGGATGCTGTTGTAACGTAGAGCAGTCGTAGACTGTTACACTAGGGTCCCATTCTGCACACACAGCAGCCCTTGATCAGGAGGGTGCAAAGTGTCTTAAAGGCTCCCTTCCTCAGTTCACTGTCTGCAGCTAACTTATTGTGTTTAGTGAAAACAGTGTCTTGAACTCCGATACCAGTTGGTGCAACAACTCAGCTTAATTGCTGGTTTGGCAGATCAACAGTTAACTTGTGTAAAATTGTAGTTGTGACTGATTATTTGCTTTCTGCAGGTGAAAGATGTCATGAAGGACATCATGTCAAACTTGCAGCAGACAAACAGTGAGAAAATCCTGCTGAGCTGGGTTAGGCAATCCACAAGGCCTTACAGTCAGGTCAATGTTCTGAACTTTACCACAAGCTGGACTGATGGACTTGCCTTTAATGCTGTGATCCACAGGCACAAGTAAGTGACATATTAGATGATTAGACAGCTACATCAATAAGCAGCTTTTGCTTCTTCATCTTGGAGTGTTCAACAGCTTTTAACAACAAGGAATCCTGTGGCATCTTAAAGACTGAAGGTCTTTAGAGACTGTGCCGTTAGTCTTTAAGGCGCCACCAGACTCCTTGTTGTGTTTTGGGGATACAGACTAACACGGCTACCCCCTGATACTTGACAACAGCTTTTAGACTGTTTAAATGATTCACTGGTGATGGGTTTTTTAGTTTTGGGGATTTATTTTTTTTTTGGTGTGGTTATGTTAACAATGGAGGGAAATTGGCCAATCCAGCACTCACTTACTTGCAGAGGGCAAAGCCAGGGCTACACTGTAACTTCCGCTGTTCCTTTGCTCACTTTTCAATTACCAAAAAATAAAAGTACTTGAGTGTTTTAAATCGCAAATGACCTACATTAACTAGAAAGCAAGCTGAATACATCTTTACAGAGAGGATATCTTGGCTGTTGGACCATCTTACTCCTTTCCCCCAAACTGAAAACACTTGGAAAAAAGGCTCCAGTCCAGCTTGTTTTTTGTAGCATCTCTAGTGAGTAGATAAAGGAACACTTTGAAACAAATCAACAAGTAATACAGGCACCATGGCTCCCTCTTAGTTTTGAGTAAGTGTGATTTGAGAGACAAAGTAATTATTCTCACACAGTTGGCATACATTACTTAACAGAAGAATCAAAGGATAATACAATTCTTTGTTTCTATCCTGTGGTGTTTTATTCTCCCTTGGCCCTTCTTCTGAGAGGTATTGTTTAAGCTGCTCTGGGCAGAGATCATGTATTCTTTGTCTTGGGAGGTGTGTTAGGTAGTCTGTAGAAATAATCATTCCTAATTTTTTAAAAAAGTATGACTTTCATCAGATATTTCTGCTTTTGGTCAGTCCAGTGTAATTTTAAATTTCACAAATGTTTCAGGATCCATCATTTCCCAGAATGAGCTATTCCACAGTATAATTTTATAATTATTCATTTAAAATGTATAGTTATAGCCCCTAGGGGCCAACCAGATCACAGCTCCACTGTGCCAGGTACTGTACAGTCATTGTCTAAATGTCGGTCCCTGCCTCGGTGATCTTCTAATCCAAAACGCAAAGCATAACATTTGGATGGGATGTGATGTGATGAACAAACAGTTTGGGATGGGGTTCAGGGGAGACAGGGTAGCAAAAATATTAGGAGGTGTGAAATTATTATCAGCAAAAATTGCAACTTCCTAGCTGCCTAATGGATTTTTTTTTAATGTCACCTAAATATTCCTTCTCTTTACTTTATTCCTTTACACATAGGGGTATCATTTTGTAAATCCTTTTCTAACCCTCCTTCTAGTGTTTGTAGTCAATTATTAAAATCCTATTAGTTGCAATTTATCCTATTTATGTTAGATGTTAGAGCTTTTTAACCTTTTCCTACATGTCAGAACCTTTAACTCCCTATTCAGTCTTGTTCCCCAGCTAGTGGCGGATTTAGAGTTAGTGGGGCCCTGTGCTCAGCTTAATTTTTGGGGCCCTTCCTTGGGACCCAGCCAAGAAAAAGAACATTCTCTCATCTCCCCTTCCACCCCCCTTTTTCATTCTTTTTTTCTTCCTCCTCCTCCTCCTATGGGTAATAGGAAGTAAATGAAAATAAAGTGAGGTACCTTGATTGTTTTTGTAGTCTAACTTATTTTTCCACAGACCACTTAAAAATCTCTGAGTGTCTTGGTGGACCACTTAATTATCTTTCCAAATATTGTTTGTACTGTTAGCTAACTCTTGTAAAGCGATTTGGATAAGAGCGGTTTATTAAAAAAACTTAAAAAAATGTGTAAAAAAAAAAAAGTTGGGACGTGGGGTCTGGCTAGGACTTATGGTGCAGGAGGGGGCTCAGGGCTGGGGTGCAGGAGCAGGCTGGGGGTTGGGGTGTGGGAGGGGGCTCAGGGCTGGGACAGAGGGTTGGGGTGTGGTGTGCTTACCTGGGGCAGCTCTTGTTTGGTGCGAGGGGTGCAGGTGGGGATTTGGGGATGTGTGTGCAGGAGTCAGGGAGGGCAGGGGACTGGGTGTGTGCAGGAATCAGGGAGGGCAAGGGGATGGGATGGGGGGACAGGAGTCAAGGCTGGGTGTGTGTGAGGGGGTGCAGGAGTTGGGTGGACTGGGGGTGCAGAGTCTGGGAGGGAGTTAGGGTGCAGGAGCGGGCTGGGGGTTGGGGTGCAGGGTCTGTCCAGGAGTTAGGATACAGGATGGGGCTCGGGGTTGGTGCAGGAGGTTGGGGTGTGGAGCACTTACCTGGGGCAGCTCCCATTTGGTGCGAGGGGGGTGCAGGTAGGAATGTGGGGTATGCGTGCAGGAGCTCCCCTTTGGTGCTCAAGGTGTGGGGGAATAGGGGGTATAGGAGTCAGAGAGGGCAGGAGACTGGGGGTGCGTGAGGGGATGCAGGAGTCAAGGCAGGGGGCTGGGGGCATCCCCACAACTTGAGACCACAGACCCCGGCCCTGACTGGCTCATGGCAGGGGGGTGGAGGGTGTATGTGTAGGGGGAGTGCAGCGGCCCCGCCTTTGCTCCTCCCTGTCCCGATTCCACCTGCTTCCCCAAGGCCCTGCTTCTTCTCCACCTCCTCCCCCGAGAAGCTCTGGGAGGGACAGGAAGGGGCTGGAACGCGGCACGCTCAGGGGAGGAGACGGGGGAGGGGGGAGCTTGGCTGCTGGTCGGTTCAGAAGCCCCAGGAGCCGGCAGGACCAGGCTTCTGCCTCCGCAGCTGCCCGGCCCTGGGGCCCTGTCACTGGGGGGTGCCGTGCCAGGGCACCCTGTTTTTTACTGTAAATCTGCCTCTGTCCTCAGCTCTGTATTCATTTCAGTTGCATTTAAGCACCCACCCCATCCCTCCTCTACCAAGTTTTAGAAATCTTATGAAAAAATGGCAATTATTCACGATGTCTGTATTTTAAAAAAAATGGGAAATGATTATCCCTGTGATGTTTGCAGTTCAAACGCTGCAATGCCATGCTAATCATAGTAACTCGAAAGAAAAGGGAAACTGACTTTTTCTTCTACGTTGTCCAAACTGAGTGCAACAGAAAAAGTAAATACTCTGCAGTAATGCTGAAAAATAAATATTTTAATAATAGATTTGTACATTTTTAAAATTGACTCTATCTCTTCAAATGTTGTTACAAAAATAGCAGTTATAGAGTGTATTATGTGGCATGGGATGAGAATATAACTACAGTCATATAGATATAAAGTTAGTGATTCAAATATGTTCAGAATTTTGTTGCACATACTAGAGTTTTCTGCTTGGGGTCTCGGTTACTCTTTTTAAAATCTGTAATTGTATTGTAACACTATCTGATGTGTGTGAGGTGTTCCTCACCCCGCCTCTCCCCCGGTTGATTTTGTTTTCCTTATTCTTTCAGACCTGAGCTCTTCAGTTGGGATAAAGTTACTAAGTTGACCCCAACTGAGAGACTAGAACATGCTTTCACCATAGCCAAAAGCCACCTGGGAATAGAAAAATTGTTAGATCCTGAAGGTAAAATGTGTTTGCTTGCTCTTGATTAGAAAACCATTTTTGAGATAAGTGTTCAAAATTTACTTCCATTTACTTTTAATGTAAATACAGTGTCAAGTTGTTTTCCAGTTGTAACTTATTGTTGTCTTCAGCCATTGTCTTTGAAGAGAGATCCAGTTACTAAGGGGGGGGTGTGGATGAGTGTGTGTGTGTGTATGTGTAACAGTGACATCTGTCTTCACTGATTGTTTTTATTTAAAATTAAGTGATGCAACAAATGATGATCCTTGGTTAAGGAAGAGAAAGAAGCAAAAACTGGTTCGCAATCTGTTCTTTTTTTTTTTTTAAATGAAGTATGAGTTGATTATAATTGTACATGTCAAAACGTGTAGGAGTTAAAACTATAAATAACTAAGCATTTTTCAGGCTCATGTAAAACATTAAATACTATATACTGGGTAGCTCTTCTCATACACAAACCCACTTTGCTTTCTATGCCCACTGAACAGCAGTAGCCACTTATTAACTGCTTAAGTGCTTCACCTGTGGGAGCACTTGCTACCAAGCTTCTATGACTTCTGCTGAAGCCCCACCACTCTGAGTGGACTCTGGGCTTCCCAAAGATATATCCTGCATAATAGATTAGCAGATGGCCTCTACAGCATTAGGTGATCAGTCCTAGAGGTACAGGTATAGAGATAAGATTCAGTCTAGAGAGAGCTCTTTAAGCCCATCACCCAGTGTATCCCCCCAAGTGAGGATAATGGGGCCTGACTCTCCATTGGGATGGTATGGGGCTGTACTTATGGTTTTGTTGCAGCTCTGAGGAAACTGGTATGTTTATAGGATTTGGTAGCTTCTGCTGCACTGCCTATACTATGTAGGGACTGACAGAATGTGGACTTTCCGTTTTGTTCTCTGCTCAGCTTTTGTAAGCATTGAGTTTCCCAAGACTTTCCAAACTAAAATCCTTGATTTCAGGAGCCTCTTTGCTCTGAAGAGTTGGGGATCAGCTTTAAAACATGAAGTTAAAAGTTGGGGCAGAATCTCTCCAACCTCTTACCAAAAATATTCTAGCATTCCAAGAAGTAAATGGGGTTGTTCCACTATTTATTTATTTATTTACTTGCATTTTCCATTGCTGGTGCTGCTCTGATCTGTTAGCCATTCCAGATGCATTGGGGAAGGAAGGCCTGACCTTTTGGCATAAAACTTTTAGACCCTGACGCTTTCTGGTATACAGACCACACCATAGCTATCTAGGAGATTTTCTAGAAAAGCAGTCTCACTTCATTTTTTTAAAATTTCCTGTGTAGATGTTGCTGTACAGCTTCCTGACAAAAAATCTATCATCATGTATTTGACCTCTTTGTTTGAGGTCCTTCCTCAGCAAGTCACCATGGAAGACATCCGCGAGGTGGAGACTCTTCCAAGGAGATACAAAAAGGAATGTGAAGGAGGAGCATTTAATATACAGCAAGTATGTTTCTGTCCATCCAGGTCTGGAAGGTTCTTGGCTATAATTTTCACCTGTTCAGGTATACTGGTAGCTCTCGTGACCCCTGCAAAATTCATTGGAGGATACTAAAATTGCACCCTGACAATCCTCCTCCTGGTTTTCTCTCTCTCATCTTCACTCTAGCATTGCCTTTCCTTCTCCTCCCGCTCCCTTTTCCTACACCGACAATTGTCTACTTGTCCTGGAAAGTTTAACGCTTTAAGCTTCCTGCTTCTGCCCATCGCTCTCATTCATCTTGGTGTGCTGGACAGGGTGGCTCCTGATCCTGAATTGAATTTGCGTGGGGAGAGGTTTTTATTTTTCTTTGGTACTCCTCCGCTCTACTTCAGTGTCACCTGCTGACTTAATTTAATAAACACTAATGAGGGTGATTTTATTTGTTAGTGGTGACCTCTAGATTCTGTATTACCCTTGGAGAAAAAAAAGGAAAATAATCAGATCTGACAGTTGGCCCCTCTAGTCTACAAAGTAACCAACTATCCTATTTTAATATGTTAAGAGTTGGCATAACAGACACACTGTCACATCGCTCAAGTACTCAAAGGATCTTAAACAATCAGTGTTTTGTGCCAATTATGGAAACAACATTTCTGCGTTGCTAAGAAATGTTACTTTCCTCTTTGCTATGTAGAGTGCAACACCTGAAGAGGAACATGAAGGTTCTAGAGCAGAAACCCCTAGCACTGTGACTGAGGTGGATATGGACTTGGACAGCTACCAAGAAGCTCTGGAAGAGGTCCTCACATGGTTGCTTTCAGCTGAAGATACATATCAGCAAGATAACATATCTGGTGATGTTGAAGAAGTCAAGGAGCAGTTTGCTACCCATGAAGTAAGTTTGTGTTGGCAGGTCTTTTTCCAGCCCATTCTTAAAATTGTTAGTTCTTGATACTATAAAAACACCCTTCTGTTTCATTTGTGTTGCTTTTGCTAAATTTATACTGAACATTTGTAGGATATTTTAAGGCTTGTGTCATTTGCATCATGCTTTGTTTTGCGCATTAGATTTTGAGTTTTAACCTTTTGGGTTTTTTGTTTTGTTTTTTTTAAATAATAGAAATAATTGATTATTAGAATGTTACTTTTAGTGCACAATTTGTCCTCATTCCTCAACTTCTACATTATTTGAAGGGAATATTATAGACTTTGTCATGATTTATGGGCCAGATCCAATGGTGCTATGCTGATGTACACCAGTGGAGGAGCTGGTCCTGCTGTTTCCCGATTTATTAGTGTGAGGTTTCTGGTTGTAAGTATAATGTTGCTAAAAGCTGTAGGTGCTGGAGATGGAAAAATTCTGTTAGATACTTTAGTCTGTATTTCTGTCAATGTAAAATATATGATCACATGTCATCAGAAAATAGAGCTACCTTCACAATAGTTGCCTTCTCCATGTGTAGGAGCTGTATGACCATATATAGAGAAGAGAAGAGAAGACCCCCTCCCATGTGCACATTTTTTGGACTTTTTGTTAAATAAATAAATAAATAAAACTCTTATTTCCATAGTTGAAAACGTATCTGCTTTCTTTGCAGTTCGTTCTGTTTTTGGTTTTCAATGTTTCCAATTAATATGTTTGTTAGTGAACTTATTTTTAAAGGTTGTCTCCTAACCTGCAACTTCTTCTCTTGGGAAAGATCTATTTTTATTCCTTTGCCACCTCTTTTGCTTTACCGAAACACATCCTGGCAGTTCTTTTGAAATTTTCTGATGTAGAGACCAGTGGGTTAAGGTCTGCTGTGCTTGTGCTTTTGATGATGCCAGCTTATTCTGCAGCGTTGTGGTTTGAACATTATCAATTTACTAAGACTGTTATAAACTCCTGATGGCAGCTCACAAATTAAGATGATGTCATTTGTTGTACCTTTTCCAGGCTTTTATGATGGAGCTTACTGCACACCAGAGTAGTGTGGGTAGTGTACTGCAGGCTGGGAACCAATTGATAGCACAGGGCAATCTATCAGAAGAAGAGGAGAATGAGATCCAGGAACAAATGAAACTGCTAAACTCTCGATGGGAAGCTCTAAGAGTGGACAGCATGGACAGGCAAGCTCGGTGAGTTGTGCCCTAAAACTTCTTGTATAGCTGGCAAACTAGTTAATGGAAGTCCGTGTGTATTTAGCCTGATTTTTGAGGCCTAATATCAGATTTTTCAGAATGGACTTGTCATTTTGTAGCATTAAATCCATCCTGTTTGTGGCTCAGTAACCCATCTTCAGCAAAGCAAGAAGGAGAAAAAAAAACTGCATTCTTGGCTACTTTAATGCAAATATTTATATGTATATAATGTAGAAGGTGCCAGACTGAAAATGCAGTGTAGTGCTTCTACGTGTAGCAAATAGTCTTAAAATTGTTGTAATAATTTAAGTTCTCAAACAAATAAAAGCCTTCAGTCATTGTAAAGGGTGGTATTTATTTATTATATACTAAGGACTATCTGAAGGATTTTTTCCTGCTACGTTTTATTACAGTCATTAAGGGGGAAACTGCATTTCATTGCTGCTCTTGACATTGTCGTTAAGAGTGAACATCTGATGCAAGAAACAATTAAGCTGTTAGAAATTCTGAGCGTATTTCTATGTACCCTGGTGGCATATTTCACTAACTTTTGAGGAGTAAACAGAAGCTTAACTATGTTTTCTTGAGTTTAGAATTAAATGCCGAACAATTTTATTTAGACATAAATGACTTAGATATGGCTATGTGGCTTTCCTCTTATTTATACCTAGATCTTATGCTTTTTACTTGCAAAAGCCTTTCTGGAATTACTCTGCCTTTGTTTTCTCCCATGTGCAGCCTGCATGATGTGTTGATGGAACTGCAGAAGAAGCAATTGCAGCAGTTGTCTGACTGGCTGACAGTCACAGAAGAGCGCATTCAAAAGATGGAATCTCAGGCCTTTGCTGAAGATTTAGAGTCACTTCAAAAACAGATAGAAGTACATAAAGTAAATGGCTTTTGTCTGTTCTGTAATACACATGATATAGGAAAAAATACTCGGAAGCTCTAAACTTAGTGACGGCTACAATGGAGAAACACAATTGTGGCAGCCACTTCACGGTCCTCTTTTTTTTTTTTTTTTAAAGGAAAGATTCAGATCTGGTTGTACACTGAGGCCCATGCGTGATAGTTTTGATGTGGAAGGGGATGGTAATGGAAAGGAAGAGAACTGGACAGTTTTGAAAGCACTTTGATTACTAACTGAGTAAAGCACCTTTAGTGGAAGTTGCATATCTTGCCTTGTTTGCTGCATAAAAAAATTCTTCATTAAGTTACCTGTGTAGGAGAGGGGCTGAAAAATAACAAATAATTTATCCATAATGAAGAGCAGAGTGTGCTCAAGTACACTGTACCTCTTGCCACTTACAAAACAAACCACCCCACCCCTCACCCCCCAAAAAAAACACCACCATCCAACAAACCACTAAGCCAAGAAGAAATTGCTCTTTTATTTGCCCAGCACTCCACTAGTGGTATGGCTCTAAGCCAAGTTTCTAGAGCAGAGTCTTGCCTTCTGCCCCAGGTGCTTTTAGAGGGGAGAGGGCTTTTGAATGCTCATCACTCTTAAGGCATTCTATGGTAAGCATTAAAAAGAACATTCATTCTGAGGTGGACGTAGCTTATTGACCTTCTTCCCGGTTCCCAGTAAGGTATGTATCTTAAGGGAAAAGGGCATTAGAGAGGCTATAAAAACTGCCACAATAGTAGGCTTTGCCCTTGAAAGGCATTGGTAAAAATTTCCCCGCCGCTCACAGTTTTGTGAGTTGAGTGCAGTGTTTGTTTCCTTCCTCCATCTTGAGTAGTGGCTACATTTCAGTGTGGCTTGAAGTATATAGATTTTGAATAATAATGCATAGTTCTTATATAGTGTTTTTCATTAGTGGATCTCGGAGTGCTTTGCAGAAGTCAGTATCATCATCTGTCTGTGCCTCACTTACCCAATCTTCAAAATGAGGATAAAGTGACTAGCTCAAGGTCACCCAGCGGGCCACTGGCTGAGCTGGGAATAGAACCCAGATCTCCCAAATCCTACTCCGGTGTTGTATCTACTGGACCAAGGATCCTTTGGGATAAAAGATGCTATAGAAAATGTAAAACTGTATTTCTGGGGCAGAGGTACTCTGGTGATACATGTTGTTGTGTAATACCTAGATATTTACAATACCTACACTTCTATATTGCTAAATAACAGGAGTATCTCTCTTCTCCTACGTGTTCTTTGTAGTTGTTGTGTAGTCTTTTTTGTCAGTATTGTCTCTGAACATAGTGTCCAATATATATCATCAAAGCTGTACAGTTAGTTGTAATTATTGTTCCATCAAAACCTATTAAGACACGTGTGCATAGTAAGTAATTTAATCTGCTGTTATACTTGCAATCTGATACTTTATTATGTATAGGAACACATTTTATAGAAACCGTTAGCTTTTTTACATGCATCATTAGAGGTTCAGAATGTCATTAGCTGTTGAGAGCCAAACATTTGAATTTTCAGAGATCCCTTTTTATTTGTGAGAGCACAAAGAACATTTTTTTTGTAAAGGAAAACAGAAGGCTGGTAAAAACTAAATATATAATTTTTTGTTATTGCCTGGTATCTTCCATCGTCTGAAATAATGTATTTTAGCTTCATTACACTTTCTAGTTGCATTTTCTAGTACTTAGTTACATTATAGATATGGCTCTCCTTAATAAAACATTTGCTTAATTGTTGAGTCTTTAGCACTTTTCCACAGCAACAGTTTTAACGGCTATGGCCAAAAAGGTGTCTCTTTACCCCCATCTAGTTCCTGTAACCATTGATTTGTACTTCCAGGGGCTGCAGAATGATCTTGAGATAGAGCAGGTTAAGGTAAACTCATTGACCCACATGGTGGTGATTGTTGATGAAAACAGTGGTGAGAGTGCCACAGCTGTACTGGAAGAACAACTGCAGGTAAATGTTTTGTACTGTTTGTTGTACTACATTACATTACTTACAAACTATGTAGGATGGCTTGGTTTTTGTCCATTTGTTATCTGATAGTTAATTGTGAAGCTGCTGTAAATATAGTACCTCTTAATTGTAAACTAGCTTAATTCATAATTTTTCTCCAACTTCACTAGGTGTCACTAGTGTATTTTGACACCTATGATTTGTTAGCATATGCTTTATTCCTCTGAAATAAAATGTTAGAATTGAAGCATAGAAAGGTGTTTGCAGAATACCTGGCTTACAGGCCCCAAAATAAGAAGTTAATTTGTCATTGCCCGAATACAGATAATACCCCACACATCAGTTTTAATGGAATTTTAAAATTGGACACATTTTTGCGCTGTAAACAAATTATTAAATCATTGTTATCTCTGAGAGATTGCTCTTCGTTTCTTATAACATAAAGAATTAATAAAATTGCTCAGGGTAAAATTTTCAAAAGTCCAAAACCCATTTTTAAGAGTGCTTAAGTCACTTTGGAGGACAAATCCAGCTTACAGAAGATAATTGATAGTCTGGTAGATTTGTACTCTTAAGAGACTAGACACTTTTGAAAATTTTACCCTTAATGCAATTTCATTTGTGGAACTATGCGAAAGTAATGGGTGGATAGAAAGTTGGCCAGATTGTCGGGCTCAACGGGTAGTGATCAATGGCTCCATGTCTAGTTGGCAGCCGGTATCAAGTGGAGTGCCCCAAGGGTCGGTCCTCTGCCTGGTTTTGTTCAATATCTTCATAAATGATCTGGAGGATGGTGTGGATTGCACCCTCAGCAAGTTTGCAGATAACTCTAAACTGGGAGGAGAGGTAGATACTCTGGAGAGTAGGGATAGGATACAGAGGGCCCTAGACAAATTAGAGGATTGGGCCAAAAGAAATCTGATGAGGTTCAACAAGGACAAGTGCAGAGTCCTGCACTTAGGACAGAAGAATCCCATGCACCGCTACAGACTAGGGACCGAATGGCTCGGCAGCAGTTCTGGAGAAAAGGACCTAGGTGTTAGGGTGGACGAGAAGCTGGATATGAGTCAACAGTGTGCCCTTGTTGCCAAGAAGGCCAATGGCATTTTGGGATGTATAAGTAGGGGCATTGCCAGCAGATGGAGGGAAGTGATCGTTCCCCTCTATTCGACATTGATGAGGCCTCCTCTGGAGTACCATGTCCAGTTTTGGGCCCCACACTCCAAGAAGGATGTGGAAAAATTGGAAAGAGTCCAGCGGAGGGCAACAAAAATGATTAGGGGACTGGAACACATGACTTATGAGGAGAGGCTGAGGGAACTGGGATTGTTTAGTCTGCGGAAGAGGAGAATGAGGGGGGAGTTGATAGCAGCTTTCAACTACCTGAAAGGGGGTTCCAAAGAGGATGGCTCTAGACTGTTCTCAGTGGTAGCTGATGACAGAACAAGGAGTAATGGTCTCAAGTTGCAGTGGGGGATGTTTAGGTTGGATATTAAGAAAAACTTTTTCACTAGGAGGGTGGTGAAACACTGGAATGCGTTACCTGGGGAGGTGGTGGAATCTCCTTCCTTAGATACTTTTAAGGTCAGGCTTGACAAAGCCCTGGCTGGGATTATTTAATTGGGGATTGGTCCTGCTTTGAGCAGGTGGTTGGACTAGATGACCACCTGAGGTGCCTTCCAACCCTGATATTCTATGATTCACAGTAGTTTTTTTTTTTTTTTACCTTCTCTTTTGTATAAGTAATTTTGGTTGATATGTACATGTGAAATTTGGTTGTAAAGTATATTGCTGTTTGAAGAGTTGACCTTTTTATGTACTGCCTAAATAACTTCTTGTAGTTTTTAAAGTATTTTCCCCAAAATGTCCTACATTAAAAACACTACTACTTGGCTTAAAACAAGAGATGATAAAATGTGGGATTTTCAGAGTTAGGCCACCTGTTGAGGACTCTTAAAAGTTCCCTCCTTTGACTTTATGTACAACAATAATTGCAATTCTAGGCTTGGATAATTTTCATTTTAGAAAGAGGTTATAGAGATTTAGAGAAAATCATGTGTTTGAATATCTAGCTTTTTATGCATTTCAAAGTGTGACTGAATGTTCATTAACATTTCTTGCTGTTGTAGAGACTTGGCGAGCGTTGGACAGCAGTTTGTCATTGGACTGAGGAACGTTGGATGAAGCTGCAAGACATTCAGATTCTGTGGCAGGAGTTTGTGGAAGAGCAGGTAGGAAGTTGTGCAATTATCCCAAAATTCTGATTCTAACTCATTACAGTTGTAACTACCAAAAACATTTGTCAAACTGTAAAATTTTCATCTGTAAAATTATTTGCTACAAGATGCAAAATAATCTCTTCTCCTTGGGACCTGCCAACCTGTACATAAAAGTAATGTAGGAATAACTGTAGTGGCTCAGACCAGTCTCGTCCAGTACCTTGTCTCTACCATGCTCCTGAGGAAACTTTAAAACCCTGATAATGAACAATAATGTGATGTGGTAGGATACAATACCTACCTGTTAGTAGCTGAATCATGAAGTAATTAAATCCCTTTGCTCTGTTGAGATTAAAAATCCATGTAGTAGGAACTGCCTGAGGTTTCAGAACTAAATAAAGGAAACTGGGAACTAATACATTGAAGATTGGAGCGAAGAGCTGTGCCTTATGAAAGAGAAGCCATTAAGTATCTCAGGTTTTCAATGAATCAGGGTGGAGAGGGTTTGCCAGTGAGAGATGAGTGGAGCTTCATCTCCAATGGAAAGGATTGGACTGGGGCCTGGTGAAGGGGACCAGGTTGCTCTTCTTCCTCCACTTGATACAAAGGAGGATTTGGGATATGGGGCAACCTGGAAGGAGCTTGTTTTTTTTTTTTTTCTTTTCTTGTTTTGTTTTTCTGATGAAGGACTAACTCCTCTCAGGGAGAAAACAGCCCTGTGGAGTTGGATTTTGTTGTCATTCTGGTTTGGGTTCCTGAACACAGTGACCCTTTTATTCAAGCCCCCGAGGAAGAAGTTTCTTAAGTCTAGGCATGAGAGTTTGCACATTTTTATCCTGTCCAATGTAGTGGTATTCATAACTGTAAAAATATATAATCCTTTAAAAAATTAAAATGATTGTTTTGCCGTAATATATTGTGCCAGTGTGTTCCACAGGTGAAGTGTTGTAGAAAATAAAATTATCGGTTGCACATTTTTGCATTCCAGCTTCATTTTTCTTGCATTATTAAAATAAATAATCCTTACTCCTCGTTCATAATAATATCAGTGTGCATTTCCAGTGACTTTAATATAGAAGTCATTGCATCACAATGCAGTTCTGAGCATCTTATCTTGCAGGATCAATATTTGTGGAGTGTTGAGGATAATTTGTCAACTTAGGACCCCATGGACATAGGACTCTCCTGTCTTGTTAGCTAACCATGTATATATGGGCAGCACATGAAACCGCCTTCGGGGAGGCTAGCCCCACCCCTTCTGCCACTCTTCCCCATTGTGGCTGGAGGAGCCGAGCTGAGCCATGGCCCACCTGCCCCAGATGCCGGCCTGAGTACCAGTTTGCCCGAGCCTGCCGCTGGCCGGCCAAGCTCCAGGCCACTGGCCTGAGCTGAGCCCCCACCAGCTTTAGGGGAGTGAGGGAGCAGTCTCAGGGTATAGCCTCAGGGTGGAGCATGGGTGGGGCCATGGCCTGGGTTTGGGGTGGCTTACCCTCCCCTTGCCTATTATACCTGCCACCCATGAGTGCATGTTTGTCTGTGTAATGGTGAGATAGTTAAAGGATTTGTATCTGATTTATATTCAAACTGTAAAACAGTATTTAAATAACAGATTGTTTTATTTCGGTTAAGACCGGTCAAGAATGGAGTAAAATGGAAACTGTTGGTCATTGACCCTGAGAGCAAAGTAAGAGTGAATCACTAACTCACTGGCAGCCTGGTAATTCTAGAATCTTTCCCAAACGTGCTCTATGTGCTGCCAGCGTTCACACAAACACATTGTTTTGCAGCCAGCTAATCAATCCTGTGACTAATATTTTTATAGTTATGGATATAAAATAAAACAGGCACTTTAATAGAATGAGGTACGTGCCCTATCTCAATATTTGCTGATTTATTTACATAATTTTGAGATACAAAGAGATGGCAATATGAGTTTAAGCCTACTTGATGTGACACTACACTTAAGTTTATTTGCACAGCATGTTAAAAATAACAATTTAAGTCTTAGCGTAAACAGCCACACTGGGTGCTTTCTTCAGCTATGATAGTCAGAGCCCTTGTTTGAGAGCTAGTGCTTATTCTGTAGTCCTGTTTAATAGCAATAGTTGGGCAGTACTTTGGCAGCTTGGTATTCTTAAATAGAGGCATGAAATGCTATAAAGAATAAAGATATGCTTATTCACGTCTATGAAAAATAAAATCTGTTTGGGTCCTATGGCTGGTGGGTGTAGAACAAAGGTATCTATCCCGTTGTAGCTAGCAGGGTTCCAGCCTGGCTTCTGTGACTGAGAGCAGACCTATACAATGCCATTAAGTCAACCTAACTTAGGTTGATGTGCAGCTGCAGTGGTTTATGTCCGCACTACGCCCCCTCTGTCGGTGGTGCGTGTCCTCCCCAGGAGTGCTTCCACCGACTTAACTGTGTGGGGCATTGTGGGGCACTCACAGCTGGAGCCCTGCTGCTGAGCTGTCACCCTGGGATGGGGACGGCTCCAGCTGTGAGCCCTGCACAGGGCTGACAGCCAGCAGGTGATGTAAGTAACACAGTGCCTACTCAGACGCTGCATTTCTCTAACTACATCAACCATAACGCAATGCGTCTCATGGAGGTGAAGTTAAGCTAAGATAGGGGGCAATTTATGTCAGTGGGAACTACACTTTAGTGTAGATGCTTACAGACCTCGGTTGACATAAATTTTCTTATGTTGACCTAACCTCTGTAGTGTATACCAGGCCTGAGATTTTTTTCATCTGGGAACCATGTTACAGTAACGTTTTCTATAGACTACCGTTAATTCTGATTGTAGCTACCATGACTCTGCTGTTTTTAGAAACTGGTCTCTCAAATGTCATACATATATTCTTGTATAAGCAGAGAAATGTAGAGCAAAATTTTATGGCAGTTTTTGTGTGGGGTAGGCTTATATTTGAGTCAAGGAGATGAACAGAGGAGCCACTAATCCCACTCCAGGTCAGGGTACAGGCCCTCAACTACTCCCATGTCAAAGTAGCTTATGTGAATGTGCTTCTGGTCCTTGCAGAGCTGCAAGTGCAGTTCTTATCAGATGTGCATTCAGGAGGATTGCTTGCTAACCGGGAAATGGGAACAGCTTAATCAGTGGAAATGAGTGCAACTTACACATGAGTCTCCATGTGCAAGTATTTTACATAATGTACATGAACTGTGTGACTCTGAAAGTGAAAAATCCTTGAAGGTTTTTTACTGTATATTTAAAATATAGTGAGTGTGGTGATGTGGAAATGTCAGTGTTTTACCAAAATGTCCTTTCATCTGAAGAAATAATTAAGTGGTTTAAAGCAACAATTGTTTCAGTTTGAGGTACTGGCTTGGGATCAGTCCTCTGTAACTACCAAGCTTAATATGTTCCAGGAAAACTAAGTTAACTAGAAATACTGAAGTTAGAACTAATTTCAAGTTCCAGGAAAATATTTGTCATTGAGAAAAATATTTTAGATCAGTCAGCTGCTGTCGCTTCCACCATTGCACCAGGCAGCTGGATGAATGAGCAGAGATGCATCAGTCTTTTGGTGACTGTGTTTAAAGAATCTTTGGACACCTAACTGCCGAGGCAGCATAATTCTTACCACTCAGGAAACACATTAGTCAGTCATTGCCATTCCTTTCTTAGCACTGTAATGATTATATTGTTTGTTTCTGGAGGCGGGTTATCGTTGTCAGCTAAGTTAGCAGAGATTAATCATTCACGTTGAACAGCTTCTTAACTCAGTTACATAAAGTGTGTTGGCTGGAACATCAGCTTAATTTTTCCAGTGAATATGTGGTGGTGTGGCTTCGTACTTTCATACTTTATGGCATTTTCATCACCCGTATATTTTCCTGTCTATACATTTATGTACTCAGGTTATATGGGAAGGTAAAACTAAAGTAGTCTTAGGTCCAGGAGTTGCTAATCAGTCCTGGGCCAATGCCAAAACTGCACAGCTAGATGGAGGATCCTGGTGACCGTTTTATAGTCTAATGTCTAGTGAACTACTAGGGCTGCTTTAAAACAAACAAAAAAAAAACCCCTGTGTCCCTGTGGTTCTTAAACTGTGGTCCATGGAATGTTGGATGGGACATGGGCAGCTCCTTATTGCTTCCAGCTGTTAAATTATATTAAAAGAAGCTAATATAAATTCCTAACATTTTTTCACATAAGGCATTGTTGTTGTTACCACAACGATGGTATTTGACCACTGATGAGGAAGGACAGTGGTCTTCACAATTCCAGATGAGATGGGAGGAGGAGGAGCCATGAAACAGTTTCTCCTTAAAGATGTGCTCCATGCTATGAAAAAGTTAGAGCATCCCTCATCTGTGATATTCGACAGTAGTGTATCCTTAGTGTCAGTCTGTCTCTAGCAGTTTGTGAGGCATTGCCTGCTAAAACTGTGTTTCAGTTGAAGTTGAGAAAGATTCAAGGCTGGTAATTAGAATCATGTGATTTGAAAGTTGGTTGCGACAAGCTGCCAAGGCTAGAAGCACTGACAGGTCCTGAGAGCAAGATTTTTGGAGCACTGGGCCTGCTAGTGATGAGAAGGAAAATGGATTATTCTAAATATTTCACTGCATTTAACTCTGGTATAATAATTTGTAAATTCAGGCTGAATTTCTGGCAGATAGCTAATCTAGTATTTTTTTATACCTACATGTGTGCTACTCCTATTAATGCCAATAGAAATTTGTTGCGTGTAAGGATTGCAGAACAGTGGTGGTGTGATCTAACAAGAAGATCTGAAAGGAGGAGTTTGCCATGAGTTGTTTGACACTGTAGTATGTTTCAGAAGTGCTGTATTCTTTTTCCTCTTCAGTGCTTGTTGAAAGCTTGGTTAACTGAAAAAGAGGAGGCTTTAAATAAAGTCCAAACAAGGAACTTCAGAGGTCAAACAGAGCTGAGTGTGAATGTTCGAAAACTGGCTGTGAGTATTGGTATCCTGGTCTTCTTCCCTGTCAATTTAGAAAACATGAATAAGTAACATGTTTTTGGCTTGACTTTATTGGATGTCAGTAGGAGCTGTGAATATTCAGCACCTTTGAAAATCAGACCACACTTTCCCTCCTTATGTGTGTCAAAGTCCTTCATGGAGTTCTTTCTTTGTAAAATGACATCTGTTTTGAGTATTTAACTTATTGTGGCAAACTCTGGTTCTCTGTGCCGCATTATGACCAGTTGCCTCTGCGGTCAGCAGTTCCCATTGTTTCACTGAAGACTTCAATAAAAGACACTTTCCATAGTTCCTAGTGCTAGCTAAGACCTATACTAAATTTTGGAGTATGTGTACTCTTGAATACTCTGCAATATAATAGCTGATTCCGGGGCAGATTTTTTATGAAATTCTTTCTCTTGTTGCATGATAAAGAATTGTTTTTAAAACATAGTTCATGTAGATCATGGGATAAGTTTGTCTATGAAATTAAGAGAAAAATTGAGTAAAATCTGGGAAGGGGTGGGGAAATATTTGGGACCTTTAAGTGATATATATATATTTTTAAATGTCAGATTTTGAAGGAAGATATGGGAATGAAGCGTCACATGCTAGATCAGCTAAGTGAGGTTGGTCAGGATGTGGCACAGCTCCTTGGGAATAACAGGGCTTCAAAGAAAATTGACAGTGATTTGGAGGAACTAACTCAGAGGTGGGACAGCTTAGTTCAGAAGCTTGAGGACTTCTCTAATCAGGTAAGCAAACAATATTAAATTGTCTTTCAATCTTCGAGATGTGTCCATATACTCAAAAAAATAAAAATCTTTGTCACCATGGACAGAATTGCTCATCAAAGCCTTTGGCACCAGTTTTGGTAAAGGAAGGTTCATTCAGTTACTTATGTCTAAATTAATCCCTGATGTAATTCTGTGAACTTGCCTTGGTCTGTCACAGCCCAAATTTGTTAACCTTTTTGACACAGCTGTGTGGGGCTCAATTTCTTCCATTCAGGTTGGGGCTGAGGGAGGGCTTATTAATATGTTTATATTTTACTGGTGGGCAAAATAGTTTATTTTATATTGTTTGGAATTTTATTGATTATGTGAATTTTTGTTGTAAGGGTGCTGAGATTGGCTGAATTGGTGATACTTTAGAAGTCAGAATAAATAAGTACCTGGAGTTATACCAAGGTTGAATTTAGACCAGTGTGATTTTTTTCTTAACATTTTCTCAGATTTACCGTGATATATTGAAATTATAGAAGTAAACGTTTATTTTGGCATGCAAGAATAAGAGCAAAGCTTGCATGTTTACAACATATATCTTGCTATTTAGGGCTCCAGTTAGTATTTCTTAGTTGGACAAAACTCCCGTTGAGTAAGGAGTGATGAGTAAGGTAGGCCAGTGCGACTCTAAGTGGTGGTCAGTGGATTGGTGCCGGTCCACGAGCCATCGGCTGCCGGTCTGCGCGCACATTGGGGAAAAAAAAAATGCCAATTCCTTACATCAGATAGCTTGAGAAGTACTGAGCTAGGCCACATTTCTGAAAAAGACTTAATCACGTGCTTGACTTTAACTGTCTAGAGCACTCCCATGAGTCCAGTCCAAAGCCCTGTAAAGTCAATAGACTCCCAATGGGTCTATGGATTGTATGTCAATTTTTGCATAGTTGGAGTCTAGTTGTGATGAACTGGCAGCATAAACATTAAAGTTCTGTGTTATACTTAAAAACAATAACTCCTCTTCCTCCTTCCCCTCTCCTCCCCCGTGTGTTAGTTTTTACCAGTGAATGAAAATCTGTCATTTGCTTTGTTGATTATATTTACTCAATCTGCTACAAACTTTCAATCAATTTGAGCATTTTGATGCTTAGTTTCCGCATCTGGAAAAATTAGGATAATATTACTTAACTCTTTTGTTGAAGTGCTTTGAGATCTACAGATGAGAAGGTCTAAAAGAGATTGATTTTACTATTTAATTTAATTTAACTATTAAATGGGTTTGAATGACATGTAAATATAATTGAATTGGGGGGTGGGGGGAGGAAAACCACACAGAATTTGTCCCGTAAAATATAAACTCTATTTGCTAAATCGTTTTTTGTGTAGGTAACACAGGCTGTGGGAAATGTCGGAGTGTCCCACGTTTCACAGAAGACAGTTACTGAAATGATTTCTGTAAAGGAGCAGGTAATGATAAAAGAATCCAGACAGGAACTACCACCACCTCCACCACCGAAGAAAAGGCAGATACCCGTGGATATTGCAGCAAAAAAAAGGTAAGAATGCATTATTGGTATTTGTTACTCACTAGACAATATTTTAAACTTATTTTCCTTAGTCTTTATATATGAAATTGTCTTTATGCAAGTAAGAAATATCTATAACCTCTAGTGCTGGGTGAAATTTTTCAGCCAAAACTTTTTTAAACAAAAAATGCAAATTTGGGTTGACCAAAACGTTTTGCGAGCTTGTAGATTTGTTTGTCCGGGGGAAGAAAAACCTTAAAAGAAAAGCTAAAACAAAATGTGTTTTGAATTTTTGATTCAGAATGACTTCTTTAAAAAATTTCAAGTACATTTCAAAACTAAGTTTTAAAAAATGAGTTTTCAAACATCATCTGTGTTTTTTTTCCAACTTTTTGGTTTGCCAAACATTTTGTTTCAGGTTGACACAATTGTTTTTTTGATTCCGCTCCCCCCCCCCCCTCCAAACTGTGATTCAAAAGAAAAATCTGTTATTTTCACATAAGTGCGGGCCCCAATTATACTTGGTAGGTCCCCATCTCTGACAGTGACGTATGCTCTGCATTGCACCTCCACTTGTGCAAAGGTTTAAGGATGTTACACACAACCTTCTGGAAATTGGTGTGTAACGAATAATCATGAATTTTTCCACCACTCAAAAAGTGAATGTATCCCCATTTTGTTCGTTTATTTATTTAGAAGACATTTTCTCATAGACCTGAGTTCTGTTTGTAGCTCTGTCTCTGCTTCACTGTGTGTGTTTTGTGGAAGTCAATTCACCATCTGGTTTTCAGAGATACAGAATACCTGCAGATCCCATTAACTTCAAATGGAGTTATGGGTGCTCAAGACCACTGAAAAATGTGGTGTTCAGCCTCTCTGTGCCTCAGTTTCCCCATTGAAAAAGGGAGATAATTTCCCTTGTAAAGCACTTTTAGATCTTTAGATTAAAAGCACCATGCAAGTGCCAAGTAATATTTATTTTATTTAGGAATATATAATTCATTAATTTATTATTTACTTGTAATTGCATTAAAATACATTGTCGCAACTATCTGGACAGAAAAACTGGTGGTCTGCCCCCAGCCTTCTTATATATTTAATAGCAGAGACCAGAAGGTATTAAGGTCTCATTGCAAGGAACTCATTTGGGTGTGTGGTGTGTTTTAGCAAAATGTACTTTAGTGTCCTTTATGAAATATTGTAACGAAAACTAAATTACTATGGTCAAGATAAATGAACAGAGTAGATGTTGTGCATGCACTTGTCTTATCCATAGTCATTTTCCGTTTACTCTCTATTTTGAAAAATTCAATAGTTTATTTGACCAGTCAGCGGTTTGTCTTCTGTACTTTATTAATATTAGAGGCCTGAGCCAAGAGCAGGGCTTTACTGTGCTAGATGCTGTTCTTACACATGGTAAGAAATAGCTGTATCTTTTTATAGCTTAAAATATCCCCATTTTAAAGATGGAGAACTAAAGCACAGAGAGATAAAGGAACTTGTCTGAAGTCACCTGACAAGTCTGTAGCGCAGTGTCTGATTGAATCCAGAGCACCTTAGTCCCAGTCTGATGTCTTAACCATAAGATCATCCTTCTCTGTTTACAGTTCTTGAATTAGAGGTTCATAATGCTGTGTAAACTGTTTTTGCTTTTTAAGGCAGTGATTGATCCTGCCTCATTTTACCATCTCCCTTTACTAGTGTTAAAGCTGTATCAGAAAATGGAGTTGGAAAAAACAGGTTAAACTTTCAGTCGATGTTTTTGCTACTTCCCAGCAACACACATTTGAGCCAATAAATGAACAATGGCAGGAAACCTGCAAATTCTCCCATGAACAGTTTGACTGAATTAACAGTAACTTGCTGGAATTAGTTTCTCACTGGGTTAATTACAGGCTGTTGTTCTGCATGGGAAAGTAATACTGGTATAATCTAAAGTGTGACTTTAAACCAATATAGTTAAACTGGTATAGTCCCAAGTGTGTGTTTGTTTTTATTTTATTTTTTTCTTGTTTAATTTGTCACTTTTGGAAATGGTTTAAACTAAACCTAAAAAAGTCACTTTTATGGTGAGCTATTCTGGTGTAAATATGTTGGTTTAAATTCACACCTTAGCTGATAGTGGCTTAGCTTTCCTATGTAGACAAGCCCTTAGTGTAGCTGAAGAGCCAGATTATAAGATATTTCTCAATCAGCTGATCATTTATAATGCTTTTGCCAGCTGCTCTCTGAATTATTATGTAGTTCTTTAGCTGCTGGTTCTTCTTTTAAGCTAATATGTATTTTTTACATATATTTACAGTTTGGAAAAAAAAAGTCCTTAGTTGTCTCATTCATATTTTTAATTTTGTTTTGTTTTAGGGAAACCTATTCTTACGCTTATAGCATTGTAAGATGCATCCTATAGGACCTTATGTCATGTGTTGTAAGGTATCTGTAAAATGAGAAAACAAATGGTATCATTGCATCAAAGTTCCTGCAAGGGAAGTTGATGATGATATGGTTTTCACTATGGCAGTTTAATAAAGAGTCTGTAAGCAGTGAAAAGAAAAAGAGTACTTGTGGCACCTTAGAGACTAACCAATTTATTTGAGCATAAGATTTCGTGAACTACAGCTCACTTCATCGGATGCATTCAGTGGAAAATACAGTGGGGAGATTTATATACACACAACATGAAAAAATTGTCTACAGCCAGGTTGTATGATACAACCACATTTGCTCCAACCCCTCAGACAGAGACGAACGCCTACAAGATCTCTATCAAGCATTCTTACAACTACCATACCCACCTGCTGAAGTGAAGAAATAGATTGACAGAGCCAGAAGAGTACCCAGAAGTCACCTACTACAGGACAGGCCCAACAAAGAAAATAACAGAATGCCACTAGCCGTCACCTTCAGCCCCCAACTAAAACCTCTCCAACAAATCATCAAGGATCTACAACCGATCCTGAAGGACGACCTATCGCTCTCACAAATCTTGGGAGACAGGCTAGTCCTTGCCTACAGACAACCCCCCAACCTGAAGCAAATACTCACCGGCAACCACACACCACACAACAGAACCACTAACCCAGGAACCTATCCTTGCAACAAAGCCCGTTGCCAACTGTGTCCACATATCTATTCAGGGGACACCATCATAGGGCCTAATCATATCAGCCACGCTATCAGAGGCTCGTTCACCTGCACATCTACCAATGTGATATATGCCATCACGTGCCAGCAGTGCCCCTCTGCCATGTACATTGGTCAAACTGGACAGTCTCTACGTAAAAGAATAAATGGACACAAATCAGACTTCAAGAATTCTAAGATTCAAAAACCAGTCAGAGAACACTTCAATCTCTCTGGTCACTCGATTTCTGACCTAAAAGTGGCTATTCTTCAACAAAAAGACTTCAAAAACAGACTCCGAGAGACTGCTGAACTGGAATTAATTTGCTAATTGGGTACAATTAACTTAGGCTTGAATTAGAGACTGGGAGTGGTTGAGTCATTACACAAAGTAAAACGATTTCCCGTTGTTTATCTCCCCCCCCCACCTCCCATTGTTCCTCAGATGTTCTTTTTAACTGCTGGAAATGGCCCACCTTGATCATCACTACAAAAGGTTTTCTCTTCCCCCCCCCCCCCCCCACATTCTCCTGCTCATAATAGCTCATCTTAAGTGATCACTCTCCTTACAGTGTGCATGATAAACACCCATTTTTTTATGTTCTCTGTGTATACAAATCTCCCCACTGTATTTTCCACTGAATGCATCCGATGAAGTGAGCTGTAGCTCACGAAAGCTTATGCTCAAATAAATTGGTTAGTCTCTAAGGTGCCACAAGTACTCCTTTTCTTTTTGCAAATACAGACTAACACGACTGCTACTCTGAAACCTGTAAGCAGTGAGGTTTGTCGCTGCTTACTTGTGGTAGGACAGTAATGTGAAAATACATGAATGTATGTGTGCCACCTTGCTTTCTCAGTGTTGATGGAGGAACGTGGGGAACTAAATAAAAGACACAATGATTGAATGGGGAGAAAAAAAAATGATGAAAAATTTTGTCTGACCTTTTAAACCAGGTTTGATGCTGAAAATGCTGAGCTGTTGAACTGGATTTTGAAATCAAAAACTGCCATTCAGGCCATAGAGATCAAAGAATACAAGAAGATGAGAGAGACTGCAAACGTGAAAGAAAAGTTGAAGGTAAACTGAGAAGATGGAAGGATGTTCCAGTGAATAGTTTATTGTGTCAGTTTTTGCTTGCTATCAGTTGGTGGTACAGTCAGATCTGAGAGGTTTCTGTGGATTAAGTCCCATTGTTAAATGGCTCTAGAATGCTGGACAAATGTGGAACTCTCTGGCTATAAGCGATATTGTGGCTATAAGGTCATGCTTACTGATTTACTGGGAGTTGGGGTTTTTTTCTTGCTAATATCTATCTTCAGTGTAGTAATAAGTGCATTTCTTGAGGATTATTGTGTTTTCTATCTGGCTACTTATTTTGGCCTCATGGCTGACAACTGGAGATGGGGACTGATTGAAAACTCAAGAAACTTTGGGGAAGTATACAGCTGTGGGCAGTCTCTATACACAATCCCCTGGAGGCATACCCTCTGCCCACCCTATCCCTCAGAAGAGCCTGAAGTGTTTTATTGCTAAAGTAATTGGAATCTTACTACTTAGAATCTTAGCATAGGTCAGAGTCCCTGTAATTATATGCTTTATACAGTACTGTTGCTATAAAACTGTCACCAACCTGTGAGACAGTGTAGAATTTACAAGACCCTGTGGGAGCTATGCCTCCTCTGTCTTGGATTCATGCCATTGGAAGCCTGAATCCTTGTCACCATTTTTTTTTTTTTTTTTTTTGAAGCATTGTCTTTGCAAAAGCTTACTGGAATATTAGCAGTACTTGAATCTGCTTGTGGAATCTTAATGTGCATATGTAAGTCTCCAGAAGGAGGCTCACTTTTGAGTAGGCTCCAGTGCAAAAAGATGACATTGAGGCTATATGGAAGGATGTTATAGCTACTGCTGCTATTATTATTATTATTTTATTATTCATAAACCTCCATAAATGTGCATGGCTCTTCACAAAACAGTCCCTGCCCAGAAGAGTTTACAGTATGATCCCAATTCTGCAATTTACAGCACACAGACAGCATGCTCCCCTGTGGAGCCCCATTTAAGTAAGTAAGGGTTCCAGGGAAATGTAGCAGTTCCACCTGTCTGTTGTCAATTGCAGGCTTGGAGTCTGTGTTAAGACAGGAGTAGAAGAGGGTGACAAACATGAAGAGTTGATGGAGAAAAGGATGAGTGTGCAAACAATAAGTCTGTGAGGTCACTGGCATGCATCAGGAGGGCTTATAATTAAAAAGTTAATTGAATTTGAGACTGTGGCTTGTGCATCCCTTCAAGAAGATTTATTTTGAGGGGGAACTGGAAGGAGGGGTAGATGGATGGCGCAAGAGGGAGTAGCGAGGGGGTTCCTGGTGTGTGTGTGAGATTTTAAAAATAAAAAAAACCCAGTGAAATGTGGGTTAAGGATGTGAAGGATTATTTAGCTGAGCTGTTTGACCTGAGCACAATGGATATGTTGGGAAATGGAAAGGAGAGAAGAGCTAAGAAGGAAGATGGAGCCACTCCAGTTTCAAAACGTTGGCCCTATATTTACTAATAAGTTAAAGAAGCCAATCTGAACCAATAATTTAATTACTGCCCCCCGCCCCCAAAATAAAAAGGAAGGAAGAAGGGAAATGATTTTGACAGTTTCGATTTAAGAAATTTAAATTCAAGGTTGAGGTTTTGGTATTCAGCGCTCTCCACAGGGCTGGCACAGGTTATCTGAGGAACCATCTCCCTCTACACAATCACACTGGAGCAATACACCCATTACTACAGAGGGCAGGTTTCTAGGCCTCCAGCATCTATTGCAGACTTCACTCCCAGAATGTATCAAAATGACCATGAATCTCTCTGCCTTCACACCACATTTGAAAGCTCATCAATTCGACTCAGATTTCCCTCATTACTCAATTATTTTTAAAGAAGCTTTTTTGGGGGAAATGATAGGAGGGAAAAGAAACTTCAGTTATTTGAAAGAATTAACAGTTTCACTTCTAATGATGTGTGGTATGGAGAGAGAGGGAAAAATAAAAGCGCCTGGAGCCCTGATCTTGCAAGTGTCAGGGTATTCTCAAAAGAACAAATTAAAAATGTGTAGGCAGGACAACATGGAGAAGCTTGCATCTGCAATATCTACTTTCTAGGCAAATTGGAAGCTTCAGATTTCACAGGATTCGACGCATTCTTTAACAGAACTTAAAGAATTCTGCAGCTCACAGTGTAAATTACTGCAGTTAGCTCTACTCAGCGGATAACACTGTTCACTTATTGTTAAGTTGGGGCCAAATCCTACTCCTGTGAATTTATGAAAGTTTTCCAGAGACATTAGGAGACCAAAATGAGGCCCTTTAAGGCACACAAAATTAACTGGAAAAGAACATGGGAGTTAAGCATTCAAGAATAAAAGGCCAGGAAATTCTACCCATTGGCTGAATTTGACTTAGACTAAACTTAATAAACATGGATCAAACCAAAAAACCAAGAATGCTACAACAACACTAGGAATAAAATTGCAGTGTTTTATCAACTTCTTGCAACTGGCACTGGGAGAAAATGCTTGTTGGCTTTAAATGCAGGGAATAAAATATTCCCTGGGAGGCCAGTACAGAGAGTGTAGAGTGGTGTGCCCTTGCTGGCCCGTGTTGCTGAGTAAGTGGGCTGTTACCTTCACCCCACTGTTCTCTTCTGAGATTTCCAACTGTACTTTTTACTGTATTTTAATATGAATTTAACTGAAAAGTCACTTTCCCATGGGACACTGAATGGCTGCTAAATAGTTAGTCACATGCTGCATGTTTCAGGTTTGAATTGGAATTCATATATGAAAGGGTCCACATCTCACCATCACTGGCCCACTAGACTGTTTTGGTCACCTTTTATTTTTGGTATCCTGCTACTATGATTAATCTTTCGCTTTTTTTGTGACCAGTAAGTTTTACTATGTAATACAGTTTTGCACTAGTTTCTGAAGGAAACATGACTAGAAAACACTCAAAGATGTGTTGCTGTTTGCAACTGGAATCTCCTTAAAGAAATCCTGAGTTATCTGGGGAGTGGCAGGGAAGTACGTATTACGTGCTGTACTGAAAAAGTTTTTATGTCAATTGAAATGCCCATCTTTGAAACTACGTTCTTTGTTGGGATTTGATTCACAGGCCCTAGAAAAAGAAATGGCCGAGAAAAGCCAGAAGATAGATGATCTGAGCCAAAGCGGACAGAATCTGTTGGATCAAATGGGAAAGGGTAAGAGATCTTTAAAGTTCTTTCATTTTGTTTTGGTGGAGGCAAGTGATGTAAGCACTTGACTGAGTGGAAACAGAGGCATTTATTGAAGATACTTTTCCAGATTAAGCCTTTCTTCAACTCTTCTCTTCTAGAGAGCTGAATGGGTCTTAATTGTGTTGGTGAACACAATGCATGTGAATGTTAACAAAAATAACAAAAGGTCAGCTCTGAAAACATTTCTCTAAAGTAGTATGTGTCCATTCACTTCCTCCTAGGGTTTCTGTTTTATTTCCAATGATCTGAAGACTTTGGAAAAGGCAATGTTCAAATTATATATTGTTCTTTTGGAATCTTACACAAAGCATGTGTCTTAAAGACTTGCATACTGGCCTGCCGTTTTAGAGCAAAGTTTGAATTGGACAAATATCAGTGTATCTATCTCTGAATATTTGTCTACTTTATGCATGTTTGACTCTGTGTAAAAACTCTCGTCAGTGTTTTTGGAAATACAGTCACTACCCATGGCGCAAAGAAGACGATCACAGCTTGAGACCTAATCTAAGTGAATGTTTGTTAAAACCCGAACTTTTGAAAACTTATAATTAACATCAGTGAAAGCTGAATCTTTCAGCCATGCCAAAGGATTCCTAGATAATAATTCCAATAAATATAATGAAATGCTGTCAGTAAAGCATGTCTCATTGTTCTGTAAAGCAGCTCTTCACATACTCTGGAGACAGAATGGTTGTTGCTCTGAGGTCTAGTCCACAATTGCACCTTGGCACCATAGTTATGATTAGCAGAGCTCTCAGCTAGTAAAAGGGGTGATGCATACCACCATTAGCGTGTTGACAGTGATGTCTGTGTATGCAACACTTGCATTGCATGCCCCAGGACTGACTGTGCCCGTAGGATGATTCTGTCTGGCCCCTGAACACTTCATGGAGGACAGCATTTTGAAGAACCAGATTGCATCCTCCACACCGTGTGATCTCACACACATGAGAGATCATGCCACATGTTCTACAAAATGGGATCCTTCGCAATACGAGGTCATGACCTCGCATACACGTGTAAAGTTGCATGCCTTACTAAAAGTGTTGTGGTGCATGTTAGGGCGCTTATTCCTTCACCCACTTACTTCCCTGGCCTCTCGCTTGAACAGAGAGCAACAATACCCGAAGTCCAAAGGTGCAAACAATTCGATGTTTATTGGGGTGAACCTCCAGCAAGCATGATTCCAGTTTCCTTCCTTAGTGTCCCCCTTCCCAGCTCTGACACCACAGAGCCTTACCTGTGTCCCTGTTCCCATTCCTGCCCTTAGCCAAACATGATTCCAACTTCCTTACCCCCATTCCCTGTTCCCATTTCCCCCACCCACACACCCACCCACCCACTTCCTGATTGACTGCAGACTATATAGTAAAACTTGAGTTTTGCTTAGCTGTACCTTAACCAATGATTTTACTGAAATTTAACTAACCAATCCTAACACATTGTAACATGATTATGTAACCAATTATATCCCACCACCTTAATTAGTTTACACCCAGATTATACAGCAGACAGGAACAATCACAGAACCAGACAGAGATTATACAGACAAACAATAGCAAAGTGGGAACTATAATGACGCAACGATGCAGAAGTGAGGATTTCACATCCCAGCTATTGATAAGTGAGTTCTTGCCAGACAGCATCCTAAATTTCCTTTTACATTTTCTAGGCGCTTCCCTTTCTCTGGAGGTGATAGGCACTATCAGGACAGGATTGTATTCCTAACAGCCCAATAGCACCTTATTTCAATGTGACTAGTTTGGAATGTGAGGTTGTGACCGGTCGCTTCCCAGCTTATGGCTGCCTCTGCTGCTTAGCCAAAGGCCTTAGCCTAAGCACAGGGCCTCAGACTGTCTCAGTAAGAGAAGGCACTTACACTGGCAGACAGTGATTTTGATTCTTTCTTTTATACCTCTAGAACTAGCCAAGTGATAAGAATACACCTAAATTCTTAGAGTACAGGCCTTTACAGACAGGCCTGAATATCTATATCCTAATAGTGCACACCACTGGTGTTGACCATTTTTTCTGATAGACTTCATAAAACTTCTGCTAGGCTACCCAACAGTTGGCTTTTCCCACTCAGAAAGCCCTTATTGCTAGGAGTGTCTAGCCAGACTATTCTTTTCCTGCTAGTGCTCAAATCTCTAATTTTGTCAGTGACCTGGTGTCACTTTCTGGGGGTGCAGTCCAGACCAGTGTGGTGGCAGACAATGATAACCCCTTACCTTAGGTGTCTCTCAGTGCTTTGCTGTTGTAGCTCCCAACCTGGACCATTCACAGCCAGCCTGCCAGCATGCAGGTTGCATCCTGAATGTCTTTGTGCTAGACAGCTGTGGGTCAGGTGCTCTGACCCCAGCAGACTGTCCACATTCCTGCTCTAGCTTCCACTAGTCATGGTTGCTACTTGCAGGGTGACCCCCAACATACTCCTACTCCCAAATTTTACCAAAACCATGTGTTCTGCAATGTCTAACCTCTCCTGGGTAGTTCAGAGAAATAATATGGTTCATTTAGAGACACACACACATCACAAGCTTATTAACTGGGGTGAATACTCCTTTCTCTTTAAACACAGCATTGAGTTGAAAGAAGAAAAGGAGGACTTGTGGCACCTTAGAGACTAACCAATTTATTAGAGCATAAGCTTTCGTGAGCTACAGCTCACTTCCTCAGATGCATATCGTGGAAACTGCAGCAGGCTTTATATATACACAGAGAATATGAAACAATACCTCCTCCCACCCCACTGTCCTGCTGGTAATAGCTTATCTAAAGTGATTTCCAGCACAAATCCAGGTTTTCTCACCCTCCACCCCCCCACACAAATTCACTCTCCTGCTGGTGATAGCCCATCCAAAGTGACAACTCTTTACACAATGTGCATGACAATCAAGCTGGGCTATTTCCTGCATAAATCCAGGTTCTCACATCCCCCCACCCCCATACACACACAAACTCACTCTCCTGCTGGTAATAGCTCATCCAAACTGACCACTCTTCAAGTTAAAATCCAAGTTAAACCAGAACATCTGGGGGGGGGGCGGGGTAGGAAAAAACAAGAGGAAACAGGCTACCTTGCATAATGACTTAGCCACTCCAAGTCTCTATTTAAGCCTAAATTAATAGTATCCAATTTGCAAATGAATTCCAATTCAGCAGTTTCTCGCTGGAGTCTGGATTTGAAGTTTTTTTGTTTTAAGATAGCGACCTTCATGTCTGTGATCGCGTGACCAGAGAGATTGAAGTGTTCTCCGACTGGTTTATGAATGTTACAATTCTTGACATCTGATTTGTGTCCATTTATTCTTTTACGTAGAGACTGTCCAGTTTGACCAATGTACATGGCAGAGGGGCATTGCTGGCACATGATGGCATATATCACATTGGTGGATGTGCAGGTGAACGAGCCTCTGATAGTGTGGCTGATGTTATTAGGCCCTGTGATGGTGTCCCCTGAATAGATATGTGGGCACAGTTGGCAACGGGCTTTGTTGCAAGGATAAGTTCCTGGGTTAGTGGTTCTGTTGTGTGGTATGTGGTTGTTGGTGAGTATTTGCTTCAGGTTGCGGGGCTGTCTGTAGGCAAGGACTGGCCTGTCTCCCAAGATTTGTGAGAGTGTTGGGTCATCCTTTAGGATAGGTTGTAGATCCTTAATAATGCGTTGGAGGGGTTTTAGTTGGGGGCTGAAGGTGACGGCTAGTGGCGTTCTGTTATTTTCTTTGTTAGGCCTGTCCTGTAGTAGGTAACTTCTGGGAACTCTTCTGGCTCTATCAATCTGTTTCTTTACTTCTGCAGGTGGGTATTGTAGTTGTAAGAAAGCTTGACAGAGATCTTGTAGGTGTTTGTCTCTGTCTGAGGGGTTGGAGCAAATGCGGTTGTATCGCAGAGCTTGGCTGTAGACGATGGATCGTGTGGTGTGGTCAGGGTGAAAGCTGGAGGCATGCAGGTAGGAATAGCGGTCAGTAGGTTTCCGGTATAGGGTGGTGTTTATGTGACCATTGTTTATTAGCACTGTAGTGTCCAGGAAGTGGATCTCTTGTGTGGACTGGACCAGGCTGAGGTTGGTGGTGGGATGGAAATTGTTGAAATCATGGTGGAATTCCTCAAGGGCTTCTTTTCCATGGGTCCAGATGATGAAGATGTCATCAATATAGCGCAAGTAGAGTAGGGGCTTTAGGGGACGAGAGCTGAGGAAGCGTTGTTCTAAATCAGCCATAAAAATGTTGGCATACTGTGGGGCCATGCGGGTACCCATAGCAGTGCCGCTGATCTGAAGGTATACATTGTCCCAACACTCTCACAAATCTTGGGAGACAGGCCAGTCCTTGCCTACAGACAGCCCCGCAACCTGAAGCAAATACTCACCAACAACCACATACCACACAACAGAACCACTAACCCAGGAACTTATCCTTGCAACAAAGCCCGTTGCCAACTGTGCCCACATATCTATTCAGGGGACACCATCACAGGGCCTAATAACATCAGCCACACTATCAGAGGCTCGTTCACCTGCACATCCACCAATGTGATATATGCCATCATGTGCCAGCAATGCCCCTCTGCCATGTACATTGGTCAAACTGGACAGTCTCTACGTAAAAGAATAAATGGACACAAATCAGATGTCAAGAATTGTAACATTCATAAACCAGTCGGAGAACACTTCAATCTCTCTGGTCACGCGATCACAGACATGAAGGTCGCTATCTTAAAACAAAAAAACTTCAAATCCAGACTCCAGCGAGAAACTGCTGAATTGGAATTCATTTGCAAATTGGATACTATTAATTTAGGCTTAAATAGAGACTTGGAGTGGCTAAGTCATTATGCAAGGTAGCCTGTTTCCTCTTGTTTTTTCCTACCCCCCCCCCCCCCCCCCCCAGATGTTCTGGTTTAACTTGGATTTTAACTTGAAGAGTGGTCAGTTTGGATGAGCTATTACCAGCAGGAGAGTGAGTTTGTGTGTGTATGGGGGTGGGGGGATGTGAGAACCTGGATTTATGCAGGAAATAGCCCAGCTTGATTGTCATGCACATTGTGTAAAGAGTTGTCACTTTGGATGGGCTATCACCAGCAGGAGAGTGAATTTGTGTGGGGGGGTGGAGGGTGAGAAAACCTGGATTTGTGCTGGAAATCACTTTAGATAAGCTATTACCAGCAGGACAGTGGGGTGGGAATAGGTATTGTTTCATATTCTCTGTGTATATATAAAGCCTGCTGCAGTTTCCACGATATGCATCTGAGGAAGTGAGCTGTAGCTCACGAAAGCTTATGCTCTAATAAATTGGTTAGTCTCTAAGGTGCCACAAGTCCTCCTTTTCTTTTTGCGAATACAGACTAACACGGCTGCTACTCTGAAACCTAGCATTGAGTTGGTTTATGGTAAAGTGAAAGGTTTCAGAGTAACTGCCGTGTTAGTCTGTATTCCCAAAAAGAAAAAGAGTACTTGTGGCACCTCAGAGTCTAACCAATTTATTTGAGCATGAGCTTTCGTGAGCTACAGCTCACTTCATCGGATGCATACTGTGGGAAGCGTAGAAGATCTTTTTATACACAGAAAGCATGAAAAAAAAAACCTCCCCCCACTCCACTCTCCTGCTGGTATTTTTTTCATGCTTTGTGTGTATAAAAAGATCTTCTACGCTTTCCACAGTATGCATCTGATGAAGTGAGCTGTAGCTCACGAAAGCTTATGCTCAAATAAATTGGTTAGTCTCTAAGGTGCCACAAGTACTCCTTTTTCTTTTTGGTAAAGTGAAATAAATTTATTAACAAAATTAGGATTTACAGAGACAAGGTAGGTGGTGTAATATCTTTTATTGGATCAACTTCTGATGGTGAGAGAGACAAGCTTTTGAGCCACACACAACTCTTTTCCAGGTCTAGGAAAGGTACTCTGAGCATCATGGCTAAATGCAAGATGGAACAGATTGTTTAGCATAAGTAGTTAGCACACATTCTAAGGGACCATTCAAGGTTGAGTAGCTCATTAACATCTCTGCAGTGTTAAGACAAAAAGAGGGGTCCACGATTTTTAATATCTAGCAGAGCTATGAATTTAAGCTGCCAGGATCATCTTTTGAAAGTGTTGTGCAGGTTTCTTTGAGGGTGAGGATTGATAGGTCGGAAATAGATTGATCACTTTATGAAAAGTGTTCATTCACATGTGATTGGGTGTTCTGATCTTTTTATCATTTTCCTGAGTGAGTTCATTCAAGAGCATAGTGATTGTCTGGTCTCACCCACATAGTTGATGGGGCATTTAATGCACTGACGGAGGTGTACCACATCTTGTCTTAGGCATGTGTAGAATCTGTGGATCTTGAAAAGTGTGTTATGGGGAGTTTTGATCTTTGTGGCGGTGACGATAAGTCTGCAAATTTTGCATCTGTTGCCACTTTGAGTTGGTGTGTCCTGGTCTGTGGGTAGCTTGCTTCTGATGAGGAGCTTGGAGAGTCAGGGGGTGGTATTTGAAGGCCAGAAGTGTTTGAAGGCCAGGGTTCAGGAAAGCTTTTCTTTGGGATGAGGTCCCTATTGAGCATGGGTTGCAGTTGTTTGATACCCAATCTGGGTTCAAGTGTGGGAGGCAGGTGATAACTAGGGGTATGCAGTTGGATGGGCTTTTATTTCTGTATTGAAGCAGATTCGGGGTATTTGGGTGGCTTGTTCCATGATTTGATATACTACTCCGGTGGAGTGGCCTTGTTTGGAGAAGGCAGCTTTAAGTGGATTAAGGTGTATATCCCAGACTTGAAGTGAGTTTAAATATAAGGAATGAAGATAGAAAGAGTTACAAGTAAAATATGCTTCTAAAATAAATATGCTTCTAAAAGTCTAAATCTTGATCTAGAAAGATACAGGTTTTGTTCAAAATGGTTTCTCTTGCCCAAGGCTTTGGAGCTGTGCTCCGGCTCTGCTCCAGCTCCAGGCAAAAACCTGCAGCTCCACTGCTCTGGAGCTGCTCCGCGCTCCAACTCTGGGCTCCTCTCCAAAACCCTGCTCTCACCAGTCATTCTTCTTCCCAGCCATGGCTGACTTTCCCTCGGTAAGGACCTTCAACGAAAGTATAAGGTGCTAGCTTCCCCTGTTGTCTTAGGTGAAAGATCTTTGCCTAAGCAGGTTACTCACATACATTTGGTTCCAGATATTTCAACCTTTTGGTTGAAGGGCATCCTCTCAGCTTGCAAGAATTCTGGCCTCGTGTGTCTGTCGAGTGATGGATGACAAAGACCGCTTCTCTCCTTGCTTATATGTTCCAAAATTCAATGACTTTGGGCATTATTTTTATTATTTTGGACACTATTATTAAAATGTGCATTGGTGCAACTGCAGTGCTTAAGTGAAGATGCTTGTATGCTGTCAGGGTTTCCTCTCCACTCAACTCTGGGGTACAGATGTGGGGACCCTCATGAAAGAACCCCTAAGCTTATAAGTACCAGCTTAGGTTAAAAACTTCCCCAAGGCACAAATCCTTTCCTTGTCCTTGGACGTAACTGCTGCCACCACCAAGTGATTTAGAAAAAGATTCAGGAAAAAGACCACTTGGAGTCCCTATTTCTCCAAATATCCCCTCAAGCCGCTTCACCCCCTTTCCTGGGGTGGCTTGAGAATAATATACTAACCAATAGTTTAACAAAGTGAGCACAGACCAAACCCTTGGGCTTTTAGGACACTAAAAATCAATCAGGTTCTTAAAAGAAGAACTTTATTATAAAGAAAAAAGTAAAAGAATGACACCTGCAAAATCAGGATGGAAGGTAACTTTACAGGGTAATAAAAGATTTTAAACACAGAGGACTCCCCTCTGGACTCAACTTCACAGTTACAAAAAACAGGAATAAAACTACCTCTTAGCATAGGGAAAAATCACAAGCTAACACATTTGTTTGCCTTTACTTACAATTTCTGTAATTATAGATGTATAATTTCAGGTATCTTTTTAGGAGCTGGTTTACCTGCTTGGTCTCTCCCTCTGTCCTGAGGGGGAACAAACACCCCCCCCCCCCCGATTTGAAAGTATCTTCTTTCCCCATTGGTCAGGTGCCAATTAGGTTAGTTGAACTGATTAACCCCTTACAGGTAAGTGATTCTGTACCTCTGGCCAGGAGGGATTTGATGTTACTGCATACATAAAGGTGGTTACCCCTTCCTTTATATTTATGACATATGCTAATGGGAGAGCTTCTCCTGTCGGTGTAGTTACCCGCCTCTCAGGGAGGTGGATTAGCTATGTTGATGGGAAAAGCTCTCCTGTTGGTGTATGGGGTTAGCTCAGTATAACGATGTTGTGCAGGGGTGTGAAAAATCCATTCCGCTGAGCAATGTAATTATGCTGATATAGGTCTGTAGATTAGATGTGGTCTTTGTTTCAAGAGGCAGGATGACTTCATGCTTTTCTTCCCTTCCTGTGGGCTTCCTGTCCCCACGATAATTTCTAAGTAAATGGAGCTTCCGTTGTTTCTGATTCCACCATGCTTAATTTACATAGGAGACAGGTAGATAGCTGTGACATCCTCTCCTGTTTCCGCAGACAGTACAGCCTAATATCAATATGTAATTTCTTATATAGTGTTAATACATACATCTTACAATGATGTTAGTCACCAGTGTGTCATTAGCTTTCAGAGAAGACCTCACTTTATAAACTTTTATAATACAGTAATACTGTGTACAATCAGTTGATTCAGTTGAGTTATTAGTTTTCAAATGATACCTCACAAGACACATTTTGTACAAAGATTATTACAATAGTGTATAGGGTGAGAATATAGGAGTGCTTAACGTTGCACCTGAGTCTCTGTTACAATGGGTCAGAATCTCTCACAACCTCATGAGCTAGCTAATTCAGTGTAAAGCTAGACAGTAAAAACTTGTGCTGCTTTGTAATTGTTTCTAGGTTTCGAACCTTTTTCTGGGAGGAATCTATTCTTCTCTAAACTATGAAGGTCTTTGGCCTTAACAAGCACTACATACTGATTATAATGTAAAACACATGTTTCAAAATTTAGCTAGCGCCACTTAACAATACGATATTATAGAAGTATTGTTTAACTTTTCTGTTGAGGGGAAAAATATATAATGTCAAGCAAGAGAAAATATGTAGATTTCTCTTTTAAAATTTATGACTTCTTCACCTAGTGCATATACTTCATAAGGTCTCATCCAAATACACCTTGTATAAGGATTTGGCAAATTGAAACAGAAATAGCAACATAAACTTGCAACTGCAAGTTATAAAGTGTATTTTTAAGAATCTGAATTATTGATTATTTTAGGCTGTAATTCAGAGTGCCTCAATCATTATACTAGAGTATTAGATTTTATAGCCTTGCTAATTAAAGTTACAAATTCTTCATATACCTGAATATCCAGATACCTTATTAATAATAGATTTCAGAGTAGCAGCCGTGTAAGTCTGTATCCGCAAAAAGAAAAGGAGAACTTGTGGCATCTTAGAGACTAACAAATTTATTTGAGCATGAGCTTTTGTGAGCTACAGCTCACCTCATCGGATGTCTTATTAATAATGGTGCTGCAGGGATGAAGGTTATGAATCTGGAAAGTATCTGTAAGATCACTGTACATAAGCCACAGTTTCTACTACAAATCGTGGTGTTACCAGCACTGAAAGTGATTGCAAGTTTCAAGGCAGTGTGATGAAGACAAGCATATATATAACGTTTTAGCGTAGACAAAATCCCCAATTACTTACCAACCACAAGGGAAAAAAAATACAAACACAGCGAGAGAAGTGTGTGGGTGAAGTCTGTTCGTGTTACAATATTACATCTTCAAGGCATGTATTGTACTGGCTGTTCAAATTTATTCAGTCTTTTTTTAAAAAAAAGTGTGTGAGAGCTAGAGAAATGCTTCATTCAGTCTCTGTGGGCTGGCAATAGCCTTGTGTTTGTCAGCTTGTGTTTTGCAGTTATTATTCTTATTAACATCTAGTTCTTAATCACATCTGTCTGCAATGTAACATTGTTTGGTACTGTTCCTCCTCTTTCCCAGCCTGACAATGCAGCATTTCCATCCACCCTTTCAACAAATTTACTGACCCCAGTGTACAGTTAGGGACTGATGCTTTCTAGTTTGCTGCTTGCCTTTTTCAACAGTGACTCTAGAGAGCTGCAGGGAAAACTTCATTAAAAAGCCCATTGTTTAATGAAGTTAATTTTATTTAATGATTTAAGATGTTTAAATGTTAACTTGCAAACTACAATTCAATATTTAAAATAAAAAACGGGTGGCAGCTCATCACTGTAAACTGTGAATTTGTTTGTCAGAGGGAGTGAGTGGCACTCAGAGCTGTGGCTAGCCTGGGTCAACTGACTTGGGCTTGTGGGGCTCAGGTTGCAGGGCTAAAAATTACTGTGTAGACATTTGGGGGACCCTGTGAGTGCGGAGGATCCTGAAGCTTGGGCTGGAGCCCAAGCCCGAACATCTACACAGTGATTTTTGGACTCTGAGCCTGAATCAGCTGACTTACTCCAGTCACAGGGTTTTTTTATCCCTGTGTAGACATACCCTAAGTCTTGCTTATAAGCATGAAATTAAAAGCCAAAATGCTTGTTACCACTATTTGACATAGTTTCAAGGAAGGCTGACTTGGAAGTAAAAAAAAACAAAAACAAAAAAAACCACCACCTGTGTGATTATAGATGAAACATATATATTTGCATTAATATATCTGAAGAATGTAATGATTAGATACTTGTAAATCAAGATGTGTTGCAGTTTCTCTAACCACAATGGTTTATTTCCTTCATTGACTCAGAGGAACTTTTTACTGAGGATGTGAAAAGTGCCCTGGAACAGATATTGACAGAGTGGAAAGAGATGATCAGGCACCTGGAGGAACTGGCAAGAAAGATACAATACCAGGATGAAATAAACACATACTTTAGGGAAATGGGTGAACTTGAGAAGATTATAAATGAGAAGGAGGTGTGGCTAAAAAATGTCACTTCATCATTGCAACAACCATCTTTAACAGCCCTGAAAGAGTCATGTCAGGTAAGGTTGGCAACTTTGTTTACTTTGATATCAAACTTATAGAAGAACGGAATACCCCAGATCACCCTTACTCTGACACAGGCTAAACTAATCAGCTCAAAAGCACTCAAGTCTTACTTAAAATTAATGGGACTTAGATGCATTTGAAAAGGTTATCCTAAATCTGTTGAATAATCATAGCACAACTATTTATACAAATGGTTTAAATGTATGTCTTGTTTTGTTTTTGTGTTTTTTAATTTTTTCACAGCGGGAGCTCACTCATCTGTTAAGTCTGTGCCCTCAAATTGAACATCAGACTGCTACCTCTAAGGTGCTCACATCCCAACCTGCTGCTCCAAATTTCATCCAAGACAGCTTGAGCAGTTTTACTGATCGCTTCAGATCTGTCAGACAGAAATTGGAAGAATGGCATCAGCAGCTGAATAAAGGTAAATATTCCGTTTCTTCTATTTAAATCACATTGATGCCTCTTTTGATTCTGTCCCTCTTAAAAATCAGATTTTGATACATACTCTTTTGGTGCATAGTCTGATGTTCTCCGAGCCTGCAAAGAAGTGGTGCTGCACTGTATAATGTGTATGATTGTCTTAGGTCTTCATTGACATACTATATACATCATGTAGTCGCACTGCAAGTGCCATGTAGAATTTGTATCTGTGTAGAAATGTAGAAGTAGCTTTTCCATTTTCCTCTTTTATCCACAGATCATTAGTTCTTAGAGTAGGTTACATTATAAGTCCGTGATATCCAGAGAGAGTTTCAGAAAATGATAGAAAGTGCTGAAAGAATGATTAGAATTTCTGAAAGGTAATATAAGGACAGATTATTGCTCTTGAAACCTAATTATACCGTGCACTATTATAAATATAACAGTTAAAGAAACCGCTTGCAACTATTCTTGTCAAGGACAGTTCACCCCTTATGAAGATGTCTAGTACACTGTTGGAACTATGTATAATAAATTAAAAAAGTGATACATTTATCAGTCTGGTTCTATAATCCTTCACTCTGCCACTATTCCTGTTGACTACAGTGGGAATTTTTGACATACACATTGTAGGACCAGACCCAGCACCAGCCAATTATAGTCTAAGAAAGGAAACGTTTATGCTTTTATGAATTGTATATGCTGAAATTATGGGATAAATTGCTGTGCTGCTGAGAAACTTAGTTCTCTTCTGATTGTTGGCTGGTTGGTTAGGCCACAATCTACAAAATAGGAAAAAGTTTGAGAACTATGTCTAAAATACATTTCTCTTCTAAAAGTCTGTAAAGTGCCCCTGTAAAGTTATCTGTCTCCATATTGCCTTGTACTTCCGTAGTTTGTCGGTTTTTTGTATCTACCTGTTTTGTCTTGTCTTAGACTTAGATTGTCAACTCTCTGGGACAGGAACCATCTCACATGATTCTCGGGTGGCTATAATGGAGCCCGGATTGCTGCCCTTTGGCACTACAGCAATCAAAATAATTAATACATATAATAATAGTAAGGTTCCATGTTTGTGTCTCTGATTTCCTTATCAAATGTGTTCAATTTACAAGTTTAAAAAACATGTCCTATTGCTAGCTCTGCTAGCCTATGATCTATTATTAATCATGTTTATGAAGTTAGTTATGACTAAGACCCAACCTACTGTGGAAGCCCCATTGTGCTATGCACCAAACAAACACACGGTAGTAGTTGGACCCTGCTCTGAAGAGCTTATAAGTAAGGCTATGATTTGGTGGCTATGAATCAGTGACTTCCACAGACCTCTGCGACTTCACCCCGCAGCTGCTGGTGGCCAGGAGCTGCGGGGTATGCCTGCTGGCAGTGCTGTGTGGCGGGAGGGGAATCCATAGCAGGGCAGGGTGCTAGACTCTCTTCTCTCCCCATTTTGTCATGGATATTTTTAGTAAAAGTCAGGGACAGGTCACAGCTTCCATGAATTTTTGTTAATTGCCCATTACCTGTCCCTGACTTTTACTAAAAATGTCTGACAAAATTGTAGCCTTACTTATAAGCCAAATAGATGAGACAAACATAGGGTCGTAACAAACAAAGACAACCTTGTGATCACAGCAAACAACACATTAGTTCCACTTTTTTTTGTGGGTGGATTTTGTTCGGAAGAGGATAAATTAAATAGAAAGGGAAGGGGGTAAAGGGGGTAGGACAAGAGGGTAAGAGGAGCAGGTTTGGAGTGAAGCTGAAGGGGAAGAGGCTGTGAGGGAAGGGGGTGATTAGAGTGAACAGCCAATCAGCACAGGAAATAGAAAGTCCTGTTAAAACTGTAAAAAGTTCTGATTGTCCAGAGGTGGTCCCCGCTTTGGCTACTTCTGCCCCTTCCAGCTGCAGTCTCTGGCTGGCTCCTCTCTGTAGTTTTCCTCCAGTGCCCCATGAAAGTTAAGATAGCTGTTTACATATCTCTAGTAATTAGGCCTGCAGTGTTATCTGTGCTCACTGCCCTCCATGTGGGTGTAACTGATGGAAAATTAACAAGCATTTCTCTTGGTGCATAAGAAGCTGTGTTGGTTCTCTGGTGCCAATTGGAGTAAAAAGTAGTGAAAACTGATCTAGTTGCTGAGCTTATAGGCTTCTAAATAGACACAAATAACTGATCTGCTGTGTCCTATTTATAATATGGAGATATACCTATCTCATAGAACTGGAGGGGACCGGTTTCAGAATAGAATCACACTTGAAATAACTCTTGAGGAACCTCCCATTTTGAATTCCCAATCTGATCTCCCACATTTCCTGCAGCAACTATATGGCTTTATATGTTAAAAAATTAATATCAGGATTGTATTAAGGAGATACAGACAAGGTGAAAATAACATAGTGGTGCAACTGGTTAGGTACATCTTCTCATCTCGTGGCTGCTATTTATTTATTTCTTCCTGGGTGTACAGCTTTTTTTAACATCAAGTCTCCTCTTCTTGTTGCCTGCAGACTTGACTGCTCTCACCTTTTGCTGGTTACTTTGCAGTTCTATATGTTGTTTACCTCTGATTTTGGTGGTGTCTGCAAATTTGGTTGAAATTACACAGAAGAAACGTTAAGCAAAAGAAAGAGTTTCTCAGTTCCGGTATACCAGTGTTTCTCAGCGACTGGTCTGTGGACAGGTCTCCCTGACACAATTTAGGAAGGCAACAACCCTGTCCATGGTAACCAAAAGGTTGAGAAACACTGCTGTATAGCAGATATGAGGGAACTCTGGAGGAATGACTGGTAAGGGAACAAGATTAAAATTAATTTTGAGGAAAAGAATAATTATTTGACAAAAAAAGGAGATGGGGAAACTTGTAAAATAGGCAACAATGCAGGTTTCAGTCCTATCTGCTGCTGTGTTGTATATGATCCATGAGAGATGTGGTATTACAGAAAGTCTCATTAGTTGTGACTCTCTAGAGAGCTTCTAGAGCAGGGGTTCTCAAACTTCATTGCACTGCAACCCCCTTCTGACAACAAAAATTACTACATGACCCCAGAAGAGGGGACCGAAGCCTGAGCCTGGCCAAGCCCTGCTCTCCCTGGTGGGGGAAGGGTGGGAGGTGGACTAAACCAAAGCCTGAGCCCGGCTGTGGGTGGGGGCAAACCTGAAGTCCCATCAGCCAGGGCTGACAGCCTTGGGTTGAAGGCTTTAGCCCTGGGCGATGGGGCCCAGGCTTGGGCTTTGACCCTGGGCCTGAGCAAGTCTAACGCCATCCGGGTGACCCCAGTTTGAGAACCACTGTTCTAGAGGATTCATCTGACCAGCTAAATCTCACAAAATCCAAATATCTTTTTTACATTCTTCATGACTACTTAAATTGAGGTGTAGTGTGTAGCAAGATGATGTGAAATCACACACCCCCTTTTTTTTTTTGTGGGTGCATGGGTCAGTGCTTGAATATTGGCTTCTATGTAGGGCTGAACTGGCCTTTTAGTTCACCTGTTCAACCACTGTAATGGAAGTAGCTCTGGGTACCACAGGTAGCCTCTATGCTATTGAGTTCATCTTCTGAATCTCAGTAACTGGTTCTGTCAAGCAGAAAAAATAGGTGATAGTAACAGTTATTGTTTAGGTCACAGATGTAGGGGGGGATCTTATCTGGCTATGGGCTTTATCCTGCAAGGCTGTGAGTGCCCTCAGCTGCTACTGTGAAGTGAAGGGGATTTGAAGGTACTCCACATGTTGCAGTCAGACAGTAAACTATTGAATATATGCAAGGTTTCAGTGAAATATATTTCATAGAATCATAGACTTTAAGGTCAGAAGGGAGCATTATGATCGTCTAGTCTGACCTCCTGCACAATGCAGGCCACAGAATCTCACCCACCCACTCCTGTAACAAACGTCTAATCTATGTCTGAGCTATTGCAGTCCTCAAATCATGGTTTAAAGTCTTCAAGGTGCAGAGAATCCTCCAGCAAGTGACCCGTGCCCCACGCTGCAGAGGAAGGTGAAAAACCCCCAGGGCCTCTGCCAATCTGCTCTGGAGGAAAATTCCTTCCCGACCCCAAGTATGGCGATCAGCTAAACCCTGAGCATGTGGGCAAGACTCACCAGCCAGACACCCAGGAAAGAATTCTCTGTAGTAACTCAGATCCCACCCCATCTAACATCCCATCACAGGCCGTTGGGCATATCTACAGCTAGTAGTCAAAGATCAATTAATTGCCAGAATTAGGCTATCCCATCATATCATCCCTTCCATAAACTTATCAAGCTTAGTCTTGAAGCCAGATATGTCTTTTGCCCCCACTACTTCCCTTGGAAGGCTGTTGCAGAACTTCACTCCTCTGATGGTTAGAAACCTTCGTCTAATTTCAAGTCTAAACTTCCTGATGGCCAGTTTATATCTATTTGTTCTTGTGTTCACATTGGTACTGACCTTAAATAATTAGTCTCCCTCCATGGTATTTATCCCTCTGATATACTTAGAGAGAGCTATCATATCTCCCCTCAGGCTTCTTTAGGTTAGGCTAAACAAGACAAGCTCTTTGAGTCTCCTTTCATAAGACAGGTTTTCTATTCCTCAGATCATCCTAGTAGCCATTCTCTGTACCTGTTCCAGTTTGAATTAATCTTTCTTAAACATGGGAGACCAGAACTGCACACACTATTCCAGATGAGGTCTCACCAGTGCCTTGTATAATGGTACTAACACCTTCTTATCTCTACTGGAAATACCTCTCCTGATACATCCCAAGACTGCATTAGCTTTTTTCATGGCCATATCACGTTGGCGGCTCACATTGGCTGTGATCAACCAATACTCTGAGGTCCTTCTCCTCCTCTTACTTCCAAGTGATGTGTCCCCAGTTTATAACAAAAATTCTTGTTAATCCCTAAATGCATGACCTTGCACTTTTCACTATTAAATTTCATCCTATTACTCCAGTTTATAAGGTCATCCAGATCTTCCTGTAGGTCCTTCTCTGAATTGGCAATACCTCCCAGCTTTGTGTCATCCGTAAACTTTATTAGCACACTCTGGCTTTTTGTGCCAAGGTCAGTAATAAAAAGATTAAATAAGATTGGTCCCAAAACCGATCTCTGAGGAACTCCATTAGTAGCCTCCTTCCAGCCTGACAGTTCACCTTTCAGTGTGACCCGTTGTAGTCTTCCCTTTAACCAGTTCCTTATCCACCTTTCAATTTCATATTGATCCCCATCTTTTCCAGTTTAGCTAATAATTCTCCATGTGGAACTGTATCAAATGCCTCACTGAAATCGAGGTAAATTAGATCCGCTCAGTTTCCTTTGTCTAAAAAATCTGTTACTTTCTCAAAGAAGATCAGGTTGTATTGACATGATCTACCTTTTGTAAAACAGTGTTGCATTTTGTCCCAATTACCATTGACCTCAATGTCCTTAACTACTTTCTCCTTCAAAATTTTTTCCCAAGATCTTGCATACTACAGATGTCAAACTAAGAGGCCTGTAGTTACCCGGATCACTTTTTTTCCTTCCTTAAAAATAGGAACTATGTTAACAATTCTCTAGTCATACAGTACAACCCCTGAGTTCACAGATTCATTAAAAATTTTTGCTAATGGGCTTGCAATTTCATGTGCCAGTTCCTTTAATATTCTTGGATGAAGATTATCTGGGCCCCCTGTTTTAGTCCCATTAAGCTGTTCAAGTTTAGCTTCTACCTCGGATGTGGTAATATCTACCTCTTTCATGGAGTCAATTAGTAACTTCATGTACTACCATAACCTCTTGATGGAGCTATTTTTGTAATTAACTGCAGCCAAATATATAAATGGTAAACGCACAAACACATATATGGTAATGATCTGTTCGGGAATCTCATTTTAGGTCTTTTATTAAGATCTTTCATATACTTGTAGCATTTCCTCTGATGCAGAGCTTTTGGATGGGCTCCTGCCAGACTGACCTATATCTGTATTACCATATATGCTTGTAAACTAAAGATGTCCAACTACTTTTTCATTAAGCAAAACTATTAAAATTTCTAATATATTCTTAATTTTTAGCCAATTTTAAACTTAGTAAATGATAACATGGGCATATATGTACCTTTATTTACAAAAAAGTAGCATTCTTCTGCATGAAATAAATCCTAAGTTATGTGAACTTTGTTTCAGTATCTATGCCTGAACTATATTTAAATGTAGTGTGATTTATGTGCTGTTTGATATTTCATAGTCTGTTGGATCATAGACCTTCAGTGCTATCAGTTTTGGCTACATTGAAAAATACTGAACATTTACCTCATTCTCTGCGCACAGTCCATTTTGTGAGTTGAACAAGGCAGTGATCCTATGGAGAAAAACGGGATGTGACCATTTCATTCAAGACTATAACATAATACAGCAAAAGTGGTAGCAAAGAGTTAAGATTCCACAGACGTCCTTAACTTCAGAATTTTTTGACTGCTAAATGCTTTACTTTACAAAGTTATAAACCTCATGCAGTGCACATCATCCTCACTGAATGTAGTAAGGGGCCTCTAGTCTCATTCACCAATCACTCTGACATGAAATAAGGCAGGGGCTCTTCAAAATAAATAATATTACTCCGGGGGGGAGGGGGAGGAATTCTGTGCCACTGCACAATGCAGAATTTTGCAGAAATAAATGTTGTGTGTGCAGAATTTCCCCCTCCCCCCCACCTCAGAAATGGGCTGCAGAGATGTTGGCTGCCCCAAGGGGCTGCTGGACCCAGCAGAGCCTCGCTCACAAATAGACAAGACTCGGGGAAGTTCCCAGCATGCCCTGAGGGAAGAAGGAAGTGTGTAGGAAACTCTTTGCAAGCTTGGGACCCAGCGTCAGGATGTTTCTCCCTCTGGATCCCTGGGCTCTAGGAGAGTAAGGGGTGTGAGTATCTGAGCCAGGGGGGCTCTGCAAGTGGGCTGTGGGGGAGAGGAGGGTGTGAGTGTCTGGTCTGGATGGGCACCGCAGCTGGCCTCTGGGGCGGTAGGGGCTGTGAGTGTCTGGGCTAGGGGGGGCCATGGGTGGGGTGGGGACCACAGCTGGCCTCTGGGGGGGTGAGGGGTGTGAGTTTCTGGGCTGGTGGGGCCCCATAACTGGGCTCTGTGGGGAGGGGATGATATGTCTGGACCCCCAGCTGGGCTCTGTAGGGGAGGGGGCAAAGAAACAGGAACTGAGTTGTTCTAGAGGTTTCTTTAACTCTTGCCTCCTAAGGGATATTTTTTGTGTGTCAATATTGTTACATACTTGCTCACAGGTATTTTGAAATAAATTAGCAAAATATTTGAAACTGGTGTGATTATATAGTGTTGTTTTTGATAAATAAAATTTGCAGAATTTCTGGTGCAGAATTCCCCCAGGAGTATAATATGTAACTGCATAGACTAAAGTGTAAGGTGTACATGCAAAGCCTTAGCTTCGGCATTTCTGGGCAGGGGCCTGATTCAAAGTCCACTCATGTTAGTGGAAACGCTTGCGTTGCCTTCAGTGGGTTTTAGATGAGGCCCTCAAACATTAATTCAAAATGTTTTTCCTCAGTGTAGCTAACTAAAACTCATACATAAAAGAACAACTTTTAAAAATCCTGAAAGGTGTGTAATTACTTTAGCAAATTAAAATGGTGGGCTTCCACTATTATTACCATGTCTAAAATGGGAGCTCAGAACCCCATGAAACAGCTACTTACTGTCACTTGGTAGGAAGGCGCAAGCAGGACAGTTCATGATTAGATTAAAGAATTGCTTTCCTATGTACTGATGATTAAATTTAAATAGTTATTTGTATGGGGCCTGATTCAGAGCCTACTGAATTCCTCAGGAGTCTTTTCATTGACATCGGTGGGTTTTGGATGAGGCCCATAGAATGTAACAGAAAATTGGAGTGCCAGATTACCTCCTCCATGCACCTTGCTAAATATGTTCTTCCCTAATGGGAAAAGTGATTATGCAAGGATGCTGCATTCCTGAAATTAAATTTAATTAATTAGCAAAACATATTTGAAGTATATGATACAGGATAAAGAACTAGGTACGCCTGTGGCATTATAGAAATAAATAATACTTTAGTGCAGGGTAAATTAGCCAACCACATGCCACTGAAGAATGGAAGATAGAGAGCTCTATGAAATTGAAATGTGCATAAGAAATTTGTTTTCTCTTTCAGCTTTGTCGAGCATACATAATTCTTTTTGGAAATACTTGTCTGAAGATGAATTCCATCTTTGAAGCTTTTAGGAGTTTGACCTGCTTCTCAGGAACATTCTCCTTGCCTCTCTGTATCATTAAAGCTTCACTATTAACATTCAAGTCATGCATACTGGCTTCTGAGGGATTTTAAATGTAGTGCACAAATATGTGGCTTTTAATATTTTACAGCCCAATATCAAGTGCACTGATCTATAAGTAGATTCCTCACCCCATAGTCTTTTGTTTTATACTTCAAAGAGGTTGGATGAAGTGTTTTATGCTGGCTCCAGTTGGGGGAGGAGAAAAGCTGTCTTTCCAGTGCAATAAAAATAGATTAAAATGCTATGCTATTAGGGCAGCTATTTAATGCATCCCGTAAGGAACGAACTCTTTAACTCACATTGTCAGAAAAGTTTCCCACGTATTATGCTTAAATTATGGGGTTTTATCATGCTCATTGTGATGAATTATTTTGTAATTATTATCATTTAGTGCACGTGCATATAAACAGATATATTGGTAACATACATTGCAGTAGATCATTGCAAGATGTGACTGGAATATGCTTGAGATTTTTTAATATCTAGAAAATCATTTGAAGTAAGCTTGTTTGTTTATGAATGACCATATATTTTAACCATTTATTACCTAGGAAACACATCCTAATTAAAGGGGTCAGATAATATATTCAGTGTAGATTATAGTCTTTGAAAGTGTAGTTTGTCTGCAGATTGGGGCGCATGGTATTTGCCCCCAAGGTACTCTCCGAACTTTTATAAAAGAACCTATTGTTTGTTAAAAAAAACTTTCTTATGTAGTGGAAACTGCATATAGTGCAGTATACTGTGTTTTTTGTGGTTTAACATAATTTGAATTGCTTGCAAATAGAAGGAACCTTCAGCATTTATAAGTTCCTACAATGGTGAGAAGTACTGGTGCTTGGAATCTGCAGAGTTTATAAGCTTGTACAGCTCCATAGGAATGTTGTGTTGAGAATTGCAACTTGAATTTTATTTCAAATAGGGTTGCAATTTCACTGTCAGTTCCTTATCAGCAGGTTTCACTGATTAAACACTGTGCTCCTACTTGCTATATCATGAAAGCTTTCCTTTTAAAACTGATATGGCTTCCTTTGAGAAATGGTGCTGCTGGATAGGTCTAATTGTCTCCAGAAGTGTTCACTTATTATTCAATTAGAAATGGTATGAAGTAGCACTGATAGTTTTAACAACCCATTGTTGAAAGTGAGCCTTTTGATTAATTTTTGGTGGTGGCAGTGAAGAATGTTGCATATGTATCCGAGGCCAGAGAGTACACATACTGCGGTACTATTTTGATAGCCATAATCGTGTTCAGTGCTGATTTTAAATTAAATATTGTGTTGGTAGTTTCTGAAACACACAAACTAATATGCCAAATTTCGGAGTAGCAGCCGTGTTAGTCTGTATTCGCAAAAAGAAAAGGAATACTTGTGGCACCTTAGACTAACAAATCCTTTGAGATTCCAAAGAAGTCAGAAGCAGGAAACCTAATTAAAAATAAATAGGCTTGCAAGGATTAGATTTTTATTGATAAAGGTTAATAAACATTGATTTCACCTCACACACACAATCTGATGGAAAAAATATTTCCTTGATGACTGAAATTTCAAGATAGGCAAAGTAAGAAAAATGTTACTTTGGGAGCTTATCAGAGTTTGACTTAAGACTATACTTTGTTTGTTTTGATCATTATAAAACTTTAACTTTTTGAATCCCAACATCTACTGTACTTTAAATAATTGTCTGATGCCCCTATTCTCTGCTCCCTGATTTCCTACAAATGAAAATTCAAATAAATAAAAATTGAAAAAAATATTATCCATCAAAATTATATAAAAAAGAATTCTGCCAAGCCTAAAAATAAATAAAGATGTGCAAACAGTTCACAACACATACTAACTTGCTGATTCATAGGTCCCTAGTTTTAGGCTGCTCCTCAGTGTTTCCAAATATTATTTGATGTATTGCCAGAATGGATTCACTCCCTGTTATTACTTCAGGAATATTAGACGTAGGTTAAAATTTTCAGAGCTAAGTTCCATGTTCAAAAATGGTCTTAAGTGTCTAAGTCCTTTTGGCTTTCAATGAGACTCAGGCTCCTAAGTGCCTAAATCACTTTTAAAACTAGGATTAAAGACTCCCTAGAATTAAAAACCGCAACAAGAAAGAGTCCTCCTCCTCCTTACTGATACTTCATTTTGTAAATTCTTTTCATTATGTCTCCATGTATCTGAAGAAGTGGGGTTTTTTACCTACGAAAGCTTATGCCCAAATAAATCTGTTCGTCTTTAAGGTGCCACCAGACTCCTCGTTTTTGTGGATATAGGCTAACACGGCTACCCCTCTGATACTTCATTATGTAAAAACACCAACAACTACACCTACAGATAAACTACCACCACCCCCACCAAAAAATTTTCCATGAAGTCCTAGCACTTTGCATATTTTGGCCTGAATTGCTAGCATGATAATCAGTATTTTGACTGCAGGAGTTTGTGTTCTAGCATTCATTCAAATATATGAAATATAGCTTAATTCCTTTTAGAAATAAAAACATTCTGTGCCCATTTCCTCCCTCTTTTAAAAATAGCAACCTTTTTATCAAAAACAGAGCTGGAATGCCAGCCTAGCCAGGATTACTTGGACACTTTGGAGAGGCTGAAAGATATATTGAATGAATTGGAGAGTAAAGTACCGTCCATCATGAGTGCCGCGGGTGACCCAAGTAAGGCTGAGAGAGCTTTGCAGCAGACAAAGGTACGTTTATTTTCACTTTTGCATCTAGAAATTTGGTGGTCTTGATAATTTACTTACCCCAAAGAAGCATTAATGCAGCTGCTTTTTCCCATCCTACATCCCAGTGCTTTAGCCAGCTTAACTGTGACTAGAGGTGTTCTCTAGCCAAATGAATTGGGATAATTTAAACTTTTTCCCATCACCTTGGAATTTCAGTTGGGTAAGGAATCTATCTTTTTTTATCCTAAACTGTGAAGAAGTATAGCTGTGAGCTATTGAAAGACCTGCCTTTCAGAAGCAAAGAGTACTGGCCCTTTGGAACCGTGGAGACCATTGCTTTAAAACATCTGTAGCTCGAGAGAAGTGAGACTTCACTTACTATTATTGCATGTATATAAAGTAAGTAAAGGTTTCAGAGTAGCAACTGTGTTAGTCTTTATCCGCAAAAAGAACAGGAGGACTTGTGGCACCTTGGAGACTAACCAATTATTTTTTGTTATAAATTTGTTAGCCTCTAAGGTGCCACAAGTACTCCTGTTCTTTTTATAAAGTAAGTAGATATCTTTGTCAAAACCTGCTATATAAATATACGAACCTCCCACTTCGTGTCTGTGTGTGTGTCTCTCTCTCTCTCTCCAAATAGTTAAACTGTTTAAAAAAAATCCCCCTAAATTAACTGTTCTCCCCTCCTCACCCCTTTTTGTAACTACGCTGTGCATGGAGAAACTTTTTTCTATGCATTAGTGTAGGAGATGAAGCTGGAGGAACTCTGCTGAAGACTAATCACTGGTTAATTTTTTTCTTTTTTTGGGTTTTTTTTTGTGGGTGGGTATTTGGGGGTGTTAAAATCCCCAGTAAGTGAGGCTATCAGTGCTTTACTTTATAGACAGCTGATTACAATATGGCAGGAATTCTATAGCTTGCTCTTTTGATACTGCTGCTGTGTAATTTAAAGTTGGCAGAAGCCTTTAGTACATGAGCTGTTGGAAATCATGAACATGCCATTTTTTTAGTCTCTGGGGTCTGTCTGACTGGACTTCTGTTTAAGAATCCCACTCCACCTCTGTGACTAATGGACCTGAAGAGAGATACTGTGCAGATGTATGATAGTATAAGAAAGAGAGACATGAGAGTTATAGTGGAGGGCAGCAAAGATCTCAGATGATGTTGAGTAGGAGGAACCTGAGTCTGTCTGCTCTCTTCACTCACCACTAACAAAGAGCCATAAGTGCCTGTGGCATAGAGCTTACGTTGGGATTGCGTTAGTCATCATTATACCACTCAGGTATATCATTATACCCCTTTACAGAAAGTGCATCTTCTTTCCAGAAACTTTAGCCTGAAAACAGACTTATCAGATGGACACTTTGCAGTTTGTACAGACTGATAAGCAAGTGCCAGTCATAAGAGGAAGCACAAAATAAGTTTCCTGTGTGTCTTTTCTCACTAATTACATGGTGAATTTGAAAATGTTAAAATGTTCATAGAGGAGAAAACTTCTCCATTACAGTACGTGTAATTAGAGATCATCACAAGTCAGCAATGGGTGCAAATATTAGCATTTTTGTGGGATTCTTTTAAAAAACCAAACTTCAGAACACTAACAGAAATGCCTGATTTAAGTAAAACTGTGGTGATCTCGGTTCTTATTTTAAATTTGTCTCAAAGGATGTGAGGGTTTTCTTTGTAGTTAATATTTGAAAATTAGGTATTTGGCCTATCCTGTGGCTCTTTAGAACTTTAAAAATCATGACACCTATAGTTATTACTATAATCTTATATTATAACTGGTATAGCAGCACCAAAAGCCAAGGTAGCCATTGCTTCCATAGTGCTTCCTGTAACATATTTTGATTTATGTGATAACATGCAATATCAATGGGACACTGAGGCTGAAGGGAGTGTCTTAGCTCCATTTTCTGCCTCTTTTGACTCAAATTCCTTAATGTAGACTATTTGCATGTGTGCACATACTGGGTATATCACAGTATTTAGGGTTACCATATGTCTGGGTTTTCCTGGACAGGACATCTTTTTTGGTTTTCCAGTCTCGGTCTGGGCCGATTTTTGAAATATGAACAAATGTCGATGATTTGGTACTGCCATCGTTACTTCTGCTGCTGGCAATGGCGCTGCCTTCAGAGCTGGGTGGCCAGAGAGTGGCGGCTGCTGTATCCCTCTCCCACCACAACTCTCCCCTTCTGGCAGTGTCCTCTATTTGGGAACTTGAAATATGGTAACCCTAAAAGTACTACTCATATGTACATTCTTTTTCTGTTTTCTCCCTGCAGACTGTTTGTGAAACAATAGAAGGCCAGAAACCCACCGTAGATAAACTTGCTGCAGAAACAAAAGCTTTGGAAAAACATGCTTCCTCTGATATAGCAAAGATCTACAAGCAAGAGTTCAAGCATGTACAGGAGCAATGGGACAAGTTAAAGGTCAAGTTTTCTAATGATGTTCACCTACTAGAGGAAATTGTCTCTAAACTGAGAATATTTGAGGTAAAGTGAAAAATATTTGGGTTTATATCTGTTTACATACCCAGTAAAAGTCCTTTTCCTTCTCCCTATGCAAGTATGAATCCAGCTGATGTTTGACTTCAACATTAAATATGTATTGGCCACAGATTTAAGTACAATATAAAAATCTTATCACAGGGAATGCTGAAGTATTCATAGTGTAGTGTTGTCATGAGTCTCTCAATTTTAAAACCTCTGATTTACTTTTTGATCATCTGAGAATTTTTATTTAAAAAAAAATCCTCCTTTTTACTCTGTTTCTGGAATGGCAAGGGTCAAGTTTATCATTAAGAGTTTACTCCTGCTAGGTGCTGAGTGCCCTCGGCTCTCATTGATGTCAGTGGAAGCTGAGAGCATTCAGCGCCTCTCAGGGATGTTCAGCACCTTACAGAATACAGCTTTAAATGTTTTGCTTTTCTGTGTCTGAAAAGTAAGAGTCCCATTTCTGCTGCTGAATCTGAGTCCCTTGAAGTTGAGTTTGTATTAAGTGTAGTATTGGATTGGCACAGTGCCTTCAAAGAGTAAGGGGAAAAGGAGGGTGATATACAGGAACGGTTTTCCAGTTCTAAAAATTAGTCTTTGAAATCTCAGGAAGGTGGGTAATGGTTAGTAAGAATAATTAGCATTTACAGTGTATGGTACTTCATCATTTTTTAAAACGCTTTTCAAGCAGTCCTCGGCAACAGTTCTCTGAGGAAGGAAAAGAAATAGCCTCACTTTAGAATGGGAGGGATTACTTGCTCTGTGTCACAGATTCATTGTGTAAAATGGATTTAAATTAACTTCTGGGTCGCCTTCCCATTCTCAGTTTATTAATCTGTACTATCTCTATGGGGAAGCAAAAACATGAAAATTGAGTGCATCATAACTTGCTTTCAAAATGTAGCTCAAAAAATATAGTACTAACCATCATTTGTAATTATGAAGTGGAGAGTGTGTGCCAATCAGAGCAGATTAAAAACCAGCCTGTCCGTTAATAAGGAGTCATTGGTGTGTCTAATGTGATTAGTGTAGTGTGTAAGCAGACATTTTGAATACATTTCAGATCTGGGCTTCCTCTTCTTACTTTATTTCAAAATCTAGAAAGTAAAAAATGTGTGTCTGGGAGATCTACTCATCTATCCCTAATTAGTCCATTTATGGTAGTTCCAGATTCTGAATATAAAGTTTCCTTTACCACCGTTTTGCAGCTAGAAATTGCTGACAAAGGAGATGCTGAGCTCTCAAATTGAACTGCTGTCTGAATTTTATATTTCCACTTCAAGAATCTGCCTTATTTGGAGATGTTTTAATATGCATTAAACATCTTTGAATAATCTCTATATTCTCTTCCATTTGAAGAATATATGTTTTATAATATAGCATAAGATTCAGAGAAAGGAGAGAGTGCTTTTTTCCTCTTCTGATCCCACTACTTTTGGGGTGGGAGTGGGGGGTAGAATGTACACTTTACTTGGAGAAATTTTAATCCAGACAAGGATGTAACAGGGTGGTTTGCCCTATGGGCTGCTGAGCCTCAGGCTAAGTCAGCGCTGATTACAGGATGAGCTTCGCCTTAGCGGGATCAGGAAATTCCCTGTAAAAGGCAGCAGGTGGCTGTAGCTAGCTGGGGAATGCTCAGGAAATACAAGTCAGAGGAGTTAGCTTGCAGCAACGAGAAAGATTTGACTGTTGCAGAGACATTGAACTGTGCCCAGCTCTGGGAAAAAGGGGTTGTTAACCCTCTAATGAAGTGGGGAGAGATGCTGAATGGGGGTTGGGGCCTCGAGGGCCTGTGTATTTCTGAGGACTGAATAAAATGGACCCCAGGCTAGGAATGTTTTAATTTCTTTTGGACTGTCTTGATTTTGGGGACCCATGTGAAGAAGTCTACAGGAGCAGATTACTGCAGAGGCACCTCTGGGCACGAGGGGGTGCTTGGGTGGTGGCCAACCCTGATACTAAGAACTTGTCAGTGGAGACCTACATTTGCCTAAGTTGAGACTGTTAATGGTATGGCTAAGTAACATAGGCCTGGCTTGCAGAGTTTTAGTCAAAGCTGGATAAGCTGATTAAGGTTGATAAATGAAAAAATGGTTGGGATTTGCTACCATAAGCTTGGAAAAACATACTTGTGGTGCTAAATCCTAGCCTCACTCCTTCGTAGGGACAGAGTATACACTCACATGCTCATGTGAGTATTTTGCTAGGTTATTTACTAATTATTCATCCTAGATCTGGAGCTGGCTTCCAGTTTACCCCTGAGTAACTGGCTGGGCAAGCTCTCTGAGTATTGGTATAACAATCACTGAAATATGCCCCTATTTAATAAACTTGTAAATAGAATCCACAAAGCAGTCTGAAATTAGAGGGAGGTGAAGGGAGTTCTCAGAAGGAAGCTATCTGCTGCTTTCTGTTTATTACTGGGAAGTCCTGTTGCCTGTAATACTGAGAGGAGTACGAGCGGTCTGTCTACTTTATCAGAAATACCTGGTTTGTTTAAAAAATAGTTGCTGCTTAATTATTTATGCAGCCCAGGATCAGGTGGAGATCCATTTCTGCCAAGATATGCTCACTCTGTTTCATCAAAACTCTCACTTTTTTGCTACTTTCATGGCACCAATCTGAGGGATCTTAAAAAGTAGGGAAGGTCTGAGCTCAGGGGGCAGCCTGATTTTACTTCTGTTGAAGTCAATGGCAATCCTTTTCATTGATTTCAGTGAGTTGGAGAAGGCCTAAGGTGAGCATCTCTGTTTTATAGTCTAGAGCTGGAAATGACCATTTAAGTCATCTACTTATTCTCTCTGGCTGGCCAGGGTTATTCCCTGTTGTAAATTTACCAGGATTTTCCCCAGTCTAGTTTTAAACCTGCCAAGTGATGGAATTTCAGCCAAAACCTTTGGTGATTATTCTGCATGCATCTCACTTTTAAGAGGTTTATCTTGATGTTAAGCCTACAATTTCCCTTTCTTAATCTCACCCCATTCTTCCTAGTATTGCCCTTCATGCTAAATAACTCCTCTTCTTCCATATGTTCACATCGTTCAAATTACTAGTAGACTTACAATGGTTCCCTCTTAGTTCTCACTTAACTATAGATACTTAACTTTTTAAGTATTGCCTCAGCTCCTCATTCAGTTTTGCAGTTCTTTTCAGAACTCCCTCTAATTTCTTGTAATTGCAATATCTTTCTTGTAACTAGTTGCACATCAAATTCAACATTTACTGCAGTCATTTGAATAATCCCCATGTTCACCCACTTAAACATGCTTATCCTGTGCAGGATTGGGCCCTGAAAATGCTCCCTTTTGCATACACATGAGCATGAGAGAACAAGGTAGCGTACTCCGTTATTGTATCAGAATTATCTCCGTGATGTGATGCAGCTACAAGCTGAGGGAAAAACTCTCCTTTCTGATCTTCATAGTAGTACTCAATGTTAGTGTACTGCCCTCCCTGTGTGTTTGGGTCACCCACTGATGTCAAGGCTGCTGATGTTCTACTGATGTCAATAGGAGTTCTGGAGACATAGGGAGAACAGAATGCTGAAGTTGAGTTCTGCTGTGCAGATCTAAGAACAGAATTTTTTCCCCAGCGGGGAACTAGGTACCAGTACATAGTTTTAACAGAGGGGAAAAGCTTAAGAAAACTGCAGAAGGAGACCGTACTGGAGTATTCTGAAATGTGCAGTGGTGGTGCCTGAGGAGAGGTTCTTCAAATGGCTTAAATGTGGGTGTTTTTTAATACACTGAAACTTTTTTCTGATAGTTTTTGCCAGCATTTCCTGAATGTTTTGTAAAGCTATCAATAAACGAACAAACCTACATAAAGCTGCATATTTGTAGCTTCCGAGTTCCTTTGAAGAGCTTTGTTAGCGCATACATTGGCGGTGATATCCCGGGATGCTGTAGTTTAAAAACCATCATAGTTTAAACATGAAGATTGAAACAAAAACTTCATGGTTAGGACTGGGCAGATCAGAGTGAAGTTTGCAGTGCCAGGGGAGGGAGGATCTAATCTGTAAACTAGTTGTATTTGCATAGATATTCTATACCCAGACTTAGTAAAGCAGATAGATGAGTGGGTAGGCAAGAGACATGGGAGTGAGTTGAAGCAAGTGAGATCCTGATGAAGATAGTTTGCATTTATATGATTATTGTTTTGTTTTTAATCAATTTTCTCATGCTTTTAAATTTACATTTTGCAGCAATATGAACACTTAGTTCTGAGATCTACACCTGACAAATATCATTATCCCCATTTTACATATAGGCAACCCAGAGAGTGAAGTGACTTATCAAAGGTCGTACAGCAGGTCAGTGGCAGAGCCTGTCCTGTTCACTGGACTATGCTACAAGGGACCATGGAATTTCCCCTTAATTGTGGGAAGCGAATTCTGTGGGTCATCAGTGGCACATGGACTAAAATGTGTGTTTAGATTTCACTTTGGGAAATAAGAGAGGAAACAGTAATTTTATTCAGCTTTGTTAAATGGTGCGCAGCTTTACAAATTTCAGTGGAAAATATTGTAGAAAATACTATTTGGCAAATGATCCCACTCTAAAGAGACCATCACACTCGCACATCCGCTGGATTGATAGCTGTGGGAGGGACTGTTGTGTAGAAATATCCAGAAGGATTCCTCCTCAGCATCTTGTCCATGGATGGCAGGGTTTGCCTCCCTGTCATGAAGGCGACAAAGCCTGCCCCTAAAGCTGACACGTCTCTTCAGCCTCCTGCACTGGCTCTGGCCTCTTATCTCTCTCAGGTAGCACAGCTAGTAATGGAAGAGAATTGCAGGGATCTCTCCTGCTCTGTGGTTGCAGCTGTCCCTGGGTTCCTCCTTGCAGGGACTGACCTGGGAGAGAGAATACAGAGAAGTTTGTCCTATTTTTTAGGTAGAGTTCTGAAGGGGCTCCTAAGGGTCTTATGATATACGCCCCCCTGGCCATCACCGTCTCCCCTCCTTTTCTCCACATGGAAAGTGGACAGCTGAGAGGCCCTCGGCAGGGGTGGGGGCGGTGCCAAATAAGTGTGAGCGCTCCCATTTTGTGCAGAATGGTTCATATCTGTGCATTAAGAGGACCACCCCCACATGAGAACATAAGTGGTATGATCTGGCCCTGAGTTTTAATATACGTTGTATTATATGTCTTTGTCATAGAATCCTAGAAGATCAGGGTTGGAAGAGACCTCAGGAGGTCATCTAGTCCAATCCCCTCCTCAAAGCAGGACCAACCCCAACTAAATCATTCCAGTCAAGGCTTTCTCAAGCTGGGCCTTAAAAACCTCTAAGGATGGAGATACCACCACCTTCCTAGGTAACCCATTCCAGTGCTTCACCACCCTCCTAGTGAAATAGTGTTTCCTAATGTCCAGCCTAGATCTCCTGCACTGCAACTTGAGACCACTGCTGTTTGTTCTGTTGTCTGCCACCACTGAGAACAGCCTAGCCCCATCCTCTTTGGAACCTCCCTTCAGGTAGTTGAAGGCTGCTATCAAATCCCCCCTCACTCTTTTCTTTTGCAGACTAGATAACCCCAGTTCCCTCAGCCTCTCCCTGTAAGTCATATGCTCCAGCCCCCTAATCGTTTTAGTTGTTCTCCGCTGGACTCTCTCCAATTTGTCCACATCCCTTCTGTAGTTGGGGGACCAAAACTGGATGCAGTACTCCAGGTGTGGCCTCACCAGTGCTGAATAGAGGGAAATTATCAATTCCCTCAGTCTGCTGGCAATGCTCCTACTACTACAGCCCAATATGCTGTTGGCCTTGGCAACCAGGGCACGCTGCTGACTCATATTCAGTTTCTCGTCCACTGTAATCCCCAGGTCCTTTTCTACAGAACTGCTGCTTCGCCAGTTAGTTCCCAGCCTGTAACAGTGCATGGGAGTCTTCCATCCTAAGTGCAGGACTCTGCACGTGTCCTTGTTGAACCTCATCAGATTTCTTTTGGCCCAATCCTCCAATTTGTCTAGGTCACTCTGGACCCTATTCCTACCCTCCAGCATATCTACCTCTCCCCCCATTTTAGTGTAATCTGTGAACTTGCTGAGGGTGCAATCCATCCCATCATCCAGATCATTAATAAAGATGTTGAACAAAACTAGCCCCAGGACTGACCCCTGGGGCACTCCACTTGATACCAGCTGCCAACTAGACATCAAGCCGTTGATCACTACCAGTTGAGCCCAAGAGTCTAGCCAGTTTTCTATCCACTTTATCGTCCATTCATCCAATCCATACTACTTTAACTTGCTGGCAAGAATACTGTGGGAAACCGTATCAAAAGCTTTGCTAAAGTCAAGATATATCACATCTACTGCTTTCCCCATATCCAGAGAGACAGTTATCTGATCATAGAAGGCAATCAGGTTAGTCAGGCAGGACTTGCCCTTGGTGAATCCATGTTGACTGTTCCTGATCACCTTCTTCTCCTCAAAGTGCTTCAAAATGGATTCATTGAAGACCTGCTTCATGATTTTGCTGGGGACTGAAGTGAGCTGACTGGTCTGTAGTTCCCTGGGTTCTCTTTCTTCCCTTTTTAAAATATGGGCACTGTATTTGCCTTTTTCCAACTTCCGGGACCTCCCCCAATCGCCATGAATTTTCAAATATAATGGCCAATGGCTCTGCAACCATCTCAGCCAACTCCCTCAGCACCCTTGAATGCATTGGGTCCCCTCCCACTCTGGACCCATGGACTTGTGCATGTCCAGATTTCCTTAACCTGTTCTTTCACCTCTGAGGACTTCTCACTTCCTCCCCATACTGTGTTGCCCAGTGCAGCAGTCTGCAAGCTGACCTTGTCTGTTAAAACTGAGGGGGGGAGAAAAGCATTGAGTACTTCAGCTTTTTCCACATCATCTGTCACTATGTTGCCTTCCCCATTCAATCAGGGTCCCACAATTTCCCTGATCATCATCTTGTTGCTAACATACTTGTAGAAACCCTTCTTGTTACCCTTCACATCCCTTGCTAGCTGCAACTCCAGTTGTGTCTTGGTCTTCCTGATTACACCCCCTGCATGCTCTAGCAATATTTTTATACTCCTCCCTTGTCAGCTGTCCAAATTTCCACTTCTTGTAAGCTTCCTTTTTGAATTTAAGCTCACCAGAGATTTCACTGTTAAGACAAGCTGGGTCTCCTGCCCTATTTGCTATTCTTTCTGCACGTCAGGATGGTTTGTTCCTGCATCCTCAATAAGGCTTCTTTAAAATACAGCCAGCTCTCCTGGACTCCTTGTCCCCCCATATTAGCCTCCCAGGGGATCCTGCCCATCAGTTCCCTAAGGGAGTCAAAGTCTGCTTTTCTGAAGTCCAGGGTCCGTATTTTGCTACTCTCCTTTCTTCCTTTTGTCAGAATCCTGAACTCAACCATCTCATGGTCACTGCTGCCCAGGTTGCCACCCACTTTTACTTCCCCTACCAATTCTTCTGTGTTTGTAAGCAGCAGGTCAAGAGGAGAACGGCCCCTAGTTGATTCCTCCAGCATTTGTACCAGGAAGTTGTCCCCAACACACTCCAAAAACTTCCTGGATTGTCTGTGCATTGTAGTTGTTTTAAAAGGAATGCTAAGTATCTTTTTCGTCTCTCTTCCCTCCTCAAATTCTTTTCTAGATTATCATACTTCCACCATATTGTAATATTTGGTTCTCTTGTTTGCATACTTATACTCTTGCTTTCATTTTTCTTTAACCTACTGCAAAGAAATATTGCACATGCTTCTTATAGGGACTCATGTTGATATTCAGTACATGTAATCTTTGTTTCCAGTTGGTGATCTTTGTTTCCAGTTGGGATGAAATTGTCCTATTATTGACCTCATCCAAATTTAGGGTATAATTTAAAAAAAAAAAAACACCCCCTGCCTTATGCATTTGACTGACTCATTCTCTTTCTGCATGATGTGTAAGTATTTACTTCATTAAACCTAGAACATAAGACGCATACTGGGTCAGACCAATGGTCCATCTAGCCCAGTATCCTATCTTCCGACAGTGGCCAATGCCAGATGCTTCAGAGGGAGTGAACAGAACAGGGCAATTATCAAGTCATCCATCCCCGTCGTCCAGTCCCAGCATCTGGCAGTCAGAGATGTAGGGCATCCAGAGTATGAAATTTAATTAAGATGAAACCACATCTCAACTGTCTGAGACCCAAGGGTAGGTGAAGTAATAACTCCTATTGGACCAACTCCTGTTGGTGAAACACAAGCCTTTAAGCCCATGCAGAGCTCCCTGTCAGGTCTGAGAGAGGTACTCAGCATTACTGCTACATCTCCCAGACCTGAAGAAGAGTAAGTTCAAAAGACTGGTTTTCTCATTAACAGGAATCGGTCCAGTCAAAGACAGTACCTTACCCACTGTGTCTCTAATACTCCGGGACCAACATGGCTACAACAACACTGCAAACAATCTTAATGTTCTGGTTTTTCAAATAAGAACATTCAAAAGCAAGGTACTTAAGCACATACCTAACTCTAAAGCATGTGAATTATCCTATTGCATTTGGTTTGACTAGTTATGTGCTTAACGTTAAGCAGGTGCTTAAGTAAACTGTCAAATCTTAGTCTTAAGTAAATACATATTTCATATGGAACTGTTGTTTCACTGTTGGAGCTTCCTATGGTTTGTTTTGAAAACTGATTTCACAAACCAGTCTAATCAGCTGCAGAAAATTCCAAAAGCTGGAGGAGGAACAAAACAAGGTCAAGAATCTAACCATAAATCTTTCCAATAGTGGATTTGGGACAAAAATAAGTACTGCAGTGCTTTAATGGGCTTCCAATGCAGATATTTTTTTAGAAATTGGCAGTGTCATATTTGGATCCTGAAAGTATTATTGTTACAAGGTTCCAATGAAATAAGACATACCTTTCTTCAGCTTTGGAATGCAGTATGGAATATATACTTTATAAGACTCAATTGTAGCTTTTAAGGAACAGCTCTGTATTGGAATGGTTGTGTCAGCATAAAGTGAAACTGAGGTACAACAAATTGAAAAATGAGAAAATGAATACTTTTTTTCTGCAAAGTGTAGCTAACCCAAGGACCTCTTTATCCCAAATATAATTGAAGCAGCGAGTATATCAGGGGTTTTAAAACATTAGGCTTAAATAACAATATTACACATCCACAATTACATTAGACAGGATAAAACTTTTTTGTTAGAAGGGATACAAATCTTCATTCTTCAGGGCATAAGCTAACTGATAAGAGTTAAGACACTTCCCTGTATCTGGTAATGGCCACTCTGAGATAGGCGATTGGATTTAGTGTATCATTATTGTGATCAGGTGTGACATTTTCTACACATCTGCGTTCCTTAGAAAGGCAAAATGCCTCCCAGTGGTCCCCAGCAGGCACGGAGGAGGAGCATCCTTGGTACTGCACCTTTTAAAGAGATACAGTGTGCACCATTCCTACCTGTGTCAGTGCAGTGCAATGGGGAGGGAAAGGATTCATGGCCCCACCTCCTTGGGCACAGTGCATTTCTGGGGAATATGGCGGGGGCAGTCCCTGCACTCCTGTCTACAAAGTGGCCTATAGTTGTGCCTGGTCTTCACAGAGGCCTTACAGTAGGGTGTGGGCAGAAACTCCTTAACCCTGTACTCACCCCCCTCCTCTGTGCACCTGTTTAGTGGCCAAGATCAGTGCAGTCTGTATTTAGAAGTTTTGTTACTTGCATGTATTACTTTACAAACATTCATATAAGTCTGAGGGTGGGAAACAAATCTCTCAAACAGAACAGAAATTGAAGCTATGCTAGCAGCTTTTAAAATTGTCCTCCCTTGTTACTGATAGCTGTTGAAATGCTGTAGTTATAGGCTGTTCATCATGGAGTTACTGTGTTCAATTCAGGCTGATTCAAAAATCATTCAGAAGTGGATGGATGGTGTGAAGGACTTCTTAATGAAAGAACAGGCTATCCAAGGAGATTCTGAAGGGCTTCAAAGACAGCTTGACCAATGCACAGTGAGTTCTGCTTATCTAGGGAACCTTCTGCAATAGTGTTTTTCTCATCTTTATTATTTTGCTGCTGTTATTAAACAGAGTGTGTGACACGTTCAGTGAAGCATGGCAAAAATTCTTTCCCTTTGTTGTCATCTTTTTCTTGTCCAGGTTATATTTTTCAATTAGCCCTTCAATCCATTTGACCCTAATAATACATTGCACTTCAGAGAGCTTCTTCCAGGCCTCCTAGTATGCTTACAAATATCTAATATAATGTAGCTACACAACTCCCATGATAGATAGGTAAGTGTTTCCCACATTTTATGGATGAGGGACCTGGGACAGAGGAAAAAGTGACTTTCCTTGGTAATAAAAGAAGTCCTGCGCAGAGTCAAGAACCACATGCAAATCTCCCAACTCCCCAGTTCTGGGCCTCAACCTTTCTTCCCAACCAATGACTAGTAGTATTATCCCCCAATGCTTATGAATTTTCGCTGAGAGCATGTGAATAAACCCTGAAACGTAGTCAGTTTGTGTGGCTTTCCCTTGTTTCTGGAAATTTGGAAATGTCCAAAACACTTGTGCATCCTCTTCAAACCCGTGGCGTTCCAAGAGGATAATATAGGCATTTGGCATTTTTTGAATATTAATTTGAATGATGTAATGATTGAGTCAGGTGGGCTATAGTTATATTGTCTATTATGCCTATGGTACACACTCTGCTGACTGGTATATGAATAGGATTGATATTTATCTTGGTGTCTCATTGCCTTTAGTACAGATGTATTTGAGAAAATAAAAATGACAGGAATGCATATCGTACAGATGTCTTACAAAAATAAATGCATAATTCGTGTACTCCCATAATAGGGGTTGTTAACATGTTCTTTCTCTGATACATGTTTAGATGTTTGTTAATGAAATGGAAAAGACTGAGCTGACTTTGAAAGAGATGAAAGAAGTAGAGTCCACTTTAAGAAGCCAGCCTGTTGTAGGAGTTGATACCTGGATAAAGTCTAGGCTATTCGACTGCGAGGCAAAATGGGAGAAACTGAGCAAACAGGTCAGTAACTGATAGCATTACTACTTATTTGTTTTATCTGGTACTGTAACTGTTCATTGCTTTTTTACTTTGTGGGTGTTAATGGGCTAGATGGGTAATAATAGAATAGTCAAGCCTTTAGATGTAACATCCCATTTATAAAATCTGTTTAAAAAGGAAATTTGTAGTTTGATATTGTAGCCTGCTAGGAAAAAATGGTATGATGGGCTTGTTCAAGGAATCAATGCTTTACTTTGACACTGAACTTTTTGAGGTAAATGTCTGTTTCTAATTTTTAAATGTTTATAATTCAAAAAGTTGTTGATACAATGATAAATCAAAAGAAAAGATGACTGATCAAGAATAGTTTTTACCAGCGCATGTGTTTCATTTTATTAAGTATGTTTAAGTCACATTTTAACATCCTGTGATGTGCCCTTTTGGTTCTGTTGAACAGAACAGCCTGCAGCACGCATGCTCTATTGCCAGAGGTCTTAAAACACCGTCCCATTGACTTCATTTGGAGTTGCGTTTGTGGCTCTGGGAGATAGATGGCCCTTAGTTTAAGTTTTAAAAGTAATATATTGAAATCATTTTTAATGAGAATAGTGGAAGACTTTTAAAACAGGTATGTGACGGGGTCCCATTGCTCTTGTCCTCTTTTTGTTTTGCACAGAGACCTTCCCTTCTGTAGATACCACCATGCGGTTTATTTAGTGTGTCACTCCTCCAGCTTTTACTAGGGTGACAAGATGTCACGATTTTATAGGGACAGTCCCGATTTTTGGGTCTTTTTTCTTATATAAGCTCCTATTACTACCCATCCCTGTCCCGATTTTTCACATTTGCTGTCTGGTCACCCTAGCTTTTACATATTAGTACAGTCATAGTATTTACAATATTATGTATCTTTACTACTACTCCTTTTCCAAAGCATGTATGTGTGAGAAGTTTCTCTTCCCAGAGAACTGCCTTTTGTCAGGTCCTGCTAGTCTTGTCTGTCTGTCTCTTTCTGTCTCCTGCATTTTATTCCTGTGTTCTTTTATCCAGTCTCCTTGTTAATGGGCTCATTAGCTTCACAACCCCAATCTGAACTAATAATCAGAAACGCCTCTTCTTAATCAGGCGTGCCCAGGGCTTAACTGGCTAAACAGTGACCAGAGTGCTGGTTAAGTTGCTGATTCCCAGCACTCTGTCACAAGGGAATATAGTTTTAATATTGTACCTTGTCAAATCAGTATTTCATTTTACAATAAATGATCAAAAATCCAGTTAATTTACCTTTTGGTTAATTTTAGTTAATGCATTGTTCAAACTGGTCCATCGGTTTTCCACTCAATACAGTTGAGCTCCATATTAGGAAGCGTTCTCAGGCATGTCCGGAAAGTGGCTTACAAAAGGGAACAGGTTTGAGATTGACAGGCCCGAATTTAAAATTTTACCCTAAAAGGAAAATAGTAGCCATCTTCTGTATTATAATGTGCCCCGATGGAGTTTAAAAAAATGTGTTCTCTAGAGTGACTGGTAATTCCTCGCTGCTGGTAAAAAAATAAAGTTTTTGTTTCCTAAAACAAAACTTCTGTTTTCTAAATTACAGTACACCTTATATATTCAACTGTTAAAACGCTGAAAGCTCAACCCAGGCCCAGTAAATCCTCTGACAAATGCACTAAAAGTTGAAATGCATTATTCCCATATCTAATGGGTATCATTGCTTTAGATCTTTTTCCTGTTCAGTTTTTAGTTGTTTGTAGTTAAAGATTATCTGATTTACCAAGTCAACTTGCCTGTTGTTCATCTTATCTCTTTCCCTAACAGACAGTTGTAGGCCTTTTCTCAAGTTGCCTGGGAGGTCTGGAATATTATTCCTGACACTGTGTGCCACCCAATTTTTGACCCATCCTTCAAAACCCTTCTGAAAAATTTTTTTTTTACTGTTAGTTTTCCAGTGCTGATCCTCCCTCTCCAGTCTTTGGTCTCCACATTAATCAGAATGTGTTTGTACCTCTTCTGGATAGAAAAAGAATTACACATCCATGTGCCATAGGCCATATACTGCTTGTTGCTGTGACTTTTCTTTAGCTAAAGTGGCGGGGGCTGTACTTTTGGAGCAAGAGAATGTGTCTTGAGTGGCCATGGTGAGCAACATAGGGACACCTGTGAAGTTCCTAAGTGACTACTTATTTATTAATACTTATAAACTAAAAAGATAGGACACCGAAGGGCACTTGATACTCTCTAGTATCTCTGGGAGTGTCACCAGACTATACTCAGAGAGGAAAGACGTATCTTTTGTCCATGCCAGATCTTGGTCTTCCTCCATGGAAGCAGGTGGCTTGGTCTGCTTAAAATAGCTAAAATTATTAGTTTTGAATTTCTGAATCTTTTTATCTAAAAAGAGAACTGTAAAAAATGTTTGGGTTGAGGGTATTTAATTACTTGACTTTGAGTCTATGTTAAAATGCGTTTCAAATGATGTGAACAACTTCAAATAGTGAAACCACCTTAACTTTTCTTGTTGACATTTCTAGATTGTTAGTCAAAAAAATCGGTTGTCTGAAAGTCAGGAAAAAACTGTAAACTTGAAGAAGGATTTGGCAGAGATGCAAGAATGGATGACGCAGGCTGAAGAGGAGTACTTGGAGAGAGATTTTGAGTACAAATCTCCAGAAGAACTAGAGAATGCTGTAGAGGAAATGAAGGTCAGAAATACTAGATCATTACAAAGACCTGGTTACGCATAAACAAATAAAAAACAACACTTAACACTTTTTGTCTGGGCGCTTACCTTGAGTTTTATATGATGATTACTTACTTGGAAGGGTGTTCTGCTCATGATAAGATTAGTGCTATTCTTCAACTACACTTTATGGAATTTTAATTTTTAAAGCACAGGCTGAATAAGCAGATTTTCTCATTGGGCGAACAGCAGCAAGAGTTCCATAATAAAAGGCTACCCACCCGGACCGACAAGCAGGGTTGATGTCTGTAGGAAATTGGGTCGGGGTCGGCGTGGGGAGAAGGAAAGATGTGAAAAGTGAGAACAATAGAAATTTATTGCAGGAGCCAAAAATTGAGAAAACAAGAGAAAATGTGGTATTATACTTACGTAAATTAGCAATTCTATAAACTGATCCATCCATTTACAGCCATTGGGTCATATGTCCTTGAATAAATATGGTGTCTTGATGTGGGGAAAAAAATTAAAACAAATTTGCTTTGTATTTTGTAACCAAGACAAATTTGTGACTTTAATGTCAGAAAAGCAGCCCTGTCCCTGCTCCTCTCAACTTCCAGGCCAGCAGTCCCAAATTTAAAATATATATTCTTGTTGAATATAGATCATTGACCCAACAGATGGCTATATGATCTAATCTTTTTGGGTGGAGGTACAGAACTGACTAGCATTTTTGTCTGGGCATTAAAACAATTCTAGACCCAGGTTATCCAGTAGAATATTAAATATAGGGTCTATTTTTACTTTCTACTATCCTGACACATCTACATTCAAAGTTATAAATTGCTTTTCTCAAGGAGTCTTTGTGAAGCAGTTTTCAGCAAGGGTTTTTCATAGATGTCAAGGCCACAAGAGACTATTATGATCTTCTAATCTGACATCCTGAATAACACAGGCCAGAGAACCTCCTTGCATCTTTTCAGTAGAATAAATGTCTGAGAAATCTGAGTGCAGTCTGTGTCTGTTTAGTCCAGATTCATACCCTATACTACTTAATGTGATAGGGACATTGTAATAATCTAGATGGTTGACCATAGTTTTAGCATATACTTAATATCTAACCAAACTCTTCTGTTGTTGATAAAGGGTATTATTTTGGGATTGCATTTAATATTTGAAAGGAAAAGAGATTTTTCTCTTCAAGGATTTTCAGAAGCCTAATTTCATTGTCATTGAAATTGATAGTAAAACTCCCATTGCCTTCAGTGGGAGCAGAATTAAACCAACGATAAGCGCTTTTGAAAATCCCATCCTAAAAGAATACGTGAACAGAACCATGTGCATATGGTTCAAACTGTGGAGGCGAGGGCCTACAGAGAAAAATGAGAAAAGGACCCCCAGGGTAGCATTTTTTTTTTTTGTGGTGTCTGACCTACCTCTACCTTCTCTAACCTAGAGAGGATAATATCTTTTCTGGTAAGGAGGCTGTCATTTCATGTTGTCATTCTCTTTTGGGCCAAACTGCCTCAGTCCTTGGCTTGACATGTGTGCTACCCTCCTGCCATTTGCTGCCACTTAACATGTATTTAACATGCTACTCTGCTTGCGTTATGAGGTGTCTTCTGAGCCATAATATTGCAGTATGGTAAATTTCAGCACAAGAGACAATATAAGATAGCTTGGGCCAACAATCCCTTTCCCACCTGAATCTCTACTGACTTCACTTTGTGCTCTTCTCTCCTATCCCTTATTGTCCATTGGGGTCCAAGTTCTGTTGGAATTAAGTTCTGCCAGCCAAGATTCAGATCCACATATCAAAAGCATGTGTGCTTAATCTTCTGCTGCTCAGAAGTCTTGGGAAGCTCCCTATTCTCTCAATAGACCATTCTGTGTGTATTTGTTTACCATCCGTGTGTACATGTAAAATATGCACAAACACACGGGCTTCAGTCAAAATGTGTGCAAGTCAGCATTTGGTCAGGTCATACGTAACTACAGCAATATAAGGATGAACCTTTTAAGCCTATAATTAGAATAACATTTAATGGTTAGTTATCAGATTAGTAAATTGTTTTGGTTTGTTTTATGTTAACTACTGGGGGGGCACTGAATTAAGCAGAAGCTGATCAAATAATACATCTTTTTGACTAGAGAGCGAAAGAGGATGTTTTGCAGAAAGAAGTGCGGGTGAAGATTTTGAAAGACAATATCAAGGTGTTAGCTGCAAAAGTGCCATCTGGTGGTCAGCACTTGACATCGGAACTTAACATTGTGTTAGAGAACTACCAACTACTGTGTAATCGGATCCGGGGGAAATGCCACACTTTAGAGGTACGATTCATAGCTCTCAAATTAATAAAACTCAGGAAAGAGGCACAAGAAAAAGATGGCGATGGACACTTAAAATGTGAGGTTTCATCGTTAAATCCAATGTCTTTTGTGAACACAGAGTTTACTATCACTTTCTTTTTCTTCAGGGGTAGGTTACTGGAACCCACAAGGCACCATCTAATTTTGATTTGATTCTGTGTCCAATAACTAGGCCCACATATTGTACTGCAATAAACATTTCTCCAGCCAAGGAGTACTGTCACACAGCTCTGTTATGTGTTGCCACTGCTTCCAAAATGGCAAAAAGAATCTCCACAGAACAACATTATTATTTATCATTTTAAATGTTAACTCTAATAATAAAACTGAAATAAGTATAGGTTCGTGTGGGATCGGAGTAAATGTGGTCCTTTTTACGAAGGACAGATGAGTGGTATGGTATGATGATATGAGTGTACATATTAATTCTGCATGTAAATTTCCTATGCTGTATTATGTGATTTGCAGATATCTAGATTCTTTGCATTATGAAACACTGTTTTTCTTATTCTTGTGTCCAGGAGCCAACTTAAAAAAAAAAAAAGCATTTGCTATCCAACTCCAGAACCTACTGTAACGTGTGTTCGAATTTTGTTGCATTTATGAATAATAGTGCTCGTTCTTCTACTATCTTAGGCAAATCTGTTCATACTTGGAACGCTCAGAGGTATCTGAATAAATGCTCTTTAGGCTAATTTCAGTTTTTGTATTACCTTTAGGAGGTATGGTCCTGTTGGGTTGAGCTGCTTCAGTATCTGGACCTAGAAACTGCTTGGCTAAACTCTTTAGAGGAAAGGGTGCAAAGCACAGAAAATCTACCTGATAAATTGAATGCTGTCAATGAAGCTCTTGAGGTATTAGTCATCCCATTGGATTGGTGACTTTTCAGATAGCCCTGTTAAATGTGTATATATACATACAAAAATGTATGTTGAACTTTTCATTTCCTATGTCAAATGAATATATAATTTATTTAAATCTACAGAACTGATAATTGTAAAGATAACCAGTGAAGAGATACAGTTATGAGGGAGCCTAAAGATTATTGTACTTTGTATCATTTAGAGATACAGTTACATGTTGTTTTCTGCCCCATATAAATTGCTAAGTCGTCTCAGTAGCCTTCATTTTGGGGTAGTTGTGAATAGCAAATAAGTGCTGTGATTTACCTGTTGAAAACATAACGATTGTTGAACTTGCCCTCTACAGTCGCTGCACTAGCTGTACCTAACGCATTCTGTTAGAGAACATTTGGAGTATAAAAGGTGCTCTGCGTACAGCCAAAATTTGAATTCTAAAAACAAAGCAAAATTCAGCATCCTAACAGTTGTTGTCATTCTCCTTTGTTTAGTCCCTGGAATCTGTCCTGCGTCATCCAGCTGATAATCGAACCCAGATTCGGGAGCTTGGTCAGACGTTGATTGATGGAGGGATTCTTGATGACATCATCAGTGAAAAATTGGAGGCTTTCAATGCCCGCTATGAAGAATTAAGTCACTTGGTAAGAATTTGGGGGCGTGGTGGGAGGAAGCCTTTAAGTGTCACAGTCAGCTTCGTGCACTCAGATGGGTTTGAACAAAAGCTGAAATGGTTATGGTTAGGCCATTCAAATCATGGACACAAGACTGAAAGGCAGTAATACAGAAAAGTGTTCACAATGGTGTTAAGCATACTTGATGTAGAAAATCGCCATCAGACTCAGATCCACGATCGTTTATTTTTCTATTAATTCATTATTATTGGAAAAGCTACAGTATCTTTTTACCTCATTTTCCAAATAGTTGTGACAAAATGGAGGAGATTTCATTTTCAAAACTTAAAATGCGCTTTGAAATGGAGTTCATCCCAGTACTCCAGATTGAATTTCCTCTTCCATTATCCTATATTTTAGCAAAACTGTAGTGCCAGAAGCAGATCTCTGCACATTTTCCCTAACACTGAAAGAACATGTACGGTTGCCATTTTTATTCTTGAATATGATTAGAACAAAGTCAAACTGAAATAAAGTATGTGAGGAGGCCATTGCGTGAGATCAGACTAGGTGATCATCATGGTCCCTTCTGACATTAAAGTCTTGAGTGTTTATTTTTCTCCTCTTCATGTTTTGTGACATGTGGCCAAAAGGGCTAATGCAGTCTTTGGATGCATAAACAGGTGACTCTTGAGTAGGAGTAGAGAGGTTATTTTACCTCTGTATTTGGCACTAGTGTGACCACTGCTGGAATACTGTGTCCAGTTCTGGTGTCCACAGTTCAGAAAGGATGTTGATAAGTTGGAGAAGGTTTAGAGAAGAGCCATGAGGATAACTAAAGGGTTAGAAAACATGCCTCATAGTAGTAGACTTAAGGAGCTGAATCTGTTTATCAAAGAGAGGGTTAAGGGGTGACTTGGTTACCCTGAAGTTTCTACATGGGGAACAAATATTTGATGATTGGCTCTTCAGTCTTGCAGAGAAAGGTATAACACAATCCAATGGCTGAAAGTTAGACACATTCAGACTCTGGATAAGGTGGAAATTTTTAGCAATGAAAGTAATTAACTATTGGAACAATTTGCTGAGTGTTGTGGTAGATTCTCCTTCACAGGCAATTTTTAAATCAAGACTCTGGATGCTTTTCTAAAATATATGCTTGTAGGAATTATGTTGGTGAAGCTCTGTTATAAAAACCTGTGTTATAGAGGTAGTCAGACTAGATGATCACAATGGACCCTTCTAGTCTTGAAATATGTGATATAGATATAATGGGCAGTGAAATGGTAGCTGCATCTCAGGTTATTAAATTTACACATCATAATTGCGTAACCCAGTAACCCAGGCTCCTACCTGAAGGGTAAGGACAGAGAAGCATAGTCTGAGTCCAGTGTATTTGGATAATTGGTTGCCCTATCTTGGAAGGGTGTGTGGGGGTGTGCTTTTTAAAAATGTATATGTCAATATTATTCTTAGATTTTTTACACTTTGGTTATTCGTTTCCAAATAACCCTCTTTCCTGGTAGCTGCACTGATGATACTTTTTAGTGTGGTCATCTGGAAGTTAGGTAGGTGTTTTGTTTCTTGTGTGCATGTATGCTGGTGGTAGGGGAACTGGCATTCATTTGTGAGAAGTGATTCTACAGGTAACATTCCCTTTTTGCTTTTGAACAAATGGAAAAAGAATTGGGAAGAGAGTTTATTATTCATAAAGGAAATACTTGTTTGTATACTAGTCAAGAAGAAATGTTTTTTGATGCATGTTACAAATTCCCCAAATCCTGTATGATCCAATTTATGAAACATAGCTGTTTTAACAAACTACTTTGCCTCTGTTTACTGAGGTGATTAAAAAGAGACTTTCTCAATAACTCAGACATAGCATCAGAGTTTCCCTTCTGCGTTACTCTTTTTGTTTATTATCAATTACTGGTATAAATTGCACACCAGGTTTCAGACGGCAGTGCTGTGTGGAGTTCCTTTTAATGACTATTTTGTGTGTGAATTTATTTTTCATATTCTGAGACAAAGTTTAAAAATACTGGTGCTGAACAACTCCTCCTTATACTTCCCTCCCCTTCAGGCAGTGAGCAGGCAGATTGCTTTGGAACAGCAGCTTCACACCATGCGGGAAAATGATCACATGCTGCAGGTCTTGCAGGAAAATTTAACAGAGCTGGATAAACAGTTGGCTTCCTACTTGACTGATAGAATAGATGCCTTCCAGCTGCCACGGGAGGCCCAGGTATTCCAGCAGAGCTTTTTCACTGCGTAAGATTTTCTGTTGTATGAAGATGATTACCTCCTTGGAGTAGCATATTCTGTTTGTGTGGGGGAAGGATGCATTAAACTAGCTGCTGTAATGTACATAATGGCATTCGACCTAGCAAGCAGTCATCAAAGTCAGTATAGACTTCATAGTATTTATGGTACATTTCTTCAGAGTGGATTTACTGTTCGATATCTGACATACCCTAAGGGTTTTGTATCCTTTATCTCCCCTCCCGACCCCCCCCCCCTCTCATTTTTACATATTGGCAGAAAATTCAAGCAGAAATCACAGTTCATGAATCCACCTTGGAGGAGCTCAAGAAAAATGCACGGTCACTGCCCTCAGCTTCCACTGAATGCAGGTCCCCTCGTGGTGGAACTCAGCTGGATGTCCTGCAGGTAAAGAAATCCCAGCCATGAATTTAGACTCAGTCAGCTTCCAGTTGTAAACCGCTTTTGTCCATTTGCAAATCACTTTGTGCAGTCAACCAGGTTTTAAAAATAAATGGTGGATGCATTTACATGGTGTAAATCAAAAAAGAAAAGGAGGACTTGTGGCACCTTAGAGACTAACCAATTTATTTGAGCATAAGCTTTCGTGAGCTACAGCTCACTTCATCGGATGCATTCAGTGGAAAATACAGTGGGGAGATTTATATACACAGAGAACATGAAACCATGGGTGTTACCATACACACTGTAACTAGAGTGATCAGGGAAGGTGAGCTGATACCAGCAGGGGGTGGGGGGGGGCGGGGGCGGGACCTTTTGTAGTGATAATCAAAGTGGGCCGTTTCCAGCAGTTGACAAGAACGTCTGAGGAACAGTGTGTGTGTGTGTGTGTGTGTGGGGGGGGGGGGGGGGGGGGGATAAACATGGGGAAATAGTTTTACTTTGTGTAATGACACATCCACTCCCAGTCTTTATTCAAGCCTAAGTTAATTGTATCCAATTTGCAGATGAATTCCAATTCAGCAGTCTCTTGCTGGAGTTTGTTTTTGAAGTTTTTTTGTTGAGGAATTGCCACTTTTAGCTCTGTAATGGAGTGAACAGAGAGATTGAAGTGCTCTCCGACTGGTTTTTGAACGTTATAATTCTTGACATCTGATTTGTGTCCACTTAATCTTTTATGTAGAGACTGTCCAGTTTGGCCAAAGTACGTGGCAGAGGGGCATTGCTGGCACATGATGGCATATATCACATTGGTAGATGTGCAGGTTAACGAGCCTCTGATAGTGTGGCTGATGTGATTAGGCCCTATGATGGTGTCCCCTGAATAGATATGTGGACACAGTTGGCAACGGGCTTTGTTGCAAGGATAGATTCCTGGCTTAGTGGTTTTGTTGTGTGGTTGCTGGTGAGTATTTGCTTCAGGTTGGGGGGCTGTCTGTAGGCAAGGACTGACCTGTCTCCCAAGATCTGTGAGAGTGATGGGTCATCCTTCAGGATAGGTTGTAGATCCTTAATGATGCGCTGGAGAGGTTTTAGCTGGGGGCTGAAGGTGATGGCTAGTGGCGTTCTGTTATTTTCTTTGTTAGGCCTGTCCTGTAGTAGGTAACTTCTGGGTACTCTTCTGGCTCTGTCAATCTGTTTCTTCACTTCAGCAGGTGGGTATTGTAGTTGTAAGAATGCTTGACTGAGATCTTGCAGGTGTTTGCCTCTGTCTGAGGGGTTGGAGCAAATGCGGTTGTATCGTAGAGCTTGGCTGTAGACAATGGATTGTCAGGGTGCCAATGCCTGAGATGATGGGGCGTCCAGGATTTCCAGGTTTATGGATCTTGGGTAGCAGATAGTATACCCCTGGTTGGGGTTCCAGGGGTTTGTCTGTGTGGATTTGTTCTTGTGCTTTTTCGTCATCAAGGATCTACAATCAATCCTGAAGGACGACCCATCACTCTCACAGATCTTGGGAGACAGGCTAGTCCTTACTTATAGACAGCCCCCCAACCTGAAGCAAATACTCACCAGCAACCACACAACAAAACCACTAACCCAGGAACCTATCCTTGCAACAAAGCCCGTTGCCAACTGTGTCCACATATCTATTCAGGGGATACCGTCATAGGGCTGAATCACATCAGCCACACTATCAGAGGCTCGTTCACCTGCACATATACCAATGTGATATATGCCATCATGTGCCAGCAATGCCCCTCTGCCATGTACATTGGTCAAACTGGACAGTCTCTACATAAAAGAATAAATGGACACAAATCAGATGTCAAGAATTATAACATTCATAAACCAGTCGGAGAACACTTCAATCTCTCTGGTCCCTCGATTTCTGATCTCAAAGTGAGTATCCTTCAACAAAAAAACTTTAAAAACAAACTCTAGCGAGAGACTGCTGAATTGGAATTCATCTGCAAATTGGATACAATTAACTTAGGCTTGAATAAAGACTGGGAGTGGATGTGTCATTACGCAAAGTAAAACTATTTCCCCATGTTTATTCCCCCCAACCCTCCACTGTTCCTCAGACGTTCTTGTCAACTGCTGGAAACGGCCCACCTTGATTATCACTACAAAAGGTTTCTCCCCCCCACCCCCGCTGTCCTGCTGGTAATAGCTCACCTTACCTGATCACTCTCGTTACAGAGTGTATGGTAACACCCATTGTTTCATGTTCTCTGTGTATATAAATCTCCCCACTGTATTTTCCACTGAATGCATCCGATGAAGTGAGCTGTAGCTCACGAAAGCTTATGCTCAAATAAATTGGCCAGTCTCTAAGATGCCACAAGTCCTCCTTTTCTTTTTGGGGATACAGACTAACATGGCTGCTACTAAGAAAAATGGTCTAAATGGGAGCTGAAAGTACCAGGGGAAGGAGTTAGCAAATAACTTAATTCCTTAAGTGTCATAGACTGGAATGCAGAGAGCCAAAGGGATTTTTTTCTTTTAATGGAATGGTTACTTCGGAAGTATGTGTTGTAGAGTCTGAGGCCTGTTGTATTGCAGAAGAAAGATAATTAAGGATGGATAATGTCATGTTAAATTGTACTAAGAAATTGGCATACTCATGCATTGAATTGTTTAATTATGATAAAAGAAAAAAGAAATGGAATCTGAAGGAAGAAGTTATAAACATTGTTTCGAAGCTCAGATATTAATTTAAAATGATCCCTTTTGGTGTCTTATAAACAGAGGAAACTCCGAGAGGTATCCACAAAGTATCAACTTTTCCAGAAACCAGCCAATTTTGAGCAGCGCATGTTGGACTGTAAGCGGGTACTGGATAGTGTAAAGGCAGAACTCCATGTTTTGGATGTGAAGGATACTGATCCCGATGTAATCCAGTGTCACCTGGACAAGTGTATGGTAAAGTACTTTTATTGGTGGATTTTTTCCAAATCTTGTGTATTTAACCCATATATAACATTCTCTTTCTCTAAAATGATGTGCTTAGGATTTTTTGCTTAGTTCTGTATCTTGATTAAAGTAAATGCTTATATAATTTGCCACAGTATACAAACAGAACTGTTATTGGGTAAAGGCTTGGATAAAAGTTGTAATACTTCTGAGTGGAAAATACATAGTCATAAAGGTAATGCTTTGTTAATTACAGGATATAAGTAGTACAACACTTATCAAAATTCCCCACCCTGGCTATTGCTCATGTTCTGGAGGCAACATGCACTTTAGAGAGAAGTGTTTACTTGGCTTTTCATTTTAGCTTAATTCTAATACCTTTATGTAAAAAAAGAGAAGGGATCATGGGAAATCTCTGCCAGCTCCTTTGGTGGTGATGCACAGTAAATTTTATGAATATTCGGTTTAATAATAAAGTGGAAAATGGATCATCTGAAACTTGAGAATTGATCTGTGATGAAACATTTTGCTTCTTACTACTTGACCTGAAGAAGATGATACACAGCATTTATATGCATTGTGATGTCCAAGTTCTTAACAGTCCCAGGGAACGATTACCTACTAAATCTAAAATGTAGCTAAAATGTATTTTTCTCTGGTTTCAGAAACTGTATAAAACTCTAAGTGAAGTGAAGCTTGAGGTGGAGACTGTAATCAAGACAGGAAGGCAGATTGTACAGAAACAGCAAACAGACAATCCAAAAGGAATGGATGAACAACTCACAGCACTAAAATTTCTTTATAATGATCTGGGTGCACAGGTAAGAAGAGTGACAAATATATACCATATAATATAGAGCATTTATCTTTTTTCCTTTTCTTAAATACTCATGTATGAGCAGTGGTAGGTTTGATTTCAGAGTTTCAAATTAAGGTTGTGATCCTGCAACTGGCTAATGCAGTCCTAGGTTGCATCAGGCAAGTTATTTTCAGTAGACAGGGAAGTCTTAGTACCATTGTACAAGGCGCTGGTGAGATCTCATCTAGAATACTGTATCCAGTTCTGGTCTCCCATGTTTAAGAGAGATTAATTTAAACTGCACAAGTGCAGAAAAGGATGATCAGAGAAATGGAGACCTGCCTTCTCAGAGGAGATTCAAAGATCTTGGCCTGTTTAGCCTAACCAAAAGAAAGCTGAGGGGAGATATGACTGCTCTCTCTAAATATATCAGAGGGATAAATACCAGGGAGGGAGAGGAGTTATTGAAGTTGAGCATTATTGTGGACTCAAGAACAAACTGATGTAAACTGGACTTCAACAAGTGTAGGCTTGAAATTAGATGAAGGATTCTAACCATCAGAGGAGTGAACTTCTGGAACAGCCTTCTAATGGGAGCAGTGGGGGCAAAAAATTGAATTGGCTTGAAGACTGAGCTTCATAAGTTTATGAATGGGATGATGTGATAAAACCGCTAGTAGCAAATATCCCCAATGATCAGAGACTGGACACTAGATTCTCAGTTACAAGAGAGAATTCTTTCCCAGGTGGCTATTGGATCTTGTCAAAATGCTCAGGGTCCAACTGACCATCATATTTGGGGTTGGGAAGGAATTTTCCCCCAGGTCAGACTGGCAGAGACCCATTTATTTATTTATTTTTATTTTTTTGCCTTCCTCTGCAGCATGGGGCACAGGTCGCTTGCAGGTTGAAACTCGTCTAAATGGCGGATTCTATGTAACTTGAAGTGTTTAAAACATGATTTGAGGAATTTAGTAACTCGGCCAGATGTTATAGATCTGATAGGAGTGGGTGAGCAAGGTTTTGTGGCCTGCAAAGTGCTGGAGATCAGATTAGATGATCATGATGATCCCTTCTGGGTTTAAAGTTTATGAACTGACATTGTGCAGGCAAACTGCTGCATCCATTCATAATCAGTTGCACGATCAGAGCTTAAGTGTAACAGTTTGTATTCATAAAAAGAAAAGGAGGACTTGTGGCACCTTAGAGACTAACCAATTTATTAGAGCATAAGCTTTCGTGAGCTACAGCTCACTTCATCAGATGCAGCTGTAGCTCATGAAAGCTTATGCTCTAATAAATTGGTTAGTCTCTAAGGTGCCACAAGTCCTCCTTTTCTTTTTGCGAATACAGACTAACACGGCTGTTACTCTGAAACCTGTCAGTTTGTATTCATGTAATTGCAGCATGATCACAGATACAGTAGTTTTGGTTTTAGCTTGTTCTAGTCTTTTAAAAAAAAAATCACTTTTTGAACAGAATGGTGGAGCAGATCCTGCTCCTCCTTACTATCCCAATTTGATGGTAGGTGGTGGTTTTTGTTCCTCATGGAGGCAAGGTCGTTTCTATTCTTTGCTGTGCGTCTGGGTTGTCTTTGGGCAGGCTTATAGCATATCTCCTTTTAGCAACCTATAGTATGAAATCCTAAAACAAGGTGTGTTCATCAGCAATTTTTTGAACCCCGTTCAAGACACTTTTATGATTATTTGGTCTTCCGGGGGTGCTTAGGTCACTAGAAATGATTTGGTGGATAGCTAGATCCATTTGACAAGTTTTTCCTTCATGATGGGAGTGAAATGAAAATTTTAGGAAATACAAGTAACATTAGTGAAGAGACAAGGTGGATGAGGTAATATCTTTTACTGGACCAACTTTTGTTGGTGAGAGAGAGAAGCTTTTGAACTACATAGAACTCTTCTGCAACTCTGTCATTCGAAAGCTTGTCTGTGACCAACAGATGTTGGTCCAATAAAAGATATTACCCCACCCATCTTTTCTCTCTAATATCCTAGGACCAGCACTGCTACAACAACAGTGCAAACTAATAGTGTTATAGACATTAAGAACTCCATTAGATACTGATTCAGATTTTTGCTTCAGTCATGGAATGATGTACGTGCCCAGTCTAAAGAAAATATAATTCTTTGGACAAACATTTAATAAAGAAAAGAGTAGAAAACTTGTTTTCTTCTATTTTTAGCTAAGACATAAAATCTAAAAGGAAGCAGAATTTTCGCAATGTAGCATTCTTCAGCTAAAGTTATGGTATATGGCCAAATTACTTCACTCACACATGTTCAGAACAATAAAATATTCCAGGAAGCAATTTGAAGTGGAGGCTATTCAGACCAATAAAGATACCACTGAGACCTGTGCATTAACTGCTCGTTATGCACCTGGGTAGAAAAATCTGTGACAGCCTATTAGAAGAGCAGAGTTGCTTACAGCATTCCAAAGCCATTTAGGAAAAAGATTTAAAACTACAGCCAAGGTATTTTTGTTTTCAGAACTTTTGAGGATGTATTGTTCTGGTAACACAAAAGGAATACAAGTACAAATACTAAACTAAGATAAATTCTTATTGTTGAGATTTTGAATACATTTTTGGCAATATAATTTGCCTACTAATGTTACAGTCTCGACTTATCTGGACAAGTGAGGATGGTTCGTAATATCTCGGTCTTTTAACCTAAAGTAATTGTTTTTGTGCTAGTAATACCTTCATCTTCATCCACTTGGACCTAAATAACAAATATTTCTCCCCCCCCCCCTTCAACACGGGGGCGGGGGGAGGGAAAATCTCATCTATAAATAATTTGTCAACTATCTAATATATACCATGTCTTCTCTTATGGAGGGATATATGACAATTTTAACTGATTAATGTATTCTGGTGTAATCACTGGCTGGGCCTTAGAATTGTCTTAGGCTTGTTTAAAATAAATACATAAACAATTACTACTTGATTTTTGTTCAAAATCTTACTGGTTGGTAAATGCATAGTCTTTGGCTGATATTTCGAGAAGATTCATTCTGTCTCTCTCTCATACGTTAGTGTGGTTCTACTCTGGAAAGTAACTGAAAAATGGCACTACCTTACTCAACAAATCTGCTCCCTCAGTGTATTTGAAGGGACGTCTGCTAATTTAAATACCCAAAACTTTTGAATGCTTTTGTTAGACCTGTAGAACCGCTAACTCAAAGGGAGTTGCACTATATTTCTATATATTGACATGTGAAGTTACAAAGGTTTTCCTGCAGATCTTTATTACTGGTGATGAACAAGAATGAAATAATCCATTTTGATTCTGATACCCATAGTTGAGTTGGGGGAAAAAAACTACTAGTATGCTCAATACATTTGAAGTGGAAGCCATTGGGACACAATAGAAATGGAATCCCCCAATGCCACTTTTACAGAGTTCCTTTTCAGGGAGGATGGAACTAGACTGCAGTGAATATAAAACACTTTGAGGTAACATTTCGATTCAGGATTATAAACAAAACAGAATGTTCATTTTCATAATAACTGTTACATTTAAGTTCATTTAGCTTTAAGCTTCAGTCTGTTAGTGATCACCTAGTCAGTGGTTAAATTTGTCAGTTAGTAGCTGTAAAGAAGTGACATGCCCATTTGTTTCTTCTGTTCTTTGTGTAAGTGTATTATGTAGTTTCAACTGTTGATCAGTTAGCGGGAGGAAACTGGTGATTTTGTTCTTTATAGTAAGATGTAAAAATTGTAAAGAACTTAATATTCTTTTCAGGGCACTTTGCAATACAAGACAACTTTACAATGCCATTATTTTATGTGTTCAAGTGAGTTTTAATTGCTGGCTTCTTTCTGCAGGTTACTGAGGGGAAACAAGACCTGGAACGTGCATTGCAGCTGGCGTGCAAAATGAAGAAAGAAACTGCTTCTTTGTCAGAATGGCTAGCCCTTACAGAGACTGAATTAGTACAAAAGTCCACTTCAGAGAGTTCGCTTGCTGATCTGGATACAGAAATTGGCTGGGCTAAAGTAAGCAAGCTATTTTATTATAGGGCTGTGAAACGATTAAAAAAATTAATCACGATTAATTGGGAGATTAAAAAAAAATCAGTTGCAGTTTTAATTATTGCAGTTTAATCATTAAACATTTAATCAATGTTAATAGAATACCATTTATTTAAACATTTTTGGATGTTTTTCTACATTTTCAAATATTGATTCACTTGTATGAGCTGAATTGAAAAATGCTATTTCTTTTCTTTATCTTTCTTATAGCGCAAATATTTGTAATACAAATAATATAAGGTGATCACTGTACACTTTGTATTCTGTTATTGAAATCAGTATATTTGAAAATGTACAAAAACACCCAAAAGTGTTCATATTGTTTAACAGTGCAATTTAAACTCTGATTAATTGTGATTAATTTTTTAATCAAGTTAATTTGTTTAAGTGAATTGCTTGTGTTAACTGTGATTAATTGACCGCCATAATTATAATTCCTAGATCAATTACTATTTTTATTGCATTAACGCTGCAGTGACTCTGTCTGGAATTTGGGGTCTTCCCCATTTGTTCCCAAGCCTGTTAGATGCTTAGTTCTTACTGGAGTTGATCATTGCGGAATCAGATCTGTGATATCACAAATATCTTAAACTGTGAGCTTATTTATTCTGTATAAATGCCAGGACAATGTTAAAGATGTTAAGAATTAGCTGTTTAGCTATCTTATAATGTCTCCTACATAGTTCTTAATCCTTAATAAATATGGTGTTAATCAATGAACACATTAATATTACTATCATAGCAACAGGTCTGTTCAGAAAGTTTCCATCAAAACTGTTTTAGGTGGAAAATTGAGTTTTCAATGGAAAGGGTTTTTTTTTGTCTGCTTTCTGTGGAAAATTTTGACTTTTTGCTGGAAAAACTGAAGAATTCTAGAATTTTGTAGAAACCGTTTGGGTTTTTCAAGGTTAAATTGAAATTTTCCACAAAGGGGGGGGGGGGAATTCTGACAAGCTCAATGTATTCTATATTAAAGGATTTATACTATAGATCATACTGATACATGGAAATTTATTTAAGGTTCCCTGATTTGTTCACAACTGCAAAATTGCATTGGCAAGAATACAGTCATGTTATATCTGATGCGATAGTTACTCAGCAGTCATATTTTCCATTAACTCAACACATTTTTCTAACTTAATTGCTTATTTGTCTTTCATTATTTGTTGCTGTAGTTAGAGAACATTGAGGTTAATCAATAAATAATTATTCACCTAATGGACCGAAGGACGGATGAGTGGCTCAAAGTACTTCTCTCTCTCTCTCTCTGAGAGAAAGAGAAGTACAATAATATTTATATATTTTATATAAAGTTATAATATATATGGAAAGATACTGTTACACTCAATTTGTAAGCCCCTTGAGGATAATAGGGTTATAAGAAATAGTCAGCATGTATTTGTCAAGACAAATTATGCCAAACCAACCTAATTTCCTTCTTTGACAGGTTTATTGGTCTAGTGGATGTGGGGGAAGCAGTAGATGTGAGATATCCTGATGTTAGTAAGGCTTTTGACACTGTCCCACATGACATTCTCATAAACAGACTTGGGAAATATGTTCTAGATGAAATTACTGTAAGGTGGGTGCACAACTGGCTAAAAGACTATCGTCAAAGAGTAGTTGTCAATGGTTCACTGTCAAACTGGGAGAGTGTATTTAGTGGGATCGCACAACGTCAGACTGAGGTTCAGTACTGTAATATTTTCATTAGTGACTTGGTAATGGAATGGAGAGTATCTTATAAAATTTGCAGATGACACCAACTGGGATGGGTTTCAAGCACTTCGGAGGACAGGATTAGCGTTCAAAATGTCCTTGACAAATTGGAGAATTGGTCTGAATTATCAACAAGATTAAATTTCATAAGGATGAGTGCCAAGTACTTTGGAAGGAAAAATCAAATGCACAAATATAGTATGTGTAATAGCTTGCTAGGGGGTAGTACTGCTGAAAAGGATCTGTGTTATAGTGGATCACATATAGAATATGAGCCCAAAATGTGATGCATTTGCAAAAAAGGCTAATATCATTCTGGGGTGTATTAACAGGAGTGTTGTATGTAAGATGATGTATGTAATTCCCACTCTACTTGGCACTGGAGTACTGTGTCAAGTTCTGGGCCCCTCACTTTAGGAAAGATGTGGACAAGTTGAAGGGAATCCAGAGGAGAAGAATAAAAATGAGGGGGAAGGTTTAGAAAATCTGACCTATGAGGAAAGGTTGAAAAACTGGGCGTGTTTAGTCTTGAGAAAAGAAGACGGGGTGGGGGGGGGGGAGTGGAACCTGATAGCAGTTTCCAAATATAGTAAGGACTGTTACGAAGAGAACAGCGATCAGTTGTTGCTCATGTTTACGGAAGGCAGAACAAGAAGCAATGGGCTTAATCTGCAGCAAGGAAGATTTAGGTTCAATATTAGGGAAAACTTTCTAACTATAAGGGTAGTTGTTAAGTTCTGGGTTAGGCTTGCAAGGGAGGTTGTGGAATTCCCATCATTAGAGGTTCTTAAGAATAGGCTGAACAACACTTGTCAGGGATGGTCTAGGTTTAGTTGATCCTGCCTCAGTGCAGGGAGCTGGACTTGGTCACTTCTCAAGGTGCCCTACGTTTCTATTATTCCATAATTATATAAATCAGGGAGCTTTGTAAATAACCAGATTTGAGTACATTAGTGAACAGTGACCCTATATGATGAGAGTTTGAACTATATATTTGGTTTCCCTCACGGTATCAATTTATTTATTTTCAGGTAATAAACTGTATTATTGAAATCCTCCTTATAAGTATGAGAGAGCCCAAAGGTGATTGTATGGTAACTCCCTTTACCCCTGGCTAATAAAATTCTTGAGCACTCTATAATATATTTAAACACATGCCATGATGAAAAACAAGGTGACACACAGACTTTTAAATTTAAGGAAGACATAAACACTTAATTGAAATAGTTCTATCTGTTGTATATGTGCATATATGGCAATAGAAGCATTGTGGTAATATAACAAAATATGGAAAAATGATCATGGGATTTTGCAAAAGGAAGTTGAGATTTTTCAGAAGCATTTTGCATTGCTCTAACTTTTCTCCCACTAAAATCAATGGTAAAACATTTCAGTAGGAGCAGAGTTAGGCCAATACTGAGTGTGTTTGAAAATCTCACTCTTTATGATGCTTTATAGTGTGAAAAGGACTCTTCTTAAAATCACAGCTGTTTTTGTATTGTAGTGATTGGCAGTGTGTGCTGTAAATGAACTATCTGCTTAGGTAATACTTGCTTCAAAAATAGTTAAATAATATTCAAGATTTTTTTGACTGAATGAACGTAATTTTTTTCCACTACGTGATGTACAGACAGAATGCACACCCTTTCTTTGGTGAAAAGCAATAAACCATTAAAAAAACAAACATACTAACTGCCTTCTTGCTTTTGTGATCCACTGGATGTGGCGGTATCCTATTAAGTGTTTTTCTTGTTTCAGAATGTACTGAGAGAGCTGGAAAGAAGGAAAGCTGATCTGAACACCATCACAGAGAGCAGTGCAGCGCTCCAGGCCTTGGTGGAAGGCAGCGAGACTTCACTGGAGGAGAAACTCTGTGTTCTTAATGCTGGCTGGAGTCGAGTTCGGACCTGGACTGAAGACTGGTGCAACACCTTGTTGGTAAATTGTTTGTGAATAAAATATTTTGTGTGTGGTTCTTCTCTTGTCCCCCGCCCCCTCAACCAACCAACCACTAACAATTTAGAGTCCTCTTTCTACTTTGACAGTAAAGCTTCCACTGTGCCCATTGTCTTAAAGCAGTGGTTCCCAAACTTTTCGGCACCATGCCCCCTTTTTAATTTTCGAGAAACCCTCATGCTCCCCACCTCTCCTTTACCATCATCCAACCCCCCGCGCCCTCCATCTAACCCCCCCCCTGCTCCCTGTCTCCTGACTTCCCCCCCCACTGCAGTTTGGGAACCAATGTCTTAAAGGAAGCGGGGGATAGATTTTTTTGGCAGCCCACTTGCTGTGCAGCCAGGGCAAGTGAAGTGATGAAGACGTGAAATGAGGAAGCTGGGAAATTCTTTTGAGATAGTATGTGTTTCAGACTAGCTTACAGACGTTGGCCCCCACATGGTTTTTGGGAATGGAATGCACGTTGCTAGTGCCTACTTGCTACAGTGATGGAGCTACATAAATTCCTGAGGCAGACAGATAAGTTGTCATTTTTAACTGACTACATTGGAAGTGATGCTTAGTCATAGTGAATAAAAACAGTGATATATTTTTATTTCAACATTCAGGCTTTTCTTTCTGGCTGCACTGTTAAATTCTTATCCAGGTCCTCATCTTCTCCAGTCTGACTTACTGCAATTTCTTTCTTGCTGGTCACCGTATCACACATGCCATGCCATTCCACTCCAATCCATTCAAAATGCACCTTGCCAGCATCACCATGTTTACTTATTGCACAGATCTCATTACTTCCCTTTTAAAACCCTACACTGGCATCCTCTATTTCACCACTTAAGTTCTAGCTTCTTGTCTTTACTTTCGTGGTCTACTGTAGCTCTGCTCTGCCCTACTTGTCCTGTCGAGTCCTTTATTGTGACACCTTCTTGCCTCTTCTGGTCCACCAGTGATGCCAGTCTTGTCCACCCATTTGTCAGCTTATCCCATAATTGTCTCTCTACCGTCCTCCTTATACATGTAGTGCTCTCCCCTGAATTAATCTGGATGGAAGGTCACTATCCTCTTCTCATCAAAATGTCACCTCAAGACCCATCTCTATTGTGACACCTATAAGAAATAATGTATCCTGTAATGGTTTAGTCATTAGTTGGGGATAGCTGATTTTATGGAATAGAATAAAATAAACCAAAATAATAAAGCAACCCCCACCTCACCCCTCTCCTGAACACCCCCCCCCCAACTAGTTTTGGTACTTTTAAATATCTTCCCCCCCCTCCTTTTTTTGGTCCTCATTACAATCATACTCATCTGTGACCTTCTCAGATTAGTCTGCAAGCCTTTTGGGGCAGAGACTTTGTCTTATTATGCTTTTCTACAGCTCTTGGCACAATGTGTTCCCAATCCTGATTGGGACCCTCTCGGTGCTATCACAATACAAATAAATAGCAACATAGTTAATGAATCATTCATTTGATGACTTCCGGGGGTGGTATATAGTTCCATGTAACCTTTTCTAAGTAAGTTGCTGTATCGCTTGTGGTTAGCATCATTGCATTGTAAAGAAAAAAAACAAGCAAAGAGTGATGGATTGCTCGCCCTCTGGAGTCTGCCAGTGCTGCTGCTTCATCCGCTTGGAAGAATCCTTGTTGAGCAATACAAAATACTGCTTTCTCCCCCACTCTACTGGACGCTGAATGTTCTGTGGGTGGCTTCCCCAGCTCCTGGTGGCTCAGCTGGTGATTGTGTAATACACTTTGAGGGTGGTTTTTCCAGTTCAGGAAAGCATATAGGGACCTGCTTTGAGTCCATCTCTACTCAGGACAGTTCTTAAACACATGCTTAAATTTATGTGCTGTCCTGAATAGAGATGCTTTCCTGAATTGGGCCCTATATCTGTGTCTTAAATTAAAAAAGAAATCCCATTTGGCCCCCTGTTCTGCTTATCTGTCCCATTTCTCTCCTTTCCTCTCTCTTTCTCTCTTTCTTTCTCTCTCTCTCTTCCTAGCCTCTTCCGTGAAAATAACTATCGTGTTTCTCCCCAATGGGAACTTTGGAGCATCAGACAGAGGGAGTGCAGAGATGCATGTGTTTTCTGTTGCTAGCGCACAGCTTAAAAATTCTAAATATGTGAGCCAATCAGAGCAGAAGGATTAGTATATTCATCGCATGACTATTTATCTGTAAAGTGAGAAATGCATATCAGATGTGATGAATCAGAGGACAGGAATTGCATAAATGGCAACAAACATCAAAACCACACTGAAAGCTATACAAAAAGGTATTCAATTTAAAAACAAAATCACATTTTAGTCTGAATTGTTTTTACCTACTATTGTTATGAAACATCTAAGATTACTATAATTGATAGAGATTAGAGGAAATATTCTGTTTTTGTCCTGCATTTTCGTTGTGAATCTGACAGTCCATTTCAGTATTTCTCCTGTAGAGTCCGTCACTTTCCTTTTTCGTTTGTGTAGGTCTCTTACACAGCTACATGGGGAGAAAAATATCCTTTTAAAAAGGGAAAATGCATGACTTTCCAATAGTCACAGTGGACTAGTGATGAAATTATGATGTTGTAAAACGGGAATTCTTAAATTCTAATCCTGTTTCTGCTACAGAATTGTGTGGCCTTGTGCAAAACACCTTCTTTACCTTTGTCCATTTCCTTGTCTGTAAAACTGGGACACTAACTCTTACCTACATCATCAGAGTGTAGATTCATTGGTTAATGTTTATAAAGTTGATTGAAGGTGTGAAAAGTGCTATAAAATGTTCAGTATTTTTCTTCCTAAAGAATGGGTAGCATTTTTATATTTCATTTAGGATTTCCCTACCTGGGACATTTACAAATATTTTTGTTTTTATTACTTGGATATATTTTTTGCTTCCCTTTCCAGAATCATCAGAGTCAGCTGGAAATCTTTGATGAGAATGTTGCCCACATAAGTACTTGGCTCTATCAAGCTGAAGCTCTGCTGGATGAGACTGAGAAAAAGCCAGTGAGCAAAAAGGAAGAAACAGTGAAGGTTGCAAACTTAATCTTTTAAAGCAGGGACTTATAAAATAGTAGCACTTTTTGATTCCATGTGAGATTGAGCTAGCTTTTCTGTTGATTTTTCTGTGCACTGCAGTAACTTTCTGCTGCTTTTCCCTCTCAGCGTTTGATATCAGAATTGGATGATGTGAGTCTTCGAGTGGATAACGTGCGAGACCAAGCCGTTATCTTAATGAACAATCGTGGTGTGTCATGCCGTGAACTTGTAGAACCGAAGTTGTCTGAACTGAACCGGAACTTTGAGAAGGTGTCACAGCACATCAAAAGTGCTAAGGTGAGCAAGAAAGAGTCACAAAACCAGGAAGTTAATTTATATTTTAAAAACATTTGAATGTCTGCGTGGGTATACTACTACTAACAGCTTTGTAGGGATAACTTCATTTTAATATACAAAGATACTTTTTATCTATGTAAATCTCTATATGAGAAAATTAATAGATTTAGTAAGTAGCCAGTCACACCTAGCAATCAGCAGGTTTGAATCCTGAATTTGATCATACGTGAAAGGGTGTAGTGGCACTAGGGTGACTAGATGTCACAATTTTATAGGGACAGTCATGATATTTAGGGCTTTTTCTTATTTGGGCGCCTATTACCTCCTACCTCGGTCCTGATTTTTCACACTTTCTATCTGGTCACCCTAAGTGGCACTAACCTATTATCCAGTAGTCATTTATTTAGACGATAAAGTAAATCCATATCTTGGCATGATTGTCAGTCTCTGTTAGAGAAAGGCCACAGGACTAGGCTAGCCAGAGGCCTGCGGGCTGAAATTCATTGGCAGAAAGTCTCTGGCATGTACCAACATTCTACCTAGTTATCTCTAGTTGTTGTAATGAGGCAACTCCTGTGATTTCATTACAAGTCCCATGATATTTTGGTATTTTTCTGTCATGGTCATGTGTATGATGAGAGTCTCACTTTTCTTTTTAATGAAAGCTAAGCTTCTTGCCCTTTTGGTTGTGGAAAATAGCTTGAAATTATGAACCTTAAAGGCTCAAATACCAGAAACCAAATGAAAACAGTCCAAACGAATTAATTTTAAAATCTCCTGATTTTGGGGAAACCTCATTCAGGATTTTTGAATCCTGGGGTGAGTAATACTGTTTGTTTGGGCAGGGAGGAGGTTAGCTTTATATTCTGAAAATAAATAGTTCAGTATACAGTTTTATGGCCTGATCCTGCAGACAGGCATGCATATTGATAACTACTTACACAGAGAGTCACATTTACATGAGTTACTTCAGTATTTGCAGGATTGAGCCCTTAATTTGTGTGGTTTTTGTTTTGCTTTTGTGCTACAGATACTTGTTGGTCAGGAACCCTTGCCTTATAAATTTCCTGTCGAGCCAGAACCCCAGGAACCTGGAGTGGCTTCTGCAGACCTTGACAAATTTGAGAGTGATTTACAAAACATGTTAAAAGTTGTGGAAAAACACATGGAATCAAGTGATGAAGATGAAAAGGTTTGTGAGTAATGGATAAATTAAACAGCTTGATCACCTCTTCTTTGTTTCTTTAAAATACACTGCTGAATTAACTGATCTCTCTGAAAAGGAAATTTTGATATCTCAATGAATATGTAATACCACAATTGCATAAATACTAGGATTGGAAGAGACCTCAGGAGGTCATCTAGTCCAATCCCCTGCTCAAAACAGGACTAACACCAACTAAATCATCCCAGCCAGGGCTTTGTCAAGCCGGGCCTTAAAAACCTCTAAGGATATTTGACTGAAAACCACTTTAAATCAGCAGTAAAGTAGAGCGGCTGGGGCAGAATGAGGGGATGAGTAGAGTAGCTTCTCCTCCTCTCCCTAGCATGGATAAGCTGTACGGTCTGCCTTGTTCACCCCTGCTCTTTGGCTGGTGCAGTGAGAACTCCCCATCCTGTCTCAGTCTATTTTAATGATGGCTTTATATGTCCTTTAGTCTTTGATGCTTGTGGAGAACTGGAATTTCTCAGCTCCAATTTGTTTTGGGTGACAGTGGGATGCTTAACAGGTCTGAGTGTTAATTTTGTTAGCATTCAGGCAGTCAGCAAATCCATTTTGAATACTCTAACTTGGGCTTTCTGTAAATGACCATAGGCTTCTATAATTTTCAGATGGATGAAGAGAGAGCCCAGATTGAGGAGGTTTTACGGAGTGGGGAGCAAGTGTTACAGCGGCCCATGGAGGACAACAAGAGGGAGAAGATCCGCTTGCAGCTGTTGCTTCTGCAGACAAGGCACAACAATGTAAAGGTGTGACTTCAGAGTTTTAACATGACTGACTTCTGGTGCAGTCTACCTGGTGGACTTCTGGAAGCCGATTTGAAATCTGATTGTGACCACATAGTAGCATGGTTTGGGGATGAAAGCCTTCAGCATATTTATTGTACATACAGAAAAAATGACTGACTGAAACTCAGTGATCCCTAATTCCAAAATATTCTCCAAAGTTATAGTTTTGTGTTTCTGCAGTTGGATTTTCTAAATTTTTAAATCTGTCCCCCGAGCCAATCAGAACTTGTTGTAATTAATTAACCCCCATACTAAACAGAATCTGAGCTCGATTTAAAATAAATAAGTAAAACCCCGCTCCCCCCCATTAATTTTTCTCACACTGCGTATCCCCCCATGCCTATTTTGTTATAGGAACTGAAGTCTTTTCAAAGGAGGCAGATGGTGGAGCTCTCCCCTGCGTTTTCACAATATAAGAGAGAACAGGACAGTCTATTGAACTGGCTGAATGAGACAGAGCACCATCTGTCAGGACTGCACGGAGAGGAAGATGAACAAAAACTACAGGTAAATACAGATGTTTAAAAAATTAAGAGTGAAGGTAATAAATGACTTCATATTAGAGTTGTGTGCTGGTGCTCAGGGATATTCTTTTGATGCCATCATGGTAAGGAGTGTGTCCAGAAGGGTTGTATTAATTTTTCCATTGTGTCAGTCTGGGATTAGCCTGGAGCATTGTCTTATCATTACTGGGGGAGCAGTAGCAACCCCTGTCTAACTTTCTTTTAAATTGGTTATTCTTTGAGTGCTTGTTCACGTCCATTCCACATTAGGTGCGCGTGTGTCGCGTGCACGAGCATTGGAAACTTATCCACTTAGTGGCTCCCGTCTCACCGGCGGGGCCCCCTGAGTGGCACCACTGCGCTGTGCATATATACCCCCTCCCGGCCTGACCCCCTCCAGTTCCTTCTTCCCGTCTGTGACGGCGTTGGAACAACCTCTCTCTCTCTCGTATGAGAGCAGTCCCTTAGCCTTTCTCTTATATACAGCTGTTATCAGTTAGTTAGCTTACCTTTGTTGTGGACACTTAAGTGATTAGGTGCTTGGAGGCTTCCAGCACCCGCCCTGGGCCGCAGGGGTTGTGCCACGTGCCGCAAGCCTATGCCAGTTAGTGACCCCCACAGCTCGTGTCTACGTTGCCTGGGGGAAGAGCATCAAACTGAGCGGTGTAAGATTTGCAAGGCGTTCAAGCCAAGAACAAAGAAAGAAAGAGACTTTCGTTTGAAGCAGTTGTTGATGGAAGCCGCATTGCAGCCACCGGGCCCAGAGCACCTGACATCAGCTCCGGCTTCCTCGGTGTGTACTGCTTCAGAGCTGTTGGGAGACCTGGCACCGGCTAAACACCAAAAGCTGTTGGCTCCAGAGCACCAGACTAGGCCCCGGCACCGCTTGTCCTCCCCGGTGCGGCCCGTGGCGCGGCCAAAAGGAAGGCGCGGACGTTCCCGGCATAGGAGGCCGGCGCCTTCCAAGGCCCTGAGCACCAAGAAGAGCGGGAAGGCCGCTGTACTGGCGCGGCACCAGTGGCTTCGGCACCACGAGTCCCACCGAGCCCAGGCCTCAGTGAGCTCAGTGCGGACGATGGGCTCGAGGACTTAATGGGTCAGCCCTCCACGCCTGGAACCTTTGAGGCGGCAAAGGACCTCATTGAGCTGTCGGCGATGAGCCTCCTCCTATACAGGGAGAATCCGCCGGCACCCTTGCCACTGGTGCTGTTGAGGGGTAAGCTGGCAATGGTGCGCCGTTCAAGGACACCATCCCGGCATCGCTCCTGGAGTTGGTCTCGGTCGAGCTCCGCGTCTGTGGACGTGAGCTGGGGCTCCTGGTCAATGTCCTCAAGTCCACTCTCATGCCCACGCAGAGAGTGGAATTCATAGGGGCGGTTCTGGACGCGGTGCAGGCCAGGGCAAGCCTTCCAGTATCCCGATTCTGAGCTATCCAGCAAGCAGTGACCTCCCTGCACCAGTTTCCAATGACAACGGCCAGGTGCTGCCTGTGGCTGCTGGGCCACATGGCAGCATGCACACACATGGTCAAGCATGCCAGACTGACTCGGACACTGCAGGCGTGGCTCACTTGGGTGTACTGCCCGGGCAGGGACCCCCTGGACTTGTTAGTGACAACCCCAAGGGACGTGCTGGACTCCCTGCTGTGGTGGCAGTCCCAGCCTGTGGTTTGCAAAGGCATCCCCTTTGCCATCCCACAACCGGACCTGATGCTGGTGACCAACGCATCAGACCATGGATGGGGGGCTCACCTGGGGGACCTCAGAGCTTGTGGTCCAAAGCAGAGCGGTCACTCCATATCAATGTGAAGAAGCTCAGAGCGGTTCGTCTAGCCTGCCAGACCTTTCACGCCACTCTGAGTGGTCACAGCGTGACAGTTCTGACAGACAACACTACTGCCATGTTTTATATAAACAAGCAGGGCAGGGCCTGTTCCTCGCCGCTCTGTCGCGAGGCTCTCCTCCTCTGGGACTTTTGTATAGCCCACACCGTTTTCCTCGAGGCGTCCTATCTCCCGGGGGCGCAAAATGAGTAGGTGGACTACCTCAGCAGGTCATATCGCATGCACGAGTGGACGCTCAGAGTGGATGTCGTGCTTTTGCTCTTCCACAGGTGGGGGTTTCCATGGGTAGACCTGTTTGCCACCAGGGACAAGGCCCAGTGCCCGCTGTTCTGCTCATTCCAGGACCACAGCCTGGGTCAGTGGCAGACGTGTTTGTGATCCCATGGGGTGGGGGCTTGATGTATGCGATTCCCCTGCTCTCCTTGGTACACAAGGTCCTGCTCAAGGTACGCAGAGTCACAGTGGTGGTCCTCATCACCCCGGCGTAGCCCCACCAGCACTGGTACACAACGCTCCTAGAGCTGTTGGTGGAGGCCCCGGTAGTCCTGCCCCTACACGGGGACCTCATCACGCAGGACGGCGGGTGGCTTCTCCACCCCGACCTGCAGTTGCTACGCCTGATGGCATGGAAGCTTTGTGGCTAAATGCCTTGGAGAGCCAGTGCTCCCTTTCTGTGCAGCAGATTCTGCTTGGCAGTAGGAAACCCTCTACCAGGGCTACCTATATGGCCAAGTGGAAAAGGTTCTCTTGTTGGTGTGAGCCCTGACAGGTATAGCCGTGCCAGGCCCCGGTGCAAGCCATTCTCCTGCACCTCAAGCAGCAGGGGTTGGCCCCGTCCTCACTCAGAGTCCACCTGGTGGCCATCTCCGCCTTCCATCCAGGGTTTTTGGGGGGCTTGGTGTTTTCCAACCCAGTGGTTGGATGGTTCCTTAAAGGATTAGAGAGGATGTTTCTGTACTCACGCCCCCCAGGCCCTCTTGGAACCTTAACTTGGTCCTCTCTAAGCTCATGGGACCCCCGTTTGAGCTCCTCGCTACCTGCTCCCTCCTCCACCTTCCTGGAAGGTGGCATTTCTGGTGGCCATTACCTCGGCCAGAAGGGTGTCTGAACTGAGGGCTCTCACCTCTGAGCCACCGTATACAGTGTTTCACAAGGATAAGGTGCAGCTCCGACCGCACCTCAAGTTCCTCCCTAAGGTGGTCTCCCAATTTCATTTGGGCCAGGACATTTGTCTGCCAGTGTTTTTTCCAAAACCCTGTACGGACCCGAGTCACCACAGCCTACACACCCTGGATGTCCGTTGAGCCCTGGCGTTCTATTTGGAGTGCATCAAGCCCTTTCATAAATCTGTGCAGCTGTTCGTGGCCATAGAAGAGAGGATGAACGGCCTCCCTGAGTCGGCGCAGCGGATCTCGTCTTGGATTACAAGCTGCATCCAGGCGTGCTGTGAGCTCGCAGGTGTTCTGGTCCTGGCGGTCAGGGCCCACTTGACCAGGGCGCAAGCGACTTCCACGGCTTTCCTGGCACAGGTCCCAATCCAGTAGATCTGCAGAGAGCCACCTGGTCCTCGGAGCACACCTCCACCACCCACTACGCGGTCAACCATCAGGCCAGAGAGGACGCGGCAGTTGGCAGAGCAGTCCTCTGAGCAGTTGTTCTGTGACTCCTACCCTCCTCCAGAGGTAAGCTTGTGATTCACCTAATGTGGAATGGATGTGAACAAGCACTCGAAGAAGAAAAAAACAGTTACTTACCTTCTCGTAACTGTTCTTCAAGATGTGGTGGTCACATCCATTTCCCACCCTCCTACCCCTCTGTCGGAGTTGCTGGCAAGAAGGAACTCGGGGGGGTTAGGTTGGCAGCGGTATATATGCACGGCGCAGTGGTGCCACTCAGGGGGTCCCGACGGGAGCCGCTAAGGGAAAAAGTTTCCGATGCTTGTGCACGTGATGCGAGCACACCTAATGTGGAATGGACGTGAACAGCACCTCTCGAAGAACACCAGTTACGAGAAGGTAAGTAACCGGTTTTTTTTTTGTATATAAATACTTATTACAGGCAAGTGTTCAGTGCTGTCTCTAGTTAAGGTTCTCAGCTTCCTCTAATCTTGATGCCAAACTTTGCAAATTAGCTTGATGTGTACTAGTAATATTTTTGATCTGTTACGTCTTCAGATATTTTTCTCAAGATAGTTTGTTCACTTAAAATTTACTTTTAGCCAGTCCATAATTTCATCTAGTCTCAGAAGGGAAGCCTCTCCCTAGTTGGCCATCTTGGCTGCAAGAGAGCGATTTGACAGCTTGTACCTTTTAGGATTTCTTAGAATGTCTGGAGATGGTGCAGCATCCATAAATGTATTAAAAGAAAAGAGTTGTAGAATAATATCTGTCGAATGTTAAATGGGGGAGGGGGGGAAGCAATCCAGCTGCTGATGATTGTGGATTGTAGGAGGTGAGGAAGAGCGCTGTAAAGCTATGTACCCACCATCCTCCAGTGGCACCCATTCGTTCTAATTGCATTCAGTTTTAATATACATGTACATATGTATCTCTTAAAATTTGAAATATATGTATTTAAAGAGATTTTTGTATTACCTTATCTATTTTTTATTGTATTTTATTATGGTCCTCTTCATAAATTTGAATTTTACTCTGTAAAGAGCTACTGAATTGATTGGGTTTGGGTGGTCCTGTTTAAATCCATTACAATGTAATAGCTTTACTGTAAATAAAATGTAAATGTGGTCTCAGTTCTCCAGTGAGCTGCATATGAATAGCTCACCGAAGTTAATGGAGCTGGTGGCATGGGAAACACTGTGTCATAGAGAACTCTTTGCAGCATCAGGATTCTATGCAGCCATGTATAAATGGTGTTAAAAATGTGTGCATATAACATAAATAGAAGATGAAGGGTACATACACACCAAATACTGGAAGAAGGAAACAAACCATTTTCATACGGATAAAAGTACAGGGGAACATGATACCATCAATTTTGGGGACCCCTTCCTCACATTTATACGCAATTTAAGAATAAATTTGTCTAAAGAAGTAATTACATACTAAATCCCCATAAATTTATTTTCTGTTAATTTTAACTTGGAAATATGTATAATATTTTTCTTAGGTTTCTCCTCTTTTTTTTAAACAAATATTAATATGTCAGGCCCTGATCGTATAAAGACTTATATGTGTACTTAACTTTACACAATATAAAAAGTCTCATTGAAGTTTGTGGGGATACTCAGTGTGTGTAAAGTTAAGCACGTGCATAAATCTTTGCTGGATTGTGTGCTAATTTTCTAAAGAAAAATGATATATTCTGTAATTCAGTGGAATATAAAAATGAAACCTAGATATTAAACATATGAAATAATTTCTCTTAAACTTTGAGAATACTAATTTTTTTACATTATGCATAAAGTTCTGTACACTTACTCGAGGTAGTATAAAATAATATGATTCTGATGTCTTGCATTATTTGAGTACTAGTATGTGATCATGTAAAAAACATGGACTATCAAGGTACATGCAAAAGAGGGTGCAGTTTAGGTTGCATAAGCAACTTTCACTTTCATGTGCAAACTTCTGAGTACTTCACTTTGTAACCTCATAATTCTTTAAAGATAATTTTTGTCTGAGAATTAATATTTAACTACAAAGGGTGAAATATTACTTATGAGAATTCTATTGTGTGTAATAGTTAGATTCCCAAACAGCTAGAAGTTCCCAAATAATCTGAGAGGACTTTCCCCTAAGACACTATTTATTGATTTAGTTCCTGTCCAGAAATCTGTGTGTTTAGGTGCTGAGGTTACGAATTCTTTTTTCTATTTCTCCTTTTCATCCTACCAAGATAGTTTGGCTGATATGACAATTAGTTTAATATTTTATGCAGTAACAATGAAAAGCCCTGTGAAGGAGTAAGTACTTTCTTGGACAAGCTTGGGGGTTAGGCAATCTGTGAAGTCAGTTCTGAATTTCTGGTTATGAAGCTTCATAATTAAAACCAATCAATCTCTTTAATTGTTCAGTAACTTTTTAAACTCAGGACCAATTAAAGAGGGGGATGGGGAATGTTCATGCTCCGAATGAGACCTATACAGCATGAAATATTAATGTGATACATGTCATTCAGTGCCCCATTGCATCAGCTACCTATGACAGCCATAAGGTTATAAGAGCTGGTCTGCTGTCCTTAGCGACTTTGTATATCGTGATAGCTGCATTAAGGTTTCAGGTTCACATTAATGGTAATCCCCTTTAGATGGGCATTTTAACTCATTTAACCTTCTATTGTGTACCTGCAGGATCAGTGGGCTGTTAATGATGGACTCTAAGTCCCAACATCTGTTAGCTGAACCTGTATCTGGTTGCTCTATCAGGTACTTCATTAATCACTCCTGCCTATGTGCATGACCCGTCTGGGTTTACTGCTGCACCAGGGGGCAGGCACCCTGAGACAAGCCATATTAAAATGGGACTATATTTACTTCACAGGATGCTTAAGATCTCCCTGCATGTCAGACAGCAGCTTATTCCCAAGAGGATCAATCTCCTCCCCCCCATACTCTACAAAGAGCCTCTTAAGGCTTCCCATCAAACAAAGGACAAATCTCATAGCTAAAGAACTCCTGAGGTTGTCTAATCTTGAGGTGAGCCATTGTAATCTTTCACCTTGCCCATATCCCTTTCAGACACTGAGTCCAGATGGGTTTGGACAGGAAAGACAGTGGGGGCCTCTCAGCACAGATTTCAGATCTTCACCATTCACCCAAGGGTCCCTTCCAGTTCTCTGGATTTTTCTCTACTGTGCATTCCTGACACATAATCTCTGAGAGGAAGCAAGCCACAAACGAGTAAACCAATGGAGTCTTAGGTCTCCTTGTGGGATGAAGAACTGCTTCCACTCAGTGCCGGGAAATGTAATTTCCCACAAAATCTTAAGACCTTATACAGGCGAACAAGGCTGCATTTTAATGTACTTCAAAACAAATCCAGTCTGACTACCCTTCCAGAGATCATAGAAATATAGGGCTGGAAGGGACCTTGAGTCATCATCAAGTCCAGCACCAGTGCTATGGGGATCGCAAGGTTATTACATAGTGGGTCGCGAGCTGGCAGCCTCCACCCCAAACTCTGCTTTGCCTCCAGCATTTATAATGGTGGTAAATATTTTTGAAAGGGTTTTTAATTTATAAGGGGCGGTCACACTCAGAGGCTTCCTGTGTGAAAGGGATCACCAGTACAAAAGTTTGAGAAACACTGATCTAGACCATCCCTGACAGGTGTTTGTCCAACTTGTTTTTAAAAGCTTCCAATGATAGGGACTCTATGACCTCCCTTGGAGGCTGGTTCCAGACCTTAACTACTATCCTAGTTAGAAAGTTTTTCCTAATATCTAACCTAAATCTACTTTGCTGCAGATTAAGCCCATATACTTCTTGTCCTACTTTCAGTGGACATGGAAAACAACTGAACATCATCCTTTTGATAACACGTTGGAAGACTGGTGTCCAGTCCCCCCATGTCGTCTTTTCTCAAGACTAAACATGCCCAGCTTTTTTAACCTTTCCTCATAGGTCAGGTTTTCTAAATCTTCTTTTATCATTTTTTGTTAGTCTCCTCTACACTCTTTTAAATATGTCCACATCTTTTTCTAAAATGTGTTGCCCAGAATTGGACACTGAACTCCAGTTGGGACCTCACCGGTGCTGAGTGGGATAATTACTTCCTATATGTTATATGCAACAATCCTTTCAATATACCCCAGAATCATATAAGCCTTTTTTTGCAGCTGCATCATATTAATGGCTCACAGTCAGTTTGTGATCTGCTATAACTCCCAGATCCTTTTCACCAGTTCTTCCCCATTTTGTAGTTGTACATTTAATTTTTCCTTCCTAAGTGAAGTACTTCGCACTTGTCTTTATTGAATTTCATCTTGTTGAATTCAGACCAGTTCTCCACGTTGTCAAGGTAATTTTGAGTTTTAAACCTGTCCTCCAAAGTGCTTGCAATCCTTCCCAGCTTGGTGTCATCTGCAAAGTTTGTAAATGTACTCTCTATTCCATTATCCAAGTCATTAATGAAAATATTGACTAGAACCACACCCAGGACTGACCTCTGCACCCCACTAGGTACACCCTCCCGGTCTGACAGCAAACCGTTGATAACTACTGTTTGAGTGTAGTCTTTCAACCACCTTATAGTAATTTCATCTAGACCACCTTTCCCTCAGTTCCACATGACATTCTCATAAGCAAATATGTCCAACACAGTTCTAAAATCAAGGTATATCATGTGTTCTGCTTCCCCCTTACCACTCAGTCAGTAATCCTATCAAAGAAGGAAATTGTTTGTTTGGCATGATATGTTCTTGACAAATGCATGCTGACTATTCCTTATAAACTTATTGTCCTTGAGGTGCTTACAAATTGATTGTTAGATAATTTGTTCCAGTATCTTTCCAGATATTGAAGTTAGTCTGGCTGGTCTATTATTCCCCAGGTCCTCCTTGTTCCCCTTTTTAAAGATAGATACTATGTTTGCCCTTCTTGAGTCTTCTGGGACCTCTTCCATCCTCCAGAAGTTCTCAAAGATAATTGCTAATAGCTCCAAGCTTGCTTCAGCTAGTTCCTTAAGTACCCTAGGGTGAATTTCATTAGGCCCTGCTGATTTGAATACATCTGATTTACCTAAATGTTCTTTAATCTGTTCTTTCCCTATTTTGTCTTGCATTCCTTCCCCCTGTTAATATTAATTGGGTTGAGTATTGGGTCATCATTAACCTTTTTAGTGAAGACTGAAGCAAAACTGGCATCAAGCATCCCAGCTTTCTCTTCCCTAACAAAGATCCTTCAAAGAGTAATTTTTCTATGAAAGGACCTATTGATAGGAAGGTGGAATCTTCACTGAGAAGAAAGGAAAAAGGCACCTCTGCAGCCTTCAGAGCTTTTATAGCATTGACTTGCCTCATGCAGTGAGTTCTGGAGTAGACAGTGGGAGAGGAGGGAGATCCGTGCATCTATGAATGCTCAGTGGGAGGAGGGCAAATGCGGGTTCAATATGGGATAAGGATACATGTGGCTTTAGTACAGACAAAACAGCTACTCATAATTTGAGTACTCAGGTGACCCATGCTAAGGTGCTTTGCTGAACAGGATGCTTTCCTGAATCAAAGGCATTTAAATAATAAAGCAATTAGTAAATTTTTAAGGTGGCTCCTGTATGTAAAAAATCATGTAGGAATGTATGTACGTAGCACAGAATGTTGATAGACCAGAATTTTCATGTGGAGGTTGGTTGCTCACAATCAGTTACTTTATTTGAAAACATCATCTAGCTTCCAGACGTAACCAGTATTGTTAAATCAGTTGGATTTACAGAGAGGATGAGCTGTTCAAATGTAATGGTCTAAAACTCAGATAGTATAGTGCCGATATTGCTTCATACCCTTTTACCCCCAGACTTTTGATACTGAGGTGCGCTTTGAGTAGAGTGTGAAACTTCCACTTCCAGAGGTTTGTTTTTGTGGCTTGTGTATTATCTGTTTAGTTGAGTGATCTTGAACTCTTGCTAGCAAGTATGTCCCCGGAGGCTTTTTTTTTTAAATGTCAACATTTCTGAAGTGAGAAATTGTGCTCCCAAGAAAGATCAGTCGAGATGAACCCAGTTGCCATAGAGTTCCTGTGGAGCCAACGGACAGTCTGATCCTGAAACTAGAAAAATGCTGAATCACCCGATAAAGCATTTAATTTCTCCTCCCTCCCCCCAGCAAGGGCAAACATTTTGATTCTTTGTGTGCCTGTGATCTCAGTAAGGTTGCTTTATGTGGAAGAGGAAAAATCCCTGGAAGTATCCCAGTTTAGAAACCTGACACAACTCTCTGCTAAGCTGCCAGTGTTTGCCTGATGCATTTCCAACTTCTGGTTCGATCCTGATTGGAAAGTGTTCGGTGAGTTTTTTTAACTCACTGATGCAGCTAGCTCAATATGCAACCATGAGATAAGCGCTCAAGAAGATGGAGCTAGTATTTGGAATGGGCAAGTTTGAGGGAAACAACTCTTGGATTAGATAGGCCTGGGAAGAAAGCTTAGACTTGGGTTTCATATAGTATTACTTAAGAGTTACCTTTCTGTTACTAAACCAGGGCCAAGGAAGGGGAAGACTTTAACACTCAATAAATGTATACTTTTGTTAGGCGTGGGATGGACTCTACCCACTTAGGATTGTATACGCTTATTCTATACGCTTATTCTATAGAATGGCTGATAGTCTTTCCTGAAATATTGATGATATGCTATGTGTCCCTTGCCCACCCATACTGAAACAAAGTTTATTTGAAATATATATTGTCTGGAGAAGCATAAATCAGGAGTTTATAGCTTTTGTAAAACTTTCCCTGAGCGTTTTTCTAGCTGGATCTTCAGTGTGAAGGCATTTTTTTAAAATCGCTTTCAATTTCAAGAGGATGGTTCTCATTTAGATTTTCTTCCTACCTTGCTATACCCCATGATTTAGCTGAGATAAAGGCAAATGAATTCTTAAATTGCAGGAGGAAATTAGTGGACTAAAGTCCTTGAGATTACTCCCCTCCCTCACCCCCAAGATTTAGAAAATTATTTGACATGAACAAATGATCATTTTACAGATTGAAAGGGAATTTGCTGCTGGTATTCATGCTGTTCTCTTCCTGATACACTGGTGTTGACATTTAATTGGGTCAGAACACAGCCACCAGAGGCTCATAAGTAATATTCTCTCATAGTTAAGTAAAGCTCTCCATTTTTCCTCTTATTCTGTATTTGTTGTTCATCTTACTTAAAAAGACCTCAGGATTTCGTAAATGTGAGCAATTTCTTTTGCAGTAGTTAAGTAGAAAATTTGTGCACTCACTGATTGCATAGATTTAACTCGGATGAGCACGAAAAACTGACACAGCAATCTCAATACTCAAATGAAAAAGCCTGTTTCCAGAATTCAGTGTGTATGGCAAGAGTGGTTTGAAATGCTGGATTTCCCTGACCAACAGGATGTTTATTTGCAAAGATGGGAATACAGTGGAAGCTTGATTAACTGAGGTACCTTATTGTATAAAATGTATGCTCTGAGTGAGTATTCTCCATTCGTATTGAAGATGTGTATTTTGTAAGGAGAGATGCCCAGATCCTCAAAGGTATTTAGGTGCTTATCTCCCTTGACAGCAATAAGGGTTAGACTCCTTAGATATCTTTGAGGATATGGGTCAAAACGTTTAATAAACCTGTCCTTTCAGCAGTGAAATTAGAGATGGAAAAGACAATTAGGTCATCCAGTCACCTCTTCCAAGGCAATAGCTCAACCACTTGATCTTTGATTTGCTTTTTATCTGTTGGTGCTTAAGATAAAGTTGGGCACCAAATTTCCATGCTTACAATTTTTTAAAAAGAAAAACACCAGATTTACATGAGATTTAGTTGGAGTGAGCCAACTTGCAAGGGACATAATTACGTGAGGCAGAAATTACCGTTCCTCCCCAGGCCTTGTTGGGTCTGCATCTCCACATTTAAGGAGGAGAAAAGCTGAATATATAAAGCAGTAGTGTAGTAATATACATACACCACTCTGGTGTGTTTACCCATTGAATGATGCGTGAAAAGGGGGAAATAACTTTTCAGTGATTGCAGCCAGCTGTAATTAGGTGTACTCTGCAGGAACTGCTTCAGGAGCTTGAACAGCACCGCGAGGAATTCACTGCTTTGCAGAAGAAGAGCAGCAACCTGTCCCAATATGGCCCAGTTGGCGAAGCAGAGCACACTGTTTGTCAGCGCTGGCAACAAGTTGAAACCCAGTTTGCTGTATGTCAACAGATGCAGTTCAAATCCCAGGTAAGCTTTTTTTCTAATGGAAGGTAAACAATTGTATGTTATAATGCAGCAGGACAGAAAGATAAGTCAAAAGAACTATCCATTTGAATGAAATCCAGAGCCTTGCATTTGGCCAGTGCATACTGGCATGCGTGCTGCAATAATTTGTAGCATCCTTCATCCTCTGCCATGGAGGTAGCTGCAGAACCACAGCATGTGGGTTAGTGCACCTTAGTTGTCCTACATGACTTTTAGGCATTTGTCCATTCTCAGTCTTCTTTTACACCTTGTGCTCTGCTGAGGAAAGATTTTGAAGAGAGCAAGGATGATGATGCAGATGATGCAAAGAGACTGCCCTCTCCTTCTGCAGCAGAAGCACACTGGTTCCAAGGCCGGGGAGACCTGCATGGCTGCAGAAGAGAGAGCTGGATTTATGTCTTCAGAATTAAATCACTGAAGTTGGTGAAGTAATAAAGCATGTGAACAAAATGAACATATAGGGACACCCTGAAAATAGTAGCATGCACATGTACTGGTTTATAAATTTTCTAGATCTGTCTGTCACGACAGAATTGTGCAGTCAGCATATGCGTAATTGTTGCGAGTTTTTTCTAACAGTGCCTATCCACTATTGTGATACTGCATCAAAGGTCATTATTGATATCTGATAGAGGTCTATAAAATCATGACCAGTGTGGAGGGTGTAAAAAAGGAAGTGTTGTTTACTCCTTCTCAGCTCCCAGACTGCTGCGCTGGGCATCACAACATGGGAGTAGATGGCCAGCCCTCTGTGGAGAAAGAGGTGGTTAGGGACTATTTAGAAAAGCTGGACATGCACAAGTCCATGGGGCTGGATGCGCTGCATCCAAGAGTGCTAAAGGAATTTGCAGCTGTGATTGCAGAGCCATTGGCCATTATCTTTGAAAACTCGTGGCAAACGGGGGAAGTCCCAGATGACTGGAAAAAGGCTAATGTAGTGCCAATCTTTAAAAAAGGGAAGAAGGAGGATCTTGGGAACTACAGGCCAGTCAGCCTCACATCAGTCCCCGGAAAAATCATGGAGCAGGTCCTCAAGGAATCAATCCTGAAGCACTTACATGAGAGGAAAGTGATCAGGAACAGTCAGCATGGATTCACCAAGGGAAGCTCATGCCTGACTAATCTAATTGCCTTCTATGATGAGATTACTGGTTCTGTGGATGAAGGGACAGCAGTGGATGTATTGTTTCTTGACTTGAGCAAAGCTTTTGACACGGTCTCCCACAGTATTCTTGTCAGCAAGTTAAAGTATGGGCTGGATGAATGCATTATAAGGTGGGTAGAAAGTTGGCTAGATTGTCAGGCTCAACGGGTAGTGATCAATGGCTCCATGTCTAGTTGGCCGGTGTCAAGTGGAGTGCCCCAGGGGTCAGTCCTGGGGCCGGTTTTGTTCAATATCTTCATAAATGATCTGGAGGATGGTGTGGATTGCACTCGCAGCAAATTTGCGGATGACACTAAACTGGGAGGAGTGGTAGATACGCTGGAGGGCAGGGATAGGATACAGAGGGACCTAGGCAAATTGGAGGATTGGGCCAAAGGAAACCTGATGAGGTTCAATAAGGATAAGTGCAGGGTCCTGCACTTAGGACGGAAGAACCCAATGCACAGCTACAGACTAGGGACCGAATGGCTAGGCAACAGTTCTGCAGAAAAGGACCTGGGGTGACAGTGGATAAGAAGCTAGATATGAGTCAGCAGTGTGCCCTTGTTGCCAAGAAGGCCAATGGCATTTTGGGATGTATAAATAGGGGCATAGCAAGCAGATCGAGGGACGTGATCGTTCCCCTCTATTCGACATTGGTGAGGCCTCATCTGGAGTACTGTGTCCAGTTTTGGGCCCCACACTACAAGAAGGATGTGGATAAATTGGAGAGAGTCCAGTGAAGGGCAACAAAAATGATGAGGGGTCTGGAACACATGAGTTATGAGGAGAGGCTGAGGGAACTGGGATTGTTTAGTCTGCAGAAGAGAAGAATGAGGGGGGATTTGATAGCTGCTTTCAACTACCTGAGAGGTGGTTCCAGAGAGGATGGTTCTAGACTATTCCCAGTGGACAGGACAAGGAGTAATGGTCTCAAGTTGCAGTGGGGGAGGTTTAGGTTGGATATTAGGAAAAACTTTTTCACTAGGAGGGTGGTGAAACACTGGAATGCGTTACCTAGGGAGGTGGTAGAATCTCCTTCCTTAGAAGTTTTTAAGGTCAGGCTTGACAAAGCCCTGGCTGGGATGATTTAATTGGGGATTGGTCCTGCTTTGAGCAGGGGGTTGGACTAGATGACCTCCTGAGGTCCCTTCCAACCCTGATATTCTAGAACACAAGAACGAGGGGCCACCAAATGAAATTAATAGGCAGCAGGTTTAAAACAAACAAAAGGAAGAATTTCTTCATACAACTCACAGTCAACCTGTGAAACTCATTTCCAGAGGAAGTTATGAAGGCCAAGATTATAAAGAAGAACTAGATAAACTCCTGGAGGATAGGTCCATCAATGACTATTAGCTAGGATGGGCAGGGATGGTGTCCCTAGCCTCTGTTTGCCAGAAGCTGGGAATGGGCGATAGGGGATGGATCACTTGATGGTTACCTGTTTTGTTCATTCCCTCTGGGGCACCTGGCATTGGCAATTGGCATTGGAAGACAGGATACTGGGCTAAATGGACCTTTGGTCTGACCCAGTATGGCTGTTCTTATGATTATTTTAAGCCCCTATGTTTTAACTATGCTCTCAATTGCATTAGACCCAATTTTGTGCTTGTACATCATGATTTTTTTTTTGTGCATGATAAATGGCTGAGACATAACATGTTATGAATTAGTAGTCTTGTGGCAGTGCCCTGACGGTCCAGTTTCAGTCCAGTGCTAGCACTGCAGTTTGGCATCCTTCCTTAGAAGTGTTCAGTACCTGAGATAAATTTCATTCAACAGCTAGGTGCCCTTCTGTGGTTCTTTTACTCTTGACCACGCAGATTATGCCCACTGGGTTCTAGTAGATTTGAACAACGTGTTTAAGGTGCCCAGAAATATCCAGACATTGAATTCAACTTTAAGCTTGACAAGTTCATAGAGTGAAAGACCCAAGTGTGTTTTCTCAGCCACTGCTATTGATCAAACACAGAATTATTATATCAAGGGAGAAGGAGAGCTGTTTGTTTGTCTCACTGACCATTGAAGTACATTTGGGTAGTGGATGATGAGGAGGCCAGATGTCGTTTGAGTGATTTGAGCAACTGTAAGAGATTTAGCCGCACAATGGGAGGAAGAAAATGCAAAATATCACAGATGAACAGCAGCTATGCAGAAATCAATTGCAAAAGTTGCCAATTTTCCTTCAGTCTTCCTGAGATTGAATAACTGGTCTGTTCATTTGGAGTGGAGCACAAAAAGCTGATCTTCCTCAATACTGTTCTAAGGATTGCAGACCCAGCTGCGGAAGAGACCTTTTGTAAGTAGAGGTATTTTTTGAAGATCACTTTTAATAGCTTAAGGAAAGAAAAAATGCCACTTCATGCTGTTACTGGTGCAGTTAATTACCCTGCTTTGGTAGCTGAACACCTGAAGTGAGTTTACCAAAAACCCCAATCATGAATTTTAGAGTAACTTTGAATTTTTTTATGGTTTATATATAGAGTGGTAGACACAGGATGAAAATTTAGATGAATTCTTCTGATATGTGTTTCTACCATCATGCTAATTGGCAGCAAACCTTAATGTTGGTACTAAGAGTGATCTATTCAATATGTCTACACAATTCAGCGGAGGCAATATTAAAGGCATTGAAGTTACTAATGTTCTCGCTGCTGTCATTACAAAGAACACTTTTTAGAATATTACAGTCAGCATCACTTCACCTTCTCCCCTACTTCCCCCCAAAGTACCTTGTGGGACGGTTATATATTTTAAAAGGTACAAGTAGATTTGGCATTGGAGTTCAAATAGGACACTGGTTCTGTAGGCACTTCAATAAACTGGCACAACGTCTTACTTATAAGAGAGAACTCTTCCATTTCCTCTCCAATTTCCTTACTAAGCCATTTGATCAAAACACAAAGGAACTTGCAAATAATATAGAGCTCTGATACTCATTGCACCATCAGGCAGTTTTGTCAGCTCATTTGCTTCATGTAAGCATGATAGTGTGTTCTACATACAGCAGGTGAAGTAGAGAATGTTCATTGCAAGATTTTAATTTTTATGGTTTATGTTAAAGCTCTGGTGTTTTCAGTGTCCTCTGACAACACAGTGTCCTCTGTCCCTTAACAAGCTTTTGAAACAGGAAACCATTTCCAGGATGCTTCAGCCCATGGAAAATCTGCTTCATATACCTGTGACTACTGTCTTTTCCAGATATGGCAACGATGTAACCTAGGCCACCTGGAGCTAATTTCCAGGAACTCTCCAGTGCACTTATGTCATCTATATCACATGCCATAGAAGAAAGCTGCATTTTACCACCTCCAGTGCTTCCCTCTCTGCTAACTAGAAATTCACCCAAACAGATTCTGGTCTATAGGAGCCACATCAGATGATTCCAGAGGCCCCAGAAGTTGCTAATCTTTTGTGGCTGGAAAATGGATACAGTGGATGCTGTATACATACAAATATGGCACTCGGTTGCAGTATTTTGTCATTATGAGGGAAAGTGAGGCACTTTGATGCTGGAAACCATGTAAGCATCTTTCAGCAAGAATATTTAGTACTTGCTGGAAAAGTGCTCACATGCTTTTAAATCCTTTTAGGGCCTTAGTCATCCCATGCAAAGCTTAAAACTTACGAGAGGATATTTAAAAATTCTTTAGGGAGCAAAATGTGCTAAGAAGACGGGGAGGAAAAATGGTGGGATGTGCTGGAGTAAATTTACAACTGTGTTTTGTCTTCAGTAAAGCACTGACAACCAGGAAAGCAGAGACTATCTTTTCTTTCCATTTGTTTCCTGTAAACATGAGTCCAGGGAGAAAGTGTTATGGCATGAGGTACAAAAATGAAGGTGGGAGAACTAAAAAGATTTTTTTTTTAAAAGGATTTAAAAAATAAATAAATTAATTGCTGGTATAATCCTGATATTGGGTAATTTTGAGAATGATAGAAAGAACTCTTATGTCTTTTGTTTTTAATTTAGAAAATGCCTACTCTGAATATAGTAGAAATTTTTCATTTGTAACAGTAGCCTTTTTGTTTTGGATTTTTCTTTTTCCAAAATGCATTAAATTGAGAAGAATAAATAATTAAATGACCTTTTATGTTTCTTTAGGCGATCCCTGTCCTGAGGTTAAAAGGCAACTATCCATCAGGAATTATGGCTTCTCCTTTCCCTAATGAATACCTCGTTGAAATTAACAGAGTTTTGCTGGCTATGGCCGATGTTGAACTGTTGCTGAATGCACCAGAGCTAAACACTGGTGTCTATGAGGACTTCTCTACTCAGGAAGACTCATTGAAGGTATTGCAAATTTAAGTGTTGTATTGCAAAAAGAGCAACAAAAAAGGATGAAAACCAAGAAATGATTCAGTGGTTACATTTTCAACTTGTGTAGTGTACTGGTTCAATATATATCGTGAAGAAAATAATAAATAAATCCTACTTGTGTCCTTCCCACTGTAGCTGCTGTTCGTAACTGTCACGTGTCAGTGCATATTTTCTGTCTCTCTGTTTGGAACACTCAAGTTTGAAATGGCAAGTAGAGATGTGAGAAGTGGTTGTTTTCTTTCAGTGAAATTTTACAGTTGTCTGTTTAAAATGTTGACTGCTACAGGGATTCCAATTTTTTTCACAATGTGATCAACATCTTATTTCAAGAGAGAGAGCCTAATGGGTAAACTTCCCTTCCACTGTCTCAATCGTGATTTCATACACATATCCCTGTAGTAACCATAGCTGTTAGTTGGAAAAGTATTAGGAAAGTATTTGTTCATAGCTGAGTTTACTGCAAATAAGGTTTAACTTTAAGCATGAAAATACTTCTGTCCCAATTCAGTAAAGCACCTAAGCCCATAACTCATTCCAATTGAAGTCAATTGGACTACTTACATACTTCGTTAATTGTTGTTTTTGAAAAAGTAACTTGCTGGGTAAAATTTTCCAAAGCACCTGAGACCATTTTCAGAAGTGAATTAGATACTTAGGAGTCTTAAGTCCCGTTTACTTTATAAGTTTTTGAAACTTATAGCTGGTCTCCTTTTATTTTTCATTTCATTCCTCATCCCACATATATGTCTCTGTTCCATTCATGTTTTTTTGCCTTTTGATGTTTCCCATTCACTGCACAAGCTTCCCTTTGTAGCAATGTCCCCTAACAGAGGTAGCTAAGCTGACTGCTGCTTCTGCTTGTTGCCTGCTGCTTGTATACATGTCCTGGTGCGTCTTTGTAATTTCTTTACGAAGTTCTATAAAAGCAGCTGGAAACAAGGAGAAAGATATAGCAACATGTGACTCACCAGCTCTCTACAGACCTCAGTCTGAGGACTTCTGGACTAGTACCATTTATTAGTTTTTGGAGCAAGGGAGAATTAAAATTGCTGAACTGTTTCACTGAGAAAAGCAATTACTGGTACTCACCCAAAGGTTTTCAAAAGCATACATAACTATAACATCATGCCTTGTCAGGGTGGGGTGTTTTAATCCATTGTGATGATGATGCTGTTTTCAGTCCCTATTCCCTCCTTGCTGTATATGTGCACCCACCGAGGAGGAATTCCAGTGATGGTAGTAATACTGTATGGGTTTAAAAAGGCTCATCATAGTTTTAAGTAATAGTGTCCCATACATTTTTCTTTTTGACAATCTCACATTATTTAAAATACATTTGGGAAAAAAAAACAGCATGCAGACTTGTATGGGATTTGTGGAAATGATGAAACTACAATTGATAAATACAAGGCAATTCTGCTATTTCATCCATATGCCATTGTATCTAGATCATGAAGTCTCAAAATAGTGCCAGAACTGTGTAATGTTCTGTAACACCTAGACACAATACTGCAATATCTTTGGAATTGGCAGTATTAACTCTGAAATCTTTTTGTTCTTTAAAGTTAAAATGTTCACATTACTTTAATGCAGTTCGGGGTATGTCAGGTAAGGTGGGGAGTAATTTAAACTATCCCTTTTCTTATGAGACGAGGAAGAAAGAGATAAATTAACCTTCAGTGTATTGCAAGTGCAGTCTTTGCTCAAAAGAATAAGAGAAAAAGTGAGGTTCATTCTAATACTACTTGTTCCCTTAACTTAAAAAACGATTGGCTTTAAATATCTGTTGTCGTCTTATAAGCTTGTGGAAAGGATCGATTAAAAAGGTGCAACTGAAAACAGTTTTTCTCTGTTGATTTATCAACTGCTGGTGCTCTTCCCATGATAGCCAGTGTCTTCCATTTCTGGTTATTCAACTGGCAATATTCACAATGTTTTTTGAAGGGGCTATTGACTATTCTTGTTTCCTGCTGGTGTTGACTTTACTAACGGGTTGGTGCCATCACTGTGCTTGTAGAACATAAAAGACGTTTTGGATAAACTTGGGGACCAGATTGCAGTCATTCATGAGAAACAACCTGATGTTATACTGGAAGCATCTGGACCTGAAGCAATTCAAATAGGAGATGCACTAACACAGCTGAATGCAGAGTGGGACAGGATTAATAGGATGTACAATGATCAGAAGTGGTAAGTCTGTTTGATTTTATAGGAATATATTTTAATGTGAATAGTGGTAACTGTTTTATGTTTGTAGAATTTTAACTATTTACAAAACTTAATCAAAGAGTTTAATCAGCACGTTTCCTATTTCAATGCTGCAAAATAATTTTGAACATTATTTAACACTGGCTATCATACAAACTGTATTGCGGTTTTTATTAAAAAAAATCCGCCTTAGCTAGAATATCTTAAATGATTGGTTTACTTGATAGTGTAGAATATTCTTACATTATAGCAAAATGTTTGCAACTTTTATTTTGTAAGGATATTACAAAGCTCTGGTTTAATAGAGAATGTGTTGAATGGGATATGTTTTCAAAAAGTTTTTATGAGTTGTCTTTTATGTATATTAAATGTTTGGTAAAATGCTATACACCTGTGGCACTGTGTGCATGATAAACAGCAATAATCTGTGATGTAAATGTTTTTACATTGAAATGTGGCTGAATAAGAAGAAATTGCTTCCAGCTGAGTGATCCTGAAAGAACAATTAAGTAAATGTATAAGAAAACAGATGAGATCTCCTATGTTTAGTTTAACATGAACAATAATAAATTTTCAGATATTTTAAACTTTTCTGATTGGCTAAGCATGTTAGAACTACAGTTTTTGAGTACAAGTTAAATTTAATGTATTTTCACTGAGCAAATATGAATGTTTTCAATTCTTTAAAAAAAAATCTTAAACTGAAAGCTAACTGTTGGACACAATTGTAGGATGTTTTACACTTAAAAGATAATTTAATAGCTGGCTGTTACAGTTAATCACTTGTAAAACTGCTATATTGTTTGAAATGCACGGACCATTTTTATAAGAAGTTTCCATTGTGGTTGTAAAACGGTGAAAATGTTCTAATGGAATTCAGGAAGTTATCATTAATTAAACTGGAAGGGTCTGATCTTGCTAACATTTAATACTAAGGATTGCGATTTCTTTAATCAGTAGTTCCCAAGTTGAACTGGGCTGTACTAGTAAATTTAAAGTATTGAAAGAGCTCATTTGTAGTTGCAGCATTTAAAAGGGGAGAGAATGGAGGTAACAAGAATGGATAACTATGCAAATGAAGTCTTGAACACTTTTTTTAAACCCTCACCCTGTAAAACATGCACATCTTATAACACGTGAAGAAATTTAAAAATACTACTCCCCATCCTCCTCTGTCAATTTGTTACATAAAGGGATGTCTTTATGCATGCTGCTTCTTCTCTGTATGGTGTGTGTGTGTGTGTATATATATATAGGGTGCCAGTCATGGTAGTATTTTGACTGATATACTATACACATGACTGAAATATATATATATATAATTTTTATTTTCTTTCATCCTTGCTTTGTTGGCACATAATATATTTTTCTGGATTTTTTTTTTTTTGGTGACATAATTAAAAGCAAGTACCATTGTTGTCTCTTTTTAAAAAAAAAAAAGTCAGTAAAATCCTATTTAATTTCATAGAATATCAGTAAGGCTGCGAATCTGTCATGGAGGTCTCAAAGTCACAGATTCTGTGTCTTTCACGGACCTCTGTGACTTCTGCAGCACTTGCACCAGCTCCTTTGACATCATCTGAACTGACCACTTTATCAGCATTCCAACCACCTGAATCCTCATTTTTGTTGTATTCGTGGGTGTCTCCCAGTCCACGTTGAGCACCAATGGGACTGCTCTTCCCTATTCTGAAGAAATCTACATTTCTTCTCTGGTCTCTGAAAGGGAGGAAACTCTATTGCTTTAGAAGTCTTCAGTTTGCCCTATTAGACCTGTTATTGGAGAGACAGGATCTAAGAAACAGGGCTAGTTTTTTTTATGAAGAGGCACCAGCATGGTGTCTCCCACCATGGATGACTCAGGCAGTGCAGTGTCTTACTGGTCTTGGGGTGCGCTGAAGGATTCTAAATCTTACTCTAAAAGAGAGTCTACTCCTCCCCCAGTGCAGGAAACCTCTACCCATGATCCTGCTACCATCCCTTCACCCACTGTACTGGACCCTATGGAGGAAGGAGAAATGATGAAGGAACCTCTGGATGTTCCCTACCCATAGTTAATTATCTTCTGCAGATGAAGCCATCACTCCAAAGTGGACATCTCCTCTTTTCCCCTCCTCCCCCACCCCACACTGAAGGACCTTAGAGGTCTTCCAGAACCTCATGGCGAGGGTAGCCACTTCTTTAGGAATGTACATGGAAATTGTGCAAGAAAACCTGCACAGCATCCTTGATGTTTTACCAACTTCTGCCCACAGAAAGGGGTTCTCTTCCTATTAATAAAGCTTTTCTGGAGCTGGCAAAAACCCTCTGGCAGACTTCTCTATATCACCTAAGGTCAAGTGTGTGGACAGACAATATCAAATCGATCAAAAAGATTTTGATTTTTTTCCATCCAGTTTCTGATTCCTTGGTGGTCATGGTCATTAATGAATGATCCCATTAGTCCCATCCAAAAGACAAAGAATTCAAGAGGCTGGATTTATGTGACCAAAAAACTTACTCTACCGTTTCTCTTCAAAAGAGAGTGGCTAACTGTCAGGCTTTTTTGTTTAAATATATATTTATTAATTTCTCTACAATTTCAAAGTTTGTTGACAAGTTGCCAGAGGAATATAAAGAACAGTTTATGGCTCTAGTTTCAGAGGGGTATCTCATGGCCAGTATATCCCTTCAGGCAGCTACTGATATTGCTGATACAGCCTTGTGTTCAGTGACATTGTGATTTCCACAATGTACTCTTCCTGGCTGCAGGTTTCTGGCATTCTGAAAGAGCTGCAAAATATAGGTGAAGTTTTACCATTTGAAGGGTGTTGAAGAGTCTAAACTATTTTGCAATGACACAGACAGCCTCCCAACTTGAAGCAAATACTTATCAGCAACTACACACCACACAACAAAAACACTAACCCAGGAACCAAACACTGCAACAAACCCTAGTGCCAACTCTGTCCGCATATCTATTCAAGGGACGCCATCATAGGACCTAACCACATCAGCCAGCACATCTACCAATGTGATATATGCCATCATGTGCCAGCAATGCCCCTCTGCCATGTACATTGGACAAACCGGACAGTCTCTGTGCAAAACAATAAATGGACACACATCTGACATCAAAAATTATAACATTCAAAAACCCATAGGAGAACACTTCAGTCTCCCTGGATGCTCAGTAACAGACTTAAAAGTGAAAATTCTTCAAAACAAAAAAAACAAAAAAACTTCAGAAACAGACTCCAATGAGAAACTGCAGAACTGGAATTAATTTGCAAACTGGACACCATCAAATTAGGCCTGAATAAAGACTGGAATTGCATAGGTCACTGCAAAAACTAATTTTCCCCCCTGCTGATATTCATACCTTCTTGTCAACTGTTTGAAATGGGCCACCTTGATTACACTGAATTCATTAGCACTGTAAAAGTCATTTTTTCCTTCCTTCCTTATCAACTGTTGAGACTAGCCCACTTCTACCTTAATTGAATTGGCTCATTAGCACTGACCTCCTTCCCCCCCAACTTGGTAAGGCAACTCGCATCTTTTCAAATGCTGTGTATTTATGTATCTCTACTGTATTTTCCATTCCATGCATCAGATGAAATTGGTTTTAGCCCACGAAGCTTATGCGCAAATAAATGTGTTAGTCTTTAAGGTGCCATAAGGACTCCTTGTTGTTTTTGCTGATACAGACTAACATGGCTACCACCCTGAAACAGAAAATACTGGGTGCAAACTGAAAGACTCCTGTTCAATACTTTGTATATTAGTTTACACTCCAGTGACTAAGATAAACAGTTTAGGTCACACCCTTACTGTAGATCCTCTTTTTAGCAGAGGTCATATAGTTCCTCGAATGTCGAGACTTCCTTGAAGATATTAGTCATCTTCGTCTACAGCAGGCCCTTCTTACCAGACAACACAAACTTCATGCAGTCATTTTGACTGCTCCATTGAGGACTGCACACTAACTATATCAACTGCCTTTGGAACATGCCTGTCCCTTTTCCACTGAGTTTGAGAAAATGTCATGTGAGACAAGTGGGTGCTCAGCACAGTAAATGAGGGATACGTTATCCAATTCACCTCCTGCTCTTTTCAGGGACCCATCTCACAGTACTTCCCTACGAGCTGTCATCAGCTCCAAGGGTGTTCACCAAGTGCATTGAGACCTGCTTAGGTGTTCAAATGTTTCCATTGGCAATAAAAGAGAACTAGTTTTCCCATTTAGTTGTAGAAATAGTTTTACTGGGTTAATTTCTTAAAGTAAGGTGTGTTTGGGAAGGTTTCTTTTTTTCACTAATTCCCATTACCTGCTTTGACTTCCCCATGTGTTCGTGTGTTCTTTGATTTTTTTTTTTTTTGTGATGAAAAAATTAAATGTAAAAGTCACTGTATATGTTAATGTGAAGGAGCCATTTGGACTCTAACCAGGCCCACGGTTCTTAAAATGTTACTGTTGGGATATTATAACAGTTTATTTGAAGAAATCAGAAGGTGTTACGTTCTCATTCATTGGCTTTTAAAAGATGAACAATAAACAGTGATCTCTGAAGAAAGAACGCTTGTACCTAGTTCAATGGTTCATAAACCTGTGGGCTGCTTGTGGCCCAATTAACACACAGCTGCGGCTCATGTGACAGCCTCGGGGCCATACAGGTAGTATATATATTGTGTAGATGCTGCCCACATAACACCCAGAAAGCTATGTATGCATTCCACAAGGGTAAATAGGTTGAGAACCACTGATCTTGTCTAAAGTATACTCAGTTTGCAAAACTTTTTAGATTAAAGCTGTATGTAAACTAAATGTTGCTCATTTTCTAAATGGGTTGCATTACAATATACAGATTTCATTTTGGGGAAACATTCATGTTTACAAGTTGAAGCCCAGATAAGCCTATCCTTCAATCCTTGTAAGATGTAAGCTAACCCAATTTAACTGAACTTGGTAGTTAAAACTAAGCCATACAAACAAAGTAAAACAAACATTAAGAAAAAAAAAATCTAGGCCAGGAAATATGCATGCGTCTTGGCAAAGATTAGATCTAACTCAATCAGCAACCATCAAAATTGTAACTTTTTAAATCACAGCAAGTAAATAACTGAAAAGTTAGATTTGGTATTTCCTAATGGGATACAATTAAATCAACCTTATATCTGAACTTATACAGGTACTCCAAATTTGTCTACAAAGATGGCCAGTGTCAAGGTTCCTCCCCCACTCTGAACTCTAGGGTACAGATGTGGGGACCTGCATGAAAACCTCCTAAGCTTACTTTTACCAGCTTAGGTTAAAACTTCCCCAAGGTACAGATTAATTTTATCCTTTGTCCTTGGACTATCCACTGCCACCACCAAACTCTAACTAGGTTTACTGGGAAACGTAGTTTGGACACGTCTTACCCCGCCAAAATCCTCCCAACCCTTGCACCCCACTTCCTGGGAAAGGTTTGGTAAAAATCCTCACCAATTTGCATAGGTGACCACAGACCCAAACCCTTGGATCTGAGAACAATGAAAAAGCATTCAGTTTTCTTACAAGAAGACTTTTAATAGAAATAGAACTAGATAGAAGTAAAGGAATCACCCCTGTAAAATCAGGATGGTAGATACCTTACAGGGTAATTAGATTCAAAACATAGAGAATCCCTCTAGGCAAAACCTTAAGTTACAAAAATGACACACAGACAGAAATAGTCATTCTATTCAGCACAATTCTTTTCTCAGCCATTTAAAGAAATCATAATCTAACACATACCTAGCTAGAGTACTTACGAAAGTTCTAAGGCTCCATTCCTGGTCTATCCCTGGCAAAAGCAGCCTACGGACAGACACAGACCCTTTGTTTCTCTCCCTCCTCCCAGCTTTTGAAAGTATCTTGTCTCCTCATTGGTCATTTTGGTCAGGTGACAGCGAGGTTACCTTTAGCTTCTTAACCCTTTGCAGGTGAGAGGATTTTTCCTCTGGCCAGGAGGGATTTTAAAGGGGTTTACCCTTCCCTTTACATTTATGACAGCCAGTCAGAATGATGAATTCAAAAATATAAGGATGAATTAAACATATATTAGTGTTGTGTGAAACCAAAGAAAAATTTGAGATTGGCAAAAAGATGATGTGTTCACAGTTTAAAATTGGTTCACATCTGTAGGGTTTGGTATCTCATGATATAAAGACAAGTGAAACTTATTTCTTATTAAATATCATTGTATACATAAGCATTGAGGTTTTCCTCTCTAGTGGAACTCTAGATCCAACTCCTATTGAAGTTTATGGAAAAATGGTTCATACTCCTACTGTGCAAACTAGTACCATGTCTTAATTTCGGTCTTCAAAAATGAACTGCCTTCTTAAATTCATACCAGATCTCAACTCCAGATCCATTAATGGAGCTATGCAGATTTATGCCAGCTGAGGATATCTGCCCTCTGTTTTATATTTTGTAAAGGCAAACAAAATGCAGTATTTTGAAGTGAGACATGATCTTGTCCATCAGTGTGTTGTCTCTTCTGTATTCTTTGTCTTACGTGGACTGTAAATCCTTTGGGGACAGAGATCTTATCTACTACACAGTGCAGAGATACCGTCAGCACTCAACAAATTATAAAAGTCACGTGCCTGGCTAAGATGGTTTTCTGAAGAGTATATTCTTGGTTTATTTAAAAAAAAAAAATTCCTGTGTCCGCCTACTGTCGCTGTCCTTTTAGCTACTATGAAAACGTCATTTATACTACTATTCTACTTGTCCTTTTGCATGCCAGAGAAAATGTTTGCCTTTTAAGTTAAACTTAACATTAATGATGCTGCAAAAGTAAAATATATTGAAACTTACTGTGTACTAAAGTCTGTGGGAACTACTGTGTGCAGGTCTATTTCTGATCCAATGGAAGTGGAGTGGTAACACTCACAATCAGTGCAGTGTGATGAAGATCAGCTTCACTCTTTCAGGCTTCTGGCAGCAGGAAATCGTGGTTTTGTGAGCAAAAAACCCAAGCTGAGCAATTAATCATATTTAATTTTTCATGCCCTCTGATGTATGAACTATTTTAAAAAATTGTTCTGCAGACCAGTTTTGCTGCAGCTAATTAATCTTTATTTCCCCAGTCATGGAAACCAAATATTCCTCAGCCCTGCCCTCAGCTCCTTCAATTTAGAAGGCAGTGATGGTTTGCGTGGTTGGTTTTCGCAGTCAGTGCAATGACAGGAACTGTTCAGTGTACAAGACTTACTTAAATGTAATATATCAGGCCTTTTTATTTTGCAGGACAAGTTGTTATGAATTAACTACTCTTCATATTAAATATAAATAGGTCAGCCCATGTCTTTTCCCTGAAACAGTCTAGGTAATTTTGAAACCCTTTCTTGTTCCCCAACAGTTGTTTTGACAGAGCAATTGAAGACTGGAGGCAGTTCCATTGCGATCTCAATGACCTCACACAGTGGATAACAGAAGCTGAAGGGTTACTGGCTGATGCCCATGCTGCAGATGGTAGCCTGGATTTGGAGACAGCTGGGATGCATCAACAGGTACGTGGCGTTCAGTCAAAGGACAGGGAAGCTGACAAAAGTTGAGCATGGATTTGAGCCAAAAATTCAAATCTGCCCATGAATAAAAATATATATTGAAATTGTGGTGGTCCTCTAAAGTTTCGCAGGAAAATAGGTCTGTGTGTAACTTGAAATTGCTTTTCTGATTGTAATTTCAGTTAATTGTTTTTTAAAGTTTTTTAATCAGGGGTTAGAAAACAGGGCTTTTGTCCCTGTCTTCTATTGATTTTTTTTTTCCTATATGAAGGTTCAGTTGGGTACTTTTAAAAATATATTAGAATTAATGTGTACTGTAGTCCTTAATTGGGTATACTTTTAAAAATAATCAGTATATCTATAATTGGCTATTGCAGGGTTTAGTTTTCCATTCTGAGTAGAAAGCAAGCACAATTGTTTTGTTTTTATAAAACTGTCTTGTGTAAAGACTCCAGAAAACTGTAATTTTATTTGCTTTAGTTTTGCCTTTTCAGATTTTGTTTTCCTGGTTCTTCTCATGTATCACCAAGAAAGGGGAAGCAATTTTTCTGTTTACAAAATTAAATTAAGGTTTTAGCTAAAAGCAAGAGGCTAAAGCATAACTTTAAAATAAACCCCAAATAAAAAAATACCCTATATAAATACCAGGTATCTATATTTATATATATATCTATATTTATATCTATATTTTAGAAATCCAAATGTTAAATACCTGTGTTTTACAGGAGAAATTTATGATCCACTGAGAATTGCTTGAATTTTATTCTTGTTCTTAGTGCTCTTGGGCGTTTTCTTCTAGGGCATTTCCTTTCTCTTCCTGGAATCATAGTCAGTTCTGTTCTAGGCACAAAGAGATCCTGTACTAATAATGTAAAAAGCTTTTTCTAGCCCCGAGGGATAGGTTAAGGTTTGAACCTGACTTTATCTAACTTTCCTCAGTTGCCTGGATTTTTTGTGATCTCCGCAGCTTATGGCAGCATGGCCAAAATTATCCCAGTTACAGTGTTGTAAGGTTACAAGTACACGGTGCACACAAGTTCAGAGAATAACTGGTGAAAAATAATTTTAATCTGTGGGCAATTTTAAAAAAAGAAAAAAATGTAGCACTTAATAAAAACATCAGGGCATGAATGTAGATGCTAATACTAACCATGTAAAAGTCAGTTCCTTTATCCTGTATTCAGTTGTATTCAATAGCCGATTGTGCATCAGTCTTTTAAAAATATTTATTAAGTCTAAGCCAACTTACTAATAACGAGCATTTAATCTGTCGTTTAAAGCTGCATATTGTTGATGTAAAGTTTCTTTAAAATGCTCTTTTTGGTAAAATAATATGCAGCCAGGATGCATTCTCAATGTTATAAACCATAAATCAAAGTCAGGTTAGGTCAGTAATAAAATTCTGCGTGGTTTTCATACTTGTGACAGGAACTTGAAGAAGGAGTCAGCAGTCATCAGACCAGCTTTTCAGCACTGAACAGAACTGGGGAAGGAATCATACAGAAACTCTCCACTACAGATGGGAGCTTCCTGCAGGAAAAACTGGCGGGGTTAAATAAACGCTGGAAAGCGATTACTGCTGAGATCGTGGATAGACAACAGAGGTAATAAGTTAATCAGAAATTTGGGTGTCTGAGCAGATATGATGGGGAAAATCTCATTAGAAGAATCCAGAGGAGGTATAGGATTCTATTGCACACTATCATTAGTGTGAATTTTCCTGACATTTCGACTCCATTTTCAAACTGCCTCATAGAACCACTTTCTCATAAAAGCATCAGCAATTGACTACTCAGATTGCTGTTAACACGAACAAACACAAGCCCCCCCCCCCCCCCCCAGTTTTCTCCACTTAAAATGGCTTCACTGCAAAATCGGATTATTTGGAGGGACCACTGCTACGTTCAGTTCAACCTTACCCAGAGGAATTAGCTGTAAGTACATTTCTGCTGATCTTTAATTTTCAATAACCTGAACGTATTGTCTGAAATCCAAAAACAAAGTAATAGAGGACACAAAGAGAAAATACATTTTTTTTGTAGGAGTTGAAAGACTCATACACAATTGTTTGTTTTTCTGAATGGACAGTTTATAAATAAGATCAGAATCCATTTTGAAGTAGTACTGTAAATGTTGTGTAAAAGATCAAAGTTCAAGGGTAGTCTGAGCAAAAGTACACGTTTTCAGTATATCTATGTGGGATATGAAATGCCTGTGTGTCATTTAATTTTAATAGAAATTGTGACTCTAAATCCCCATAATTAATATTATTTTTGAGTTTTCTGAAACAAATCTAATTTTTAGTCTTCTCTGCTGAATATAGAAAATAAATAAAATCTTCTTGATTATTATATTAGGTGAAACCAAGTAAGTTTTCATGTACTACAAGAAAATGTCCTTTCCCAATGTTTGCATGTTTAGAGGCTCTCCTAAATATTTTCACAGACAATGGTCTTTTAGTGTCTTATAGAAATTAGGCCCTAGTAATTGTTGAAACTTGGCTTTGTGATGCCTTGGTTCATGTGCACTTTTTAATTTAATATTTTATTTGGAATAAACCTATTCGGAGATTTTTAAAGTAAAGTTTAAGCCATAGTTGTTGGAATGTGATTTGCTTATTTATGGTTGAGGAAAGAATCCGTTGATCAGCAAAACCAACTCTTTTGGTAACTCTCATTAGTGTAAAACAGAGAGCTGCATGTCACATTGGAGGTAGTGTGGGAATGTGTTTGCTGTTATAGCAGTATGTCTCACACCTCAACAGGCTTTAGTATTTGAATGTGACATTTTGCAAACGTTAGGTTTGCTGCAAGTGTCTTTCTCAGTAAACATGTATTTTCTTCCACTTTTAATCAAGTTGTCTCCATTTAATCATGTATGTTGATTTGCTTCATTTTAGTCTTTTATCCGCTGTGGGATTTGTGTTTTTTAGACTGAAAGGAGAGGATCAGCAGCTAATGGACTACAGGAAGAAGTTGGATGAGTTTAGTTGCTGGTTGGAAAATGTAGAAAATTCCCTGGAAATGAGACCTACATTCAACCCTGAAGAAAACCTGCGAGAATTAAAGGCAAGATGGATTAAAATGTGTATGAGTGCATGTGTGTCTTTCATTAATTCTGAATCTGCCATGGTCCTAATGTGGGACAAATATCCAAAATGAGGAGAGGCACAAGAAAAATAGTATGGCATAAAGTGACATGGGATTAATTACCAAAATAAGGGACAGCTTTTACTGAGGGCCAATTGAGAGTTGTGTATGAGATAGGAGAAGATGCCATTGGATGCAGTAAGTCAGTACATACTTATGCCGTGGAACCTTAGAGTGTTTTTGTTATATTCTCAGTTCAAAAACAACACCTGGCACTTCTGAAAAAGAATTTGTGGCATGTGAAATAGTAAGGGCAATTGCGAACATTATATATCTCCATGTGACTAAACAGACTGAATACCATCAAAAATTATAACAAGGGCACGTAATTATAATTTGTTTGAAGTGTGTTTTTACTTATCAGAGCGTATTAACATTTTTGAGGTTGAAGTGTTATAATTAATATCACAATGCATTTGATTACTATAAAGTTATCCAGTGTGTGTGTCAATGTTTTATTGTACTTTAAGGTAAATAAGCAAGTAAATAGCCAACTAAAATATATGTAAACAATGACACCTGTGTCCTGTTACTGGGAAGCTGAATATTTTTTTAATTGTCCTTTTAGTCAGCATGGAATACTTTTTTGTTTTTAAATTTTATCAGTGTTGAACATCGATAACATAATACTGTTGTATCTGTGAGCATGATAATGAGAGAATGCTGTCAGGACCTGAATAGACTGGAACAGATCAGTCTGTCTGGCAATGCTACTACTTTGAAATTTCAACTATTAGCCCCAAATAGAATACAAAAATCAAACTTTCTCCAAATCTGTTTAAATGAGGTAAATTGGTTACAATTACATCAATAGTTCATTCGAGTACAGTTTATTGTATAGTGCCCAACCAGTAGTTATCAAAGCTAATCTTATTTCCTGATCATTATATTCTCCCTGCCAGCTAATCTTATTTCCTGATCATTATATCCTCCCTGCCCACACTTTGGGGGGCGCGAACCCTGCTAGGAAAGTATTACTAATGATCATTATAGGCACTCAGATAGTCTGATGAGCGTCAATTATATAAAAATCTGGATGGATAAATGGTTGCCTACATGTTGTTGTTCTTGTTTTTAACAGTGTAATTATTTATTTAGTTGTGCTAGGTGCTTTACAGACAAACAGAAGACCTGTTGTGCAGTGCTTACAGTTTGAGGCCCTGAACCCAGACCGTTTTTCCCATGTATAATCCCACTGAAGTCAGTTGGGGACTACACACAGGGAAAAACTTTTTGCTGGATCTGCCCTGCAATGTAACATTAACACAGGCAACAGTAAATAAGGGGGGAAGATTCAGGAATCAAAATAAGATAATGAGGCTTTTTATTCAAAACCATTTACTTAAAATTTCCTCTTAACTTCTCCCCCCCCCCCCCCCAAAAAAAAAAACAAAAAACAGCGCAATCTTGGGTCTTGATTGTGTAACAAACTGCATGTGTGCTTTTCTAGACATTGACTTAGTCTGGGGCAAACTGGGGAGTAAATCTGCAGCTCACTAACTTGCTGCATGCTGAGTAGCTGAGTGGACCCTGCTATCGTGCACTAGGAAACTTTTCAGTTTAGCAGGCTCGTGCGCTGTAGATTTACATCCTCAGCTTGCTGTGCACAAACTCTTTACACAGGCCTCAAGAGTCTCCCTGTGTGGAGCTTGTTGCAGGATTGGGGCCTTAGTTTTTAAAGACTTGAAAACTGGTACAGACTGTAGTTTTAACTGAGGTGGAGACACAGGTAATCAGTGCTTTATAATTCTGAATATATTGGCTACACCAAAAGGTAACCAAACCCAAGTATGCATATAGCAGTTCAGTAGCTTTCATGAGTAATGTATAAAAGCAGATCCATTTGCTATTCTCTTTTAGTTTCAGTTCCTCAGATTTTTGTGTTTCATGTAGGAAGAAAATAAATTCTGATAATCAAGTAAAGTTTTTAAATAATCTGAATGTTTTCTGTTTGGGATGTTATTAGTAGAGCCCTGCAAATTTGCGGATATCTGCAGATGTTTGTGGATTGTAGATTGGATGCAGATACCAATTTTTGTATCCACGCAGGGCTTTAGTTATTAGATCTCTAGTTTATATGCTGTTTGATTTGGTTAATTTTTCCTAATGAACTCTCCAAATGTCAAATTCTTTAGTTAACTAAAACATTTATTAGAGTGAGTGTGTGTGAGTGTGTGTCTGCCCGCGCGCATGCACAGTCGTCTTCAGACTAAAGCTCTCTCTTGCCCCCTGTAGGACTTAACTGAGGAAATGGAAGTACAAGGAGAAAAACTGAAATGGTTGAACAGAACTGAACCTGAGATACTTTCAGATAAAAGCGTTGGTTTTCAGGAAAAAGAGAGAATTTCTGACACCTTAAGGACTATCAGCATGAAATGGAACAAGGTGTGTATTTTCTCCATATTGATTATGTGTAGTCAGCATGTCTAGTAGTTTATTAGACAGAGGTCTGTCGTCCTTTCCATACACGTGTGACTCCCACTAATGCTTTTGGAAGCTGTCCATGCATGTCGAGGGAAGGCTAGACTCCATAGTGTAGAGCATAAGTACTGTTCCATGTCTTAAGTGCTAAACTCATGTAAAAATTGTTCAATTCATATGAATTCTCCTTTGGTTTGGATCTTTCTGGTTGAACTGGTTTTCTTTCAAAGAGCTAGATTTAGACCGCGTTTTTTTTTAAACAAGCTGTAAAGTATCAATTAGAAATTGACCTTTCAAAATATCTTCTTAAGAAATCGAATGTTTGCAATTATCATAGCAAATATTGAATAAAACCAAACTCTTTCCTTTTAGATAGTAGGAATTAGCAATTCTAATGAAATGTGACCTCTTTGGCTTGATGACCAGATGAAGATAGGAGAATACCAGAGACTGGAGTAGTGTGATTGAGGTTGTGTGAGAAGATTGATAGGACAGTTTGGTTGTGGGTCAGGAATCTGAGCATTTACCAGGGGGAAGAGAGATTTGGTAGCTGTGGGGAGGAAAAAGATGCCTGTATCTCTCTTGCTGCCTCCTCAAGCCAAGTAACCCTCTTCCTTTTTCTTTTCCTTTCCTTTCCCCAAAATAATAGTGTAACTAAATTTGGTTGGCTCTAGTAGTGGGATAATTTTTTAAATTTTTAAAAAAACCTCACCTCATATTATGGTACATCTTGTGTGCCTCTGCTAATATCTCAACTAGCAGTGAATGGGTCACAGCTTGGGTACTTGGGCGGAAAAGAGGGTCTTTGACCTGTCTCTAAATTCTGTTCTGTTTGACTCTTAACTCAGACATACTCATATATAAAACACTACACTATAGATAGATATAAAAACGAAATTTGAGCACAGGGTGACATTGCTTGTGGTTATTAAATGATCGGTTTCTATGATGCTTTGTTTGCTGTCTAAAGAAATCTTCTTTGTAAACATAGCGTTAGTATTTTTGTGTATTTTGTGATCAGTAGTTTAGCTATGTTAATAAGTGTTTCTTTGTAGCTGTTAAAAAGCAAACATTCTTACGGGTATTTTTTTCACTTGCATTCTGTGCTATAGTTGTTCAAAGAGGTACCTGACAGAGTGAGAGAACTCGAGGCATATGTTCAGCAGCTCCATCTTGTGACACAGGCAAAGCCTTCTGGTGAGTGATGAGCAGAAAACATATTTTACGGTCATGTCTAATTTGGCTGAGTTTAATCCTGTTTGCAGTAAAAAAAATAATAATTGTACTAACTTGGGTGAAGTGGAGATTATAATATGAAGGTTTTGCATCCTTGTATTTAGGACTGCTTTTATATTATTGGCAACACTGGAGCACTTAATTGGGGAAAAGGACAGGTTACAGTTTTTTGTTGTTGCTTGAGAGTTGACTGTTGATTAATAAAACTGCTTGTTTGTTGTTTGTATTGCCATAGCGCCTAGGCACCCCAACCATGGACCAGAAACCCATTGTGCTAGGTGCTGTACAAACACACAACAAATGCAGTCCCTGCCTGAAAGAGATTACAATCTGAAATTAAGTAAATGGATTCATAATGTTTTTCAAAATTCCTTACCAAGGAAAACTTAAATGGAGCAAAACACTTTATTATAATCTCAACCTGTCAAGGGTCTGTATTGACTTGAGTTGAAATCAAGACTGTTAGGTGAACAATGGTTCATAATTTTTGTTACTGGAAGGCAAAATTCCATGGTTTGAACTTCTGCTTGATGAACTTGTTATCTGTTTTTGGAACTAAGTAAACCAAGAGCAGTTGTAATTTGTGGAGTTTTTGGAAGGTGATCTGGTGATGCGTTGAAGTGTTTGTTTTAAAATATGCACATCCCTAAGCCACCTGACTTGTAAGATTGGGAGCCCTCAATGTAACCAGGTTTGAGTGTTGAAAGAAGGGATGGGGACCAGACTAGAAGTGTTGTTGTTTCTGCTCCATCCAACCAGACATCAGGCCAAGCTGTAAATTGCTAAATCTGTGCAAGACCTTAAGCAGTAGCTAAGTTGTTTGTGTCTGAGGTGAGTTCTGTGTTGAGAATTTTAAAGATCTTGTGGTTTTCCACCAAAAGTACTAGTTTTGGACCTAGCCATAATGGAAGAAATACTTCAGTTCTTCTTTGAGTGCTGGTATGTATGTGTATTCCACTATGGGTACACATGGGCCTGGAACCAGAGAATTTTGAAAGCAGTGTCTCACCCGGCTCACCTGTTGCCTCTGTGTGAAGAGACAAAGCGCAGGGTAGACTGACTGCCTCTCCAGTTCCTTCTAACTGCTGCGTGGTCTGGGTTGGATACTAGGCTATGCCCAGGTTTCTGGGCTTCAAAACTTGTGATTCCTGCCCATGATCCTTCTCAGTCAGCGATGACCACTAATGCTCCTTGTACACCTTGGGGAAACCCACATTGCAGCAGGGTGCAGTATCTGCCATTTGTTCCCGGGAAGGGTGAGAACTTTGCCTCCTGATGCACCGTGTGGCCCAATATGATCACGGCTAGGGAACCCCTAACCACAGTCCCCTATGCATGAGCCAAGCTAAGCAAGGAGTTTGCCAAATCAGGAGTGAAGGAGTGTGCTCCAACAGAGCATTTGGTAGGGTCTTGTGGGAGAGCAGGAAGCATTCTCATAAACCAGAGGCTAAGTCTTCCTTCAAATCCACTTAGAAGAAGTCGGATCCAATCTTGCCTAAACTGAGTAATAGCTCAGCCCAGGAGAACTTGGAACGTACTAAGTCTCAGAGGCTTGATAAGAAAGCTCAGAAGTCTAGGGCTTCACTGGCAGCAGATCGTGGTCTGGTGGTACTGATGAAGATATATTGCTGAGAGCGTTGGCCACCCATGGTACCATCTGCAACAGTTGTGGCACAGACTGTCTTTATTGTGGCTCCAGTGGTTCAGACACACAAGAATCCTCTCACTTTGGGAAGAGCTGAGACCTACTCTCCTCCTGAGGACATCTTCGCGCTCTCAGATCCGGAGACTTCCACTTCTTTGGTTCCCTCCCTTTTGAGAGGGTTACAACTCCACCACAGAAGCTGGCCTTTGGAAGGAGTTTGTCTCCCATTCCATCTCTGGGCTATGATTTTCCTCCAGCAGCACCATGGGCACTACCTATGGAACTGGAATCAATTTTTTTTCTTCTTTGGGAAATTCTGAATTGCCCAATGAACCTTTATGCCCTGTTTCTCCAGGACAAACCTTCTCAGTCAGAAGATCCTGGGCCAACTTGTGACCAACCTTCACATTACCATGCACCTCATAACTGTTGACCACCATGACCCCCATTTGACCCATCCTTTTGGCCATACTGGCGCCCATCGGACCAGTGCCATCCTGTTGGTCTCGTCTGCTAGGGAGTCATCCCTCCCCTCCCTTTTGAGGGGACAACTGGTGCTGCCCCTGAACCCTACTGAGGAGGAGTATGCACCGGATCCAGTGTTTCCATCAGATCCGATGAGCTTGCCATCTTAAGTGCCAGACATGGTGGTAACTCTGTTTCCATCTCCCCATGATGACTATAATCAATTCCAGGAACTCCAAAGAATTGTAGGGGAGCTGCAGATTCCTCGAGAATGTTCAGGATCCTTAAACCAAGCCCTTGGACATGCTCCAGTACAATATCCCTTCCAGTTAATGAAGCCATCCTGGAACCAGCTAGAGTGCTCTGGAATATCCGAGCTACCTGCACCCCCATACCTAAAAGGGCACTATGGCCTTGTCAAAGAGGCAGAATTCCTGTTCTCTCACCATACTACTTGTTCTTTAGCCACTGCAGAGTGATCTAGGCAACAACCCTGATCTACCCCGACTGATAAGGAGGGCAAATGTCTCAACTTATTGGGAATGAAAGTCCTTTTCTTCTTCTAGCCTGTGGTTCAGGACAGCCAGTTACCAAGCACTACAGGGAAAGTATGACTTCCTGAATTGTTCGAAATTTGTGGATTTTATTGACGGAGCTTTTTCAAGCTATGAACTTTATCATAGACTAGATCATAACTAAGGCTACAATTTTGTCATGAGTATTTTTATTAAAAGTCACAGACAGGACACAGGCAATAAACAATAAATCACGGATTTGTTGAAGGCGGAGCCCAAGCCCTGCCACCCTGGATTGAATTATTGGAATTTTCAAGAAGTCACGGAGATCTCATAAAATCCCAGAATCTGTGACTTCCGTGACAGATTCATCGCCAGCCACAGAGTGCCTGTCAAGACCCCTCTCTCTCTCTCTCTCTCTCTCTCTCTCTCTCTCTCTCTCTCTCTCTCTCTCTCTCTCTCCCTTAAGACTTATGGTCTCATGCACGTATGTGACAGCTTTTGCTAGACTCCACCTTTGTTTTGCCTACAAGCGTGGCTTCAAACTATGTACTTGCCAAACCAACAGTCTGTGAGCACCATAGTGACTGTTCCCAGCAAAAGGATGTCATCCTTGTCATAGTGGAAGAATCCCCTCCAGCTGTGCATTTGCGTTCCCTTCCTTGCCTCCACATGGGACAGGACAATCATTACCAACACATCCCTGTTGGGAGCTCATGTGAACAACAGTGCAGTGCGAGGCCCCTGGATGTTTCGAGAGTCCATGAGCTACAAGCAGTTCAAAGGGCTTGCAAAAGCATTCCCCCATTTGTGCAGGGTCACCATCCCCATATAATGTCAGACAACATCACAACAGTCTTTTTACATCAACAAAAAGGTTGGAGCAAGATCCACCCCTCTGTGCACAGAAGCAGTTAGTCTGTGGAACTGGTGTATTGATAATCAGATTACCCTGTTGGCAGTCCTCCTCCGAGGAAACCAGAATGTGCTAACGGACTCTCAGCTGACACTTTGTGGTCGATCATGAATGGGTGCTTCACAACTCTGTGGTAAACAATATTTTTGCTCGGGGGAGGGGTCCCCCTCCAGGGACCTGTCTGCCTCCCAAATAAATAGAAAATGTAACATATGCCATTCTAGAGGAATCCTGGGTTGCTGCTCACAGGACAATGCTCTACATCTTCCATGGTCAGATCATATGAACTATGCCTTCCCTCCACTACGGCCTCAAGTTTTGCGCAAGATTCGGCAGGACAGGGCATGAGTTATTCTTAATGTCATCAACTGGCCAAGATAATTTTGGTTCCCAGACCACCTACACATGTCATCTGAGGCACTGACCATTATTCCTATGCTTCCCAATCTCCCTACTCAGTGGAATGGCAAGAGCAGGCAACCCGATCCTTGTCTGCTACATCTCAGAGCCTAAATGAGCATCGTCCTTAGAGTAATTGTGCATTGAAGCTGTACAGAGCATCCTTTCTAATAGTAGGAAGGATTCCACTAGGAATTGTTACCTAGCCAAGTGGAATCTCTTCTCTGTCTGAGTGCATCAGACCTATTTCTCCAGAAGCCACAGATATTTCTTTAATTCTGAACTATATTCTTTCCTTGAAGACAGCAGGTTTGTCCATCAGTTCCTTACGGGTGTGCTTGGCAGCAATCGGTGCATACCATCTGCCCTCACAGGGCTACTTGATCTTTGCATGCCCTCTGACTAGCAGATTCTGGAAAGACCAAATCAGAACCCCTACGCTTATTAAAAAAGTCTGTTCCTCAATGCAACTTGAACCTTGTTCTCTCAGTACTCACTAAGCCTCCTTTTGAACCATTAGCTTTCTTGCTCCATGTCTCTCCTGTCCATGAAGGTCTCATTACTGGTAGTAATCACTTCTGCCAGGAGGGTTAGTGATCAGGGGCCATTGATGGCCAATCCTGCCATAAGGATGAGGTTTCATTAAATTTGCGCCTTAAATTCAACCCCAGAGTAGTCTGAATTTCACTTGAACCAGTCTATTCACTTATATGTATTCTTCCCAAAACCTCATGCAACCTTAGAAGAAAGGAGGCTCCATTCCCTCAACGTTTGGCGAGCCTTAACCTTTTGTCTGCAGAGAATGAAAAGAATCAGGAAATCCCCTAAACTTTTTGTCACCATAATGGAAAGGGTCAGGCTGTATCCTCTCAAGCAATCTCAGAATGGATCTCTGGCCATATTTTGCTCTGCTATCAGTTGTCTAATCTTCCCCCTCCTCGTGGGATAAGAGTTCATTCCACAAGAACGTAAGCAACATTTATGGCATGGATTCAAGAAACGCCTCTACTTGATATTTGTAAGACGGCTTTGTGGAGCTCAGTCCATACTTCTGTTAGATGCTATGCCTTGGTACAAGGCTCCTCTGTAGATGCATCTTTTGGAACAGCAATCCTTCATTCGGCTCTGCCATCTGCAACCTCGTACCCTCCTTCTATACGAGTACTGCTTATCAGTCATCCACAGTGGAATACACACAGGGACCAGCACTCGAAGTAGAAGAGAAAGTTACTTTCCTTATAGTAACTGGAGGTTCTTCAAGATGTGTGGTCCATATATCTATTCCACTACCCACCCTCCTTCCCCTCTGCCGCAGATCATCTCTGATTCATGGTGGAGAAGGAACTTGAGGCGGTTGGTCTGCTTGAGTCAGGGTGTATGTGTGGACCAATGGCCACTGCTTTCAACGTTCTCAGCTCCAGGTACATGGAGTGCATGCCTACTTACAGTGAAATAGAGATAGGGCCTATACATCTTGAAGAACTGCCAGTTACTATAAGGTAAGTAACTTTTCTCTTTCAGAGAGTGGGTCAGTAGTTCCCTTTCCTACCCAACTGGAAACAAGATCTACATGTCCAGGGCATATGCATTCTTCTTTGGCCCTGATATTTTTAGTTCGGCAAGTTATTGTATCTCAAGTAATCGTGATTCAGGTTTGATTTTTGCAACATTTCCTTCTTTGGAAACCGTTGTTGTTTTCTAATTAATGTGAATCATTGGGTCACTCTTTATTGGCGTAAAATTAAGTGACGTATTTTGTGTTCTCTGAAGGATTTTTTTGTGTGTGCTGTTGTCAAGGTGCTTCAGATGTCATTGTTGCTATTCTTTCTCTGTACACATTGGCATGAATTTGTAGATCTTGCAGAAAATGCCATGGTTTTTGTAGTTCTTACCAGTGTCACTTTGGACTTGATTTTTTTAAATATTAAGGAAAGAATATTTTTTAAAATGCTGACTATATTTATTGTTTCAGCTTATCCTGCTGTCCAAAACGTGGTGCTACTATCCTCTCCCTTTGAAGCTCCTGTACAGACTCAGCAGGCTTTGGAACTTTCTGCACCTGCTGATCTGGATAAAACTACAACTGAACTGGCTGATTGGCTGGTGTTGATTGACCAGATGCTCAAGTCGAACATAGTCACTGTGGGAAATGCAGAAGAGATCAATCGTACAATTGCACGAATGAAAGTACGTGTCACTGGAGAAACTAGTAATCTTGATAATACACAACTTTAGTGGGTTTTTTTTTTTTTTAATTTCCATATATTCTGTGAGGGAAGAAACAAAGAGAAAATCATTGTACTTTACTGCAGCTAGTGAAAATTATTTGAAAATGACTGTTTGAGAAATAAAAATTTGTTATATATACTGTAGTTCTAAAATTGTTTTTCTTCTTTCCCCTGTTAAGCCCTTGATGTCCTACATCTCCAGGGCCATACTGTTTTTATGCCTAGACCTTCTGATTTTGTGAAAAAGTGCTGTATGTAGAGTGAATATATGTAGGGGCATTACCAAAATCTTTTGCTGGTATATGCCTTTTGTTGAAAGTACATCAGCTTTTGGTCAGTTTAAAAAGCTATGCTGTTATCTGTGCAATATAAGGGTATTTTAGATTGTATTATAATGCAAGTTAATTTATTTCCATTTAATTTTAAATTAGAAAAACGATTGTAAATGCTAATGTTAGACACTCACAAATGTTTGTTCCTGATGATAGTCCACCTGGGGCTGAGGCAGGACTGGGCATAGATATCTGTGAGTGTCTACATTAGCATTTGTGATCATTTTACTTATGTTAATTGTACATTAATCAATATGAGTTAAAACATGACCAAAAACTAGGCAAACCCTGAGCAACTCATTGTATTGTGACTTCTAATGTCAGAATTTTTCGAAGAAGAATTCAGTGTATAGTAGCTTTAGAGAAGTTAAGATTTTCTTTTAACTTCATAGCATTCATTACATCTTGGTATAGTAATTAGGCAGCACTTTGCAAAAATCATGTTATACTCTCATTTTTGGATACAAGACATTTTTGATTACCTCAAACAGGCTGATTTTCTTTTTCCCCTTTAATAATGATTACTCTTTAGTAATAGCTTTGTTAGGTTTTATAGTGAGAAACTAATTTACAAAAGAGAAAAAAGAGGTAGCCGAAAATATTATGTTTCACTTCCAATTAATGTGTAGCTCATATAGATTAATCTGCACTTCAGAATCTTCAATAATAGCCAATCAAAATAAAGTAGCTTTATGATACCGTGACACTGAAAGTAAGTTATACTTGTAAAATATAGATGGGAACAGCTGTCTAGAAGCACAATCTGTCTTAAGTTCATAACTGCATGTAGTCCAGAAAATGTTTTTATAATGTTAAAATTTGCATTTTGTAATTAAAAAAATCTAATATTGATTCTTACAGATAACAAAGGAGGATTTAGAACAGCGCCATCCTCAGTTGGATTCTGTTTTTACTTTGGCTCAAAATTTGAAAAATAAAACTTCCAGTTCAGATGTTAGGACAGTGATCACAGAAAAATGTAAGTTCTCTCTCATATATGTATATATATATATATTTTTTTGCAAGCATAATCAGTTTTTCATTGTACTAAAATAAACTTTTATTTTCTTTCTTAATAAAGTATGAACATTTTCCCTAATTATAGCAGACTAGCTTGTACGCATGTAGGACTTAGCAGTCAAAACAGTCAAGTGACTTTCAGTTTCCCAGTGTTATTTAAAAACACTTATCACTAATCACTAATTAAAATGTTCCTGCTTCTTTACTGTCCATTTCTTAAGTATGGGGGGAGGAGGGGAGATATCTTGGATAGCTCAGTACAGAGTAGCTCATGAAAGGCTTGAGAACGGCTTGCAAAATTCTTCCTGCTTATTCTCCATCATATTCAGTGGTATAAAGGAATTAATGTATTGTTTATTTCATTATGAACTGCTGTGTTCTCAACACTTTGTAACTGAGGGCAATAAAGACTCTGATAGTGTTTGTCCCTGTTTGTTGGGTTTGGGGAATCGGAGGAAAAAAAGAAAAAGCCAAGATAATTGAGTTGTGTGTTTGAAAGTGGAAAGAATCTTTAATAGAGATAAAGAGTGGAGGGTCAAATTGAGCATATAATGGGGGGAAATGTCTTGATCTGTAATATGGAAAGGATATTTCTTGTCTGTAATAATGTGCCATAAAAACTTCAGAGCCAGTGAGTTGGGCTTAGATTTTTAAAGCTACTTAGGCATTGCTGCACTCAATGTTTCAACGCTTAACTGACTTAAAAGACTAAATTTCATTTTCAAAAGGGAGTTAGATGCTTAGTAACCTAAATCCTATTGGCAGTCCTTTTTGAAAATGAGATTTAGTTGTCTAAGTAAGTTAAGCATTGCAACGATAAGCGCCACAATGCCCAAATATTTTTAAAAATCTGGGTCCTGGTTTAAATGGACAGCCAATGTTGATAGTTGTCTCAGGAGTTTTTTTTCAGCTAGGTTTGCAGAGGAGACCTGAATGCTCTGGAGATTCTCCTCTTCAGTACATTAGCCAGTGCAGAATATTACACCATATTCACTTCTGTTGTTTTTGCTTCTGCTGTTTTAATGAAATCACTGATTTTTTTTTATCAGCAACTGCTGTTTGCTTTTGAACCTAACATTTATCCAATATAGTAACATTTTTCTATTTTCTGTTAGGGGTGCTGGAGCTCTTTCTTCATAGCTCTAATTTAGCACTACTGAAATCATTCTGAAATCATCCTGAAGCTGCTCTCAGGTTGCAGTTGGTGACTCTAGTACATTTTATGTACCAATACAATAGCTTTTCTGGTACAAGTTATTGTCAACATTCTTCAGGGAGAGAGTTGTGAAGCTGAGTGTACCATTTCTTACTGGTGAAGGATGAGTAAAGAGGCCCTCATGCAGATAAGAGAACTCTGATGGTTTAGAATACTTTGAAATCGTTTATATGGGATTAGAATTCATGCAAGTGCCATTAAATTAAATATGGCCCTTTTCTTTGCCTTTGTTCAGATGTGGAAAATAAAATGACTTGAGTACCCAAGTGTATTTGATACCCACTTATATCTGTTTAACAGCAAAATAAATACCCCTGGAGCTGATAAACAAATATAAATTGGAATCAAGCATACTTAGTATTATTTATTATCTGTGTTGAACACAGGCCATTTGATTTTCCACAGATCAGAACAAAGGTGATCGAGGTATTATAAGTTAAATACAGTAAAGATTGTGAGTTGCTCAGATATTATGGTAGCTGGGGTCATGTAAGTACCTAAAATAGACAGCATTAGAAATAGAAAGGAAATAAGTACACAAGATTTTTCTTTAGAAAAAAAATCTGTCCTATGTACATGAGGCACTATTATTATAAGTGCGAATCTTTTCTATAAAAGCCGTGCTCAGGATGTGCTCAGAAGTGTGATATACAACAGAACAATGTAATCAATACTATCCATAGGTGATGGAAGTAGCAGTACTGAAGGAAAATGGCAAGGACTGTAATAGAATTACCATGTCATTTAGAATTGGTGCAGATACTGTCAAACTTTAAGTTATCTGTTCGGTTGGCTGTGACAGTGGTTTTCCTATCTATGCACAGAAAGTTTCTAAATCTGTCCATAGAAACCCTAATTGATTTGAAAGAATTTTTATTTTTAAAATAATAATAAATATGCCTCATGTAGATAAATAACAAAGACCCATATCTTACCATTAATATATAAGTAAAACTCTATATAGATTTCTTAAAAATCAGTGGAACAATATGCTCCCGACTATAGGCTTTATTTACATAACTCGTTGGTAATTATTACTTAAATTGATTTTAAGAGAGTTATTTGTGTGAGCAAGATGGGCAGGATTTAAATGTGTTCAGGAGAGATGAGTCTCCTCCTTGTTAAGGCTGAAACTGAGTTCTGTATGAACCTTATTATGAGCCACTCCTGTAACTTAGGCTGGTATAGTTAGTTAGTGCTGAACATTGCCTAGCTTTACTCTAAATGCAAAGGAAAATATTTCTTCAAAGTATGATGAAAACTGGTCAAAATTCTAGAGTAATAGGACATTTTATAATTTCACAGTTGAAAAATCTGACCTTTCTTTCTTTGTTTACCTCTAGTTCTAGTAACAGAATGGTTTGCTACTCCCCCTTTTAACTTTCAACATAGCTAAATCTCCTTGACAGCTCTTGGACTGGTAATATTTGAAGGAAATACATTGTAATGAATGATTATTGTATATTATTGTAAAAGCCACTTAGGCCAAGTCTACACTAGAAACTTTTTTTGGTATAGTAATGTAGATTAGGGATGTGATTATTTTTTCTTTTGGGTGATATTTCTATATTGGCAAAAACTCTAGTGTGGAGGCAGTTATACCAGCATAAAAACGTATTGACCGGTATAGCTTAGTGCAGTCAAGAGGCCAGTATAAGCTATATTGGCACAAGTGCTTTTTTGCAGTTGTAAGCTGTCTCTTTGCTCGGAAGGTTAGCCAGCTATCAATGGTTATCCTGACAAACCTTTTCTAGTGTAGATGTGGCCTTATACTCACACTTCATTATTTTGTGTATCACTGTACTGGACAGACTATATATGCATTAATAAAAACAGTCTTCCTAACCCTGTTCACTACTGTTTACCCATTGGCTAATCTATATAACCACTTGCCCTTTTCTCTTGCCTCTGCGAGTATGAATACTCCTGATGTGCGGCAGAAGTATTTTTATGGGTCTTGCAGCAGCTCTGTATACAGGTGGTTTGCTCCATTTCAGGTGGTCACAGGAAACAATAGATAAGGAAGTCCTGGCTAGTGGATGTGAACTTCAGGTTATAACTTTCTGCATTCTCCTCTGCAGTAGAGAAGGTCAAGAACCAGTGGGACAATACTCAGCATGGTGTGGAGGTACGGCAGCAGCAGCTAAAATACATGCTTTCTGACAGCATGCAGTGGGATGAGCAGAGGCAAGAAATGGAACAAATCGTAAGACAGTATGATATCCGTCTGCATGTGCTTCTGCAGGCTCCTAAAGAGACACTTATCAAACAGATTTCTGAAAACAAAGTAAGATTTGTTCATGCTTCCTAATTCCTTCCTCAGACTGTATGAAGTTATTGGGTCAGCCTAAGGTCTTCTCTGACTTAGAAGTATATGATTCAATATTGATAACATCCTTTGACAGGTTCTCTGTGCTTGTTTGAGTATATACCTCTGTTTGTATATAATTATATATTCTAAATAGCCACGTTTATTTTTGTTCAGAATTCCCGAGAGTCGTGTTTGGTGAAAAGTAGTGAGTTTATGGTGCGTGTGCGAGTGTGTCTGTATATGTTTATATAACCGATATATTTGTATCACATTCACTTAATATCTCCATCTAATAAATTCCCTTACTTAAGCACAGGATTAATGCAATGTGCTGACTCAAGCTTATCATACAATCACTGAACATAGTGCATGTTACTTCACAGCAACTTATTAGTCATACTGGAGACGGTGGAAGTAATTATTAGAGATGGGCCAACTGATTCCAAAATTGACCTGAATTGTCACCCCCAAATGCAGAGTGCAAGGTCCTTTAAGGACCTCTTATTATGAATCTCTTTGAATAAATGTGTTCTCTATCCCTCATCAGGTACCCTGTTTTTGATATTCCAGTAAATCCATTGTAGTACATTAGCAAATCCAACTGCCTCAGGGCTGGTTGCTACCTTCATAGGACATGAGAGTGTCTCAGAGATTGGCCATGCCTCTCTGATACAAGGAAGGATAGAGAGGGCTAGGGGAGGAGTAGGACAAGATGAACTAAAGGTTCACAATCAAAAGTGAGGAGGAAACTCAATCAAGTGGGTTGTTCTTGGGCTGGGTGGAGGAGTGAAGGGATAGAGACAGTATGTAATTTTAGAAAAAATAGTCTAAGGGGAGGAGATTAAGATAAAAGTTGGGTTGGAGGCGGGAGAAAATGTGGTGAGAATTCATCAAATGTTCCAAAAAGCATTCAAATATTCTTCCTTGAGTGCTGGTCCTCCTTGAGGGTATATTCCACATGTGGGTACTCATGCATGCCATGTGCTGGAGTCCAGAAATACTTCAGAGCAGTGTCAGTTGACCTACACATGTGCAATAGCTTCCCTTGCGCTCCTGGTCGAGGGCATAAAGGGTGGTGTGGGTTGACGCCTCTCCAGTTCCTTCTTACTGCTGCATGGCCTGAGTTGGGATCGTGTCCTCCTTCAGTGCATAATCTGTAAAGTAAACTCATAAATAGTTTGTATATATCTAGTTTTAATTAGAATAAGTCTATAGTTAGTAAGCTTATAATTGGGATAGGATAAGTTCACTCCCTTGCCCCTTTTGGGGACAATCCCGCAGTCCTGGGACTATGCCCAGAGTTCCAGGATTCAAGAACTGCATCTCCTGCCCTTGCTCCTTCTCTGTCAGTGAAAAGCATCAACAGTGCCTGTACTGTGTGAAGCACATATATTTCCAATCCTTTGCACCCAGAACTAGGGAGGCATGAGAGCCCCGTCAGTATTCCCCTTTCACTTTTGTACTGCCACCTAAACCCCCTTTCTGGATATTAGAGTTAGTGCCCACCAGATACGCTAGAGCAGTGGACTAGAGTTAAACCCATCTGCAGTGGGAGTAAAATGGTTCACTGTTTGTTAAAGAACATAATTTAAATGTTTGTTAATAAATATACCATGATGGATAATGTAGCATGAGTGAAGCATGCAAAATGAAGAGTTTAGACTAAATATGTTTAGATTATGGAAAAATATATTTAATGTATTCACACATTATGAATAACCATTCATAATGCACTTCTCTCATATACTCTGCAGTTTGAGCTTTGTCCTCTTAACGTTAAACCTTTTTTAAATTTAATTTTCCTCTTATGTTCTCTGTTGTTAATATGTAATGTACAGCAGCATATTATTGGTTTGTTTGTAAGCAGGCGTGCATTATGCTCTTCTGATCTTTGGTTACCAAGTATGGCATATCATTCCCTATAAAGAGAACAGGCCTACAGCTCCTGAAGAAAAATTCCAGCTCCTCCCATTTTTAATGGCAGGAGGTGCATGTCTCATAATATTTTAGAGGTTTTACGTGGAACACAGTGCGAGAAAAATTATACAAAACAGACTTTTTGAAAAATATTTTGATTTTGAAGTTCATCTTTATTTTTACTCTGTATTTGCTTAACAGCTGGCAAAGATGGGCAATGAAATGCAGAAAAGAATTTGTGTAGTCCCTTGTTCTCTTTGGCAAGTTTTTTCTCTCATATTTCTATTTGAATAGTTCATTAGCATCAACTGAAATTTGTAGTGCCTTAATATTAGGGGATTTACGTCAGACAAGAAAATATACACATAAACGTTTTATAGTCTATGTGTGCAATAATTTAACAAAATTCAAAATATAAGAAATCAGACTTTGATTTTAAGGTTGCTCTGATGCCTTGTTTATTTTTATTGACTTATTCTGAAATTTCTCCTTAGCTGCTAATACAAGAGCTGCGTAAAGGGGACATAACTGTGGCTGCATTCAATGACCTCTCTAATAAACTTCTTCTGGACTACAGTGATGATGACACAAGGAAGGTGAAAGAAATCACTGATCACTTAAACACATCTTGGATAAACCTGAATCAAAGGTAACTTTTTCAAGGCTCTGTTGAATGTAAATATTGTACATGGTAAATCTAGATCTTGCAGTTTTAAATAGTCAAAATATTGGACATAAACTCATGGATATGAGAGGCCCTCATAGGTCATGTAATCCCATTCATTTTCTGTAGCATGTAGGGTTATCCCTGTTCAACAGTCACATATATCAGAGGGAGTCTATTTTTGAGTATTTCTCATTATGGGAACTCCCATAACTGACCCTGGAAGACTTTTCCATACACGTATTGATCTTCTTGTTAAATAAATAAATAAATTCTGATGTAGAGTCACAATTTTTCCTTCGTTCAGTCTTATTTCTTTGCCCCTAGCCATTTGTGTCTGCAACATTTGGAACAATTCTTTCCCTTCTTTGAAATCAGCACCTTTGGATAGTTATAGATGGTTTCCGAGTTTCCTTTTTGTGAGTCTATATGTATTCAGTTCAGTCTTCTGACATACGTTAATTCCTATGAGCCTGTTCAGATCTTGGTGATCCTTTTCCTGAAGTGCCTCCAGTTTGTTATTTCTTGTGGGTCTCGTATGTGATACCTTTTATTTTTCAACCTGAGTATCTAACTTGAGGAGCTGTAAGAAGAGTAAATTATTCTCCGCTTGAAATTTACTTATTTACACTCACTGATAAAGATGTAGTTACTTGGGTGCTGAAAGTCTTCCTTTCAGTAAAAATATGGTCCCACTCGTGTATATGTGCATATATATGTGTGTATATTGGCTGAAAGGTAATCAAATCTCCATTCAACTCCTGTTTTATATTTTTTAGTAGCTGACAGACAAATGATACAAGAATAGTATATGACTGATATTTTTTGAATATCAAAAGCTTTAAAACACGATAGTTGTCTGGCCCAATCATTTAATGATGATTCAGTAGGGAGAATCATTATTATTAGGGGAAAAATTCAGTGTGTTTAAAAAGTCTTTTTAAATAACGACAACCAACGAAACTGCTTTTGTAGCTGAAAGTGAATGAGAAGAGAGAGATGGATAATGAAAGTTTTGTATAAGTGGCATTATGACCTAATGGGAGAGGAGGAGGTGACTGCAGTGGCATGCAGTAAGTATCAGAGGCAATGAAGGAAGCAGTGTATAGAATCTTGTTACTCTTCCTGGGAGGGAAAACTCTACCTTAGTAGTTTGCACTTTTGATGTGGCATGGAATATATACAAATGCTTTCCTGGTTATTTCCAGAGATGACAACTGAAATGGCATAAAACTTTGTAGCTCATCTTACATGATGATTTGAGAGAGAGAGAGAGAACAAAAATATATCCCTCTTTAGATGTGTCTGGAGAGAGATGCTGGAATTTTCAAAGGAGTTTGAAAACCCATTGAAGTTCACTGGGATTTGGGCACCTAACTTCCTATGGCTCCAGGCACACTGTGGGAAAAGGCATTGGTTTATGGCAGAGATGCCCAGTTTTTTTCCATAGTGTGGGCCACTTCATAGTGTTGAGGATCTCATGGATCAGGTCCTTTTTTGATCACCCATTCACATTCAGATTTGGGATTTTGGGTCATCCCTATGGCTGTTACTGTAATTGCCCAAATGAAAAAAGAATGGAAGTAAAAATCTCAGTTTGTATATGTGATTGGCAACCTAGGCCATATATACCATACAATCTGAGGCTTACTTCACATGGGGCATTGGTGGGGAAGAGATTGTTTTATGCACAAAGTTCAGTTCTATGGCTTATGCGTTAAATAAAGATTTATGCTTACAATATCATTTTAGAAGTGCTACATGGTCTGTTCTGGCAGTATTCATGCATGGAGAAACCAGGAAGACTCTCCTTAGTTACTTGAGCTGGAAGACTCACTGTTCTGCATAGCATTACAATACAGCTATAAAACATAATTCCAGCAGAACTTTAAATTTTCAACAGCTAATTTTAAAGCTATTGACATTAAAGAGATTGAGCCCTCCAGTTTGATGTGGTGTAAATTGGATATGCTGTACAGTGGCTAATAACATTTTTATACTCAAGGGCTAAAACTATGGTAATTCATCAGTATCTTCACAGCTTCAATAATGGATTACATTCCATGTCTTCAGCATCCCAGTTGTTTCTTCCTGACACATTCTCCCCCCCCTGCGCAGAGTATTGATTTTTAGCATGAATCTGAAAAACAAGTTGATGGAATTTAGTGTTCGGGCCGGGCTGGGAAGAGCCTAAAATTAAAAGGGGAATGATTTTCTTGTTCTTGATCATGGCTTTACTAACAGAATTCACATATTTTTTTCCCTATGGACTCCTTAGTCCAGTGTCACTTCTGCAGTTTTATGGAAGTCTGAATTTCATCCAGTATGGATTCCACAACCTTGGAAGACCCTTGTCAGAGACTCTGTCCTTTCATGACTGGATTTGGACTCCTCTTGGAGTCTGACTGCACTTGCTGTATTGTCATAAAAGGTGGTTACGGTGTAGGGTAGAGTTCTCTCTTTTCTTTTAGTTTTGGATTTGCAGTTTCTGAGAATGAAATGAAAAGTATCTAAGTCTTTTTTATAACAGTGTGGATCACCACTAGGCCATCACATAAGCCCTAGTTTTTCTTCTAACTGAAAAACGGAAAATTCCTAGGTTATCCACATCATCACTCTCAAACCATTTGATATATTAATCATGCTGCTGGAATATGAAGAGCATACTTAATAACATGTTTTCAGCTTTAGTTCAAATAGCATGAAAGTGATAGAATGTAAGCCTGTTATAGTCCTTTCTCTCAATTTCAATCAAGCAGAAAGTTTTGAGATATTAAAATTTAGTGCAGTGGCCATCATTCCTGAAGTGATGAAATTAGGTGTAAAGTTCAGCTCATCCTCCTGTCCAGTGCACCAGTTCTTAGGCTTACAAATCTGGGTCAATTGTCTTGATTCATAGAATCATAGAAGATTAGGGTTGAAAGAGACCTCAGAAGGTCATCTAGTCCAACCCCCTGCTCAAAGCAGGACCAACCCCAACTAAATCATTCCAGCCAGGGCTTTGTCAAGCCGGGCCTTAAGAACGTCAAAGAATGGAGATTCCACCACCTCCCTAGGTAACCCATTCCAGTACTTCATCACCCTCCTAGTGAAATGGTTTTTCCTACTATCCAACCTAGACCTCCCACACAGCAACTTGAGACCATTGCTCCTTACTCTGTCATCTGCCACCACTGAGAACAGCTGAGCTCCATCCTCTTTGGAACCCCTCTTCAGGTAGTTGAAGGCTGCTATCAAATCCCTGCTCACTCTTTCCTTTTCAGCAGACTAAATAAGCCCAGTTCCCTCAGCCTCTCCTCATAAGCCGTGCCCCAGCCCCCTAATCATTTTTGTTGCCCTCTGTTGGACTCTCTCCAATTTTTCCACCTCCTTTCTGTATTGGGGGGCCCAAAACTGGATGCAATACTCCAGGTGTGGCCTCACCAGTGCTGAATAAAGGGGAATAATCATTCCTTCGATCTGCTGGCAATGCTCCTACTAATGAAGCCCAATATGCCGTTTGCCTTCTTGGCAACAAGGGCACACTGTTGATTCATCTCCAGCTTCTCATCCACTGTAATCTCCAGGTCCTTTTCTGCAGAACTGCCACTTAGCCAGTCGGTCCCCAGCCTATAGCAGTGCATGGGATTCTTCCATCCTGAGTGCAGGACTCTGCATTTGTCCTTGTTGAACTTCATCAGATTTCTTTTGGCCCAATCCTCCAATTTGTATAGGTCATGCTGGAGGTGTAGGGATAGGGTCCAGAGTATCTGCCTCTTCCCCCAGCTTAGTGTCATCCGTGAACTTGCTGAGGGTGCAATCCATCTCATCATCCAGATCATTAATGAAGATGTTGAACAAAAGTGGCCCCAGGACCAACCCCTGGGGTACTCTGCTTGATACTGGCTACCAGCTAGATATTGAGCCATTGATCATTACCTGTTGAGCCTGACGATCTAGCCAGCTTTCTATCCACTTTATAATCCATTCATCCAATCCATACTACTTTAACTTGCTGGCAAGAATACTGTGGGAGACTATCAAAAGCTTTGCTAAAGTCAAGGTATACTTTGAAGCTTGTCTGTTTCTTTGAAAGCCACCTTTATTTCCAGACTGTTCTGTTTTCATCGCTATTTCACTTTCAAACTTACTCCCTTGCTTGTGAAGGAAATCCTTACAGAGGGAAATGATTTTGAAGTCAAGACTTCCTAGTTGCTTTGACGTCTTTATTTCTTACTCTCTTTGAGTTACATTGCTTTAATTTTAGAGGGTGTTGTGTTATTATTAGACAACATATTTATTAAGCACCCTATCCTTTGAATTAACATTCCATTATTATTTCCTCAATAAGAAGATAAATGTTCAGGCATATTCCCACCAGATCTAGAGCCAGAAGCATCAAGCCATGGAGGCAGGTCTAAATTAAAGGGTACTGCTCTGTCAATAGTTTATCTGGCAGTAGCCGGAATTTGGAGTGTGTAGGAACCACTTAGTTTCTAAAAGATGGGGATTATTCAAGTGATATTTCTTTGAACAGAATAGTTATAAAAATATAACATTAGACTTGTTGCGTTTAAATGACAGTTGTTTTGCATTTATGCAATGCTTTTCCAGAGTGCCAATAAACTAATGTACAAACCATGGGCTTGATCCTGAAGGGAACTGGTAACCTGAAACTTCTTTTGTTTCTAAAATCAGGTCTTGCATCTATGGATCATTTCAGCCACTATTGAAATTCAGCCACCTGTAGCTTCAAACACAGCAACTGCTTAATACTATTGAGCAAACACTGCACAGCACAGTACAGCAGGAAGGAGGGGAAGAAAATTCATTCCTTCATTTAAAATTTAAGGAGAATGTAAGGAGGTTGAATGTAAATGTACAAGGTTAGAATTTTGGCCAAAATAACAGGGAAACTCGTACACATACAAAAATGACAAGTGGTGAGGATTTTGCTTTTATGTCTCCTCTAAACAGCAGCCTCTTCATGAACACTTTGCCATTGACACCATATGAGAGTGTTAGTTTAGTTCTGATTTGGAGGGAAGAGACAGTTTACTGAATTAGTAGCAGCATTTCGGATAGCAGCTACTGGTAGACGTGCCTATACAATGAGAGTCCTACTGAAAGTACTCACTTTTATTTGGTCCATATTTTGAAAAAACATCATCAAATTCAGTTTCATACTGTGCTATGTATAACTGGTAATGGGTAAATGAGATTTTTTAAAAATGTTGAGTTTCAGAGTAGCAGCCGTTGTTAGTCTGTATTCGCAAAAAGAAAAGGAGGACTTGTGGCACCTTAGAGACTAACCAATTTATTTGAGCATAAGCTTTCGTGAGCTACAGCTCACTTCATCGGATGCATTCAGTGGAAAATACAGTGAGGAGATTTATATACACACAGAACATGGAAAAAATGGGTGTTTATCATGCACACTGTAAGGAGGCTGATCACTTAAGATGAGCTGTTACCAGCAGGAGAGTGCGGGGGAGGCCTTTTGTAGTGATAATCAAGGTGGGCCATTTCCAGCAGTTAACAAGAACATCTGAGGAACAGTTGGGGGTGGCGGGTGGGGGGGGGGGATAGTTTTACTTTGTGTAACGACTCAACCACTCCCAGTCTCTATTCAAGCCTAAGTTAATTGTATCCAATTTGCAAATTAATTCCAATTCAGCAGTCTCTCGTTGGAGTCTGTTTCTGAAGTCTTTTTGTTGAGGAACAGCCACTTTTAGGTCAGAAATCGAGTGACCAGAGAGATTGAAGTGTTCTCCGACTGGTTTATGAATGTTATAATTCTTGACATCTGATTTGTGTCCATTTATTCTTTTATGTGGAGACTGTCCAGTTTGACCAATGTACATGGCAGAGGGGCATTGCTGGCACGTGATGGCATATATCACATTGGTAGATGTGCAGGTGAACGAGCCTCTGATAGTGTGGCTGATGTGATTAGGCCCTATGATGGTGTCCCCTGAATAGATATGTGGACACAGTTGGCAACGGGCTTTGTTACAACGATAGGTTCCTGGGTTAGTGGTTCTGTTGTGTGATGTGTGGTTGCTGGTGAGTGTTTCTCCCCCTCCCTCCACCCCCTCTCCTGCTGGTAATAGCTCATCCTAAGTGATCACTCTCCTTACAGTGTGCATGATAAACACCCATTTTTTCATGTTCTGTGTATATATAAATCTCCTCACTGTATTTTCCACTGAATGCATCCGATGAAGTGAGCTGTAGCTCACGAAAGCTTATGCTCAAATAAATTGGTTAGTCTCTAAGGTGCCACAGGTACTCCTTTTCTTTTTTTAAAAAATGTTAACTAACAATTTTGAATTGTTACATTTCTGTAATAAAGTTGTTCTATCTCTCCCCTGCCACAGCAGCCCCGAAGTTGGTGCTGGGAAGGATGGGGATCTCTCCCTGTCTCCCCCACCATGGCAGCCACAGAGCTGAGGCTGGGAAGGAGGGCCGTCTCTCCTTGGTAGCCACAGCCCTGGAGCTGGGGAAAGTCTCTTCTTTCTCTGGCCTCCGCAGCCCTGCACATCCCAAATTTCCCCCACCCCCTCTTCTTACCGCACTGCCCCCTGCCACCTCCCACCTATCCCCCACAAGGCCACCACCTCACCTTACATGTGTGTCTGCTCCAGGGTCTAGGCACCTAATTACTGGAGCCATGCCTGCAAGTGGGTGGCCCTTTATTCACTCATGTCTGGCCATCCAGGTGCACACCTTAGAGGGAAGTATCTGCGGACCACCTGAATGGAGCTCAGTGTTCCGCAGACCACAGTTTGAGAGGCTTTGCTCTGCAGCCTTTTGACACTATCCCTTGTGATTTATTATGATGAAATCACTATAAGCTCACAAGTGTGTGTGGTTATACAATTGGAAACCACACACTGGAATTCTCCTTTCTGTATGTCTCTCTTGGACTAGATTCTGCCAGATATTCAGGTATCCTAGTAGTTGAGTTTACTCTTTGGTACAAAGCTTCTATTCAGCATGAGTGAGGCTGGCAAAATCTTGCTCTTTATTAGATATGGGCCTGAGCCGGTTCCCCCAAATTTGACTTTTTGATCTGTCCACTGAATGTTAGCAATACTTCAAGTCTGTTTAATGCAATTTCAGTCATTTAAGTGTCTTTTTGAATCATAATATTTAAATTTGGCTTATTACTTATGAGCTGCTATGTATGGAAAAATCTCAGATTTGACCATTGACCTTTCTGTCAAATATTACCAAAAGGTTATCAGTTGATTTACTGTTCACATGGCCTTTTGAGCTAGAACAGGGATTGGCAATCTTTGGCACGCGGCCCATCAGGGAAATCCGCTGATGGGCTGGGCTGGTTTGTTTACCTGCAGCATCCGCAGGTTCGGCCGACTGCAGCTCCCACTGGCCGCGGTTCATTGTTCCAGACCAATGAGGGAAGTGGTGTGGGCCGAGGGATGTTGTAACCAGTATCTTTTTGGGCTTATAGTTTTGAAATATGGCACATTCTTTAGGTATGTACTCCTGACCACAGGGAGAAAAGAAAACCCACAGATGTTAAATATGACACTTCTTTCCTAGGGTACCAAAAGGCTATCGGTATAGAGAATTGCAAACATGATTTTAGCTTCCAGTGTGAGGCGGTCATGCTGGGCATAAGGCCACCAATTTGGAGAAATTAAGGTCATTCGAGGTAACTGGTTTTGCAACATTTCAATGATTTTCACCAAGAAAATTATCAAAGGCAAGAGGTGTCAATACAGTTAGATGTTTCCACCCTAATGGGGGCTGTTGTCAGCTAGCGTTAAGTCCACACTGTCACATAAAGGCAAATACCATTTATGTTTGTGGAAGCCCTGTATTTTTAGGGTATGGAAGTCATTTGGCTCTCCTAAACAAATGCAAATGAAGTACACCTATTCAATATTCCACAATGCTGTAATGTGTAAAGTATATTCAATTTTAGGGAAATGGTTTCCATTCACAGCAACGGGCTACTGCTAACAGCAGTGAGAAAAACATTCAAAATGTGGCAATAACAGCTTCTCACACTTGCAGTGTCACACAGCCATTATGATAACACATAGATGGAAATGTTAGGTTTTATTGAATAATTTGTATCTTCCTCACACAAATCCAGGGGTTTGGGGTGTACTACATATATCCAGTACAGAATGATAGATACAGATGCAACATTCCAGGAACCAATGACCTAACATACAAGAAAACAAGTGGGAACAGTCTGCACAGTTTTCTTAGTGTTTTATCTTAATGAATCTTGAGATCATCTCATAGTATCTGCATTTATGATTCACATGATATGGTATGTCTTGATGGAAAAAAAATTGAGATGCCTGTCTTATTTGTGCTTTCAGAGCTGGTGATAGGCAGAATGCCTTGGAGGTTGAACTGAAGATAGTGCAAGCCTTAGTCAAGGATCTAGAGGGCTTTCTCAAGTGGATGCAAGAGGCAGAAACTACAGTTAATGTCCTTGCAGATGCATCCCAGCGGGAGACTGCTCTGGAGGACAGTGCCTGTATTGGGGAACTGAAAAAACAGATGCAGGTAAGAGCACGAGAGTGTGTTTGTGTGTGTGTTTTTACATTTACTATTTACACATTTATTATTGTGAATCTGACAGGGAAAAGGCACCTAATAAACTGGAAATCCTGCATCTTATTCATGAAAACAGTATTTCAAAATGGCAGTGGGTATGGAGGAAGTTATTGATTTAATGAAATATAAGAATCCTTACTAGGCATTAAAGCAAGGGTGTCCAGCCTTTGTCTTGGGCAGTCTGCATCCCTCAGGTTCTAAATTGTGACCCTGGTGGGTAGCTGTGTTAAGAAGAAAATGTATATTATGAATTGAAAATGTGCCCCCTTAGCTACACCCAATTGTTTAACTTAAGTGCTTGACTCTGCCCTGCCACTAGGCAGCACAGGTATGTCTTCTCAGATGCCTCCCTCACTCCCCCCTCCTCCTAGGCACTTTCCTTGCAGCCCCAGCAGCAGAGCTGTTGTTAGCCGGGAGTGCTTTGAGTTGTTGCTATCCCTTCACTGTTGCTCAGCAGTTCCCCTGCTGGTAACCAGCTGCATTACATGGGAGTGAGAAGAGAAAGTGGCTCTGCTTGATCCATTGCCTACTTCCTTGCCAGACTGGGAAAGCTAGGTATTCCTCCCTGGGCCTGGGGAATACCTAGCAAAGAATGGCTCCTCCTCCCTCACACAGCCATTCAGGAAAGGCCAAAAGGAGGATGGCGGGGGGAGGGGAAGACAGGAGACTCCCCCTAGGGTCAGCACACTCCAGCTACTTCCCTTCTCCATACCCAACATGCCTCTTTACTGGAATATGTGGGGAGGGCGACACAGGCTCTGCCTTAGGGGCACAACTGGAAGAGAGCAGGGCAGAGAATATGTACCAAAGGGTTGATTGGAGACACTTGACCTCTTTGTAATGCTATGTTTGGACCTCAGGCTGAAAAGGTTGGATTCTACTAGATTAAAATAATTTTCCATGTTTTGCATTTGTGCTAGGAGATAAATGGTTAAAATGATTTCTGAAATAATATGGATTCTTTGGTTGCCCTGTTGACATCCTGTGAATTTCCTTCACAGCTATCCCCCTTTCTTCCTAATTTTTTTAATATGTTGTTTCTCCTTCAGTTAGTTTACTTTATCATCTAATGTAATGTATTTTCTTTCTGTGGGGAAAGAAAGCACAATAGATAGGTCAGCCACACAGTCCAGCCCCAAGTTTGGAGTAATATCTTTTCATGGTCTAAATTGATGGTGCTCGAGTAGTTTTTAATGAGCAAGAGCTTGTTAGAATCCGTTGTGCAATTGATCTAAGCATATCTATATAATTTAAATGAAACTAACTAATCTAAAATCTGTGATAACAAAAGTTTAGGGAAAGAGTAGTTTATTGTATAGCAGACATAGTATGGCCAATGCTTTAATGTGGCCAATCAGAATATTTCTCTCTAGATATGTTCATGTAACTATTGTATCATGGTGGTATAGTAGTCTGTAATTATCTTCCATGAATTAGCATTTTCTCCTTTAAAAAGGAAAAAAAAGCCTTCCATGGTTAATAATCACAAAAGCAGGAGGTAAATCCACCACAGATGGGAAATACTGTAATAATACTTCGTATACAAAAAGAAAAGGAGGACTTGTGGCACCTTAGAGACTAACCAATTTATTAGAGCATAAGCTTTCGTGAGCTACAGCTCACTTCCTCAGATGCATATCGTGGAAACTGCAGCAGGCTTTATATATACACAGAGAATAGGAAACAATACCTATTCCCACCCCACTGTCCTGCTGGTAATAGCTTATCTAAAGTGATTTCCAGCACAAATCCAGGTTTTCTCACCCTCCACCCCCCCACACAAATTCACTCTCCTGCTGGTGATAGCCCATCCAAAGTGACAACTCTTTACACAATGTGCATGACAATCAAGCTGGGCTATTTCCTGCATAAATCCAGGTTCTCACATCCCCCCCACCCCCATACACACACAAACTCACTCTCCTGCTGGTAATAGCTCATCCAAACTGACCACTCTTCAAGTTAAAATCCAAGTTAAACCAGAACATCTGGGGGGGGGGGGGGGTAGGAAAAAACAAGAGGAAACAGGCTACCTTGCATAATGACTTAGCCACTCCAAGTCTCTATTTAAGCCTAAATTAATAGTATCCAATTTGCAAATGAATTCCAATTCAGCAGTTTCTCGCTGGAGTCTGGATTTGAAGTTTTTTTGTTTTAAGATAGCGACCTTCATGTCTGTGATCGCGTGACCAGAGAGATTGAAGTGTTCTCCGACTGGTTTATGAATGTTACAATTCTTGACATCTGATTTGTGTCCATTTATTCTTTTACGTAGAGACTGTCCAGTTTGACCAATGTACATGGCAGAGGGGCATTGCTGGCACATGATGGCATATATCACATTGGTGGATGTGCAGGTGAACGAGCCTCTGATAGTGTGGCTGATGTTATTAGGCCCTGTGATGGTGTCCCCTGAATAGATATGTGGGCACAGTTGGCAACGGGCTTTGTTGCAAGGATAAGTTCCTGGGTTAGTGGTTCTGTTGTGTGGTATGTGGTTGTTGGTGAGTATTTGCTTCAGGTTGCGGGGCTGTCTGTAGGCAAGGACTGGCCTGTCTCCCAAGATTTGTGAGAGTGTTGGGTCATCCTTTAGGATAGGTTGTAGATCCTTAATAATGCGTTGGAGGGGTTTTAGTTGGGGGCTGAAGGTGACGGCTAGTGGCGTTCTGTTATTTTCTTTGTTAGGCCTGTCCTGTAGTAGGTAACTTCTGGGAACTCTTCTGGCTCTATCAATCTGTTTCTTTACTTCTGCAGGTGGGTATTGTAGTTGTAAGAAAGCTTGACAGAGATCTTGTAGGTGTTTGTCTCTGTCTGAGGGGTTGGAGCAAATGCGGTTGTATCGCAGAGCTTGGCTGTAGACGATGGATCGTGTGGTGTGGTCAGGGTGAAAGCTGGAGGCATGCAGGTAGGAATAGCGGTCAGTAGGTTTCCGGTATAGGGTGGTGTTTATGTGACCATTGTTTATTAGCACTGTAGTGTCCAGGAAGTGGATCTCTTGTGTGGACTGGACCAGGCTGAGGTTGGTGGTGGGATGGAAATTGTTGAAATCATGGTGGAATTCCTCAAGGGCTTCTTTTCCATGGGTCCAGATGATGAAGATGTCATCAATATAGCGCAAGTAGAGTAGGGGCTTTAGGGGACGAGAGCTGAGGAAGCGTTGTTCTAAATCAGCCATAAAAATGTTGGCATACTGTGGGGCCATGCGGGTACCCATAGCAGTGCCGCTGATCTGAAGGTATACATTGTCCCCAAATGTGAAGTAGTTATGGGTAAGGACAAAGTCACAAAGTTCAGCCACCAGGTTAGCCGTGACATTATCGGGGATAGTGTTCTTGACGGCTTGTAGACTACAAGACCACAAGTGTATTCTTGTGTTTTCAGACATTTTGTTTTTTATCTTATGTTTCTTTCAGCACTGTACAGTTAGTCTTTCTTGTTATACCTACAGGAAAGAGAAATAAAATTACTCCAGACTCAGACCCACAATCTGTTCACATTCAAAATATTTTATTTTTAACCCTGGTGCTGTGGTATATACATTAACATGAAACTCTGTCTATCTCACAATTTCATGTGTTTAAATGTACAAGGCATTGTATTTCCTAAATCAAATTGGTTACAAAACATGTGCTGTGCTCATACTGTCCTTGCTTTAAGGGGAGATGCTTTAGGAGAACTATACACTGATTGAATAGCACTTTACAAGGGGTTCAGATTGTGACACATCTAATTTGAAACAAGACACAAGTGAGGTTTTAACAAATAACAGAAGAGAGGACTAGAGTAACATGACTAGATTCCGACAGGTTAGCTGTTGCATAATTTGATGGTTCCAAATCATTTGTAAGTTTTTTGTTTGTTTTTTAAAATAGATAAAATGAACTTAACTAGTCATCAACCTTGTTATTATTGGTGGTCTAATTCCTTGCGTGTGTTGGATGAAATGGGTGACAAAGAAAATGGTACAGTTGAAAGAGGAGAGGGCAGATTTGCAGTGGAAGAAATCTATTTTGCCATGGGAAGTCCAGAAGTGTTCAGTGGCATGGGAAGGGAAGTGGCAGCATCAGATATTGAGTGTAAGTCAGGGTAGGGGGTTGAAGGAACAGACTTTGTGGTGGATAAGAGGGGAAAAAGAGTCAAAATGGAGTGAGTAGAATGTGTTGCTATAATTCTGCTTTGGGGGAAGGACTGAATGGAGGCAGAGGAGCTGAGAGAAGAGAGAGAAGGGGATGGAGAATGGTGTGGAAATCAAGGGTACTGATGGCTGTGAGATTACAAAAAGACTGGATGGAATTGTAGGTGGGCTATGCCCTGGAAGTGAGGTGGTGATAGGTGAGAAGGGGAAATTGCTCTCATATGATATTTGCAATGTCAGTGTTTAGTGAAGATGAGTTTGAGGAGCGGCCATTTTGGTGAGTAGAATAGTTGATTCATTAGTGACGGTCAAATGAGGAGGTGAGAATGAGGTGGGAAACCAAAAGGCCAGCTGGGAAATCTATTTTAAAATTGTTCAAGGAGGAAGAACTTATGGTTGGGGGACCATCCAATCCAATGCATAGGCTGTGGTAGAGGAGGCTGGTGTAGGGCAGAAGAATCTGCTTAAATGAAGAAGGCTGGCTCTAGACAGACTCCATGCAGAAGGGATTATCCCATCACGAACACAGGGTGCAGCAGAACAAGCCAGCATTAGCACAGGTATAAGCAGGGGGATGTATGCATAGGAGACCTGGAAGAGGGGAAGTGAGCTAGGGATAGAGCCTGGTAATGGGAAAATGAAGAGCAAACAGGAAGAGGAAAGAAAATAATTACAAAGATAGAGAAATGTATAATATTTAATGTGGAGATAAAAGAATAAAATCGGGAGAGAGTGCGAGCAGAGAATAAAGAAATGGAAAAACACAAAAGCAAGTTAAGACAGGAAGTGTTTAATTTTCTCATATTCCTACATGCTGTCTATTTCTCAGAAAAGGGAGTATACAGAAGGGGGGAGAACCGATTGCTTCGCAGGGAACCAAGGCAAGGACGTAGAATCTTCTTCAAGCTTATCGCTCTGTCTGAAAGGGAGTACGCCAGCACTTGAAACATTTAAAACTGAGCAATGTATAACGTGGTCACTTCAAAGCTATGCAATACCTGAGGTTCTGTGAATTCATCAGAGCCTTAATATTAATTTTAATTGGTGCCTCCATACCATGCTGACTGATGCACTAGAAAGATATATGGAGACTTTCACATGGATAATATGCAGATTAATAATAGATACATAATTGTATTAATTTTTTCAGATTTTCAAACTAAACCTGAAATTAGACATTGGCTATCCAGTCAGGCTAGACATTGGAAAAAAAAGTGTGCATCTTCTAGGTGAACAGGTAAATTGTATTCTAGCTCTGTAGAATATATCTAATGCTGCAGTCTAAAAATGAGCATGTAGTACTGGTTGCAGTCTCCATTCTCATCTTCATTCTGTGCCAGATCTCATATCCTAATTCAGTGGCTCAAATCTCTTGTATGCTATCACCCCACGTTACAAAGAAAAGTTTTAATCCTTTAATTTGGGATATAAACGTATACCCCATATCAAAAAAGATGGTAAAAGGTCCAAAAGAATGCCACCATAGCTAAACAGCAGATTAATGGATGTCATTAGAGCCAAAAAGGCGCATATTAAAAATTTGAAAGACAAATCCTAATGCAGGAAATAGGAAGGAGCAGAAACTCTGGCAAGTAAAATATAAAAATATAATGAGGCAGGCCAAGAAGGAATTTGAGAAGCAACTTGCTAACGATGCAAAAACTAACAGTAAAAAATGATTTAAGTATATCAGAAGCACAAAACTTGCCCTACAGTGAGGCCAATAGATGACAAAGGAGTACTTGCAGGAATGCTAAATTAATACTTTGGTCTTCACTGCAGAGCAGATTCCTACATCAGAGAGATTATCTTTGGGCAACCAATCTGAAGTAGTGTCCCAAATTGATGTGTCAGTAGAAGAGGTTTTAGGACAAATTGACAAACTCAACACTAATAAGTCCCCATGAATGGATGGTATTCACCCCCAGAGTTCTGAAGGAACTCAGGTTACATACCATAGTTAGTAGTTCTGCAATTTAACAATGAAATCAGCCTCTGTACCAGATAACTGGAGGGTACATAACGTAATTCTGATTTTTATAAAGGGCCTCAGAGGAGATCCTGTAAATCACTGTCCAGTGAGCCTAACTTCAGCACTGGGTGACAAATTGGTAGAAACTGTAATCAAGAACAGAATTATCAGACACCTAGCAGATAAACATGATTGGTGGGGGGGAAGGTCAACACTGCTTTTATAAAGGGAAGTCATGCCTCACTAATCTATTAGAATTTTTTGAGGGAATCAGCAAGACTAAGGGTGATCCAGTCAATATAGTTGTACTTGGATTTTCAGAAAGCCTTTGACTTGCTCTCTCATCATCAAAGGCTATTAAGGAAACTAAGTGGCCATGGGATGAAGAGGGAGGGTCCTCCCATGGTTCAGTAACTGGTTGAAAGATGGGAAACAAAGGATTGGAACAAATGGTCATTTTCACAATGGAGAGAAGTGAACTGCGGGGTCCCCTATGGATCTGTACTGAGATCAGTGCTGTTCAACATATATTCATTTATAATCTGGAAAAATAGGTGAAAGCTGAAGTGGAGAAGTTTGCAGATGATATAAAATTGTTCAAGATAGTTAAGTCCAAAGCAGACTGTGAGGAGTTAGAGGGATCTCACAAAACTGGGTGACTGAGTAACAGAATGACATTAAAGATTTATTTATTTAATTTATTTATTTAATAAATTAACAGATTTATTTGGGCATAAGCTTTCATGGGTAAAAAAACACTTCTTCATGCATCTGAAGAAGAAGCTTTACTCATGAAAGCTAATGCCCAAATATATCTGTTAGTCTTTAACGTGCCACCGGACTCCTTGTTGTTTTTGTGGATACAGACTAACACGGCTATCCCTTGATACTTGACAGAATGGCATATGAAATTCAACATTAAGTGCAAAGTAATGCACATTGGAAAAAATAATCCCAATTATGATTATACAGTGATGGGTTCTAAATTATCTGTTACCATCCAAGAAAGAGATCTTGGAATCACCATGAATAGTTCTCTGAAAACATCCACTCAATGAACAGCAGCCGTCAAAAAGGCTAACTATGTTAGGAACTATTAGGAAAGGGATAGAAAATACCATAATGTCCCTATATCAGACTATAGAACACCCACACTTGAATGTTGTGTGCAGTTCTGATTGCCCCATCTCAAAAAAGTTATGGTGGAACTTGTAAAGATTCAGAGAAGGGCAACAAATATAATCGAGGTTATGGAACATCTTTCATACAAGGAGAGAGTAAAAAGATTAGGACTGTTCATCTTAGAAAAGAGTCAACTAATGAGGGATATGAAAGAGGTCTGTAAAATCATGAATGGTGTGAAAAAATGAATAGAGAAGTATTACCCTTTCACACAGTACAAGAACCAGGGGTCACCCTATGTTAAGTCAGCAAGTGGAGTACAAACAAGAGGAAGTACTTCCTCACGTAATGGAAAACTAACCCGTGGAACTCATTGCTAGGGGATGTTGAGATGGCGAAAAGCATAACTGGGTTAAAAAAAGAACTAGGTAGGTTCATAGAGAAATAGGTCCATCAATGGCTATTAGCCAGGCTCGGCAGGGATGCAACCCCCTGCTCAGATAAAACCTAAACTTCTGACTGCCATAAACTGGGAGTAAAAGACAGTGCTGGGTCACTCCATAGTTGTCCTGTTCTTTATACTCCCCTGAATCTCTGTCATGGGTCACTGCAGGAGTCAGGACAGTGGGCAAGGTGGACTGTAGTCTGATCCAGTATGGAAGCTCTTATGTTCTTAATTCCCATAGTTTCTGGACATTCCTCTGCTCTCCTATCTATTCATAAAGAAAGAAAAGGCAGTCGAGAGCCCCTGGACCTGTTGGTATCTCTCCTTGGGGGGTTGACACCCCAGGTTGAGACCCAACATTCTAATTAATATGTTAATTTAATATTTTTTTCTGTTCTGTTTTGGTATGTATTGTAGTTGTATAAGTGTAAGTGTATATGTATAAGTGCATTTTCCTGTTCTTTCAGCAATGTGGTTACCATCAGCAATGTGTTTTTTTCCCTCCCTTAATTTGGAGAATTTTTAGGATGCCATGATAGTGGAAGCCATGCACATGAATGTAAAAATAATTCAAAAAGGCTTTGCTCACTGGGTGTTCTTTCTTCACTGTGCACTGTTTTTTGATGGGTTTCTAGAACACTAATTTTTTTTTTACCAGTTTGCATTGACTGCCATACCTGCTATAATCAAAGTTGGATCTGTCTCTGTTTTGAGGCAGTGACGTTGTCCAGTGTATCTAAAACTCTGGCTGTTTTGCTTCCTGCTGTGTTGATGTTTTTGGATGTTTGTTCTGGCAGCACCTCTAATAGAAAAGAAAATGTCTTGGTTGACTCACCCCTCTAAGCAGTAAGACGCGGCTGGATGTGGTGGTGCTGTAATATGGCTACGTATGTTGGTTGGATTACACCTGGAGTATGTTATAGGTATAAAAAAAATTCCCACATTGTTGTGTCTTATTTCTGCTGTTAGATAGCTTGCTTAAATAATATTGCTTTACGGTGAATATACATCAAAGTGTTGCCTCTGAGGATTCAAGGCAGTGGAGACCCTGTCTAGGGATCGTGATCGTGACTTGAAATGTTCAGTTTGCCAAAATCATATTCTCACTCTTGTTCTTTCCGTTTCTTAATGAGTCATTCAGGAAAAGGTTCTAATTGGAAATGGCATCTTAAAAATATTCATGCTTACTGGCGTGGAAATTATTCGTTTGGGAGCCCTTTGGATGAATTAGCTTTAGGAGAGTTTTCACAGGAAAGAGATTTGTCCCCAGCAGTCTTTCCTTTTTTATTAATAATCTAGCTTTGAGATGTGCCTGTATATGATTTATTAACCCTTAACATATGGCTGATATAATTAGGGCAGGTGTCCCTCTGCTCTTCTCTCAAGATTGATAACATGGTCTGTTATTCACTCACTCCACAGCTCTGCCAGAGCTGCATTTAGTCTGAGAGCGAGAACACAGTTCTCCCGAGTGAGGGAGTGAATGCCATGTTCGTGTTCTCTCTTTTTCTCTCTCTTTCTCTCTCTCTCTCACTATAAAACAGCTGTAAGGGAAGAACTATTGGGATATGTTGGAGCTGTCTTCTTAAGGGAATTCTGTTTTGTTTCTGCAGCTTTAATGTTTCAGTTAACAATCTTCTCTGCTGTTTAGTGCATTCCAGTATGGTAGCAGACATTCGGCTGCTCAACAACTTCGTTCTTTCTCTGTGCATGCTGAGCTGAGCATATACTAGCTAGGAGGATCTGTAAAGGGTTTTATTTTCTTGGTTTTTGTTTTCAATTGAGAGAAACTTATGCTGTATGAACCTCCTTTGCCTTTGAGACATTTAAAGCTTTGTAGCTGTCAAAAGCAATCCTGGAAGCGAGCATGCTCAGAGAGCTGGCAAATCATTGTCCAGTGACCAGGAGGAAATCATAGTTGCTCTTCATTTATAATGCAAATTCTGAGGTGTCTTCAGAAGTGTGGCAAACTTAAAATGATGGCTGTGGTGAGAACATCTCTGCAGAAAGTTGTGGTCTTGTTGCATTGCTTGCAGAGGATGGCAGTTTCTTCTCCACGTTACCAAAAGCTTTGTAAGGTGAGTAAAAAATGGGAAAAAACAGACCTTTGAGAGTCTGTAGACCTTACTTTTATCTCAAAAAGCCAACAAATAAGATGGGCATCCTATAGAAGGCATCCTACCCTAGAAAGTAAATTTTGAAAGCCTGTTATATTCTGTTGTACATACATATATGTGAGTTATTCAAGAATGTGAAATATGTTTTAAATGCATTTGCTGAAGTGGTTTTTTTTTTTTTGATAAAATGTTTTTGGATAACATTTAAGGATTTCTGTGAAGGAACTCTTAATATTCAATTACCTTCCCTAAAAGTCTATTTATTTATTTAGGGATGATGGTTATGTTCTGGCAAATGTTATAGTTCTTCAACTCCTATTTAGTCATTATCCAGGATACTTCAGCTTTCTTAAATTCCTATTTTTTGTTTGGTTTTGAGTTGAAACAAACTTTAAACAAGCATATGATTTCAGCAGGTTAGTAAACAGTGTTAGCACTTCTATTTTCTGATTCTAATTTTTTTAGTGTTCTACAAAATTAAAAAAAAAAGTTAGATGAAAATCATGTTGACAGATTTGACAACTTTTTGTTTGAATAGAACTATTATCTCATTCCTTGAGACTGAAGGTTCAGATTCCAGCAGGACTGTAGTATTGTTCCATAACTTGCACAGGTACAGCTGGACAACTTTGTTGCTGTGGAAATATCCTAAGCAGCCCACTTGAAGTCAGCTTTTTTTAAAAAGGATTGTCACTTCATGGATGTGAGACTTTTGAATGCAAGTTTGTGCTGTATATTGGAAGCCATTTCTTAGGCAGTTAACATAGCCTGATGCTATCATGGGTTATTGGAGCCTAACAGGTGAATTCTCTCTTTCATGAGTTTTGACAGTACAGATATTGGGAGAGGTGCATGCCCATGAGAAAAACAGGGTATTTTGATATTACCATGAAATCCATTTGTTGGTTAATTGGTGCTTATGATGTTTTTAAACCTTTTTGTTTCATATTGAAAATGCACACAAATTACATACGAGGTGTGTAAACCAATGTATGTCTGAAGGTAAACTGAAAAGTTCTCAGTGTTCATTTTTTGTTGGATTGGAAAATGGCATGCTGCTAGCTAATCATGAAGTTTTGCATCAATGTGAGAGAGTTTCTGTTGAGGGAAATTTGGAGGTGAAATAAGCTACAAAGGCATTGCCCAAATGCTTTATATTCTTTCATTACTTCCAAACTTGACCAGTTGAATAGAATGTAAGTTTGCATGGATAGAGTTTTGACTTTTTGGGATGATCGTACTCCCTTTGTATATACATTTGAAATTGTCCCCTATTTACATAATGTAGCTAAGTGGTGTTTCAGTTCACAGAAATGAACAATTGAGAATAGCTAGTTTGTTGTGTAAATACAAGTTATTTAAGCATATCTGCTTCAGTACTTTTTGTTTGTCATTTTAACAATGAATACTTTGCTTTGGTAAAGAACATTTGTAATGCAAATAAAGCAATTTTTTATGAATGGAGAAGAAAACATTCATTCTCTCTTTTGAAAAATTACTAGTAAATATGAATACATAAAAGCATCTTTTTAGTCATTTTTATGTTTGTAGATAAACTACCTTGTAACAGAATGTTTGTCAACTTGCTAGTAATCAATGAATACTATAGATGGGAGGTAATAGCAGCAGTAATTGTCTACTAAGTAAAAAGAAAAGGAGTACTTGTGGCACCTTAGAGACTAACCAATTTATTTGAGCATGAGCTTTCGTGAGCTACAGCTCACTTCATCGGATGCATACCGTGGAAACTGCAGCAGACTTTATATATACACAGAGAATATGAAACAATACCTCCTAAGTGGAAGTCTAGAAACTAACCATGTATATAGTTTTCTGAGTTTAAATCTACCTAAGGGATTCTAAAAATCTTAAAGAAGCTGTTACTTAAAACATTTTCTGACTGAATGGTAGGCTCTGGGAAATTTGTGATTATATATTGTATGTTTTTCTTAAGGATAGCCTGGTGATTTAAACTGGAGTTTGAATTGTCCTGCCCTGCTAAATCAGCTACTGATAGAAAAGGAAATATTTACAAACCCAGCCACTTCCAGCAGGTGTCAGTGTAAGGCAGTGATATCTGAGACTGATGATGGAACCATTTTTGCTTCTGAGAATTAAATTACAAATTGAAAACAGCTTTTAAGGAAATCATTATTTACACTCAAGTGGTCATCTCCACCTCCTCAAACCTTTGGAAAAAATGCAGTATATACGTCTCTTGTATATTTGTGGAAATATAGAGTTAACAGTTAAATTCTGCAGGAGAAGTTACATAATCATTATTAGGGTTCTGAATGCTTTATTGAATGAACAGATTGGTGCCTCACTGGTTTTTTTTTCTTATTGCATAACCTAGCAAATACTAATTACTTTCCATGTAAAAGAAGCCCCTTCTGAAGTTAGTGAGAAAGTCAGCCATGGCAAAGAAATTAGCATCAGCAATATGAATGCTCAGACAAACAGGGTGCTTATTTAATTAGAGCATCATAAACAAAAACAGGCATTATCCTCAAATTGTAATCAGAATGGCTTTTCTTCTAATTTAGCAGCATGGTAAAGTAATAACTTAAAACTCAGAGTCTTCAGGCTGTAAATTTGTTAAAAGCAGAAACAAAACTCAGCCCTTCCTTGAACTACATTTAGAATGTTGGAAGATGATCGGAAGACACGAAGACAATGAAGAATGCTTAACTCTTTTTCTGATGATCATCCTCCACTGAACTTGCTACATAACTATTTTTGTACATTGAAATCACTTGAGGACATAACTAGTATGTGTAGCAGGACAACAGTTACGTTGTACCAGAGCATACTAGAATGTCATCATTCAATGGTTAACTTTGCCTTATTTGTCAGAAATCTTTTTTTTAAATAGTTTATTGCGTCATAGAATTCAGAAGTAAGAGATGGAATAACCTAAAAGACCAATTATCCAATGCAAGATTATTCAAATAGCACATTTTCTACTGTTACGTCCAAACTGGTTTCAGATATTTTGGGAGTGGATGAGGTTATCACTGAAGACTAGAAAAATTGCTTCATGAGAAGGTATAAAACGTGATCTTTCCCCTAAAGCTAAAACTGCAACATTACTTATGAAAACACTATATGAAATTAAAAAGCTTTTATGAATGCTTGTAACAAAAATGATAAAATGTTTTATAGCTCAGTCAGGTAAATGTAGCGAACATTTTGAAATATGTATTATGTTGTTGGAGAATTACTACACACTATTAGCATGTATGCAGACCATTTGAAAGAGAATTGGAAAGAGCTGGTATATGAGAGAATATTCTTCTGAAAAAATGTGCTCATCAAAAAAATTAAAACATAAAATATGTATAAATTCATATTTTAAAAATGTTGTTCCTCCTTTTCTGCTATTTATTTTCACTACTGTTAGTGAATATACTAAGACATAGTGATGTTAAAAGTTTTGAATCATGGAAATGTAGGACTGAAAGTACCTTGATAGTTCATCTAGTCCAGTCCCCTGCACTGAGGCAGGACTAAGTCCCTGACAGGTGTTTCTCTAACCTGTTCTTGAAAACTTCCAACAATGGCGATTCCACAAACTCCCTTGCTTAACTACCCTAATAGTTAGGAAGTTTTTCCCTAATGTCTAACCTAAACCTCCCTTACTGCAATATAAGCCCATTATTACTTGTCCTATCCTCAGTGGTTAAAGAGGACGCTTTGTCACCCTTCTCTTTATAATAGCCTTTTACATACTTGAAGAGTGTTATCATGTCACCCCTCAGTTTTCTTCTCCAGACTAAACAAACCGACTTATTTCAATCTTTCCTCCTTTGGTCATATATTCTAGACCTCTAATCAGTGTTGTTTCTCTCCTCTAGACTTTCTCCAATTTGTCCACATCTTTTCTGAAGTGTGGTCCCCAAAACTAGATACAGTACTCCAGTTGAAACCTTATCAGTGTTGAGTAGAGTGGAAGAATTACTACTTGTGTTTTGCTTACAATATTCCTGCTAATACATCCTAGAATGATGATCACTTTTTTTGTGACAGTGTTACATTTAATTTGTGATCTACTGTAAACCCCAGATCTTTTTTCTGCAGTACTCCTTCCCGGGCAATAATTTCCCATTTTGTATTTGTGTAGCTGATTGATCCTTCCTAATTGTAGTAGTTCGCATTTGTCCTTATTGAATTTCATCTTATTTAATTCAGACCATTTCTCCAGTTTGTCAAGATCATTTTGAATTTGCAACCCTCCCAGTTTGGTATCATCTGCAGACTTTCAATGCCATTATCTAAAACGTGTATGAAGATATTGAATATAATGAACACTAAGGTAGCTCAGAGTCACCTTTCACTGTGACATTGGTGATGTCCTCAAATATTGAAAGTAGCAACAACTTTGTGATGGGATCTCGGGGTAAAACCTGGAACTGGGGTACCACTGTTCCCCCTTAACTCTCCAGCCTGAGCTGTCTCTCACAATGCTTTGCTACTGACAAGCACCAAACCCCTCCAGTCCCTTTTATCACCGAGTACAACAGCATGTGAGGTCCCACGCCCAGCTAGATTGCATGAATGCTCCCTGAACCAGTCACAAATCACACTGAAAAAGGTACCAGCCAAATGCTCCCAGCCTTATACCCCAGAACTGTGCGGTCTTGCCCTGATCAGAAGGCTGACCAGTGTAAGTTTATTACCCAGTCCACCTCTCCCTTGATTGGAGAGGACACACACTAACCTTTATAAACTGAGCTGAGATTTCCCATGGGTTTTAGCTAAAATATAAAACAGATTTATTAACCACAGAATGCTAGATTTTAAGTGATTATAAGTGGTTGGCACAAAAGGTCAGAGATAGTTACCAAAGAAAATAAAAGGTAAGCACACAATCTAAATCTTAAACCTTATTAGACTAGGCAGTATTTGGATCAAGCAGTTGTTATTACCTCAATGGATGTTGCAGCTAGGTTACAGTTTTAATACACAGTCTGTTTCCTCAGTTCATCTTTGTCTTCCCAGTGTTCCTGTTGCTTCCATCGTTGGTGGAGAAGGAAAAAGGTAAAGGTATGATGCCACACCCCATTGTATATCCTCAGTCCATGTGCCTGGAAAACACTAGTCCAGACGTGTCCCGGTGGGCTTTGAGCAATCCCCCATTGTATGGTGCTGGTGCAGTCCTCTTACAGCATTGTAAATCCCTTGTTAATAACTCCCCTGCTGATTGATGGTCGCTTAACACTCTCCTAGGAGTGGATCATCTCCTTTGTTGTCACTGGGGAACTAGCAGTAGAGACTCTTTAAATGTACAACATATTTCAGTAACAACCACACAGCAAAATCTCATAACTACATACACACTAATGCAATACATGTTTTGACAGAACAATCTGTTTAATCAGATTATGACCTTTCATATGATATCTTACATGGCATGCTTTGTATGAAATATATCATAATTATATGACGGGTGAATATGGGTGTTGCTTTGAGGTATAGAGTGCTACAGTCTTATGGAAGTTGGGAAAACATGACTGGGAATAAGGCCAAAAAAAAAAATATAGGGATTGTTGTGGCAAAAGGCTAGAGTAAAATTGTGGCCCACTGAAGTCAATACAGGTTTTTCCATTGACTTCAGTGGAACCAGGATTTCACCTTTAATAGTTAAATGGTCTGAACTTGGTAAAGTATTGACATCTTTTCAAGCTGATGAAGTAGTGGCAATCAATTGGGGGCAAAAAGGAGAAACAATAGCAGAATTAAAGGGCACAAGGAGAGAGAGAACCAGAATTTCCTGAAGCAACTCTTGGGGTGGTCAAAACTGTACTTGTGGCATTGTTTAGCTGCTTAATATTTGATGAGTGACAAGTACAGCCATATGCACATCATCAAAGGCATTCCTGAACTATGTATAAGGCAAATTTATTATCTCAATAGTAGAAACTCTGGAGCTAATTCTCATTTATACTACTGATATACTGCTTTATATCACTCTGTTGGTGTGAAGAGCCCTTAAAGGGAGAGTAAATGTAATCACAATCCCAGAGCTGGCTGGTTGCATTAACAGCACAGTGAAAGTCCCAGAGTGTGGCTGCTGCATTTGGAAATTTTATTGTGCTGTAGCAGCGTTCACATGGGACAAACAGCAAGCTGGTGTGCTGTAGATTCACACCCTGGCTTGCTGCTCAGCAACTTGCCCTGCAAACAAGCCATGGAACTCAGATTTTCCATCTACGAAGATCTGCCACCAAAGAAATGTACATTGACAAATATAAGAACAAAAGCAAACCTTGGAAACATGAGCTATTTGAATAAGGAATGAATTTAAAGAAAGTTCTAGTGTAAGGATATTAGATTTCATGAGAGTGAATTTTGAGGAATTGAGAAATCAAGTGAGTAATATCTGATGAGAGGCAGTATTAAGATCCGCCCTTCTGGAAGAAGCCTGACGGAAGTATGATGATTGAAAAGCAACACACTATTAATATCTTTAAAAAGAAATGAAGGCAAAGAACAATTAATGGCCAATATGCTTTTTATAAAGTACCACTCAAAGATCTGAAGGTTGTTTTAAAAAAAAATCTTCACTGTAAATTGAAGGCAACCCGAAGAGGAATGATTTACATGGGACAATTAAGAGCCATAAAAGTAGGTTGGTGGAGTGCTAGTGAGACTAAAGGATTTATAAGAATTGAGAGGAAAGGATTGCTAGAGAGAAATTAACTAATAGATTGAGTGGGATTAAATGAATGATTATTGAAAAATGAACACTGAAGTCCTATCTGGAATCTGTCTCCAACAAGCAAAATAAAGAAATGTAAAAAACTATGAAGTCTGAAAGATCCTATTAAAAAACAGGCAATGTAATACTTGGAAATATGAACATCTGCAGCTCAACTGGCTCAGTTTATATGCAATATAGGAACTGATAATTTATGTTTAAAAAGTCATGGAAAACTTAATGAGGTATTGGGAAAGACTTGGAAAAAAGCGTATTAGTACTGATCTTCAAAGAAAGTAAGTCATCTTGGAGACTGTCCTTGATGTGTCTCTCCTCTCCCTAGTAAAATAATGGAAGGATTACTGAGAGAGAAAATAATTAAAAATCTATAGAAAAACAGATGAAAAATATGAGAAGAGTTTATAAATAGATACTGCCAAAGAGTAATTGATTGCTTTTTGTTGGAATTTGTTAGAATTACTAAATTTGTGGATGAAGGGAAAACAAGGGAATCAATCCATTTGGATTTCAGCAAAACATTTGATATTGTATATCTCAGTCTGATTCTGAAAAAATAATTGATATTGCTTTGGAATGAGCCCTGTCTTGCATGGATTGAAAACTGGTTAAAGTGTATTACACACAGGCTTATGATGAATTGCAGTGTATTTAGTTAGGACATTGTGGTTACTGTGGTTCCATCAGTGTCTGCTTTAGGTCTGGTTGGTGTTAATGTTACTTTAAGTTGATGATCTAGAGGTGAGGTAAACAGCACATTAATTCTAAATTAGAAGGAGTTTTGAACATAATTGAGAACAGGGAAATAACTCAAGTAAAGATTAAAAATGTAGGCAAAAATATAAATGAATCATAGGACTGGAAGGGACCTTGAGAGGTCCTCTAATTCAGTCCCCTGCACTCATGGCAGGACTCTGTCTAGACCAGTGGTTCTCAAGCTTGTTCAGGGAAAGCCCCTGGCGGGCTGGACTGCTTTGTTTACCTGCTGCGTCTGCAGGTTCGGCCGATCGCGGCTCCCACTGGCTGCGGTTCGCCGCTCCAGGCCAATGGGGACTGTGGGAAGTGGCGCGGGCCAGGGACGTGCTGGCCACCCTTCCCGCAGCCCCTGTTGGCCTGAAGTGGCGAACTGCGGTCAGTGGGAGCCACGATCGGCCGAACCCGCGGACGCGGCAGGTAGGTAAACTGGTCTGGCCCGCCAGGAGCTTTCCCTAAACAAGCGGTGGACCGGCTTTGAGAATTACTGCTCTAGACCATTCCTGACAGGTGTTTGTCTAACTTGCTCTTAATCTCCAATGATGGAGATTCCACACCCCTCCCTCGGTAATTTATTCCAGTGCATAACCACCCTGATACTTAGGAAGCTTTTTCTACTGTCCAACCTAACCCTCCCTTGCTGCAATTTAAGCCCATTGCTTCTTGTCCTATCTTCAGAGGTTAAGAAGAACAATTTTTCTCCCTCCTCCTTGTAACGGCCTTTCATGTACTTGAAAACTGTTATCACGTCCCTTCTCAGCCTTCTCTTTTCCAGACCAAAGAAACCCAATTTTTTTCAACCTTCTCTCATAGGTCATGTTTTCTAGACCTTTAATAATTTTTGTTGCTCTTCTCTGGACTTTCTCCAATTTGTCCACATTTTTCCTGAAATGAAATTGAAGTTTGAAAAATGAAGGTAGGGGAAAAATAACTCGAAACATAAATACTCAATGGGAGGGAGAAATTTAGAAAACAGTAATATCTGCTGTCACACTTCAAATATTTATTAACATCAAATTAGACTTGATTTGGGGTGTATGTGTGGCAGTGGAGGGGTGGTAAATAAAAGTCCAGGGCAACTAGGGCTACATTTACACAGGCATTATGTCATGGGACAGGGAGATAACCATCCACATGTCAAATGTTATGTTGGGGTTTGAGCGTCTGTAGCAAAAGAGAGAGTGATAAATTGGAGGAAGATCAGAGAAGAGTGTAAAATGATCAGGGACTAGAGGAATTTTTTTATAAAGACAGATGAAAAGTCTTAAAGATGTAGAGTTCTGCCAGTATTTGAGTGTTGGGATGTTACGTAGCCATTTCCAAATATTTGAAGAGTGTAACCGCTAACCAAAGATATAAATTATTTAGTACAATAAGGGGGTAATAATTCAGAGTACTAGAATGAACTAAAATAAGTTATGTAGACTAAATAGCTAGAAAAGTTTTTGACAGCAAGATCTAGTACCCTGTGACTTCCCAAGGGGAGTAGTTCGTTAGAGCCCTCAACATCTGACCCATTTTGAGACTAAACTGGACAAAATCATAGTGGATCTATAATAGGGAACAAGTTTCACACAATTGGTATTAAGACAGGATGACCTGAGACATTTTGTTCTTTTACACTTGTCATAAATATAAAGGGAAGAGGTAACAACCTTCCTGTATACAGTACTGTAAAATCCCTCCTGCCCAGAGGCACAAAATCCTTTTACCTGTAAAAGGTTAAGAAACTCAGGTAACCTGGCTGGCAACTGACCAAAAGGACCAATAAGGGGACAAGATATTTTCAAATCTGGGGGAGGAGGGAACCCTTGGAACACTATTGTGCTACATCGGTGCCACTGCACTGACACAACTGTGCTTCTGTAGCACGTCTGGTGAAGACCAGCTATGCCAACAAAGTCCAGAATGTTAGTTCCTGGAGAAGGCATAAACCCCTCCCATTACTCCTTCAACTGTAATGGCCCCTTCACCATTTGAACTTGTGTATGGCTGCGAGGTTAAAACCCTAAACTGGGCAGTGGTACAGCTCTGTAGGCAAAGAGCAACCGCTGCAACATTAGGTCCCAATCATTGGAGTGCTCATTTACGAATTTATGTATCATGGCCCCCAAAGTTCCAATAAACTTCTCCACCAGGCCATTTGTTTGATGGTGGTAAGGGGTTGCAACCAAGTGATTCACCCCATGAGCTTCCCAAAGGCTTTCCATGGTTCCTGCCATGAAATTAGTTCCCAAATCTGTCAGGGTAATCAGATTCAAAAACAGAGTATTTCCCCCTGGGCCAAACTTTAAAGTTGCAAAAAGAACACCAGGAATACACCTTCCTCTCAGCACAGAGAAAAACACAAGCGAAAACAAAAATAAGCTAACGCATTCCCTTGCTAGTACTTACTAATTCTAATGGAGTTGGATTGCTTGATTCCTTGATCTGTGTCCGGCAAGCACGCAGGACAGACAGACCAAAACCTCCCCCCCCCACATTTGAAAGTATCTTGTCCCCTTATTGGTCCTTTTGGTCAGGTGCCAGCCAGGTTACCCGAGCTTCTTAGCCCTTTACAGGTAAAAGGATTTTGTGCCTCTGGCCAGGAGGGATTTTATAGTACTGTATACTATACAGTTGTTACCCTTCCCTTTATATTTGACATGCCTCCCCAAATCACCGATCGTGTTGGACAGCCAGTTCCACACTGGCTGTGACTTCTTCCTGGAGCTCTAGGAGAAAACAGAGTTAATAAGACACATGTACCTTTAGATACACTACTGACTATATAGAAACTAACAATATTTTCCACATTTCAAGGACAATTTTAACCAGTTGATTCTGGGAAACTTTCACAGGAGAGTGCGTCATCACCTTGTTAGACGCTCCTGAAATGTGTTGTATTTCAAAATCTTGGAGAGCTAAACTCCACCGAAGAATTTTTTTGTTATTGTCCTTGATGGTGTGAAGCCACTTCAGCGCAGCATGGTCACTTTATAGATGGAAACGCTGTCCCCAAACATATGGGCGTAGCTTTTCCAGTGTGTACACAGTGGCGTAGCATTCCTTTTTGCTGATTGACCAGTGGCTTTCTCTCTCAGACAGTTTCTTGCTGAGAAACACGACAGGATGGAATTCTTGATCCGGTCCTCCTTGCATTAAAACTGCTCCCACACCACGCTCGGACGCATCTGTGGTTACTAGGAACGGTTTGTCAAAGTCTGGGGCCCTTAGCACAAGGTCAGACACGAGTGTCGCTTTAAGCTGGTTAAAGGTCTTCTGACACTCTTCAGTCCACTGAACTGTATTTGGCTGTTTCTTTTTGGTTAGGTCTGTCAGTGGGGTGGTGATTTGGCTGTAGTGTGGTACAAATCGCCTGTAATATCCAGCCAACGCTAAGAAGGATTGGACCTGTTTTTTGACTTTGGGACAGGTCACTTTTGGATAGCATCCACTTTGGCCTGTAGGGGGTTGATAGTTTCTTGACCCACCTGGTGTCCAAGGTAAGTCACTCTGTTTAGGCCTATTTGGCACTTTTTAGCCTTAACAGTTAGTCCTGCCTCCCTTATGCGCTCGAAAGACTTTTTGTAGGTGCTCCAGGTGTTCTGCCCATGAATCAGAAAAGATGGCCACGTCGTCAAGGTAGGTGACTGCAGATTCTCCCAATCCCACTAGGAGACAATCTACAAGTTTTTAGGAAGGTGGCAGGTGCATTTCGCAGCCCGAAAGGGAGCACATTAAATTCATACAGCCCTACATGGGTGATGAAGGCTGACCTTTCCTTGGCGGATTCATCCAGTGGTACTTGCCAGTACCCCTTGGTTAAGTCTAAGGTAGAGATCAACTGGGCACGTCCCAGTTTCTCCAATAGCTCATCTGTGCGTGGCAGTGGATAGTTGTCTGGGCGAGTCACAGCATTTAGCTTACGGTAGTCCACGCAAAAGCGTATTTCCCCATCTGGTTTGGGAACCAGAACCACTGGAGATGCCCATGCACTGCCAGAGGGGCCGATTATACCCATCTGTAGTATGTCCTAGATCTCCCGTTCTATAGCAGTTTTGGTTTGAGGAGACACCGGTAAGGTTGGGCTCTAAATGGGTGAGCATTACCTGTGTCAATGGAGTGGTACACCTGTTCGGTCCGACCTGGGGCGGCTGAGAACATCGGCACGAAGCTGGCACACAGCTCCTTGATCTGCTGTCACTGCATGTGTCCAAGGATCATAGAGAGGTTCACCTCTTCCATGCCACTTCACTTTTTCCTTTGTGCTAGACGTCTTCAGGCCACTCAGCGTTATCTCCTCCCTGGGCTGTAAACTGACAAAACTTTAATATTCTGGAATAAAAGGGTTTTAGAAAATTAACATGGTACACTTTAGGTTTGAGGTGGGGTTTGAGATAGTTAACAGCTCCCAGGTGCTCTTGGACCATGAATAGCCCTTCCCATGACGCTTCCATCTTATGGATCTGGAGCGCCTTCAAGACCATGACCTGGTCCCCTACTTTGAAGGAACGCTCTCTGGCATGTTTATCATACCAGGCTTTTTGCTCTTCCTGAGCATCTTTTAGGTTTTCTCTAGCAAGGGCTAAAGCCCGATACTCTGTATTTAAAATAATAATAATAATAATTTTTTTAAAATCACTATTTTAAAAAAAAGTATTTTATGACATTCTTTAGAAATCACATCAGGTTTAGTTGTGTGTCTGGCTTGTTGAGCTGACAGACAGCTCAACGTTGCCAATGCAGAAAGAACAAAAAAGAAGAGACAATATAGGGTAGATTTATTAAGGACTGAGCGTAGGATTAATGGGAAAATTGACTTCCTTGAACTTCATGTGTTCACAGGAACTGGATCAATATTTGATATATGATATCCTCTATAATATTTTACACAGCACTTTTTGATTGCTACTCTTTTTGCAGTGCAAGAACTATTTTTCTGTCCCACTAGCATCCAACTGTGACCTTGCCTCAGCCCAAATCCCATATTCCTGCATAAAAGTCATACGTGATGTACTGTTTCATATTGTCTCCCTCAAGCTGTACTTAGCATTTCTGAATGGCTCCAAGGAAGGATTATAATGATTCACCAACTCTTTCCTCCAAAACTGCCTGTCTTCTCCAAATATAACCTAATTCTGTTTCACACAGATCACCAAAACTAATAGCATGGATACTGCACTCGCTGAACAACTAGAAAAATAAGCAACCTCTTTTGAAGTTGAAGTGCCACCCCAGGCATTAGGAACTCTGACAGAATGATGCAACTTAAACTCCTATCACCTCTTACTCTCCCATTCTTAACTGGTGCAGAGAGTGAGGAGACCAAATGTTCCCAGGTCACACGTGAAACTGAATATCTTACATTAAAATTTGCTGAGCTAATAACTGCAGACTTGCTTCGGCTTTACGTTGCACTGTCCCATATTCGCTTAATGTACAGCTCATGTCATAGTTTGCTACAAAGCATTTCACTGGAAAACAAATAATTTTTGCTACATGGTGTGTGAGTGTAAAGTTACTGTTGGTGAAAGGTGAGGGTGACTGTCCTGTAGACTGAAGTAGTATGTTCATTTTGGTTGTCACTAAAGAAAATAATAATTTGTGGTGCCATTGATACCTTATGGTGGTATTTTCTATTCTACAATAAGTATAGGTATATACAATAAGCAAATACAGTGACAAATACAAATACTAGGATGCTGTAAATGTTAATTGTGCAGTGGTGACCACTGAATCTGTGGACTGGCAGGGGAATGCAAGCTTTTCCACATTGTCCCAGCAGTATGCGAAATCCCTGACCCGGAAGGACCATGCTCTAATGGAGGGATGGGTACTTCAGTCTCAGTGTTGGTTCAGTTCTTGCCTCTTCTGCTGAGGCTGACCACTAATGTGCCAATTAGTGCTAATTGTGGTGGCCTTTGTGGTTTGGTTCCGGAACAGTCACCTGAGGTCACTGCTTTCTCTCACTGCCATCTTGGTCTCAGTTTGAACTAACATGTTTGAGAGGAAGGACACAATATTAGCCCACTGAGCCAACCAGTTATCTTTCATGTTCCGTTTCAAATGTTCCAGTTCAACCACTGTCACTCTGGTTCACTCTGTGATGCAAAAGAATTACTCAATGGCTACAGAATACAAACATTACATTACAGAATAGAGAGAATCCCTCACTCCTTCCCCTGCCCAAACAGCAGTCAAAATAGGATCACTTAATCTTTCACAGCACAATGGAAATTACTTGTTTTTCATGATTGTTCTCTTCCCTTCAAGTTCTTTGAGAACAAACACACAATGAAACTGACATACCTTCCAAAATACTCCCCATGTCCCACGCTTACCCTTTCCTATTTCTCTGTTAGGAGACAACACTTTTTTCCCCCTTGTCCATAAAAAGATCTTTACGGTTCCTAATGGTATTTGCTGGGCCACTATGTATTTGCCAGCCACTGGCAGCTGAACAGCAGAAACATGCAGACTCCCTCCGGTATTTTCACTAAAAAGAAAATCTGCTTTGTCTGATCTTTCACTGTATATAGCCTAATAGCGTCACAAAACAATCAGCTCTGAATTGCTTCCTTTTCTTTCTGTAAAAAATTAACAGTCTGAGAGAAGTGTGGTGATTTTGTCTTGAGGCAAATAACATGGATTGTGTCAGAATTGTGATTCTTTAAAATAATGTGATAAAATCTCTCCTTGTGCAGGAGCATGCGTAAAAGGAAATAGAAACATAGTAGAAGAGAGATTTGATTAGTAATGGGCCTGTGCTGTAAAATTTGGAACTGAAGCTCTGTGAAAATCAAGGTTTTTAGAGTCCTTAAATTAACTTGATTCCTGGTATCTGATTATTTTCATGAACTTTTTGTCCCTACATATAATTCTAATTTTGTCAACTTTTTTTTTTAAATGCATGCCTACACAGTAGGATAATTTCCCCCTTATCCTCCCTGGTACCCAAACTGTAGTTCTATGCTATAGGGCAAAACTCTTTGGTAGTGACAGAAATGATGAGCCGCAAGATTCCACAGCACTCAATGCAGCATGGAATGTTCAGAGAATGACATTGATGTATTTTTTGCAATGCAGACTTATTTTTCTTCTTTCCTTCTCAGGAGCAGGAAACCAACCTCCCTAATAGAACAGAGACTTGCACCCAACCAGCAAAATCAAGATCTGCTGATATTGTTTGAAATGCTTAGAAAAAATGTGGCTGTATGACTTAAATTGAGGTTTGCAGCAGAGAATGAGCTTTGAAAGTGTGGGCATTAGTCCTTTGAATAACAGTGCCAGCAATTGTAGCTCACCTGATCAATTGAAAAATGAGGCAGTGTTTTTCTAGTGGCTAGAACAAATGTCCTGGGTTCTGTTCCCAACTACTCTACTGCACTCTTGAGCAAATCACTTAACGTCTTTCTCTTCAAAATTGTGGAAAATCACAAGGATAAAAAGAGAGCCCTTAAGCTTTTGAGATGAAAGGTGCAATCTAAGAGCCAACTATTATATATTCCAATAAGCTATTTTTATGCCACTCAGCTGATTTTTAGAGGATCTGTTATTATTTGTCTCAGCTGTTTGGTTAGATTTGGAAAATTAAAAAATATCAGAGGAAACCAAATTGTCAGACTGCTAGTCTACCCATAAAAGAACTACTGGATTCCCTACTGATCTAAAAATAAACAATATACAAGCTTCTCCTGTGGGAAAGGTAGATTACAAAGAGTGGGGACTAGACAAAGAGTAAAAACAGATGGCTGTTATGGAATTTTTGGTTTGCAAAAGAAGGGGAAATGGATCACACCCTTCCCCCCCCCAATTTTGCCAGAATAATATGCAGTTATTGAAATGAGGCCATAACTTGTGAAATTAGCCATGCTGCTGAAACAGGAAAACTTCCTGTCAGGAAGGATAATGGTAACATGAAATGTATAGATGGCATTATGCTAAAAAAATTTGGAATTTGCCAAAAAGGAAGACTGCATAGATATCAAATGTTTGTATCGCCTCCACATGAGGACTGAAAAGAGAAAATAAATCTGCTCGTTAACTTCTGTTGTGAAACTGTCTGAAACACAACTCTGGGACAGAATACAACAGGCAGCTAAATAGAAAACTGGTATAGGAAGGCTTTAAACTTTATTCTTTCCAGACCTAAGTCCAATTACCCACAGAGTGTGGAAGATGACTGTGATTTAGAGTCCTTTAAAAAGCCTACGGCATAAAGCTATATATGATGATTTGTCTTGTTTAGCACTGTTTAACCTGATTTTAATATGTTTAGACGTCCATTTCTGTTTGATACTGTCCCAGCATCGGTGCAGAAGTTGATTCTTTGTCAGTTTTGTTTATATTTACACCCACACCCCATTTTTTGATTTTTCCATAACCTCTCTTCCACCTCCTGGTTTGGTATTTAATTTCTTGACACTTACATTTATTATTTTTACACACTTAATTCTGGGGTGGGGTGAGTTAGGGAAGTGAAAAGCAACTCTGTAATCTGTATGTCTACTCAGCTGGGTGGAGCAATTGAGTATTACCACACCAAGTCGAGGAAATACCCAGTTTTGGAGGCACCATTGTTACTTGTCACAGGATAGGAATTTTGCCATGCCTGCTGGCATCATTCAACCATCATTCAAACACGATGCTCTGAGTCTTAGGAGGATGAAGATGAAGTAGAGACTCCTTAGGAAAGCACAAGAACTCCTAACAACAGACCCTATCCAGCAGAGGCCCAGACTGTAATATGATCTCCTAGTATCTCCCCACCTGAAGACTCTGCCATTGTAAGTCAGGAGTTAGCTCTCAAATTAAATATTCAGCCAACTCCTGAAAATCCCACAAGTATGATTTGAAACCTGCATTCAAGGCAAGCAATCCCCAATCTAGCAGAGAGACTGCCACAGATATCTCTAATTCAGGAATCGCTCCTCACATAGCAGACAAAGACTGAGTCATTGTTCTCCATCAGGTTATCCAGTCATGCAGATAGTGGAAAAACAGGAGTTTTGTGATGGAATGAACTTTGCTGCAAATTCTGGATTTACAAGCTCTTTACAATGGATAACAGCCCACTGAGCTGGGAAACGTATGTGGACCAGCAAATTGCTCTTACGGGACTAAAGTCCATGTATCCACAGCATATCAGAATGAGTCTCCTAATTAGTCTACTTTATTTGGGAGGTTTTTATTTCTTGGTGTATATGGCTATGTGAGAAAAGTTCTCTCTGTTCAAGAGGAAGTTTAGGTAAGCACAATCTATAATGCCAATCATTCATGGTCCTACTCCTTTCTTTTTGAGCCCCCCAAAGGCACCATACTTCTGAGATCATCATGGTTAGCCCTGCCAGCAGTCTGTCAAATTTTCTTTTATGTGAGAGTTCAACTGTCTGTATGTTTACTTCTATTCAAGCCTGCTTTCTATATCTGTATACTTCTATTGAATGAGATCTGCTTTCTAACGCAGTCCCTTGCCAAGGTTATGGGTTAGTGGAAAATGCTGCTTCTGTATTCAAAAACCATATTGTGTCTTCTAAAATGACAAAATTGCTTTATGTACCTTAGAGCAGAGGATCCCAAATCTGTACTTGTGTTTGATGTCCCATCGATTTACTTCATAGCAATTTTTCAGCAGGTAGTGCATAAACTTATAAAGTTTGGGAACTGCTGCTGGAATAAAACCACCTTGAGCACTTCTCTGAACAGACTTTCTATCGTTCAGTCCCAGCCAGAACCACCATGAGGAAATGTGGATGTCAGCAGAGTGGTGGAAATATATCTGAAATTTAATGAATCATTTAGAAGATCATCCATGCGCGCGCGCTCTCTCTCTCTCGGAACCAAATCCTTCAAATTTTCCATAGCCAGCTTGATAAAATGCTGTTTTAGAAAAGATTGCTGTACATAATATCCAAACAGCTACTATTATTAAAGCTTCTTCTACTCACTCCATTGGGCCAAAATGGCCTCTGCAACAGAGATCTATATAGTAGCTGCCTCACGATCAATTACATTTGTTTAAGTACTGTGTACTGCATCTCTTGGCCTCTGTGCATGGCTCCTCTGTCATTCTCTATGTAGTGATTCCAAGATAGTCCAATATGAACTATGCATTTTACAGTCCTCTATTCAGTCTTACCTCCCTTTTTCGCACTACCTGCTATTTCATGAAGATGGGTGGTTGTTGCTTAGAATAGAAGATTTGTTTTTGCCAGATCGTTTCCCTCTCTGGAAGAAAAATCTTCAGCAACTCAACTGGATATTCTAATTGAGAGGATGCTTGGTCTGGGAGGAGGTGATACCAAGTCTACTATGTGCTATTGCTAAAGTTAACAAATGTTGTCTGGTCTTACTAGTAGTGTTTTTGAGTTTCTGCTAAGCTGGTTGAATACTACAAAATGTTTTCCTCCAGTCTCCCTGATCATTTTCTTGTTCTTCTAAAAACTCAATTTGTCAATACTTTTCATGTCAAATTGGGCACACAGAGAACTGAACTGCAGTATTTCCAATGTGATCACAATGGAGCTGTTCATCGGCTGTTACTTACCTGTGCTATGTATCTTATAATGCCCACTTTTGTGTGCATATGGAAAAGGTCAGCTACATATTTCAGCTTGTGTGATGGAAATAGACTTAGTTTAAAATAAGAGAGAGACACTTTAGTTCTCTTGAGATAAATCATTTGTCCTGCAGATGCAGAAGCAATTTCAAAGTTGTAAACAGAACTCAATGATGAGTTTGCTAAGAAGGCAGATGTTACTGAAGAAAGGAAAATGTGTTCTAAGATTTGCCATCTGGGTTTGGAAGAGGATAAAAAGATGGCTTGATGAGATTTCTACTGTATTTCTTTCATTATAATTTAAGTACGTTAAGTATAATCCTAATGAGTAATGTTGGTTCTCATTTTTAACTAGTATGTGGAGAGCTGAACCAGCTGGGCAAGCATAGAATAGGCATTCATAGACATGCGCCATGATACTTTTTATGTGCTTCTCATCAAGTACCTTTTAGTAGAACTTGCATGCAACTCTTCTTGTGACTTAGTCTATAGCATGTGGATTTTATATTGTTCTACACTCAGATGTTCCTTCCCCCTTTCACTGAAATTTTGGAGAATTTTGTTCACCCTAAAAATATAGCGTGTGTGGTCCTGCATTAAAAAGTTCTCGTATGGTTCACAACCACAAGATTCATATGTAGGACTCAATCCGACAATTAGCTGTGTATGGGTAATCCTCCAGCCAGTAGAGCTCTGCATAGTTGTAGTGGTCCACCCAGGGGATCCAAGTGCATGATCGGGTTGCAATAAGTTTCTTCTTGATCACAGTATTTAATAATGAATTGTGCAATATTTGTTATAGGCATTATTATTAACCAGAGCATGAGAAGTGAATAGTCTTATTTTTTAAGGTTAGAAGATTTCTTCTTGCAGTGATTTTTATATGCAGGAATGAACTCTATGTATGAGGGGTGGCCAAACTTACTGGCCCTGTGAACTGCATAGGACAAATCTTCAGAAGTTCAAGAGCTGGGGAACACCTGCTGGGGGGCCAGGGCTTAGGGCTTCAGCGCTGTGAGAGGAGCCTGATGGGGCTCAGGGCTTCAGGCTTCAGCCTGAGGGCCTCTCCCCCTGACTCCTCGGGGCAGAAACCCTGAGACTCCTGCCCCGCTCGACAGAAGCCCCTACCCTACCACCCCACTGCAAGGCAGAGGTCCTGATCTCTACTGCCCCGCCCCCATTATAGTAGGCGGAGAATGGGGCTAAGTTCCCTCTAAGCTGCGTGGCCATGCAGCAGCCTATTAAGCACTGTGCAGGCGCTCAGGGCTGCAGTGGGGAGAGAGTCCTCTCCCGCAGCCCCAGCCCCGACCCAGCCTGGCCCAGACCTGCCACAGCCATGGGAGAGGTGCCTATCCCACGGCCCCAGGCATGGAGCTGCCGTGGTGGGGAGAGGTGCTCCTCTCTCTCCCCGCTATAGCCCTGAGCCCTCTCCTGCACCCCAAACCCCTCATCTCCTGCCCCACCCTAAAGCCCTCCCAACCTTAACCCTCTGCCCCAGTCCTGAACCCTTCATCCCCAGCCAGAGCCCTCACCCCGTTCCCCACACCCCAACCGTCTGCCCCAGTCCTGAGCACCCTCCCATGCTCTGAACTCCTCGGCCCAACCCCCGCCACATAAATTTTGTTATGTGCATTGTGTCCTACATCACCTCCATATTGATGCACATAACAAAATTCATTCCCCACATGCGGGGGAAAAATGAGAGGGAACACTGGTGTGGGGGCTCCGCAAGCAGCACTTGGTAAAAGAGCCGCAGCTGGCTCGTGAGCCACAGTTGGGCCACCTCTTGGGGTGTGCGTGCGTGCATGCATGTGGAGAAATAAATATTTATTTTGGAATATGCTTGGAAAAATCCTCTATATACCTTTGCATTCCTCTAAGCAAGGTACAGGGGCAGAAAGTGGGTAGGAAGAGGAGATAAGACATGGGAGCAGAATATCTTGGTTTACTATTTCCGTGGTGTGACTTAGTCTAACATTCTAATGATCAAGAATGTTCTTGGTTTTTTTATTTAAATTCCTTCTTGCCATATAAGACACCACAAGAAATAAAAATTATTTTATTAAACTGTGGTTTTATGCAATTTAACTTGATTTAGTTGCTAAGCAGCGCACATGTCCTGCTGTCATACTGTAGCATATAAAAAGTTTCACTGATGGTAGGACTGGAGAATATGTGAAGCACTTCTTTGAAATGTATCACTCTTTGAAGTTTCTGCTTTAAAAATAATTACTTGGTAGGAGTCAGAAAGCAGAAACCTACTGAAACAAAAAACACCTGTTTTATGCCCAAATGCCTTCATTAAAACATTGGCAGTGTCATTTTACTTCTAAATAAACTAGAGATTAAGTATCATTAATGGGAACGAGGCTTTATCTGTTGCCCTTTGAAGAAAGGTTGAAGGGTACTAGGACTGTTCCATAGACCTCATTACACAGAAATTATTATGCAATTTCCCATAGGCACTGGAAAGTAAAAGACGTTATATGTATTTATTTAATCAACAAAGGGACTACAAATTCAGAAGGATGATTTTAGAACCTTATAGGAGCTCATTGTTTTCTTCTGGCTTATCAGAAATGGAGCAAACTACAGAGAGTACATTGAAGCCAGTGGCTCTCAATCAGAGGTATGTGTACCCCTGGGGGTACATCAACTCATCTAGATAGTGCCTAGTTTTACAATAGGCTACATAAAAAGCACTAGCAAAGCCAGTGCAAACTAAAATTTCATACAGACAGTGATTTGTTTATATTGCTCTGTGTACTATACACTGAAATGTAAGTACAATATTGATATTCCAGTTGATATATTTTATATGGTAAAAAATGAGAAAGTAAGCATTTTTTCAGTAATAGTGTACTATGACACTTTTGTATTTTTATGTCTGATTTTGTAAGCAGGTAGTTTTTAAGTGAGGTGAAACTTAGGGTATGCAACAAATCAGACTCCTGAAACGGGTACAGAAGTCTGAAAGCTTTGAGCCACAGGTCAAAGCAGTGAACACTTTATGGAAAATAAAGTAGAAGGCAAAATAATAACTCGAGGCTGATCACTGAAAGCACAGCAAATTAAACTGGTGGGAATTACAAAGGGTTAGTAAACGGTTAGTGAACCATATGTGCTTATAGCTTACTTGCATTTGCTACAAAAGACTGCTGTGCCACTTTTTAATTTTTCTATTGTGTTTCTTTTCTTTATGCCAGGCAATAAGTTGCAAATTCTTCTTGACAAAATGGTAGACTGGTACTTTCTTGTCTTTGTCTTCAATACACATACAAATCTTTTGTTTATAGAGCAATCTAACATTTGAAGGAAGTTTGTTAGGTTTATTGACACGTTTGTTTAATGAAGCTGCTGGCTCAGAAAGCATACTGTGGTAAAAGTCTTTGGATTCCAAGAAATGAGTGGTACCAGACAAATCTATAAATGTCCCCTCTCCTTGAGTCCTCAGAAAGTTGCCTCTCTTGTCAGTGTCCCATCCTGGTCTTCATGGGATTACCCTCCTCTTAAAGCTATGTGTGCACATGTATGTGTGCATATACTCGCACACTCTTCTGGATGGTTGAAAAGGGTTGTGGGTTTCTGTAAACCTACACTGGGACCAGTACTGTTTTTTCCCAACTCCTGCTGAAAATCAGCTGTCCCCTCCACCAAATTTTCTATGGTGGTTTTGGCACTTCCAGTTGACTTGAAATTCAGCACTCTTAACTCTTCTGATTAACTTAAATAAACCAACATACAATAATAATGACCCCAGTATGGAAAGTTACAGAGATGATCAGCTCTTATTTTCCCAACAGAAGTCATTCCCAGAACACACACACAAATTAAAATGGTTAAGAGATAAATTACAATCGCTTCTCTTTTATTGTTTAAGTAACATTCTTTGTGTGTAGTAACACAGCTTGTCAAAAGCAGAGTATCCTTTGGTATGCCATATACCTTGAAAATCTGTGATATGGTAAATATTTGGAGAGAGAACTTCCCAAGCAAGTGCTTGGTTTGTTTCTATTTGAGATGTTCCTGAATTACAACGGAAGTCAACGGTTTAGTTTCTGAACAATTTTATACAAGGTAAATTTGACTAATCGATCTTCCATAAGGTAGGGATCTATATTCTTTTGTTTAATAACTAATAAAAATATAGCCTAAACCTTTCAGAAGTTAGGGTTCAGTTGTTCCATAAATGAAAAAGGTAGTCCATAGTAAGTAAACAGTTCAGTTTAAAAATATTAGTTGGAATTATTTTTTCCCCCTATTGGCTCCAGCCATAATACATCAGGCCTTTTGGCTCCGAGGAAGTGTTTTAATATTTGGTATATTTTCTCAGTAGAGTATATCCTGTTCAGAAGGGGACACCATCATTTTAATAGTTCTTTAAAGTCAATAGGATTCCTATGAAACTATAATAATTCTAAAATTATCAGTCAAGAAAAATAAACAAAGATAGATGACCAGATTAAAAAACAATAGCTGACACATCAGCCTGAAAATTAGTATGGTTTAGCCATTTTCTTTTGCAGGTTTTAGAATCATAGATGGAGTTAAAGACTGAGATTCGGCAAAACCTATCCGCACATGCCTCACCCACATACACAAATCAACTATCATAAAAAGTATTGTAATTAAAACTGGCAGGATAAAATTCTTATGTATCTCCTACCTTTTCCCACTTTTAGCTATTTTGTTATAGGCAACCTTTTCTGTGTTACTGAATACATTTATATAGCCACTTTACACTTTAAAGACTGTTCAACTCTTGTTCTTACTACTTAAGTCTCGCTAATTAGGATAGTTTTCAAAGATTGAAGAGTAGGTTATACATTATCGTCTTGGCCATTCATGGAATCTGCATAAAGGGAATTCCCTCCAAAAGTTGTAGTGCCAACAGTGGTAATCATATTGGATCAAAGTCGACAGTGAATTGAAAGTGTTCAGTTAGAAGTACTGATCCCCTGGAGAGCTGTAGGACTAGTGCCCGGCACATCTTCAAAATAAAAGGGATTGCGTGATTTCTGTAGGGTTAACATATATATTGAATGTTTACGCTCCCGTTTCTGATGTTTAGTTTGTGATATTTGGACATTGGTGGTGATGGTGGGGAATCCTATGAACTTTGAATAGAAAGCAGAACAGCTGTTTTGTGGATTTTTTCATTTTGTTTGCAGAGCATGTGTGTACGTAATAGGTTTGTTTGTTTAAAATCTGTTATAGTGTTATTGGGACTTGGAATTTTTAATGCAGTGTGAATCATTTAATTTCTCTTTTGACCTGTAATGTTCTCAGTTTCAACTACTGAAATAGTTCCGTCGTTAAAAGAAATATATTTCAATCAACATAAAAATAATGTCCTTTCCAGAGTGAAAGGAATAATATGTTTTGGAAAGATAAATATGTAGGCACACAGTAATTTTGTTGGTACACTAGGCTGAGTTAAAAATACGATACGAGACTAAGTATCAAAAGCAAGGCAATTCAGCGTCTATTTGAACCCATTAGGCCTATGCGGTGCAGATCATTTAAGGCATAACTTCAGACAGTGATAAAACAGATTCTGTAAGCTTTACAACCTCAATTTTCTTAAACAGTTTTGTTTGTTTTCTTTCCTTAAAGTGTTCTTCCTCCCCAAATACTAAAAATAAAATAAAATGAGGAACTCTACTCACCATCAACTTCTCACAATTATTAAATGCCACCCCTCTTAAATATATAATCCCACCCAGTTCGTGAGAGCCTTGGAAAAGAGAGAGGCTGTTAGGAGGGAGTTGAATGAGGAACTTAAAATGGCTAGGCATGCTGAATCAGAGAGACTGGTGCATAGTGGGCAGCATGAAAAATTGCCCAGAGAAACAAATTAGAAAAATTAAGGCTGCCCTTTAAATGATGTCTGTTTCTTCATGGTCCTGTCGGATATATTGTTACAGGGGCTGAATTCTTTATTTGTGATGCTAAATTTTAAAGAGGGGTGGGATGGGAGGAAAATGTTAGTGTGATGTAATGAGCAAACTTAAATAAAATACAGTGTTGTTGCTTGTCACCAGAGTGGTTCAGGTTTTGGTTTAATCAAATGTGGTTGATGCTGAGTGTTCTTTGTTTCCCTCTGAACCCTGTATCCTTTTTTGTTATTTAGTTGTAGATGCGTAATATAAAAATTTGCTGTTAGCACCAGATCTGGCTACATTGTAAACCATTTTATTCCCATCCAGCATTTAGTTAATACTGTTGGTTTCCAAACAGATGACCAAAGTAGTATTTCTTATGCCTTAATTAATATTGCTTATTTATATGGCATCATTTGCTAGCCTTTCCAGAATTGCAGACCATACATTCCAAATGGGAGGAAAGGTGGAATGTGGCAGCTGCTCTGTCTCAGCAACATAGCAAAGCTGTTTAGGGAGAAGTAGTGTTGGTCACCTTGACCCATTAAAGTGATAGGTGAAATTGGGTAAGTGAAATGCACTAGCTCAGGTTAGAATTAGATCAAAGCACTGAGGTAGTTCCTATTATTGAGAAAATGACATGGAATCTTTGACTGCTTGCATTAGGGTGTTGTTTTTTACCTGTCATCTGAAAGTTGGGTCTTTTGATAGCACAGTATCTTTTAATACCATGCTGATGCTTCAGTTCTGATTCAGGGAATCACCTATTGAATCACAGACTCTCTAGAGGAAAAAGAAGTTTATAATGAAGATGCTGATACAATCTTAGTCAACCTCTTTGGAATTTGAAGTACTTGCATTGCACCAAAAGTGTACTAGTTCTTTGAGGCAAGTAAGAAGAGAATGTCCCTGCTTAGGGGACTTTACAAGTAAAATAATCCCATAATTTCATCAGTAACTCAGCAGTTGTCTTTATTTCCCATATAGACTTTACCCCTTTTTTTAAATCAAAATGGTAAGAGTGAGCCTCTCAATTATTTGGCTCACAGGAGTTCCTTGGAAACTAATTGTTGGAGTCAGGTCATTGTATCAGTGCTCGTTTGAAAGGTTGCAATCTTATGATTTCTACAGTATTGATGCAGGAATCCTCCAGCTTCAGATTGCAGTTTCCTTGTCCCTCTGTTTTTATCATTGTTTTAAATCAATGTGACTTTATATTAAGAAACATGTTTGGTCTCCCACCAGCATGCCCTTGTTTGGTTGAGCAGTATGCAACCAGTTTTAAATGTGTTAATTAAAAGTTTTTAAAAAAATCACTGAAACTACATTTAAAAAAAACCCAACATTATTCGTGTTAATAATAGTGTTGGTATTCGGGCAGCCCTTTTGTTGCAGAGGAAAGTAGTTTATCTGATTTGTTTTTTCTCCTCCCACATTTCTGAGGAAAAGAGGATGCCTGGTGCTTTTTAAAGTTCCTTGTTCATGACTGTTGGCTTTTAAATTGTTTAAAAATAATTTATTCTTCATGCATAGGGACTGTTTTCACAATGATGGGTCAGCTCTGACGGTGCTGCTATGATGATGTGCAGTGCTTTCCACTGATGTGTTTGATTTCAAACTGTGCTGTGTGGATGCAGTGGGGCGGCACTTAGGCTTAGCACACATTGACGTCTTCCTGGGGTGGAATGGAAGAATGACACCCTTGGGTGTGTGTTTGCCTTCTTAAAAAAAATATTGCCACAGAATAAGTTGAAATATTACATTTCTAACATAAAAAACCTCAAGGAAATAAATTCCAAGCCTAAATTTACTGTCTCCCTAGTTTTTCAGAGTGGATAGGACTTTTGAACTATGTCATTCTTCTTATACCACATCAAAGGCTCAGCATTTCTTCTTCTGATGAACTCTAATTTCCATCTTTGTCACTCATTCCTTCCCCCCTTTACTTTACTTTAAAAACCATCTGAAAAAAAAAAAGTGCAGTGCTTAAATACCTGTAGAATTACCAGTAAAAATGGTGTTCTGTGGGATGACTGCCATATGGATTGGGGCCCTGCCAAAAATCTTTCTGTTGGAAGGGGCTAAGCTTAACTAGCAATTTTTTTGCCCAACTCAGTCATGCTGCCAGCATGATCCTTGACTCTTTTGCCAGGTTGGCTTGAAACATGGAACAATGTTTAACAACATATTATGTGTGCCTTACCAATAAGTACAGGGATGATGAATAAAGGTTTGGGTAAGAGTTATTATTGAATAATTGTTTTTCTATATTGTCAGAACCTATGGCATAGATTGATATTAGTGTAGGTGTTGTCATTATTCGAATTATTATTTTTTATTATGGAAGTGCCAAAAATGTGGTAGAGAGAAGGTGGGTAAGGTAATATCTCTTATTGGACCAACTTCTGCTGGTGAGAGAAACAGACTGTCAAGGTACACACAGCTCTTCCTCAGGTCTGGGAAAGGTATTCAGACTGTCATAGCCAAATACAAGGTCAAACAGATTGTTTAAAAGCATAAATAGTTAACACATTCTAAGGCACCATTCAAGGTGAAGTGGCCTGTTAACACCCCGTCATAGGACAAAAATGGAGGTTAATGGGTTATAGATTGTTGTAATAAGTTATAAATCCAGTGTCTTTATTAGGACCAGGATTTTTTAGTGTCTAGCAATATTATGAATTTAACCGATCAGGCTTAACTTCTGTAAGTGCTGTGCCAGGTTTCCTTTGAGGATGAGGGCTGAGAGGTCAGATATAAAGTGATCACCTGTGAAAACTGTTCAACATGCAATATAGTATTTTTGTCTTTTATCATTTTCCTGTTTGAGTTCATTTGAGAGCATAGGGATTGTCTGGTGTCCCTGAGATAGTTGGTATTGAGGTATTTAGTGCATTGGAGGTGAGATACACCACATGTTATGCTAGGCATGTGTAGGACCCATGGATCTTGAAAGGTGGGTTGTGGGGGGCGTCAATCATTGTAGCAGTGGAAATACATCTGCAGGTTTTGCATTTGTTTCTGTGGCAGAGTCCGGTGCTGCTTTGAGTTGGTTTGTCCTGATCTGTGGGTAGCTTGCTTCTGATGATGAGGTTGGAGAGGCTGGGGTGGTGTTTGAGGCCAGAAGAGGGGGTTCAAGAAAGATTTCTGTCAGGATGTGGTCCCTATGGGGTATGGGTTGTAGTTGTTCGATGATACCCCGTATGGATTCCAATGTGGGGTGGTAGGTGACAACTCAGGATGTGTGGTGGAAGGTATTGAAGCAGGTTCTCTTGGTGTATTTGGGTGGCCCATTCCATGGTGCAGTCGTCTTCTCTGGTGGAGTGTTTGGTGAAGGCAGGTTTGAGTGTGTTGAGGCATATATCCCAGACTTTCTCCTTGGAGCATATTCTGTGGTATCTGAGTGTCTGGCTTCAGACAACTGATTTCTTGGTGTGTTTGGGGTGGTTGCTGGATCTACAAAGATAGGTGTGGTGATCTTTGGGTTTCTTGTAGATAGTTGTCTGTCTGGTTCTATTGTTGAAGCTGATATTGATGTTCATGTTAGAGTGGGAATGTTACACAGAGAGTTTAATAGATTGGTTGAAGTTGTGATGGAAATATATGAGGGAGTTTAAGTTCTCTGTCCAGAAGACTCTGTTAACAGGCCACTTCACCTTGAATGATCCCCTAAAATGTGTGCTAACTGCTTATGCTAATTTATCTGTTTGACTTTGTATTTGGGTGAGACACTCTGAGGGCTCATCTTCACTATGGGGGTAAGTCGACCTAAGTTACGCTACTCCAGCTATGTGAATAACGTAGCTGGAGTTGATGTAGCTTACGTTGACTTACCCCGGTGTCTTCATGGTGCTGAGTCAACAGAAGACGCTCTCCAGTCGACTTCCTTCACTGTTTTCTGAGAGCTGGAGTACCTGGGTTGACCAGAGCGCGCGCTCCCATCGATTTAGTGGGTCTTCACTAGACCCGCTAAATCAATCCCTGCTACATCAATTGCAGCAGCGTTGATCTCCTCATAGTGGAGACCAGCCCTGAATACCTTTCCCAAACCTGAAGAAGAGCTCCCTATGGCTCAATACTTTTCTCTCATCAACAGAAGTTGGTCCAATAAAAGATATTACCTCACTCACCTTGTCTTTCTAGTATCCTGGGACCGACTCAGCTATAACCACTTTGCATACAAAATGTGCTTAAGCATTTTCCAAATACAGGACACACAGCAATTAATGTACTTTTTATATTTCCATATCTGATCCTGCAAATAGTAGACTAACCTGGTATCTCTTATGCTAACTCCCTCCGTCTATTACACTTCCTGTAGCTCACAGTAAATGATCCAGTTGTACAGCTCAGTGAGCTGGATCCAGTTGGAGACGCATAATGAGTTATTCATTTACCATCACATTTTTGAAAGGCTTGCAGTAGCACCAGTGAGTCTTCAAACAAAAGCTTGTTTGCTCTCAGTTCAGTAAAGTTACATTTTTAAATGAAAAATGCTGATGGTAAATCTTATTTTCTCCTATTTTGTTTTGGTCAGTTGAACATTGCGTTTATTAATTTTGCTCCTGGGCTTGACCGTGGGCTTAACTGTGCCAAGCTGTTGTTTCTTCTAAGTAATGTGGGTGCCAATGCAGGTGGATTTTCTGCATCTCCTATAAATGTTCTGGGAAAAACATTAATTAGTTCCTGAGTAATATGTGTCTTAGATCAAGGATTCTCAATCGGTTTCCTTTTTATTTAAAATAAATGTTTCTAACCCTAATGGTTGTAGGCAGTGGTGTTGGAACAACTTTTACAGTGTGGGTGCTAAAAGCCTTTGAACAAAACTGTAAACCCTGTATATGATGGAAACCACTTCAAGCCAGGGGGTGTTGCTCCACCCCAGGACCCCTAGTTTCAGTACCTCTGGCTGTAAGGAGAACCTTGGATAATTCAGCAGCATTTTTTACCATGGAATCCACCATTTTGCTGCAGCCAGGCACTCCACATTTTGTCTTGTCTCCCTGCCGTGCTGGGACTAGCCTACAGCTGCCTCTTGCTCTCTAGCTTTCTTCTGAATTGGAGTACAATGCATCTCCCTGCACTGTCCCATGGAGCCAAGCAGCAAAGTGGCTGCAACCTCCCTTCAAAGGAGTTGTCACTGGTAGCTGGCAAAGGATATTAGGGCATGCATATGGCCTTTTAAAGGAGGGAGCGCTGAGCTATTTGGAGACCCAACATCCACCTTGAAGAAACTGATGGAATTTCTCAAGCATATGCCTATGGGTTTTCAAAATCAGAAGGCTGTTTCATTGAATGGCAATGCTGTAAACATGAAATCGTACTTGGTTTCACTGTTTACTGAAAAGCATCTCATTACTAGGGAAACATTGACTGCATGTGTGCACCCCTCCACCCATATGCTGTGGATGTTGTTAAAGTTAAGGTGTGATCTGCTGCTGTCAATGGCTCAGCAATTCCTGCAGTCAGCTAACAAGTTCACAACATGGCTGCAGGTGTTTGGGATTAGCCATTCAGAAAAGGTAAAGGGAGGTAGTACTTCTCAACAGAACTGAGTGAAACTAAAGTTGTATATTCTTCTGTCAAACTTTTATTATTGGATCAATATGAAGGGGAGGGAACCATGTTTTGTTCTCCACTGACAGGATGTGCAATGGGGGGGTGGGGCTAGGGGGCCGGAATCTTCGAAGCTTCCTAACAATAAGCTTGCAGCTGGGTTGGATTGACATTGCTGTATTGATATTTGGACTGATAATGCCTGAGCCATGACCAAAAAACACAGCAGCCTTCTGCCTAGAATTCAGTGTGTTGTACAAGCTATTATGACACATGGTTTAATTCACCGGGAGGCTGTGGCAGAAAAGAGGATGTTCATGAACAAATGTTAGGAAGTCATGACCATCTTGCCTTTCCACATTGCCAAATGGGAAAGGGGTCCCAACCAAGCGGGGGGAGTGGTCATGAATGGAAAGGGGGCTTGTGATATGGGAAATGCTTGAGGACCCTTGGCTTAGATAATGTTTTGGTTTGCATGACTTTAATGTACTGTACTGCCCCAGCAAAACAATATACTTTTCAAGCCAATTTCTCTTCCTGGGTGCATTCTGATAACTCCCATTGATTTCAGTGGCATTTGTTTGTGAGAATTGAAGCAGAAATTAGCCCACTGACCCAGAGAAAACTTGTTTTAGTACAGAAATAAACCCCACTTTGACTGTCCACCCCGAATTGTCACCTACCACACTGGAACCCATAAGGGGTGTCAAACAAGTACAACCCATAGTCAGTGGGGACCCCATGTTAAAGTAATCTTTCCTAAACCTACTGTTCTTGCCTTCAAACAATGCCGCAACCTCTCCAAGCTCATCATCAGAAGGAAGCTGCCCACACACCAACAAGTGGCACCAGACCCTGCCAGAACAACAGATACAAAATCTGCAGACATATCTTCACTGTTGCAATGATCAACGCCCCCTACAAGACACCTTTCAAGATCCATGGTGTGATGGGGTCCCCGGGGCGCAACCTGGACTGTGGGACCGCTGAGACCTTCAAACCCACCAACCTGGGCAGCCTCTCACACTGTGATGCTGATGTCAAGCTACAAACCTCTGATAGTCACTGCACTTAAACAGAAATCCATGGGCAGGGACATGAATGATCTCTCAGCCAATTGAGAGGCTCCAGCCAATTCTTCCCCAGCTTCCCAGTCTTGCACCCCAGAACTGTACCATCTTGCACTGGTCAGAAGCCTGACTAATGTAAGTCCATTACTTAGATCATCACTTTTTCATAGGAAAGGGGACACACACCAATCTTTGTAACCTGAGCAGATTTCCCAAGTATTTTAGGCCTGGTCTACACTCGGGAGGGATCGATCTAAATTACGCAACTTCAGCTAAATGATTAACGTAGACTAGACGCAATAAATCAACCCCCGGTGGATCGATTGCTGCCCACTTATCCGGCGGGTAGTATAGACATACCCTTAGACAAACTCGGTAGGGATAAAACATTGCAGTAAGTTTATAAACTACAGAAAGATAGATTTTAAGTGATTATAAGTGGTATTCATAAAGGTCATAGATAGTTACCTTAAGAAATAAAAATAGAAACACGCATTCTAAATCCTAAACTTTTAGTCTAAGCAGATGTTGAATCAAACAGCTTTTCTCACTCTGACAGATGGTACAAGCAGGTTACAGTTCCTCAGTACACTGGGACTAACTTTCAGCCTGGGACCAAAGTTCCCTAGTTCAAAATCTTTGTCCCCCAGATGTTCTTCTAGATGGGGGCAGAGAGAGGCTAAGCGATGATGTCACTATCTCTCTTTTTATACCTTCTTCCATCTGCTAGAAAGATCTTTGCTGTGACTTAGGGGTCAGACAGTCCCCGTTGGTCAAGCAGTTTCCTTTGTGTATGTGCCTTCTCTTAAGATGAATAGTGGATTGTGTGTTAATGAGCCATTAATGACTATCTGGCTATCAATGGTTACTCCTTTGTTGTAACTGAAAGGCTGGTTGTGGGTGTTCCCAATCTCACAGCATATTTCAGTAATCCACACAGCAATACTTCATAACTCCAAGATAGCACATACAATCCAACAGGATATTAAAGTGATACCTCACGAGGCATACTTTGTACAACACATCATAATTTATGACAGTGGTGAATATGGAGGTTCCAGGGTGCTACTTCGAAGGACAGTGTGTCACGCATGGGTCCTACACATGCCTATCACAATGTGTGGTGTATTTCAACCAGTACGCTAAATCCCCCAGTAGCAACTATGTCAGTGAAATCAAACAGTCACTACACTCTTGAATGAACTTGCATAGGGAAATAAAAGACACAATCACCACATCACCTTTTCACAAAGCGATCACTCTTGATCTGACCTCTGTCCTCATTCTCAAAGGAAACCTGCAGGGCACTCTCAAAAAACGAGCCTGGGAGCTTAAATTCATAATTTTGCTAGACACTAAAAATTATACACTGAATAGAGATACTGGATTTATAGCTTATTACAATGATTTGTAACCCACTAACAACCTCATCTTATCTTCCATTCTGCTGGCTGGAGGGGTGTCAATGGGCTACCTCACCTTGAATTGTCCCTTGAAATGTGTGGTGAATACTTAAACTAAGCAATCTGTTTGACCTTGTATTTAGCTGTAACACTGTGATTGTTTCCAGACCCGAGGAAGAGCTCTGTGTGAGCTCGAAAGCATGTTTCTCTCCCTGTCAAAAGTTGGTCCCATAAAAGATATTACCTCATCCATCTTTTCTCTCATTGAATTGTTGGCTGTTATTGTATACCCACCTGAGATTAAACATGGGATTTATCATGGAGTTAAAACAAAGACAAATTCTGTTTAATGTATGAAATATTTAATGTTACTTCCTCATTCTAGACCTCTCTCCCTTATCTCCCAGGAACCTAACAATATATTTTTAGGATTTTATGCCACTAGGTAAATCTGCTTGTCCATGGCAAGTATTTTTTTTTTTTAATGATCAAGTAAAATTGATTTGCTCTTCATTATTGTTTAGTTTTTGTGACTGGGTTGTTAAGTTTTCATGCCAGGGTGAGTTAAATGTACAATTACAGTAAAATTCTGTCTTTCCAGTTAGAGGTAAATAAAGATAGTGAAGTTTGTACATATGTGGGGTGAAGATAAATGCCCAAATGTAAGCAAGAGCACCTGGGAACTGGTGAGTTCAACAGTCAAAAGTTGTAATTGGTCTCTCTGTCTTCTTCCTTCTGGCTCTTTGGTAGCTTGTCACTAAAGGGATTAAAAGTTTTCTGTACAGAATTTGACAGGTTTGAATGAAAAATGACTTGATAAGAGTCTGCCATGTTTGCTATAACAGGTTTAATGACTGGCAGCAGCAACAAAATATTGTCATCCTCAGGGCTTGTTGGCTTTTTGTTTGTGGTTGTGACTTTTGCTGCTGATTGTCCAGGCAGTGAGTGCAATCAAAGCAATGAGTGCAGTCCCTTGGGCTGCACCTGTGCTTGGGTAGCCAACATGGTGTGCTGCTATTGAGCCTCGGGGTCTGGCGGGCACTCACTTTTGAAGCTGAATAGAGACTGTTAAAATCAGACTTTTTTGTTAAAATCAGACTCAAAGATATTTCCGTTTGATCATGATGAGGAACAAAGCGCCGCGAACTTTCAATCTGTGGGGATAAGCAAACCAAATCCATGAATGCCTCAGGCATCTTAAATATTACCATCTTCCAGCAAAATCAACAGATGAGGATATTTAGAAAACATTGTTTAATTTAATCCAGCTGCAATTTTCTGTTGGCAGCAGATTATTTTAATTATTATTGCATAGAATTTATACAGTACTATAAGTAAGCATGGCATATTTTACACAAATAAAAATAAAAACCCAGTGGAACTCACAACCTAAATTATAAAAATAGAGAAAAGACAGAAGGGATGAGTGTTAGAGAGTGTAATTCTTTTTTGCTAAATGCAGCTTGTTAGCTGAATTTTTCCAGTGTGAACAAGAGGACAGAAGTAGATGGCATTAATAGAAAAGTATCAAGTTTTGAGGAGAAATTATAGAAAAAGAACAAGAAAGCTTAATGCACTGGAAGACTAAGCTTCTTCCAAATAAATGGGGCATCAAGAAGAATGAACAGGATATAATACTTTAGATGGGAGATTGAACAGAAATCTGAGACGTTGGTGGGAAAAAAAGTTGTGAAGTGCCTTGAATGTGAGATTGAGGAGTTGGGATATGATGATTGAAACAATTGGAGAAGAATGCTATTTTAGCTATCGTCTGTTGAATAGATTGAAAAGGTCTGAGTCAGGAAGGCCAGAGATGAGGAGTTAAGATGAGAAAGATGCATGGTGTGAGCCAGGGTTTCAGCAGTGGGGATGGAGAGAAACGCATAGAATTTAGAAATGTCCTAGAGAGAATTGACAAAATTTGGAGAGAGCCTGGGTGGGGGAAAGAAAGAAAAGAAGTTGAAGTTGTCCCCAAAGGTACAGCCATGAGTGACTGTGAGGATAATGGTTTGGTCAGTGGTGCTAGAGAAAGTGAGGATGGAGGCCAGTGTAGTTTGGTCCCCAGGGATGAGTGTTACAAATTATTACAATATGGACTACATAATCTGAGATCTTACAGCTTCAGGTGTTCCTGTGATAGACCTTGACAGTGCTTACCTCCCTATTTTAAATATGCCACTGTAACAGGGCCTCCTTGGTCCTGCTTCTGTCTCTATCGACAGACTACACAGGGATCCTTGTGCAGCTTATTTATAAAGGAGTCCCACCACCTTCACAGCATACATCATGCCTTTAACAAGCAGGGGAGAGCAAAAACAAAAAGGCTTAAGCTTAAACATAAGGCTTGAGCTTAAACACAAAAAGAAAGCTTACAAGAAGTGGAAACTTGGACAGATGACTAGGGAGGAGTATAAAAATACTGCTTGAGCATGCAGGGGTGTAATCAGGAAGGCCGAAATACATTTGGAGGGATTTGAAGAGTAGCAAGAAGGGTTTCTACAGATAACAAGAAGGTCAGTAACAAGAAGGTGGTCAGGGAAAGTGTGGGAATGTGAGAATTGCATTGGCAGAATGACATACATTGTAATATCAAGAGAGAAGCCCATGCCAAGGTGAGGGCGAAAGTCCAACGTAAAACCAGAGAACTCAAGAACAAATGGTGGACTGAGAAAGCACAAGAACTCCAACATCTCGCGGACATCCACAATACATGCAGTTTCCTTAGTGCCCCAAGGCTGTTTATGGGCCAGTTTGCCATTGTATGAATCCTCTCTGCTCTAAGGAAGGAACCACACTTCTGAAGGACAACAAAGCCATCAATTCTCGCTGAAAAGAATATTGAAGATCTCCTTAACCGTAATTCTGTGGTTGCAGATGAAGTCCTTGAGCAAATCCCTCATCAACCATTTAGGGATGAGCTCGGAGACCCTCCTAATTTGTATGAGGTACACAATGCTACCAAGCAGATGAACAACAAGGCAGCAGGTCTAGATGGGATCCCTACTGAAATCTTTAAAGACAGTGGACCAGAGCTAATTCGGCAGCTTTACCTGCTTATCCTTAAAATCTGGATAAAGGAGGAGATACCTAGTGAAATGAGGGATGCCCTGATTGTCACCCCTCTTCAAGAAAGGGGATAAAGCGGATTGTGGAAATTATTGTGGTATCTTCCTCCTAGCCATTGCAGGCAAAGTTCTGGCATGGATCCTTGCAACTCGCCTTCTGCCCCTATCAGAAGAAATTTTACTGGAGTCAGAGTGGTTTCCGACCATGTCATGGAACTGTGGATATGATCTTCACAGCACGGCAGCTGCAAGAAAAGTGTTGGGAGCAAAACCAACCACTATACATGGCTTTTATTGATTTAACTAAGGCCTTTGATTCAGTGAATCGCCATGCCCTCTGGACTATACTCTCTAAGATTGGATGTCCTGATAAATACATCAGTGTCCTAAAATTGCTTCATGATAACATGAAAGCAACTGTTCTGAACAGCACTGTCTCCCAGAGTGAACCTTTCAAAGTACAAACAGGAGTAAAACAGGGCTGTATCATCGCTCCAACCATGCTTGCGGTTTTTATCGCCTTCTTTTTTTACCTAGTTGCTGGGAAGTTTACAGCTGGCATTGAAATCATTTACAGAATGGACAGAAAGCTGTTGAGGCTTAGCAGGCTGAAAGCCAAGAGTAAAATCTCAACAACATCTATTGTCGAACTTCAGTATGCTGATGACAATGCAATCTTTGCCCACTCTGAGAAAGATCTTCAAACTATCTTGAATATGTTTGCCGATGCTTACATATTTCTTGGTCTCCCTCTTAATATCAAGAAGACTAAAGTGCTCTATCAGCCCTCTCCAAATGAGGTATTAATTGCCCCATCTATCAAAATCAATGGAGTGGCACTGGAGAATGTCGATCATTTCCTCTACCTTGGAAGTCATCTTTCATCCAAGGCAGATATTGATGCAGAAATTCAACATCGCTTAAGCTGTGCCAGCGTAGCTTTTTCTTGTTTACGGCACAGGGTTTTTGAAGATCGATATTTGAACAGACACCGAGCTTCTTGTTTATCAAGCCATTATTCTCCCAACACTGTTGTATGGGACCGAAACTTGGACAACCTATAAACACCACTTGAAAGTCTTTGAGAGGCACCATCAACACTGCCTTCATAAGATTCTGAAGATCAAATGGGAAGACAGGTGCACCAATATTAGTGTTCTGGAAGAGGCAAAGACCACCAGTATTGAGACAATGATCATCTGTCAGCAATTCCACTGGACTGATGACGTTGCCCTGATGCCAGACCATCGCCTCCCAAAACATGTTCTGTTCTCTCAGCTGAAAGAAGGGTACTGTAACTTGGGTAGACCATGGAACAGTTATAAGGACTTACACTTTTTTAGGCTGTCCTTCAGTAATGTTGACATTGACACTTGGGAGGCACTTGCCCAGGATCGCTTAAAATGGAGTAAAGTCCTCCCACATGATGGTCCCCTGCATTTTGAACTTGCTCGCTGACAAGCTGAAGAGGACAAGAGGTGCAGAAGGAAGGAGAGACTGGCTTCCAGTCATGGTCAACAGCCTACTGCTGAGTCTGAAAACATCTGCCCTCATTGCAATAGAACTTGTGGTTCAAGGATTGGCCTTATTAGCCACCTGAGGATGCATAACTCCTATGGAAGATGATCATACTTGGCAATGAGTGATCGCCCATCAATCAATCATTAGCTGGAGGTTGTGAGCCATTGTCCTGCTGTTTATCTTGCTAAGCCTCATACTGAATATTTACCTTACTATGCAGAGAATTTTCTTGCATGGTATATCAGAATAATTGAATACCAAGAAGCCTTTGTGGTAAGATCTAAGAAATTATTAGTCGCTTATTGCTGTCACTTAAAACCAACCAGTGAAGAAAAGTTATTGGCTAGTATGCACACTAATGGCTTAAAGGAAGTTGTATGATCAATAACAATTACCATATTAATAGGAAGAAAATCTATAGCAGTCAGTGTATACATGACCTGGAACATTCTCTGGATGCAGAGAATAGACTGGAAACGTTAGAATTTTAAATAATAGGAAACACCTATAATTATAGCAAACATAGGTAACTGTAACAAATAGTGTGATATTAGTAAATATTCACTCAAGCATTCTTAACTCATTTTTTGTGTGCATTTTGCGGAAGTTTCTAAAATTGTACAAAAGGAATTCGAATAATCATGCAGAGTTTTAACTTAATATTATTCAGGACTGGAGTTTCACTTAAGCTTAGAGGTGTTTCAGTGCTGCACCTCATCAGCCAAATAATTACTTTTGTATTAATTAGCAACTAAGAGACACAAACTTGATTTTTTTGAATGTGTATGTACATATTACCATATAAAAAGCTGGAGCACTGAAGAAAGTTCAGGGAGGGGTGTGTTGGGCCATTAAAAATGTGGGTCATGGAAGCTATTTGTAACTCATGCAGTTTCTGAAAGATGATACTTTGGAATGCTTATTACAGTGGAATTTTTTGTTTTGGTTGGGAAGAGTCAGGTGCTTCCAGGAATCATTTGAGCTGGACATGTACTGAATTTTTAAAATAAGTAAAACATGTTTGGAAGCAGTTCAGCAATCTGGAGCAGGGACTGCTTGGTAGCGTAACAATGTTAGCAGCATTCAAAGGCTCCATGCAACTAACCAAGTAAAGTCCCTTTTGGAAAAATGGCTCTTTTATCTTTATCATCGGGAGACGCAGAAGACATTTACTGCATGTCAAGTTATCACCAATATGAACTGTTTTTAGAGCTGTAGCACTCTAGGTATTTGTCATTTTAAAAAAGCTTTTTCTTTGCACTCTGGAGTCCAAGAGCAGTGACCAGTTATTTTATAGTAATAAAATTTCTCTATTCAACATTTTACAGATTTCATATTGTCTGTTAACAAAACAACTTTTTCTTTTCTGAGAGATGAAAATTTTTATCTCGGAACAGGGGGAAATCTCACAAGCTCACAGCTTTAATTAAACCTGTCTGTCACTTCAAATAAAGCTGTTTGGTTTTGTCGACATTTAGAAAATAGCCCATTATATCAGTGACCACAGTGCTTTGTGACTGTAATTGCTGGGTCTACATATGTAAAAGGTACTCTACAAGGTCGTAGTACTGCAGCTTGATTAAAAGTTTCTTATTTGTGCTGTAACAGGAAAATTACACTATTTTTTTTGTGGGGGAAATTTTGTATTTTAATATAGTCACAGGCTACAGCATGGTGTCTTTTAGCAGGTTACTGATATATACATATATTGCATTGTGAACATAAGGCTGAAAAACAACCGAAGATTTTCGAAAGTGACATTTTGCGTCTCAAATTTTGGATGTCCAACTTGAGACATCTTAAAAGGGCCTGGTTTTCAGAGTGTAGGTGCCCCAGTACTTTTTGAAAATTAGGCGTTTTTTTAAGAGTCTGAAGTTGGGCACCCACAAATTGAATCATGCAAAATTATTAGTCACTTTTTAAAAACTTAGACCAAGTGTTGTCAGCCACCTGAGAAGCACAATAAATTACCCAGTGTAATGGTACAGCTTATTGACTTTAGAATCTGGCTCAACATTTTAAATTATCTTTTTAATAAATCAATTAGAAGAACAATTAAGTGGTTCATACAACATATCTTTATGCTACGCTCTTAACTAAACTTTAACTTTGGAACCAGAAGTTACACTATTTAGCTTTTAAATGAATGGCAAGTTTCAAATTGTCCCTGCACCTGGGGGGGTGGTCGTAAGAAGACGCAGCAGAGGGACTGGGCCTAGAGGAGGAGATGGGTAGAATCATTCAGTGTTGGTCGTCTTGTACAGCTAAAGCTTGTAATCCTTAAATGACAAATACAGAGAAACTTTGGCTACTACTTTTTAATTCTATTTTTCCTCCACCTTATCTCCATTATGGTTGTAGGAATTTTCATACTCTTTTTTTGCTTCTTTTTTGCAATTGGAGTGAAAGTTTAGGGGTGTCCTATTCAGGAAAGAGCTCCTTATGATTCGTGGTTTATCTGTTAGATGAAATAGTGTAAAATTGTATTTCATTAACATAGCTTAGATAACTGGTTGTCCAATCAATTGTATGTGCTCTTTCAGGAACTAGTTCATGGAGGATAGGTCCATCAATGGCTATTAGCCCAGATGGTCAAGGATGGTGTCCCTAGCTGTGCTTGCCAGATTCTGGGAACAGGCGACGGGATGCATCACTTGATGATTACCTGTTTTGTTCATTCCCTGTGGGGCACCTGGCATTGGCCACAGTCGGAAGACAGGATCCCGGGCTAGATGGACTTTTGGCCTGACCAGATATGGCCATTCTTATGTTCTAAGATGTTGGAGAGCCTAAGCTTCATTATGGGTTGGAAGAATCATAAATGAATGAGAAATACAGAGTAGCATACTGGCAGAAAGATGAGCTGTTAGTCAAGGGTTTATTGCCAAATCCTGCTTATCTTATTCACACAAGCAGTCCCACTGAATGTCACAATATATTGCTAACCAGAGTAGGATGAGCAGGATTTGGCCCTTAGTGTATGAAACTGGTGCAGTTGCTCAAAAGGTTTGGGCACTGGTGACCTAAGCAAATAAGACAAAACTTCCATTGCCTTCATTCAGTGCAGGGTCTTGCGTTGGCTTTTATGGGAGCAGACTCAATCTCTATTAGCTCCTTTAAAATGATGAATGATGAATTAGCTCCTTTAAAATCAAATACTGTGCTTCATTTATTTTACCCCCCTCAGAACTAATGGTAGATCAAATATAATAAAAAGGGATAATGAGTATGTCAACCTATTAACCTGTAAATGGACTAGAGATTGCTTATAAATATATTTCGTGTTACATTTGACAGTAGCCTGAGATTAATTTTTATAAATGATTCTAAAGAAGCTGTTCCTAAAGGGTAAAAACCGTTTGTGTCATTTTGCAGACATGTTCTCTTGCAAGAAAGCAGTTCATTATTTGTTGAATTTTTAAAAAAATAGATGGCGTGACCTTGTAAATCCGGTTGAGAAAACACACATTCTGCTGATATATTTTATGCAATAGTAGGAAATGATGTACACATCATATTTTGCCGGTTACAAAATGACTGGGAACGATATTAAGTGCTATGTGGAAAATATGAAGTATGCTAATTTAAGAGGATAGTAATTATAATACTTTATATATAGAAAATACATACTTGTGTAAGTGTGTATGTATATATACAGTTTTAAAAAAAAGTGGGAATTCAATTAAAAAATATAGGACTAGATGATGTTAGCTTGCCTTACAAATGCTATGGAATGTAAATCTGCTTATATATGCAGCCCGTGATTTGAGATACTAATGTAGTAGTTCTAAATTTTTTTAATGTGAAACTGATTATTATGACAGAAGGATATTTACAGGCTAATGAGTATGAGTACATCGAGTCAGTATCTTACGTCTGAAATACTCATATGAATACCTATAGCTAAAATTCAGAATCAAGGGTGAGCTCTACAGAAACTCCTGTGACACAATAGATTTTTGCTACAGCAAGTAGAAGAGCACAATCCCTCTTGAATTTCTGGTGTCCTCATATAGTACAGGCTAGGAAAGATGTCAGTGGAGTCATTAAAAACCTAGAACTGCCAAACAGTTATTTTGTAGTGTAGCAGCTAGAATATTAGAGTTGTACAGTAGGTATGGTAGTCTTGGTTGACAGTGCAATTGTGTTTTGTCCTTCGAGCTGTTCAGGGGTCAACAGAAAAAAAGGAGTTGAGTGTTTAATTACTGCAGTAAGAAATTGCATGTCCCGCACTGTAGACTCCCAAATTATTAAATGACTTCAGCTGACATTAATCATCCCTACTAGACTGTGACAATGATTATAAATAGAGAGACATCCCCTCCAGGGGCTTTCTCCATCTAATTTCATTACTGACTATACAGGGACCAGTGTGGGAAAGGCTTCAAGGAATACGATTAAACCTTGAATATTTGGAATCTTGTAGTATACATCTGGGTGAAACACAAAGCTTTAAAAAAATACCTAGTAGTTAAGAACTAATTGTTATCTTATTTGGCTATTGTTATTTGAGCCTCTTAAAATGCTGTGATTTTCATATCCTGTTCCTGACTCTGTTGGCTTTCTTGTTTGCCATTGCCAGTACTGGAAAATTGAGCTTTCAACGTAAACTGAATCACAAGAACATTTATCTTTAGACTGATAACACTTTTGCAAGACTCCAGTGAGGTGATACTTCTGTTGGCAATAACTCAGGAATTGTCTGACAAGTGCTTCATATATATAACTTGCCCTAATATGATTCTTTCAATAAGAAGTGGCAAAACTATGATACTATAGAATGTATTGTGTTCTAAAAAGCTTCTCCCATCTTTTGATTATTAGTCTTTGTTAGCATGTTTCCTCTATTCTGTCTTTTCCTCAATGGAAACAGCAGACCATCAGCAGCAATACCGTTGCCATGAAGTTAGTATTTTGTAAATGCTGTACTATTGGCCTCTTGTTGTTGTTGTTTTCTAGAATCAATGGATTCCATTTCTCCTTTACACTAAGATGTTTCTGAAGTATCTGAAAAACAATTAATAGTGAGAGAATATTCAATTATTGCTAATGATTTTGAAAATCCTGACATGCATAATTGATACTCTTTCAAACTTAGGTCTGAGACTGTATGCTTTAGAAAATCAGTTATTGACTAAAGGGGAGGAAAGAGATGGATGCCTCTGTGAAAAGAGTCACTGAAGCAGCAGTCTTAACAGACAGCAATAAATATGCAATTATCCTTCAAACAGACATATGTTTTTCCCATCTTTAAAAGTTTCCTGAGACACATAAGCCACTTACAAAGATTGTTGTTACTCTACGGGGTAATGATTAAACTTCCAGGTCCTGAATAAAGGGACCTTGATGGCTCAAAAGCTTATCTATAGTGTCTGCATTAATACAAATATGGAAGTCTGAAAGCTACTATCTAAAGCACACTTCAAGTGATGGTTGCCTACTCAGAGCGCTTTCCAAAATAAACTAGCTTCAGTATCTGTTTAAGCCATGACAGTTCCTTGGCTATGTTACCATGGAGGCTGATCCTATTTTATTCTTAAGAGTGGCCATATAATGCCTAAAGACTAGACTGTGCATATGCAATATTAGTCTATGTAAAGGACAGCCTGCAGCTGAGATTCCTTCTCTAATTTCCCCATGGTACAAAAGAAAAACAATCTGCTTCTGGCCCTGGCCAGTTGTGATTATTATCCCTTCCATCATCTGCACTGACTCAGTTGCTCTGGCTAGAATGCTGGGAAAGCAGGTCCCACCCACATTCTGCCCCTCTTGCATGGTGCCCATTGGAGTGAGGCAAAAAGTAGCAGAGACACTGAGTCTGTTTACTTCTGTGCACTAACATTCAAAGTCTAGGGAAGTTTTGTTCTAGTCTGTTCTATATAGGTTCTTACTTATAAACTTGGTTCAATAGTCTATGGGAAGCCAGTATAGCGAGCAGAAGACAGGTTTGATGTATTTGTGGTAACCTATGTTGCCGAGAAAATGCTGGGGAGACATGGTGCAGGATTCTGTACCAGTTGAAGTTACCTAAGCGGTGAAAGCTTCATGCCTAGATATATTGCATTGCTGCATTCTGACTGAGCCGTGATGATGATGTGGCAGGGGTTTGTGCTATAGGTTTTAATCTCACTTATGTCCTGCATGGTCACATGATCATACTCGGGGAGGGTGGAAGGGGTGGAGTCTAGGAGTAATACTGGGAGACTTGTTGGGGGATGCAGTGAGTATACCCAAAATCCTAATGGAGAGAGGTTTGATGAGTCAGACAGGAAAGTATTCTGAAACTTTGCCTCCCTGGATGACTGCTCCAAAAACTCTAGGGGAACAGCGGAATGAAGAGATGAACAGGCACAGAATGGGAAATTGTGGTACATGGCAGTTGGGAATTGTGCTTTCTCTCTTTGGTCTTGTGAAGCAACTTCCTCCTTGGATTTGCTAGACAAGCACAATCTCGACAGAGAGGTCTCTGTTCCCCATTGGTTTTGGATTTGCCCAAATGGTGGGTGAACTCTTCCAAGGTCTGTACAGGAGTTCTTTTTTTTTTTTTTTCAGGCTCCTCTGGCTCTTGTAACAATATCAGACCCATCCCTCTGGGATGGGAAGCTCATCTCGGATCCCTCACCATCCAAGGCAAATGGTGTCCCCAAGAGAACCTTCTGCATACTGACATTCTGGAGCTCAGAGCTGTCCTCAGGCTTGCTTCCACTTCCTTCTGCTGATCAAAGCCACATCCATCAAGATCACAATAGACATCCTGCCCTGCATGGTCTACATCAATCTTCAGGGTGGGGCGTACTCTCCCTCACTCTGTGCCAAAGCGATAAAGCTCTGTAATTGGTGCAATAGCCAACCAGGTAGTTCTCTCAGCTTCTTACCATCAGCCAAGAACTTCAGAGACCCTTCTTTCAGAGTTACGAGTGGGAGTTAGATTCAGAAATCCTCAACAGCATATTTCTAACCTGGAGATTTCCAGAAGTGGGCTTTTCTGCCACCATAGCCAGTGCAAAATGCAAGAAGTGGTGTTCAAGAGGAGGACTTGATTCTCAGTCACTGAAAGATGCCTTTCTTATCTCCATGGATGAAGGGCCTCTTTTATGTGTCCACCAATGCTGTTGCTCTTGAACGTTCTCAACAAGATCAAGCAAGGCAAGGCCTAAGTCATTTTGATTGCACTAACTTGGCCAAGAAAATGTTGGTACCTTTATCTCATTGGGCTTACTTCTTGTCCACCACTACACTTCCTATCAGTTCCCATCTTTGTTTCAGGATGCTAGTTGGGCACTTCACCCCAGTCTAGAAGTTCTGCAACTCCAGGCATGGCTCCTTGATAGTTGTCTGGGTTAGATACTTCCTGTTCAACAGACGTGCAACAGGTCGTATTAAATAGTACAAAGGAGTCAACAGGATGCATTTTTCTTTCAGAAATGGAAGAGTTACCATCTCTGCTGTACCCGTTGTCAGATTTTTCTTGCCCTCTATTGTTCTAGACTACCTGTTGAAAAAAAATTTTAGGTCTTGCTATGAGTTCTGCCAAGGTTTGCTGGGTGGCTATTAACAGCCTTTCATTCACCAGTAGAAGGCTTTTTTGTTGTTGCTCATCAATGTACAGTAACTCCTCACTTAAAGTCGTCCCGGTTAACGTTGTTTCATTGTTACGTTGCTGATCAATTTGGGAACGTGCTCGTTTAAAGTTACGAAATGCTCCCTTATATCGTTGTTTGTCAGCTGCCTGCTTTGTCCACTGCTTTGTCCACTCCAGCCCATACTACTTTAACTTGCTAGCAAGAATACTGTGGGAGACCATATCAAATGCTGTGCTAAAGTCAAGGAATAACATGTCCACTGCTTTCCCCTTATCCACAGAGCCAGAAGGAGGATGTGGAACTAAGGAGATGTGCCATGCTTCTTTCTATTGATGTCTTCTTTCACTCTTTTGGACACACAATAGCAGATTTAAAGATAGCCATCCTGCAGCCATTCAGGACAAGACTTCAAAGAGAAACTGCTGAGCTTCAGTTCATTTGCAAATTTGACACTATCAACTCAGGATTAAACAAAGGGGGGAGGGATAGCTCAGTGGTTTGAGGATTGGCCTGCTAAACCCAGGGTTGTGAGTTCAATCCTTGAGGGGGCCATTTGGGATCTGGGACAAAAATTGGGGATTGGTCCTGCTTTGAGCAGGGGGTTGGACTAGATGACCTCCTGAGGTCCCTTCCAACCCTGATATTCTATGAAAGACTGTGACTGACTAGCCAACTACAAAAGCAGTTTCTCCTCTCTTGGTGTTCACACCTCAACTGCTAGAAGAGGGCCTCATCCTCCCTGATTGAACTAACCTCATTATCCCTATACTGATTCTTGCTTGCTTGCCTCTGGAAATTTCCACGACATGCATCCGATGAAGTGGGTATTCACCCACGAAAGCTCATGCTCCAATATGTCTATTGGTCTATAAGGTGCCACAGGACTCTTTGCCGCTTTTACAGATCTAGACTAACACGGCTACCCCTCTGAAGCTTGACTCTTTTGTTGGTATGTTGCTTAATTAGATAAGCTCTGCAGCACATAAAAAGAAGCATGAATGCATATGGACCATTTATTGTCCGGTGAGGAGAAAAGGATACTTTATGAAGAAGAAATTTGAAAATTAAAATAGCTCTCCGGTCTCTGTTCTCTTGCATGTGCTTGTTTCTTGCCCTGAAAATAATTTTAGTTTAGCTGTAAGAGTAATATAACCCAGTCACATCCAGTGAGTAGGCATCCAGTAGCTTTTGATACCAAAAACTATTGATATCTTGGAGAATGTGTGTGTAGGTTTTTCCTCAGAGGTATAAGGGAAATAAGTGGCCCAAGTTTTCTTTTTATATACTATATATAATGCTCTGCTTTGTTGAGCCAACACTAAGTGCTTTCAAAAATCCCGCCCTTAATGTTTCATTAAGTTAATGATGAATGGGTCCAGGCAATTTATAGTACATGGACAACCTGTGACACATGAGACTCGAGGTGATTCATGATGCATTCAAAATGTGGGTTGATGCACTACAGAAATTTTTATATTCCAGCTCTGCAACTGTGTTCCTGCACCTTCGTTTTGGTGAAGCTTTAACCAGTAGTTCAAAGTGGTGGTTGGTCTAGTGCACTCAGACTTCTTGCACTTAGGAGCTACAAGTTTTCTTTGCTGTGGAGTTTTCCCTCCCTGCCATTGCCATCGCTTTCTCCTCCTTCAAATTTCTCCTTTAAACAAACTTCTTTTGCCAAATTTTTAAATAGTAATCTTCTCCTCTGGGCCGTGTTCACAATCCTTGCATTAAAAAAAGACGTGGAACTAACGAGATGTGCCATGTTCCTTTTTATTGATTTCTTCTTTCACTCTTTTGTTTATATGTTGCTTAATTAGATAAGCTCTGCACCACATAAAAATAAGAAGAATGAATGCCTGTGGACCATTTATTGTACTTACACCCAAAAAGACTTTGTAAGAAGCTGAAAGATCTTGGGTTTCTAATTTCTAATGTAATATAGAACAGGATCATGATTCCACTCTGCTTTATAATTCCACAGGAGAGAGGTTGAGAGGAAGAGGTAATTTCTTCAGAGTTATTTACTCATAATTTAAAAGTCTGAATTTCTTTTCAAACTAACTGTTTAAAAATATATAATGACCTTTGTACAACTGAGAATTGATTGGTTTCCATTTGATTTTATTGTTGCCTAGAGAACTGACCAAGACTTGCTTATATAGTGCTTTTCATATAATGTAGACTTCTGTCTGTCTTAGTTGATGCTTGATCTGATTCATGTCCACTGGTGGCTTTTGCCAGCTAATTATAAGAGGAAAAAGTCATGTAGTGAGTATTGCAGATACAATTAAGGTTCACTTGGGAATATCTTTTTAATTGCAAAAACCTGTATATAAATATTTTATTCTGTAGAAAAACAAATTCCATTTAATTAAGAGTTAATGAAAATTATTTTCTCAGATACTAAACCAAAATTATTCTTAAATGTAATTAACTGGTTTTTAATTCGTTGCAAATACCAGATTATTATACATTTATATTGTTTGCAATCCCTCTCCCAAGATGTAGAGGTAAAGCCACCTAATTTGCAGTTTAATAAATTGTTACTATGCACTTGCAAAGATATGGTTTGTACAGCTCTGAAATTTCAAGAAGAAAAGTCAAGACATGCTGGATTCGCAAAGTGAGCAATTTCCCCCTACATCAGCAATTACAAAGAGTGAGGGTACTGTATTAGTGCAGAGTTGCAAGCTACAGTTAATTTTCTTTTTAGCTGACTTGCACAGGGCATTTTTTTTTTGTAGAAGATAGCATATCTTTTAAATGGTATGTTCCATAGTTTTCCCTTGTTGACACTTGTTAATGGTACAGTACTTGCTGTAATAAACACTGCTACAGTAGCTTGATAGAAATATTTGCAGGAGGAGGAGACGGGGTACTGTTTTCAGAGACATTTTCTGTTTAATTTTTGATTGAATTATTTTGAGTTTGTGTTTGAGTTTCTATGCATACTGAAACTACTGGGATGAGACCACCCAACACAGCAACTTAAAATGTGATATTAAATTAATGTATTTGAGGGGCATGTTGCTAGAAATCTACAGCACTGGTTAGCTGCATTCTTCCAAAGAGACTGTGCCAAAGGCACCACTTTTAGTTGGTTCTGTCCTTAAAAAGAAATGAAGGATTGTAACTGCTCATGCGTTCGGATAGGAAGACATTTTTTGCAATGCTTGTCTGTTTTTAAGTGATATACTAACTACTAGACAAAGTAGAGTTGTCAGAGTATTCCTCTTGATGATTAGCATCAGTGTCACTTCTTCTCTCCATTACACATCCTGGTTGACTGTCACTGAGAGAACCTGGATAGGAATGCCTATAGGCTGGAGGACTGAGAGAACAGAAGAAAATAGAACACACAGAATCCTAAAAAGCAGCAGGTTCTCTGCAGGCTTGTAGAAGTTTCACCAGAAGTTTTCTCACATTATATGGGTTCTAATATGTGTGGGCTGTGTGCAGTGTTCCCTCTAATTTTTTACGTCCATGTGCGGAATTAATTTTATGTGCACCAATATGGTGCACATAACAAAAATTCATGTGGTAGGGGTGGGGCCGAGGGGTTCGGAGTATGGGAGGGGGCTCGAGGCTGTAGCAGAGGGTTGGGGTGCGGCCAGGGATGAGGGGTTTGGGGTACAGGCTGTCCCGGGGCTGCAGTGTGGAGAGATGACTCCCCCTGGCCCTTTCTCGCCGCAGCAACTCGGGGCTGTGGGAGAGGTGCCTCTCCTCGGCCGCAGCAGCTCCAGTGGGGCTGGGCTGAGCTGGGGGAGGAGCTCCTCCCCTGGCTGCGGCAGGTTCGCGCTGGGGCTGGGCTGAGGGAGGGGTGCCACTCCCCCAGCCTGAGCCCCTGCGCGGGGCTTAATAGGCAGCTGTGCAGCTGCACAGCTTAGAGGGAAGTTAGGCTGTGTGTGATTTTCAGCGTTAGTATATTCCTGAGTAGTAGGTGAGAATTGCTTTTGAATATTTATTTGGGATCCTCAGAGGACAGCCTTAAATACATGTCTTAAAATTGAGAGATGGCAAAGTGGTGTGGGGTGCCATGCAGATTCCTTGCACTTTATTGGTGTGAAGAATGTTTCTGTAGAAGTGTTTACAACATACATTACCATAGGGATAAATCCCAACTGGGAGGATTTTGTGAACTCCGAAATGCAGAGAATTTTGGGTGCTGGAATTATTTTAAAATGACTTACTGACTGACTTTTTAATCCATGAACAAGGTAGCTTTTACTTCTAGTAGAAAAAGTCATTGAATTGTTCTGTGAATAATTGTTTCTCTCCCCTCCTGTTAACAGTACAGTTCACACCATTAAGCTTTTGTGCAGCATTCCGCCTGCTACAGTGATGGAAAATGTGTCCATTGGTCATGGGCAAATTAATTCTCCCCTCACTTATGCATCTATGGCCACCATAGTGGTATCTGGACTCTAATTCCATGTATTGTTTTGTAGCCATAAGTAAAATAAAAGCAGCCTTGTTTGGATTTCTATGGTGTGCTCATCATTCTTGTGATTCCTTATGGTTTTGGGACCGATAACGTTTAATTGATGATAAGCCACAAAGTAAAAGGTTTCAGAGTAACAGCCGTGTTAGTCTGTATTCGCAAAAAGAAAAGGAGTACTTGTGGCACCTTAGAGACTAACCAATTTATTTGAGCATGAGCTTTCGTGAGCTCAAATAAATTGGTTAGTCTCTAAGGTGCCCCAAGTACTCCTTTTCTTTTAAAGTAAAAGGTGAAATTGTGGAGTAGTTAATTGACTTTGGGACGCTACCCCCGAAGTCTGAGAATTAGATCTCATAGTCAGCAGCCCAATGAGACTTATTTTGTATCGTTATCGTAGTGCTATGGCAACATAGGGCACAGTAAATACAAAAACATTTCATGAGCATCTGGATAAAGCCTTTTAAAATTGATTGTTATCCTGAATATTGCCTATGTGTTGTAAGATCAAATGTCAATCCAAAGTCACTCAAAGTAATTAATAATCAAAACAAATAAAAACTACTATGCAAATGGATCTTACATGTAAATGGACCTTACACTCTGTGACCTGAAGCTTGTCAAACCTGGGCTCTTGAGGACTCCTAAGGGAAATGCATTTCAAGGGCAGAGGTCCATGACTGAGAGGGCCCTGCCTTGGATTTTAAAAAAATCTTACTCTAGGAACCAACTAAAAGCACCTCACTGCCCCAGTGGTGTATAAGACTAGTAGTAGTCACTCCTGGAACCATATACCACACTCTGCAGGGCTTTAAAGAAGATAATTGATGACAACTTAAATTGTATTCATCGGTAAATAGGAAGCTAGATTAGAGATTTCAACACTTGCTTGCTCTAAAATCAGCAGCAGCAGCAACAGCAACAAGAGAGGTGGAGTGTTCTTATAATAGACTGTTCCACTCAGGAAATGGGAAGGCGTATACTGCACCAGGTGATGCTCCGGTTATAGCTCCAAATAAAGTCTGTTAAATTAGCATAGTGCGAAATGAGCGAACCAGGGGGCATGGTCACCTGGTCCAAATGAGAGAAGAGGAGAACTAGCAGTCTCCTGACCAGCTACAAGGACACAAAATCCAGTACAAGTCACTGCTGCTGCCACCACCTGGGTATCGAAGAGCCGCAGTGAGTCTAGGAGGGCTCTGAGGCTGTGAACCATTTTGCAAACATTTGTCCACAGCCCATGCTTTTAGGTACTTCCTTCTGCTCACAAGCAGCAGTTCACTTTGTGTGGATAAAGTTGTAACTGGGCTCTCCTCATCTAGATCTCTAATGTAGACAAACCTACAGAATCTGGGTTTGATGAAAAAGAGATGGAGATGAATGTCACCTGCACAGTGATTGCTAGACATGTTGGCCTGCTGGCCAACACACTGGACAGGAGGGGTAATAAAAAGGATACACCCTGTTGCACCACGCGTAACCTCTAGCTTCTGTGATCTCTGAATGGAAGGAATGAACCAATGGATGGCCAATCGACCACTCCTGTAAGTAAGCTATGACCTCCAGATCTACGGTATCAGATTAAAGAGAGGATGTTTTTTTAAAAAAAAAATCCATAGTATAGATGTCTCTACCACTGCGCAGAAGAGCTCATCCACCATTGATATTAATACAGTCTTAGTTCCTTACTGTGCTTTGAAACTAGAATCTAAACTTAAGATATTTGGTGAAATACTTGTGGTTTTATTATGTCACATTTATACTGTGCGATGTGGGGGGCGGAGGAAAGGAGGAGTGGAAGTATAGATGGCTGAGGGAATAACAAATAACCTACTCTATACAGCCCAAAGGCACTGATTAACAATGGTGTTTTGCAAGTAGGCTTACACAGGAGCTGTATACAGCTCTGCCTTCTCACTAATGCCTGACTGGACAGGAAGCAGGAGTTACATCATATTCTTGACTCTGCCCGTTTGACTTAATTGTAAGATACCGTAACCTCATCTATACAGTATAATTTTGATTTTTTTTAAAATTGAAATCAGTAAGACAGCCTTTTAGGTCCATACATATACAGAATAAAAGAAGAAAGCTGGGAGGTATATCCGTAGCTGGTGTAAATTGCCATTGTCCTTTCTGAGTGTAGGGCTGACTTTCATTATTGATATTTTGGATCATTTACAATAAGGTATTACAATTATATTTTCTGGATACACATAGGATACATACCATGTTCAAGGCATGTACTACTGAACGACCAATACAGTCTTTCAAGCTACTGTCAGTGACTAAGATTGAGGCTCAGCAGTTATATGAAAGAACAATGCAAATCATCAAGATTTCTTATCGAGTTTACTTCTGATCATCATTTCTTTAATATGTAACACATTTATCTCCCTTCCAACATTTCTCCAAGGCGGGGGGATGTACTTGTCTTTAAGGCACCTCTGAGTGTTTGGTCCCTGCTATTTGAATGGATGGGTTCAAAAGGGACAAGTCTAGAATATCAAAAGCAATTGCTTGAAGTTATGGTTCAAATTTCTTTTAGGCCAATTTGCTTGGAATGATAAAGGATTTAAAATCCATAATATGGTTTCTTGGGTTACTCACTAGAGAGTTGTAGACTTAACAAGATACCCAGCATTAAAATTAGTAAACTAATGCTTCCTAGACTCAGTAAAAAGGGGTTATTCTATTTGATTCCAATCTCTAATGATTATAACATCTATCCAATTGACAAACCTAGCTTGTTAGATTTCAGCTTTAAAATCTAATTGGCAAATTCATAAAATTTGAAATTCTTTCATGCCTATGCAGCCTGGTGGGGCTTTCTAAATTACGATGGGAGCCATAGACTTTAGAGCAGTGATACTGAGACCTCATATGTCTGGAGCCAAATTAGCAATCACACAGTGTTTTAATATTGTGCTGCCAAGAGTCACAGGAGACACATTAAAGAGCCACTTGCAGCTCGCGAGCTTCAGTCTGAGTATCACTGCCTTAGAACATCTCAGGACTGGGAGGGCACAACTGCCCCCCAGGCTATGAGTTCTGTGTTGCAGTACAGAATCTCAACTCTGGCCTTCTGGATATATCTGTCTGCCTTGATGTTTTTAGAGGGAGGGCCTACCTATCAGATTATGCAGAATATAAGTCTTTGTTCATTTCAAAAATTTTAATTTCTAGCCCTCACGGTTCTGAAGAAAAAATACTTCCAAATATTAACGTAGTGTAACCTATGCAGTGTATACTATCTGAGCCTGCAAACAGCATGAAGCAGTCACCCTGAGAGACGTGAATGCTTCCTTTCCCAGTAATTTGTAGTGGGTGTTAACTCTCAAATCTAATGATGACACTTTAAATGTCAGTATTCACTATTAGTTGCTGATCAGTTTAGCCTATGAGATGGAATAAGAGATGGGAGTAAAAAGTACAGTGGAAGTTACTGAAGGGAAGGAAATACAGTGGAATGAACATGCAGATGAGAGAGACGAAGACAAGGAAGAGTGAAAGAAACATAGAAAGCAGGATTAGGATAGAAGAGAAACAAAGGGGTGAAATAGCAATACTCTTAAAGGGGACCACATTTTCCCATTGAATGATGCTGAATATGAGAAATTACTGAATAAATAATAAGCAGACAACAATGATTAAATAATAATTGTAATTACTACTTACAGGCAATATTCTTTCCCTGGAAACCGCTTGTTGATATGATTTGAAGTTCTACTCTGGATTAAGGGTATTACATATTCCAAAATATTTGTCTGAGACGACTGATCATAAATAAATATTGACTTCCCTGTCCATAGAATGGGTTCGATACTCCTGAACAAATAGGACAAACAGCATATGAACAGTAGTGGAGAAAGAGACTATCAAAATAGTCATAATCTTTATAGTTTCCCAATTTGTAAATTGTGGGTAATGATACAGCTTTCCTTTGTAAAGCATTCTACAAAGATGAAAAATGCTATATAAAAGCTAGATATTAGTATTCCATTCATAAGTAATACTTTGATTTCTTTTCACATTAAAACAATACATACATATCTGCTATATCAATTTATCAAATTAGCCAATTTCTAAAGAGATTGTAGGGTTGTGTGTCAAATAATAACTTACAAACTTCAGAAGGGACCCTATCTCAAAAGAAATAATGTTTCAGGTACTGTCTGAGGTAATATTCTGCAGCAGAGAATGTGTCTTTGTATTATTCAGTGGTATGTATTTTACATACTCAAGGAATTCTCTTTTCAATATTTATAGGTTTGTGAATGAATCGGCTTCATTCAGTTTTTACTGAGTAGATGCATTAGAAACTTTCAAAATGTTTTTTTTACTTCTCTGTACTGCTGTCTCTCTGGAAAAGTAATATGTTTCCCCCTTATTAGTTTAGACTATTTCGGGTTGGCAAAAATTGCATTCCTGCCCTGCTCCTCCACTTGTTGCTTTTTAGGGAAGAGCCAGTACAATCTTTATTGGTTACATTCTTATTGGTTCCCTTGATATTATCAGCAACGTCAGTACAACTTCAGAAGCACGTGTCAAAAATGAGCTGGTACTCCTTTGGGCTGGATGGCTGCTTCTGCAGCAGCAGGGCGTTCTCCTTTGTAGGTTTACTTAAGCAGTAACATTTGTTTCCATTTTCATAATATTGCAGTGACAGAGTGGTTAATTTTCAAATTTGAAAGGCCTTTTTCACTGCCCATCAAGGCTGGCTCATGGGCAGCCATACCTAATGGTCAGAGCTGGAATCCACAGTCAGGAGTCGAGAGTCAACTGGGAGATGAGAAGGAATAGACAAACATGGGATTGGAACCATGAGTGGGTAATCAGAGTCAGGCCGGATCAGGATGTGAGGGGGTCGGAGGCAGGAGACAAACCAGAGATTAGAACTGAACGTCAGAGATCAGGTGCCAAGTCAGGTCAGGATGCCAGGAAGTCAAGCTGGAAGAGCAAGAGGCACAAAGTACGCAGTCTAGAGCGGTTGGATCCCAGTTGTTCAGACAGCTTGCTGTTCTAGGCTTAAGTAGAGCCAGCGGGCCAATCAGCTGCTCTGGGACTTGCTGCTGAGATACCGGGGTGGAGCCTTAAACTGGGGCAGGGCTTCATGAGTCATGGAGAGGGCCATCCTTAGGGAAAATGGCACCCTGGGCAAACCTGTCTTTTGGCACTCCTGTGGGCTCCCCACCCCCCCATTGCCCCTAACCCCTGGACCGTGCCCACTTCTCGCCTAATCCCTGCACCCCCTTCCTGTGCCCATATGGGAAAACTGACCTGGATGCACGGAGCAGCTGGCATTGCTTCTCATTTCCCTCTTCTCCCCCCCCCAACCCCCCCAACCTCTGGAACGCTGCCCCTCTGTCACCCCTAGGGAGCTGCGGTGGGGGAACAAGGAGCAGTATCAGGGCTCCCTGGATCGAGGTCATTTTCCCCACCTGGGTTGCATAATGGGAGGGCAGGAGAGTAGCAGCTCTGATACTCCCCTCACAGCACAGCCCAGGTGGGGAAAGTGACCTGGACGCATGGAGTGCTTGGTGTTGCTCCTCACAGTCCCCCTAAGTGGGCGCAGAGGAACGTTGAGGGGGGAGCAGTATTTATGCGTCACCACTTGCCTCCCCCATGTTCCTCTGCCGGGAGGGAGCGGGGAGAAATCTGGATGCCCCCTCACGCAGCACTCCCCTGCCAGCCGGGAGCAGTTGCTGACTCTACCCATGCAGAGCATACCTCCGCACTGCTGCACGGCACCCCCTTGACGATAGTGTCCCTGGGCTGTGACCCGGATGGCCTACTCCTAAGGCTGGCCCTGGACCTGGTCAGCACTGAATAATACAAAGACACAGCAGACTACCAAGTGGAGAGTTGAAGCGTGGCTACTCCTGTGAACCCAGGTTCGAGGTTTGTGGGTCATGACACTGCCTTTATGTAACCGGAAAGGGAGTACTTGTGGCACCTTAGAGACTATCAAATTTATTAGAGCATAAGCTTTCGAGAGCTACAGCTCACTTCATCGGATGCAGTGAGCTGTAGCTCACAAAAGCTTATGCTCTAATTAATTTGTTAGTCTTTAAGGTGCCACAAGTACTCCTTTTCTTTTTATGGATACAGACTAACACGGCCTGTTACTCTGAAACCTTTATGTAACAGTTTGAAGAAATGTCAAATATTCAGTCTAAATTAGTTTGTAACAACTGATTTTCTTTGGTACTTGCTCTTTAAATCTAGTCAGTTTGTGTGTGTGTGTGTGTGTGTGTGTGTTGGGGAGTTAAATACTTTCAGGTGCCACACCTGCCTCTTGGTCCCCCAGCCACTCTTTGGAATTTTACAGCCAGTTTCTCCTATATTTACATTTTTCTCTCTCCCCTTTTGCTGTGTGAAAGGCCCACACATACAGTTAGATTAAGTGAGGGCTGGACAAGACTAACAGTGAAATTGACTACACAACAAGGTTGCCAAATGCACAAAGTAAACTGGGAATAGATTTCTCTCCTCTTTTTAGTTAGTGTTTGTATGTACTGTAACAATAACAGTTTAAAAAAGTTAGATGTGTTTAAGTTGATTGTATTCCATTCAACCTATTGTATGTGGATGATTCTTTAAATTTCCATAAGAAATGGACATGGGCAGACTTGCCTGTTAAGATAGCCAGCCCCCTTTGGGGCTACAGGAATTATTTGATCTGATTTTGTCTTACCTTGGTGATTATCTTGCACTTTTGTATTTTTGCTTTTAATTTTTATAGTTGTATAATTTCAAATGCTGATGTGTGCTACAGAGTTGCTCTTGCTTTGGCTATTGGAAATTGACAAGATTCACTGCCTCTAACCAGGCTCTATAACAAAATCTTCCAGTAATGAGGAGGGAAATAAAAGAAAAAAACCATGCTACAGTGGGAATGTATTTTTTCTTCATATTTCTAGCCATTTTGATGATACATTTTTATAGCCTCCCCAACACCATAACTTGGGCTCATAGTCATTTGTAGTATAACATTTTATGATAGCATGTGTATTTTTTCTTATCTAAAAAATAAACAGAATTCTCTCACTTTTTTACCTCTCCTATATTTTTTGGATTCTCTCCTTCCTCTGTCATTGGCCCTTTATCCAGTTCTGTGAGAGAAGATGCTGTAGTTCTTTGTCCACTTGCCGCAGAGTGAAGGAGCATAAGTCATCAGTAGCCCTTGTGAGGTCTCAGTATCTCATGCCTTATGGCTTTGACTAGAAAACATAACCGGATTAAATATGAAGTTCATTAAAAAAGGGGGAGATTTTAATAGATGATTTCTATTTCATACGACCCTAATGTTAACAACAACAACAAAAAAGTCTGACTAGATAGTAACTAGATGTGTAATACTGAAGAATCTGTTGCTAAAATGGAGTTGCCTCCACATAAATCTTAAATGTATTTATTCTAAAATTGCAGATAAGGTTTACATAACTTGTTTTAAAATTTTTCTTTAACAAGCATCACAGCTTTTCAACTGCCTTGTTATTTACTTCTGCCATCATTGTGCACATCAGTTAGGCTAAGAGGCTTATCTGCAAAAGCAAACAATATAGGCTTCCTGTAGCCCCTCATTTGTCATAGCAAAATTTAAAAGTTGCTCCTGCTTCTATTGTTTACCAGGGAATTTCATGGGGAAGTTGCTCGTGCAGTAAAATTTTCATCACAATGCCTTGTAGATACTGCAGCAATAATAGCAAAAATCCCAGTGGTGTTCACTGTACTATCCATATTTGAGTAAGTAATGTTAATAATTTATATAGTTGAGACGTAGACTGCAGTCTTGTTCTTTGTGGGTGAAAATATAGATCTGGAGTTTATATTAAACAATCAGTTCTTTAGTAAGTCAGTGTTTATATTTGTCATACTGAGACTGTTGTGTGGCTGGGAGCTGTCAGATGGAAGTGTTTTTCTCTTTCTGCGAATTAGCATGAATTGCTGCTTCTCCTCCTCCCCCAAACCTACTTCACATGCCCCCAAAGGGTGGTATTGATTCCAGAGAGTAATATTTATTGTGTGGGGCTTTCTTGTTTTATAACATTACGGACTTAAATCCTATTGAAATGTAATGGGAGTTGGGTGCCGCACTGTTTGTAGCCTCCTTTGAAAAAGTTTTAGTTGCTTCAATACATGAATGATTCTTTCTCCCAATTTCACTGTTGTATATACCCTTCCTTAATTTTGTTTTTTTTCCACCATAGTCACTGCAGCGCTGGCAAAGCGATCTCTTCAGTTTGGAATCTGATTTTTTTTTCCTATCATAACCCTTCTCCAAACAATTGCAGACGACCCTTCCCTCTAGTTGGAAGAGTGGAACATTATTCTTCAGAAAATTGTATTGCTGTTAATGACACTAGGCCCTTTGCTTAGATTAGGCTGTTGCTTCCTCATGTGTAATACTGATTTCATGCCATCTTTATTGCTCTTTGTCTTCATCAGCCCCAAACTGTGGGAGTTTAGGTCACTTTTTGAATCCATGCTGCAAGATGGCACTGCAATGAACTACTGTAGATCCGCTCAATTGTCATTCTGACTCAGTTTAAATATGACTCATGTTGTTACTGCTAAAGAGAGATTTGTGGTCCAGCATGAGACCAATGATAACATTCCAGTATTGCCAGCCCTAAATGTTCAAAAATCATGAGTTCACCAAAAATAATAAGATTGGCTTTAAAATCATGAGATTATGTAAAAATAATGTTTGCCTTCTGCTTTTTGAGCCTTTACCGTGCACTGGGGTCACATTTTGAAGCTTTGAAGCTTTCTCCATAGCCGCAAAGGCTAGAAACTTGCTTTTTCTTTAAGAATGAAGGCTGAAATAATCACATATCCACTTGACTCCAGGAGCTGGGGCTTTAAAGTAAACAATAATTATCCTGAGACTTATGACAAATCATGAGAGTTGGCCACACTGTTGTTCCTCAAATTCTGCTTGCACTCTGTTCCCCAGCTCACCAATTACTGAATGACAAAACAGTGAAAAAGTCAAGTGTACCTGGGTGATTAAGACTTGGAGCCTGAAAAACAAGCCTTTAATTAGAAGCTGGTGAGAGAGGCAAGTGTTTCTCATTTCATTAATAGTTCTGAGCTTAAGTGAACTGATTCGTAGGTACCATTTAATCAGCTCTATATCCTTCAGTCATTACAAGAAATCATTCCCCATTGCATTGTGTGGCATCCAGGAGGGGTTTAAACTAATAGCAGGAGAGGAGTAAAAAAAGGGAAAGATAAGAGCGCTCAGCACAAGATTGAGATGTTGAGAACAAAATTAATCAAGAAGCCGAAGGAAGAGGAAAAATTCTTAATTTCCTATAACACCAATGCTAGGCACCTGGGTAACGAATAAGAGGAATTGGAATTGCTTATTTGTGCGTATAAACTCAACTTAGTTGATATTACTGAAATCTGGTGAGACGATTCTCACAATTGGAGTGTTAAAGTCAATGGTTATAACCTATTTAGAAAGGATTGAATGGGCAAAAATGAGTAAGTTGAGTGGGACTCTGTCAAAAATGGCATTACCTGTTTCTGAGTCAGTGATAACTCAGAAGAAAATGATCTTGAATGCTTATAGATCAGTATCCCAACAGATAAAGCACAATATGAGTACTAGTTGGTGTCTGCTATAGCCCTCTGTAGAATCTCAAGTAGGAACAAAGAGGTTATTTTACCTCTGTATTTCTGACTGCTGCTGGAATACTAAGTCCAGTTCTGCTGCCCACAATTCAAGAAGGATGTTAATAAATTGAAGAGAGCTCAGAGAAGATCACTGAGAATGATTAAAGGATTAAAAAATATGCCTTATAGTACTAGACTGAAAGAGCTCAATCTATTTAGCTTAACAAAAAGGTTAAGTGGTGATTTGTTTACAGTGTATAAGTACCTACATGGAGAACAGATATTTAGTAATAGGTCTTCAGTCTGTCAGGGAAAGGTATAACACAAGCCAATGGCTGAAAGTTAAGGATAGGCAAATTCAGAAATAATGGTCAGAGTAATTAATCCATCACTGACTATTTTAAAGTCAAGATTGGATGTTTTTCTAAAAGATACCCGGCAGGAAATTATTTTGGGAAAGTTCTATGGCCTGTGCTATACAGAAAGTCAGACTAGATGATTGCTTCTGGCCTTAAAATCTCTGAATCTGTATCTCCTCAACCTTTGCTCAGTTGTTTTAGTCTCAAATTTATTCCAGTTCTGACCTGTTGCTATTCCACACAGATACCCTAAAAATACTGTGAATTTGACCATTAGTTGGAATATGAATGTGGAAACAACATAAATTTCATCCAGGTTAAAAACATTTTTTTCTCCTTTGCTTCAAACAACTTTTTCAGTTATAACAATACATTTTAAAGGACCAGTGTCTCACATTTGTTTGTTACCAGGCTAAGAGTAACCTAGACAAGAATAGCAGCAAACGTTTGTGCATTTTTAAGCTCTTTAAAGTGCCTTTGTAAGACTGATATGGCTTTTATGGACTAAAGTATGGAGATGTCAATTGTGGCTGCATAGTTAAGGTTGGCTTTGGTTTTGTACTTGAGCTGAGGTTTAGTCTCACTCTGAGTATGAATGAGTTTAAGTATTTACAAGTAAATATATTGTGTAGCTTAGGAGTTAAAATTAGTTTAAAAAGTAAGTATTTAGGAAATTTAGAACCCGGTTTCACACTTTAATTTTGTTCTGAATGATTTTAATAGCAGAATAATGCAGCAGCTTCAAACGCATTTAAACTTTCTACATAGATTATGTTTGACGGTTTTTTTTTTAAAGATCAATGGGTTTTTTCAGTTATTCACATCTGAAAGTTTCTTGTTTAGTAGAAGCTGAAGAGTAATGTTCTTCAACAGAGATTTCTTTCAAAATGGCAGGCATCTCCAATCCTCCTTAATGGAACTGAAGCCACGGGTGCCCACTTTGAGAAACACATGTATCTCTCATTGCTTTCAGTCGGACTGTATGTTCATCTCTTCTTTCTGACAGCCCATGCCCCACCACATTCTTTGGTTTCACTCTCTTTGGGAACAATGGGAGGTGGTGGCCATTTACACAGAGAACTGTTCTTCAAGAGTTTTTCTGAAAGAGAAGGTTTTAGGCACCAGCCTCTGCTGACGAGACAGATTTTTCAGATATTCAAACCTGTATTTAGTATATATTCTCTGGCATGCTACATTAAAATAGAGTTAAAACTGAACAGCACATATCAGTAATTTAGGGTTGTGACCTGGGGTGCCTGTGGTAGCCCTCATTGAAAATGCCAAGGTCAGGGCAGGCTGCAAAAGGGAGAGCAGATACTCCCAAAAGTGGTGGTTAACTCTGAAGTTAAACTCACCAACCAGTCACAAACTGTACTTCTGATCTCTCACACTGGTTATCAAGAAGTTTAAAAAAAAAAACCACACAGACCCCTTATTGTATGTCAATTCTCTGGCTCCCAATCAGCACCTAAGTACAGTACAGTGAGAAGTTATTTAAAAAAACTCTGATCCCTATGCAAAGGGCCAGCCACATTGCCCGGTCAATATTAGGTTGGATCTTACCCAAAATACCACGCTGCCAGCCAATCCTTTAGTGCCTATAAAGAAAAAAAAACGAGAGTTGTTAAATGGTAAAGCAGTCAGATGCATACAGAGACTTCCAAGTCCATATATCAGGTTCTTAGCAGCATTGGTGAGTTTGCTGGCTTGTAAAGTCCCTCTGGAACACATCCACAGCTTGGATGAGTCATTCAGAGCTTTGTTTGTAGAAAAGTTACTCCAGAGGTAAGAAGCAGGATTGAAGACAAAATGGAGAAGATGCAGCTGCCCTTTATATTCCTTTTGCCACATAGCTTGTACTTCCTGTGTCCCAAACACAAGCTTCACATCACATGGACATGGAAAAGTCTTAGAGTTTTGTCCATAGGCATGTCTCTATATGCTTTGCTAAGTCATATCCCTTGGCTCCTTTCAATGGATTCTTTGTATAGCTGATGACCCTTGATGGGCCATCGAACAGACTAGGCAATGCTGATGCCAATCTGTCTGGTGGTGTCACCTAGAAACACAACACAAGTTCTAAAATACAGATATACCATACATATCTATAACTTATAATACAAAGATGATACAAACATATTAAAAAGATGATCATACTTGGAAATTTATAACATTTTCACAGATACCTCACACAGCATATCTGGTCAGATTCCTTGCAGTTTTATAATATTGGTATCAACCATATCATAAGGTGTTCCACATATTCCATACAGCATCATCAGGGTAAAGTAAATTACAAGGATATAATAATTATCCCAAAACAGAGTTATAAACTCAGGAATTTCAGAGTTAAGGTTAAAAACTTAAAAGAAATCAAAATGTGTTAAGGAATGAAAATGCACGCATAAAGGATCCAAACAGTACTATGGTAAAAACTCCCTAGGATTCTTTAAGGTGCACCAGAAGGGCCTTCGTGGGACAATTAACGTTCAGCATGTTAACGGCCATTAGAAATGACACCCCTGTAGTGTGCATTACCCCACCAGGTAGACAAGCCCTAAGTTTAACCTTAACTTGGAATTTTTTGATTTAAATAACATTTGGTTTGGAATGTTTACAACACCCCAATCTTAACTCCATTTTAACAAAGATTTTGCCTGGGTGTATATAGACAAAATACAGGCAAGGTCCAAAAGAGGTAGCTCCTCTCAATGATGGATGTTAAGTCCAGAGAGTAAATGAATGCAGGAATGAGGGTGGGGTCAGCCAGGTAATAATAATTATTCAATATTTGCAACTTTCTATTAAACCAGGTCTTAACTTGTATTGTTTTGTTGACAGTATGTTGGCAGGTCTGTGTATATGTGGTTAACTGTTACCAGGGAGTCTTGTTGGTTGCTGAGTATAAAGAAGATTTTTCATTCACTCGTTTTTATAAGGATTTGGAAAGGATATGTGGTGGTCTGTGATGGGGTGCACTTACCTCTTGCAAGTGCCCCCTTGGCCGAGTACGTATGCCTGCACTTTCTCTCTGCTTTGTGATGAGTCTTCAGTGACCAATGGCTGAGTCGCACACAGTCTGTATGTGAGATAAATCAAATCCCTTCCAGGATATAAATCCAATGGGGGCCTATCCAATGGGGGCCTATCAGAGTGCCCTCTGTAAGGTTCATTTATCTGCAGCCCTATCCCTGTGCTTGCTCCTTGATCAGTCTGGCAGGGCCTATCACAGTACCCTGGTCTGAACTCTCTCTGTCCCTTCTGGGCTCCCTTGAATTGCCCCTGCTCTTCAAGCGGTCCTGGACCTGGTGAGAGGCCATGTCCCCCAGGATTCCCTCCCTGGAGACTCTTTGCATCTCTGGGGTTTTCTGGCCCCAAGTCTTCAGCGGGGCCACTAAAAGAGTTCAGTTCCCCTTCTAGGGTATATCAAAGTCCAGGCCACTTTCCCGGGCGGGGGAAGCGCACTAAGGTTGCCAATCCTCCAGGATTGGCCTGGAGTCTCCCAGAATTGGCGTTGATCTCCCGGTGCCTATTGAAAGCCATCCGGAAGATTTTAATAGGATATTTTAAGAAAATGACATTGTCACGTTGGGGAAAAAAAATCTCCCGGAATAGCGTCAGTCAAGAGTTGGCAACCCTAGGGCGACCCAGGCCTGCCCTCTACTCTGAGTCCCAGTCCAGGGACCTTGCAGATAGCAGCAGTCTGCCCTGTCCCCAAAGCTGCGTTTCTGCTTTGATTCCTTGGGCCGCTTCCCTGCTGCCCCAGCTCATTCTTCACCCTTACCTCAGGGTTCTGTCTTGGTTGAGTTCCAGCAGCCAGCCCAGAGCTTCTTTGCATTCCCCCGGTCTCTGGTGTGGCGGGACTAGTCCACCCCATCACATAGTTGCTGAAGAGAGAAAGGTTTGTTAGCATAAACATGGAAATAAGCGATTTGCTCAACAAGAGAGAGAATAGGTTTCAGAGTAACAGCCGTGTTAGTCTGTCTTCGCAAAAAGAAAAGGAGGACTTGTGGCACCTTAGAGACTAACCAATTTATTTGAGCATGAGCTTTCATACAGCTCGCTCACGAAAGCTCATGCTCAAATAAATTGGTTAGTCTCTAAGGTGCCACAAGTACTCCTTTTCTTTTTGTGAAGAGAGAGAATAGTCACTTAATAAGGGTTGGCCTTAATTTTCTTTGAGTCTAACTTGTTTTTCTCTCTTCTTCTTGTCCTTACTTTTGCTTTAGATTGAGATGTGATTTAAGGAGCTGTTCTTCACTCATTCTATGTTTGTGACTCAGAAAAGACCCTCAGTGAAGTCAGTAAGAGTTTTGAATGAGTAAGGAGTGCTGAAGAAGGCCTGAATTTAGCATGAGAAATCAAAATGGAAGGATGTACTAAGTAATAGTTAAAATATGTGTTTTTCTTGACATGCTGACACGAAATGCAACTCTTGAAAATGAACAGCTAAAATCTGTCAAAAATCTGGAATTTTATTATACATTTTACAGCATAAAAGTACTAAGTAAAGTTACCTATTTAAACAGAAAGACAGATATTGGAAATACATATGTATAACAAGACCTAATTAATACCGATGGCAGAACCTATACTAAAGATTGTGGTATGGCATCCTTTTGCTGTTACTGTTTTTGGAACTTAGAAATAATAGGGAAAAAAAACTGCAGGTGCACAGAAGCACAGCATATAAGTGATATATGTGAGGACACTTTCTGCTGCAAATGCTCGGTTCTCAAATTTCAAATATGTATGTCAAGTAAAGGAAAATGTATATAATTTTCAAAATAAGCAAAACCATTAGTCCTCAGTATAGAGACAAAATACTATCATGTTTGAAAGTTAACTGTTTTAGCTGCAGCACTGTCAAAAATATTGAGCTTAGAACTGTTTTACAAGAGAAAGCAGATTGTTTTTCACTCTCTCATAACTCAGGTCTTCTCTGGGTACAGAATTGCATTCATATAACTTGCAATTTTAAACTGATTTAATCAAACCAGTGCAAAAGAGCTATGTTGCCACACTTATTTTGGTTTAAACTAGGCTTATCTGGTTTAGCCTAAATTGATTAGGAACAGGTTTAAGTTAAGCCAAAATAAGCCACAGTATGCAGCGGTAGGAGAGTCTGCATAAGAATTTGTACTGGTTTAATTAAACCAGTGCACATTTGTGTATACACCAGGCCTCAGAAATGGTTGAATGGATTTTGCACAAACTAAAAAACAAAACAAAACTAAAAACCATCAACAAGGTCTCATTTGGGTAGGGATCAAACATAAATTTTTTTAGCTCTAATTAGGTTGGTTTGGAAATTTACGAGCAAGTGAAAACACTGGATGCTTTCTTCTGCAACTTTAACTGTAGAGGCCCTTTCCTGTGACCTGTAGAATACAGACTTGAACAGCCATATAATTTCTTATTAAATAATAATGATGATAAACATTTACATGGTTTTGTATGTTCAAAGCACTACATAAAAATTAATATATTTTCACAACATCCTTTAAAATGATGTGCCAGTAATATTGTGTCTGGTTTCTGGAATCTTTTTGCAGAGCTTTGAGAGGCTATTAAGAGTAGTAAAAACAAGAGTAGTTTTTCAGTCTGAAATACTCAAAACCAAGCCAATCAAGTTGGACTGCAAACGATGCCCATCAGAGGTTGTTCAGTCTAGTTTGTTATGAAGAATTTTGTGGATGCCATCAGTGCAATAATTGAGCTCCTTAGAGGTGCAAGGTCTTATAGCTAATTTATTATCAAAATATCAAACTTGTGTTGGCTGAATACTTTTCTTATTTTAGTATTCAATTACCCAATCTGGTGTTGAAAAAAAACTGGAAGATGCATTTTCCTGAGGATTTGAGATACTTGCAATTTTGGCCTCATACCCATATCATTCCAGTTGCTGAAACTGCAAGATGGATGAGTTTCTTACAGGTTTTCCACACAACAGGTTCACCTTTCATCAAGGTATCATCATACCATTCATGCTCTTTTCCTTCAGATGAATCCAGTGAAAATTAGGTCTGGATAATTTTGAACTGGGTCAGTCTAACATTGGTAACATTGTGAACATATCCACGACAGGCTATGCTTGGTACTGTTTCCATTTTCATATTTTTGTGTGTATATGTATTGATTGCAGACTTTCTTTGTTGCTGTTGTTCCCAAAGACCTTTTTCTAGTTGATAATTTTTTTAAAAATATTGTTTTTGAAAATGCCAAATGCTTATCTACAGCCACTGGATGCTTTCCTCCATCCATTAGTTCAACCGGTGGTGACATATGGAATATGATGTTTACTGAATGAAGTTTATGCAGCGTGGGTGTGGTGTTTGTTTGGTGTTTTTCACCATTTTCTCACTGGCATGACAGCTGCGTATCGTGTAAACCTGCCTTTCCATCCTGAAAAATAAACTGTTCAATAATAATCCACAGAAACCTGATCAGTGACGGCTAATAGCCTATCTGTGCTTAATCACAACTATTGCCATCTAACAGGCAATAGTCAATAACTATTTTTATGATGCTTGGGTTAGCTAAAGCATTTCTTGTTAATACACCCCCAGCAGATTCTGGGTAGCAGTGCTACCACATAGCCCGTTATTCCCCATTTTCTACTTGTGCATTTGATTTTTTCTTCCTAAGTACTAGTCTTTATTGACTATCATCTTGTTGATTTCAGACCAATTCTCCATTTGTCAAGGTTACTCTGATTCTAATCCAGTCTTACAAAGAGCTTGCAACCCTGTAAATTTTGTAAGCATACTCTCTACTTCATTATTCAAGCCATGAATGAAAACATTGGCTAGTACCAGACCCAGGTCAGACCTCTGTAGCACCTACTCGATACATCCTCCTAACTACCCTGTGTATGGTCTTGCAACCAGCTGCGCACCTTATTTGGACCACATTTCCCTAGTTTGCTTATAAGAATGTCTTGTGGGTCTGTGTCAAAAGCCTGTTGTGGCAACTGGACATTCAAATTTACCCTAATTGTAAGCTAAACTATAAAAAGTATGTGAAAGTTCATGAAACGTCACAATAACCTATAACAACAAATGTTGACGGGAAAAGATAGGATAGGAAGATAGTCTGAATCAGTCCAAACAAAAAGGCCTACTGATATAACTCAAAACCTGTATTAAGATCGTGCTTGGTAAACAAGACGCGTGGAACCAAAAATCAGTGACCCCAAATTGGTATGTCAAAAACTAGGCCAAAATAATGAGGGAATGGTAGGTGGAATATGGCTGCCATTCCCACTGACTCTGGGAACCACAACCCTTTGTCATCCTGATCCTGCGAAATGTCCTGACAGGAGAGACAAATCCAGCTATCACCACCTCTACCGGCTCCAGCTGAAGCCCAACCATCACATAAAGTCTGATCCCATTTCATCCTAACAGCAACAGCAGATTCAGTCCATTTTAACTAACATCTTTTTCCCAAAAAGACAGTTATTACCATCTTTCATATTATGAAAGAGAGACTCTCAAATAAAGGGGGTTTTCCTTCTAAAAACTCTATCCAAAGGGGAAAGGAACAGTCTTTTTTAATACTGTACATTTCAAAAGGTTTAACTGTTTTTCCTTCTTTTTCTTTATTTTTAATAAAAGGTTAAAAGGATTTGTAATGTCGTCTTTGCCATGGTACTAAGCAGGTTGAGGTCCCTGTATAGTAAACCCTGAACCTTGTTTAAGACTGTATGATGTTGGATGTTGACTAACTTATGTTAACATCTTTTGCTCATATATCCCATCTAAATTAATACTAAAATCAAGACACTGTCTAGAGCTTCCCCCTGTCCACTAGGCTAGTAACTCTGTCACAAAGGATGAAATTCGTTGTACATAAGATGTGGGAGGTAAATGTCCCACACTGCTTGGCACGGGAGAGGCCCCACCTGGAATACTGTGTCCAATTCTGAGCTTTAGGAAACGTGGACAAATTGGAGAGAATCCAAAGCAACAAAAATGATAAGATTTAGAAAACCTGACCTAAGAGGAAAGGTTAAACTGGGCCTGTTTAGTCTTTAGAAAAGACGATGGGGCGGGGGGGTAAGGGTAAGTGATAATGGCCTTTAAATAACTTAAGAACTGTTATGAAGAGGACTGTGATCACTTATTCTTCATGTCCACTGGAAGTAGGTCAAGAAGTAACTGGGTTAATCTGCAGCAAGGGAGATTTAGGTTAGATATTAGAAAAAGCTTTCTAACTATAAATTAAGTTCTGGCTTAGGCTTCCAAGGGACATTGTGGAATTCCCCTCACTGAAGGTTTTTAAGAACAGGTTGGACAAACGCCTGTCAGGGATGGTTTAGGTTTAAATGACCCTGCCTCAGCCCAAGAGGCTGGACTTGAGGACCTCTTAAGGTCCCTTCCATCCCTATATGTCTATGATTTATACTCCAAAAAGCAAGAAAATAGAATTAAGCCTTCAACTCCTTTCTTAAGTCACTCATGGCTCTCTCATTATTTACAGATACTCCAGTATCAGTGTGTGTGAGAGGGAGGCACATAGTAGAATTCTAATAGTTCTCTTCTATGCTATAATTTATACAGTGATCAGCATTAGCATTTTCAGGGATTTGTCCACTGCTGTGTTATGTCAATATATAGCCTCCTTTTTCTTTTTTATTTTTTTTTTAATCCTTTTGCCTCAGATTTCTCTGAGCCCCATACTGCTGCCTTTGGCACTACTTCCCAAATTATAGACCCCCAGAATATAGGGGAACCTTTTCAGATACAAGGAGGATCCAGTTTGGTGAAACTCCTGAGCATGGCACCAGATTGAGCTTCAGCCTTCGTGAACATCTTGCTCTTCCCCTTTTTTTCCTCTCTCTGATGTAACAGTAGCAATATCTTATTTGCTAACACCTTCCCTCCCTGGATCTCAAAGTGTTTTGTAAACATTAATTAATTAAATTCTTACAGCCAAGTGTTCTTATTTGTCATTTGGACTAGAGGGTGCCTGAGGTGACACAGTAATACATTGGCAGAATTGGAAACTGAATGGAGCTCTACGTCTATTCAAGCTTGCAACATCTTTTTTCTTGTATACAAGCCTCAGTTTCCCCTCTACTACTCTTCAGCTAGGGGCTAGTTAGAAGTTTGTGTGTAACTTACTTGATTAGCCACATTGTTCTGGGGTGGGGGTGATATTAATTGCCATCTGATGTGCAAAGCCTCTATGATCTCTTTTACTTGCAAACCCTCTGAGCCTAATGCTTTTATTAAAATTATTTGTGATTATAAATCAAAAAGTTATGGACATCATTGCTTTTAAACCAGAGCCATGGTAAAGACTAATTTGTATTTCTTACTATTGTGATTATTTTATTTCTTGAACTGGGAAGTCTGAAATCAGTACAGTCATGCCCCCTTTTCTTTATTGATCTTTTGTAAAATATTAAGGAAAGAGAGAAATTAAAATCTGAATATGACTGGTGCCATTTGACACCAACCAAGCTCTAACTATGTGAAAAAAGTTGATGTCGTACGGAAAGCTTAACTGATCTCTAACTGCACTACAATAAAAACTCTGAAAGCTTTTCTTAAAATGGTGCTGGTTGTCATGACACTTACTTTATCTCTGACAGGAATCAGAGCTGCTACATTAAGTAAAACAATTCAAAACTAACTTTTAGGTGTATTAATGCCAAAGCTACCATTTTCCTCACAGGTAATGATATATTTAATCAGTTGGAAGCAATTTTGTGGACTTCCATTGAGCTCAGCTAAGCGGAACCCAACTACTTTTAAAAAAAATGTATTTTTTATGATTATGGTCCTTCGTGAGTAGTGGCTGACATGATGTAGGTTCATTGAGAATCTGATTGCTCAGGGACTGTGATAGTAGAAATTCAGGTGTTACCCTGCAGAGAGAGAAAATTAGCAACAGTTTTTGTCTGTTTAGAAAAAACTAGTTTGTCACTGAGTGAGAGTTAAGCCAAGTTAAGATGTCAGATCTGGCTGTGGGGAAAATGACTTGCAAGCTGTAAGAGGGCTAAGATAAGAAATAATGCTTATGATGTGTTTCTATAGCGGGCTATTTTTTCCTTGCATAGTGCTGTCAGTGTGCATTGGGAACCATGGCATTCTCATTTTGTCAAACTAAAGACCACATTAAGAACTTTCCAGAAGTCTGAGGGAGGAACTTAATTTGGATAAAACACAATACATCCTTTCCACCCTCCTTTTAATATAGTGTCCAAGCATGCAGAAACAACAGGTCCTCGTGTAACTCATGGGTGAGTAGGTTTTATAGGTCCCCCTCTCTGCCCAGCTCCAAGGATAGGAGTTGTTTTAGCTCCCAGTTACAGAGGTTTGACCTTTTAGCTTGAGCTATAGCAGCTCATGCTCTTAGCTGTGGAAGTTCCCAGTTCAATCCCCAGCCTGTCAGCTGAGAGGGCAGCCATCACAATAGCATGGAAATGTGGCAGATCAAAGGGATAGAAGATTAAAGAAAATTTTGGTCAAGGTTACTGTGGCAAACCGCTGTTTTCATGACAAATGCCATTGGAATATTAATATCCATGCAGCACAGATTAGTTCTGTGGTTGGTATTTTAAAAATGGTCATATCTATAAATTGCATGGAACTTGTTTGGAAGGATGAAGGGCTTAGTCACCCTAGTAGTAATTCAGAATTACTGTGAGGAATTTTAAACTGATGCTTAGACCACTAAGCCATCATTTTTTCATTGGTAGATGATTGTGGCTACAGGTTGCATTGTAGCACAGAGTGAATTGCTATTTGTATAATAGCTCAAAAGAACTGACATTGGTCCATTTTCCATCTACTCATGGTGATTTTAAATGCCTTTCAGGATGCACATATAAGGGACAGTGCAGCAATTGTTCCTTGTCAAATTTATGGTTACTTAATTATTTACGTCAGCTGAAAGAGGAAAAAAAATCAATGGGAGTTCTTTTGCTCTAAGAGTGGAACTTCATTTCATTCCTGTCAGAGACCTCATTTGCCTCAGTGGCTGCTATTGTCAAAGTAGGGCACAGGCACGTCCCACAAAGACCTGAGTCTAGAATTGCTAATGCTGCTCTCCTCTGTAACCAGACACATAGTTTCAAAAAGGAAATGAACTTAAAAATATACTAGCCATGAGTGATGCCTCTTATTCTGCCCTCCAGTTCTGTGTGTGGGATTACTTAAAACTCATACCCTTTCTAGAAAACATTTTAGATTAGTGGCTTCCATTCCTCAGTATGAAAAAATGTTTGGTTTTTTTGGTTTGAACATCACTCAGCTTCTTTCTGCCTGCCACAGTCTAGAACTCTGCTGAACAGTCAAAAAGATCCATCTTGAGACTATCTTGCAAAATGTACTGATGAAGTTATTTTATACTTTGTGTATTCAGTGAATGCCATGTGAAGATATGTAGTATGCCAATTTTGACAGCATTTTAATGCAGATCTCAGAGGCTGAGGACTGAATGAAGAAGTGTTAATGAGAATGTCTAGCCATATGGTCTACCTTTTATTTAACAGCATAATATTTAAAAAAATAGCAGTCAAACTATTGTGCTGGTTCATTTTCCTGTGAAGCTAAGTGTGAGTCATACCATATTGCTGTCGTCATTTTCGAAGGATAGTAATGGTAACCTTGATTTTTTTAAATAAATATATGGTATTTGCATATGTTCCTTAAAATATAACATAAATCAAACACTACTTCTTCACTGAGGGAAGTGAAGATACAACATGATTTTGCCAGTTGCTACAGAAACTTGTTAAATGTACAACCTAGTACCATTATGGGAAATACGTTCTTTAAACAGGTGCTTTGTTACAAAAATAATAATAAGGACTCTCTTGTCCTCCAAAGTACATTTGACACAGTGAAAAGAGTCATTTCATCTATTTGCAATGCCTTTTGGTGCCCTGCCATATTTTGATTGGCTTTATTTCCTCACAAGCTGGCTTTTACTGTATTCCAGTTGCTTTTCGGGGGAGGGGGATAGCTCAGTGGTTTGAGCATTGGCCTGCTAAGCCCAGGGTTGTGAATTCAATCCGTGAGGGGCCATTTCAGGATTTGGGGAAAAATTGGGGATTGGCCCTGTTTTGAGCAGGGGGTTGGACTAAATGACCTCCTGAGGTCCCTTCCAACACTGAGATTCTATGATTCTAATGATTAAAATATATAAAACATGATTTTTTCAGAGGTTCTGAGTATCTGCAGCTTCCACTGTCCTCAGCGGGAGCATCAACTACTCAGCAGCTCTGAAAATAGCTCCAATGTTATTTTAACGTTCCTTTTACTTTGTCTTCTATATAATCTTCTTTATATTGAGAGGAAAGGTTGTGGGAAAGAAAAAACAAATGAAAATGTGGCCATCTTTCACTGCTCAGTGTAGTGGAGGTGTTAGAGAGAAGTGCTGGAATAGGTCAGTGCTAACAATAAATTTGCTGGCCAAACCAATGATCATAAGAGCATGTTCAAAACCGCTGTACATAAAATCTATTCATCATTTCATTATTTCTCTATGTAAGTAAAGATTGGTTAGGTGCAGGCAAACTAAATTTTTGAATTTGGAACCAAAAGTGATATTTGCATTAGTGACGAATAAAATACAGCCTCTGATTAACCAACGATCAGCCTTATCACCTCAGATCAAAGAGCACCAGGCATTGTGCACGCATTAAATGTGTATGTGGGGGGGTCATCCCTTGTATAAGAAGGATTTATGTAAAAGCACCCAGATATGCTGATGAGTGCTTTAGGCATGTGTATAACAATTATTTCAGGTTTATCCCAAATCCCATTTTTTCCCAATAGCTTTTCAGTTCCTTTTTTGCACAGGAACTGAAAAGAGCACTTTACTTTTGTTTGGCTGAATGCGCATTTAATTTGCGCTGTCTCCTCCCTTTGCCATTTCTTTCTTTGCAAATGTTACAGTGAAAGTTATATTTTGTCATGTTTATCTTAATTAGGGATCTCACTGAGGCACAGACCAGAAACAAAATCCTTAAATAGAACACACAGCCCAAGAAAACAAACTGGCTGCCGTGTCAGGGAAATGTATCTGGGGATAAAAAATTAAATTCTGAGTCTGCATCTGTTATAGCCCATGTGGAGCAACTCCATGACTCCTACTGCAGACTGTACGTAGGAGAAAGCTGAAACTCTCTTCCCTAGTTGCTTTTTTGGGTCAGGGGATCCGTATTATACATGATCTCATTAGCCACACCTTCGTGGCTCGCTCACCTCTGGCCACCTTCAGTGTTCTTGCTTAGATCAGCCATCATAGTGCTAATTCCTTTTTGTACACAGAAGGTGAAAAGTCATTCTGCTTCCTGCTCAGTGGAACACTGAATTTTTTCTGCTTTTGGTTTTGCACATGTGTGAAGGGGTCCACAGAATTTGACCCAAAATGCTTGAAGCATATATAATGCAGCAGAAGCACTTTCACTATCATAAATACATTTACACATTGGAAATCTCAGATTGTTGTCATTTGTAAGAAATAGTCACCTATTTTAACCTAACTTTTCCAGTGTTTATAAGGGAGGCTATGAGTAATCTTTTCTGTCACTTTCTCTCATTCATTATTTGTTCAGAATACATCACTCAACTCCCTTGTGCTCCTCCCCACCCCAAAACAGAAACTAAAACCATCCTCTGAATTTTAAGGTTAGTTGATTAAATCCAATAAGATTAAAACATTATTTAATTTAAAATGTTTTAAATCAGGGCACATGTTACTTACTTTTCCTTAACATTTAATTGTAGGTTTTTTTCACTGATTGAACTGCAAAATACCTAGATATATTTGAGGCTATGCTGGTGGTTGAACTGAAAAGGAGATGTCAGAATATTATAACATAAAGTTCATTATGTTACCTGACTAATGCATGGAAACCTGCCAATTTCAATATAGAGAAATACAAGAGATTAAGAATAAAGAGATGTGCTAGGAACATTGTTACATTTAGAAGATGCAAGGGCTTCAATTCAACTGACTTCAACTGAGGTTCTGAAAAGATGTTACAGTGGGAATGTATCTCTTACCCTAATGTTAGAAAAAGTTTTTTATGTTAATCTATTTGTTCCCAGAAAGATAAGTACCATTGGGGGAGGAGGGAGCCCTAGGCTCCCTCTCTTTAAATAAGCTCCTTGTTCTGGTCAGTGCTAAATTCACAGTTATAGATATTGCAGTTTAGATTTTATTCCAAGAGTAAAGATGATGTATTCATAATTTCAAATGTAGATGTTCTCTTTTCGACAGACCAATGCTAAAATCTGCATGTGAACCATTTAGCTGACACAATAGCTCCACATACTGAAAGCTAATAAGAAACATCCTTCTGTGATGATCTTTAGCTCAGCGTGTAATAACTTCACTCGGGTTGGAAATTTCAGCAAAAGAAGAGTGTGGTTGCTGTCTAGGTATTTACAAATCATCTGACAAGTGCTGCTTTAAAAAAAATATATACACACACACAAAAAAAATAACTAAAGTCCTATCATAGTAACTTCAGTTTCGGGTCACTAGGAAAAGGAAAGGTTGATGCTCTAGTTCAGGGGTGGCCAAACTGTGGCTCCGGAGCCACATGTGGCTCTTCAGAAATTAATATGCGGCTCCTTGTCTAGGCACCGACTCTGGGGCTGGAGCTACAGGCGCCAACTTTCAAATATGCTGGAGGGTGCTCACTGCTCAACCCCTGGCTCTGCCCCCACTCCACCCCTTTCCGCCCCCTCTCTTGAGCCTGCTGTGCCCTCGCTCCCTCTCCGAGCCTCCTACACGCCATGAAACAGCTGATTGGGAAGTGTGGCGAGGGGGCACTGATCGTCGGGGCTGCCGGTGAGTGGGAGGCGCTGGAAGCAGGGGGGACGGGGGCGCTGATGGGGGGCTGCTTATTACTGTGGCTCTTTGGCAATGTACATTGGTAAATTCTGGCTCCTTCTCAGGCTCAGGTTGGCCACCCCTACTCTAGTTACTAGATGGCAACTTCATTAATGAAGGCCAAATATTAACTTAACTCTTTGTCCTTGTCATGGAGATTATTATTGCTCTCAGTGGGTGGTGACCATGTCTGTGATCTTCTGCATTGGATGTGTGATATGAAAGTGAGAGGTTTTCTTTTTTTGAGATAAGCATGACCTGTGGATCCAGGGACAGAATAAGCCCACTGCTCCTCCTGCATGTTGTAAGAGGCAACTAAAAGGGGGCTGCCTGGAGAGGGATGGGCTCTGCCAGGTTAGAAATTTGCCCAGGACACGCCATATGATGAGCAAGTCAATGATGTCCATATCGGAGCCCGGGTTAATAATGACCACACCATCCGTCTCCCACCAGGGCAGATGCTGCAAGTATAATACTGGTGTAACCCCAACCAAGAGGATCTGTGGAAGACATAACATCACCATAGCCATGTGGAATGTAAGGACATTGGGACAAATAGGGAGGTTGAAAGAACTCGCGTACGAAATGGAACAATACACCTGGCACCTCCTAGGAATCTGAGGTCAGATGGAAGAACTTTGGAGAGGTACTAACAGAAGAAGGCCATATACTCTATTATAATGGAGAGGACAAACATGTCAAAGGCATAGGATTTCTTGTGCTGGCTGCTTCTGAGAGCCACTCGGGGCCTGCGGCACTACAGGGAGCAATCCTGTGGGCCAGATTCGGCCCACAGGCTGTAGTTTGCCCACCCCTGCCCTAGAAGATCACATATGCACTGCAGGGGGGGGCGGGGGGGGTAAACAATCTCAAATCTTTGGTTTGCTGATGACATTGATGGCCAGAAGGCAGTGAAGATGAACTTGCCAACCTTGTGAAACGATTGGATGAAACCTCCATAAAATATGGAAATCAGTGCAGAGAAAACCAAGCTGACAACAAACAAATGTGATGGGATCAGCTCAGATATCACTCAGTAGACAAGAGCTGGAGACAGTGGAACACTTCAAGTATTTGGGGGCAATCATCACTGATGAAGAATCTAGGGAAGAAATTCGGGCAAGAACTGTGCAAACAGCAGCAGTGACAAAGCTAAAGCCAATTTGGACAAATCAGAACATCTCCCTGCAATCCAGACTGGAACTGTTGCACGTATTGGTCATCTCCATTTTTCTGTATGCATGTGAGACATGGACCCTTACAGCAGAACTTGAACAGAAAATACAGGTGGTAGAGATGAGATGCTTCCGTAAAATCCTGGGCATCTCTTACTTCGACCACATAACTAATGAAGAGGTCTGCAACATCATCACCCAATGCTCTGGGTCATGAAGACCTCCTGATGACCGTGAAGAAGTGCAAGCTGAAGTGTTATGACCATGTAACAAGATCATCTGTCCTATACAAGATCATCCTCCAAGGGACAGTACAGGGGAAGAGAACAGGTAGACAGAAGAAGAAATGGATTGACAACATAAAAGAGTGGACAGGAATGGACTTTGCCGAGACTCAAGCACTGACGCACAATTGTCAGGGGTGGAGACAATTGGTTGATTGCTTATCCATAATGGTGCCCCAATGTGGTTATGGGAGTTATGATGATTAAGAGTATTCATCTAACTCGCACACATGTTTAATAGATAGAGCATATGATAAACTGAGACAGATATCTACAGGTAGGAAAGAGTGTGGAATAAGTTCGTTAGCTGGTGGTAAAGGTTTGAGTAATTTATCTTTTCCAGTTTTGTAATTGTATTTCTCTATAATCCTTGAAAGCTATGCAGATTAGAAAGTTCACAGTTTATTCATTGATTAATGCATCCAAATTCTTTTGAGGACAACATAGAGATAATGAGTGTCAATTGCCTGATCAGTAGCTGGAAGCTTACTCTGATGAAAAGATGTATGAAAAATATAACGGGTATAAACATGCTGGGCTCAGTTATGCCTCTCCTGAGGTGAACTCTGATATCTCTCAGCTGATGAAGTGGATGGCCTTTTTTGTCTTCATAGAACTGTTCAGTAGATATCCAGAGATTATATAAAAGAGATTAATTATGCTCTTGGTGGAGTATTTCTCTGACTATTCTAGTAGGGGTATGTTCTGCATTAAGGTTTTTAAAAATACCCCAAAATTTAAGACTAACTTCAAAAGAAAAAAACACAGTTTATAATAAATCAATACATATTGAGTCCCTTTTTAAATAGGAAAGATCATTTTATGAATGGTTATGGGTGCTAGGATCGCTGATCTGAAACTACAATCTTTTGACATTAAAAGATTAGCCAGACTTTCAGTTCTGAGCAGAATCAACTGTTTTGCTTCCTCTGTGATTTTGAGTTCACTGTAAATTGAGAGAATAATCCAGGTTTGGAAAGTGACTAGAGCCAATGCGATCTTCATTGAAAACTGTTATTTCTGAGATGATATGGCCATTTAATTGATTGAAAATATAAGCCAAAATATAGCAAGTTCTGTCTTCTCTCTCTCGCACGAGTGCCCAGCTTTCCTGCCCCGGTGGTTTAAATCGCTACTGGCTGCTCCGGGCACCCAAACCAACATGCCTTTGCTGCCGGGGAGGGGCGTGTAACTGCTCTTGCAGCTTCCCTTTCAGAAGTAATTTTTCTACAAGGAACCAAAGAAATCTAAGGGGGACATGAATTCTGTGCATGTGCAGTGATGCAGAATTCCCCCAGGAGTAAGTTACTGTACTGTTAGTGGAAAGCTTGTTTCATTCCTAGAAGATTAGCTCAGAGGTATTTGTATGAAGGTTTAAACTGGCAGAATGTCAGCTTCTTAGAACTCTGGTATTGAATTAAGACTTTTCTGTGAGCTGTACCTTTCATTATTATATTCCATTTTTGTTATCAACAACAGATGCATTGTTTCTTTTATACAAAATTATGATGCTGATCATGAAAATTTAAACAGTAATATGTAATAAATAGTGTAACTTTTTATGGTATATGTAGCATCCATGGTTGGCACCTCTTATACCCAACACCACCATTCAATGTCTACAGAATTATTTTCCCACAAAGACTATAGTAAGTATTTGGCAAAATAGAATCTAGCTAAATGAGTGAGGATTTTTTTCTTTTACCAGTGGAGACTTTTGTGAATATTAGTCTATTTTCATTTCACGTGAAGGAGCATCAAGAACTTTTATTGCTACTTTTACAGTTCAGATTGAGGAGCCAATTTACAGAAAACGTTAGGTTAATAGTAAATTGTGTATTGGAACATTTTTCACAGAATTCTACAGGACAATTCAATACATTTCCACCTCACTCTACTTACCTTTCTACATCTCGTGTAAGATATAAAATAGATCTTGTTTTGGAATGTATGATTTTTTGAATGATAGGATAGGTAACTGGGAGCTGCCCATTACTGTCTCCAACTACGCAACATAAGAGTATTCCTGTCAAACAGAAATTGACGTATGCACTTTGTGTACAGGCCTGGGGTCATGGGCTTAGTGTAAAGACACCTCTAATGTGGGTGTAAATGTAATTTATGCCAACTTTAAAGCCAACCCCTTTACGCTGCCAGTGCAATGGAAAGGGACCTTAGTGTCAAAAAGAATCAGACCTAAAATTTCTGTATCCTGCAGAAAAGAAGTGGGGTTTTGTATAAACAGGAATTCAATGGAATCCCCCTGCAGGGCAGGTACAGTCTTAAGGCTCTGACACACTATATTTATTTTCAGATTTTTCAGTAAATGGTTAATTTAGAGAAGAAGAAAATTGAGCACAGTTAATACGTCTAAAACCAATCAGACTAGTCTATATTTTAGATCTTAATAGGATCCATTATGGAAGATTAGGGAGTTTAAAATGAGCCTTTATATAAAAAGAGGAAAACTCTTAGTATAATAAAATGACTTGGTAGTTTAACATTTTAACGCATGCTTTCTTCACTGACTTCGATGGGGTACCATCAAAACTAATGGGCCTTTAACAATACTTTATATGTTGAGTTGGTTGGGTGCGGGGAGTGCGCAACCCCCCTTTACTTTACCTATCTTTTCTGGTCTTGTGAGTAAGTAAAGAATCCTACTCTCTGAACTGCTCATGTGGGAGGGGGGGCGGTCTTCAGCTGTGGTAAATGTTATGTCTCCCTTGACTTCAATGGAGCTATGACAATTTCACCAACTGAGGATTTTCCCAAAGATCCTTGTATGTTTAAATACAGTGCCTGATGTCACCCTTGAATAAACTCATTTTGTTTAAAAATATATTTTCTCAAAGTGCATTTTCAGTGCTGGTGAAAGGTGACAGGCAGCTTTGGTGATTACATTCCTCTGTCACTAGAGCACAACACTGCAGCAGCCTTGCATATAACCCCAAAATGTTGTGCCCGTGTGAGTGAACCTTGAGCAAGTAGTTCAGTCTCCATGTCCATTTGTTCCTTAAGGTATCTGCTTATATGTCAATTGGGCCAATAAGTACCAATGTGTTTGTCTTGTGGTGTGGATACCTGCTCATTAGAACTGCACAGAGACCACCAGCAAGTCTGTTGGAGAATAACAATTATTTAGTAACTCTCCTTATGCAAATTTGAAACCAGCCACCTCAGGTGAAAGCTCTATGTGAACTACCAATCCCACAAGCCATCTGGCAGCCTTTGTTATGGAGGTAAAATGCAGAAGGTTTTCAGGGATCAGGATTCAGTTTTATAGAGTTTATGAAAAGAAATTTAATTTAAGGGAAATACAGACTATAAAAGGGGAGAAGAGTCCTTGCAAAATACAGATATAGTCGGATGTAGCTGAACTCACTTTTCACTAGTAATATATTGACAGCTATTGCTTTCCATTAAAAAAAAAATTGAATGAATATAAACAATTCCTGATTCACTGTCTATGAATTTGGTTAGCTAAATAGGGTTGCCAGGTGTCTGGTTTTTGACCACAACACTCAGTTGAAAAGGGACCCTGATGGTGCCAGTCAGCGCTGCTGACCGAGCTATTAAAAGTCTGGTTGGCGGCTCAGCGGGGCAGGCAGGCTCCCTGCCCAGTTTCCTGCCTGGCTCCACATGGATCCTGGGAAGTGGAACATGTCCCTCTGGCTCCTAGGGAATAATTCACTGCGCATACACAGTCCCCTGGCTGCCCTTCCGCCTAGAACCTGGAAAGACGTGTTGCGGCTTCCCAGGAGCCGCCTGTAGTCGGCACCTCCTGGAGCTCACACCCACCTCCTTCCCGGATCCCGCACCCACTCCCGCACCTCAACCATTTGCCCCAGCCCGGAGACCACTTCCGCACTCCGAACGCCAGAACCTATACCCCCTCCCACACACCTGCCTCAGCTTGGAGCCCTCTCCCACACTGCAACCCCATTTCCCAGCCCGGAGCCCCCTCCCATACTCTAAACCTCCCAGCCCACAGCCCCCTGCTGCATGGCAAACCCCTCATCCCCAGCCCCACCCTAGAGCCCATACCCCCAGCCAGAGCCTTTGCCCTCTCCCGCACCCCAACCGCATTCCCCAGCCCAATGAAAATGAGTGAGGGTGGGGAAGAGCAAGTGATGGAGGGAGGGGGGATGGAGGAAGTGGGCAGTGGGGCAGGGCAAGGGTGTTTGGTTTTCTGCAATTAGGAAGTTGGCAACCCATAGCTAAATTATTCTAATTTTATCACATAATATTATGAATATAATTTTATTTCTGTAGAACATTTGTCTAGTTTGTTTGGGTGTGTTCATGTGTGTAACATACTTATACATACACATGTAAACAAAGTAAAGACCAATTATTGCAGTAAAATCCTGCTCATGTTAATGTATTTTACAAAACATGTTCATCTTAAAAACATCCCCCTGTCTCTAGAGAACATACCGCAGACAGTGAACAATCTGTCACTTGAACAGTTTTGTCATATAATAATTTTATTGGCACTCTAAATAGTGACATAATGAAGAAGAAAAAAGTGAAACCATCGCATGGCTCACAGAAGGGTGACATGAGTGATAGCCATAACAGAGATACTTTGTGAGTGTTAGGTTTGTTTTTTAAACTATTACTGTATTTTTCACTTGCTGGAAAGCATATTGAAGCACTTGCCAATTGAATAATAAGCGATGTACAGAAAATATTGATAGCTACAACAGGCCGCCACACACATGTTTACTGTTTCAAGTGGAAATTATTTTAAATTGAGATTCCCTAGTATGCAAACTTCAGGTGTCAGGTTTCTTGCTGAAATGAGAGCAAAGGCCTCAAATGAAAACAATCTGCATATGAAGTAATAAGACGTTCGTGTGTGTGTGTGTGTGTGTGTGTAGGCTTTTGTTGCAATATTACAGTTCATTTAACAGTTTTTAAAAAAAACCTATTTAACGATTAAATATCCCGGTTTCCTCTTGAGGAGAGGGAAGTGTGATGAGTAAGTGCAGAAGTGGGGGGCTAGTGGTCCAGGAGTTTTGCACTTCTTAGCGTTATTAATGTTTTGCAGCAAGGGAGGCCTCCAGGAAGTGGGAGTGAGCTTAGCTGCTGAGCAGCATGTGGGGTGGTGGAAGGGAGGATGCTGAGTAAAACAACAAACAAATGCTGGGGAATAGATTAGCACACTGCTGGCAGAGCAGCGAAGGACTCTATGGATGAGATCCCCAGCGAAGGTTTCAGAGGTGACAACGTGATCCTTTGTTGGAGGTTTCGCTTAAATAGGGGAAGCAACTTTTTTCTTTTAAACTGGGCCTTAATTCTGTTTCACGACAGCATCCCCTACGCTAGGCCGACAGAAGGAAATGGGCTGAAACTAGCTTGGTCGTTACCATAGCAACACATCTGCTGGTGGCTGAAAGAGAGTGAGTGAGAGAAGGGGTGGCCTCCTGTCCAGCGTTTTGGTGATATCTCTTCTTTTTCTTCAGACCGAAGTTTACTTCGCCCTATTTTAATCCCTCTAAAGAAGATGGCGTTTGGTTTCTGTACCCAAAAATGTCTTTTGGGGAAAAATCTCCTGAGTGGAACAAGATTGGAGTAGTGTGCTTTTTTCTTTCTGCACGCCACGAGGATATAGCTTCTTATGCTGTGTGTAATTGAGACCAAACGTTGAGCTCGGGGCCCAGCCGAAAACTGTTGGGACCTGCAGGTCATTAGAGGGGGTGAACAAAAGGGAATCCTGGGTCGTCTAGAGAGACAAGGAGAACATGCCAGCATCATGGAACCTGGTTAACAGAAAAAATAGCATCGAGTCCATTCACTTTGAACTGCCCAGCCCATAAGAACAAGTGGGTGCAGTGGGAACACTAAAATGTTGATACAATGTAAGCTTCCACCAAAGGAGTACAGTGCAAGGGAGGTACGTGCTCAGGATTTTCCTCAGGGTTTAAAGGAGGCATAGTTGGGAAAAAAACAAAACACAAAACTTTTTGGCGGCTATAGACTTGACTGGAGGATCTTTATCAGAAAGATGTAGGCTCGAAGGGACACCTAACCATGATTGGCCTGACCTTCAGCTTACAGGAGTTGCTGACAAAATTTGAAAAGGTACGAGGAGACAAGTTTCAAGGTATTATTTTTTTCAAACAAATAAAGAAACAAAAGGGCAGGTCATTCTAATTTTACCAACTTCATTTTCTGTTTGTCTAGGTCCTTAGATGTCAACTCCCAAATATTTAAAAGTAATATTTTTCTCTCTCTTTCTTTCTTCACAGTCTGTAGAGGTATTGTTGTAGCATTTACTCTGCCAATCACCTTCTTTCTCTTTTTTAAAATAAGTCACAGAAGTATTCAGCGTTGCTCAGCCTTGAGTACAAGGGTGCTTTTCATGATTTCATGTAATTTGACATCAGGAGAGAATGCTCCATAACCTGCTGTTAATTTAACTGAAAATTGTTTTTGTGAAACTAAAAGATCTGAGTGAATTTAACAGTATAATGACTTTATCAAATAAGAATAGTACTCTCCCCACACCTTCATCACTTCTTCCTCATCCCAATCTAGTTTTAGTCTTTTCCCTTATCTAAACCCTTGATAACTGTAATGCTGTGAGGCAGGATGCTTGGTTGTGTAGCAATTACACTGATCAGAGTGTATGGTACTTGGACTCATCTAAAACGTACCACTTTCACCTAAGTGTCAGCATTTCTGAGACCAGTAGTATGTGTTCATGTAACAGAATCTTTAGCTTGGCTCCACTTACTGTGTTTTCATGCAGTCTTTTTTTCCATGGAAAATACACAGTAAATCTGCTGGTGTTATACAGAGCCACAGTTGGGAGGGCAAATAAATGTTGTTTTTCCTAAGCGTTCAGCTTTAAAAATAATTGTAGGTTATTGATAGGAAAGGGAGAAAGCCACACACCCATGCCCTAAAATCCTAAAAACTGTTCACACTCTGTATGCAATTTTTGTTAGAAATAAATACTTGTCACCTAAACAACTCTAAAAGAGACATTACCAATGTAGTCCCTGATGGAAACTGAAACTAAAGTTATTTGTTGAATACAGTGAAGGTTTTTTATTCTTCTTACGGGAGGGATGGTTTGTTTCAATGATTTCATTTCATTTCAAAATCAGTAGTACCACTGTTCTGAAAAGATTGATAGCTGTGAGCTTTCTGTAGTATCTTCAACTGCAGTTTCATCTGCGACTTCTCAGCTAGTTTGCAGAGACAGTGAGATGGGTACTGTACTGCAGGTCCACCATTATGAATGAAAAAGTGTCTTCTAGTGACAGCTGGTAACAGCAGGTGACAGTTTGACAACAAAAGGCTGTTTGTGTGTACATGTGCTTTTTCTTAATAAGTATATAGTACGTGTAACACAAATCTTGTGCTACACTTAACCTCTCTGAGAGTCAGTAATTGTAGGCAATATCTGGACATTAGTGCTGTAATTGCTGCTGTTTGTCTTAAAAGCTTAGGTCAGACACCAGATGTTAGTAAGCTTCATTCTTCTAGATGCCTTTGGGCCCTTTAATGACAGTTTAGAAAGTAGCTGTGGTAGTAGCTAGCACTAGTGTATTTCTTTTGTACCATATAGAGCCCTCGTGTCTGCACATTTCACATCCTCCCTTGTGTTTTTGAATGTGCCAATGAAAGACATCCAGTATCTTATTCCTGTTAAAAGAATTGATTGTAGCAGTTTTAGACAAAAGGCAGAATTTACAAATCTCCGCTTTTCTCTGCTTTTTTTTGTCTAAAGCTTGCTGTATCCTTTTATCTTTTGTGTTGGGTTTCCTAATATGGTATAGGAGAATAACTAAGTACTGTAGAAGAATGTTAATAATATTCATGTAACATTCACTATTTGAACTGTGATCAGAAATTTGAATATGTATTTTTCAGAACAACTCTTCCTCATGTGCCTTTTCCCCCATGACACCAATAAACACATGCACACATCATGTTCATCCTTTGGCAGAATGGTTTGCTGCCAGGAATACTAGCATCATGAGAGATTGTGCTTTGTAGCTACTCCTAACTTTCTGGAAGCATGAATACATGTTGTGAGGAGAGAATTACTGTGGTGGTAATGCAGAAGCCAGATGGAATTCCCAAAGCTTGAGCAACCCATATGCAAAAGCAGAGTCACATTACACTGAAGAGGTTTGTGCTGCTTTGGCTTTATTCAGTCCCAAAGATCTAACTGCTGGAATTAGTAGAACTAGATTTATGCTGCCCTTCAGACATTCAGTCATTGCCACATGACTGGGCTGCAGAATTTGTACAGTATCAAGAAAATTAAAACATGTCAACACACTTTGAAATCTCAAGCTTTGAAAACAAATAGTTCATGTTATTAAAAGAATCCTTAACCATTTTGCATGTCCCCTGTTAAGCTTTTCTACAGGTTTGATTGAGAATTGAGTCAGCTTCTTGCAAACCCTTGCTACAGTGCAAGACTTTTGATAATATGAGCATGGAAAATAAGGAGATGAAAAATACTATCTAGAGGGTTTTTTCCTTTGAAACTCTTTTTTTAGAAAGTATCTGAGAGCTTAAACACTAAGTTACTGTCCTACTCGAGCCGATTGCTTTTGTATACTGCTTTGACCTACTTACACAGTAATCACAATAGATATGATAGGCAGTGCTGTCTGTGTGACATTTTAGAAGGTTTAATGTCTTTCTTTATACATAGTTCTGCCAGTACTGGATTTATGATCGTGGCAGTTCTGCCCAAGGGTTTGCATGTACATGTGTGCTGCTCTTCTGTGTGTGAATTCCTTCTGAATTGATTGCCTAAAAGCAGACAACTTCAGGCTTCTGTGGCATAGGAGATGGGAGGAATCCTTCAAAAGTCAGAATTCTCTTCTGGGGCTAGAAGAAAGTGCCCCTTCAGGAAATCTGTCCCTTGTTTCTCTTGACGCTATCCTCCTCCTATTTCTTAATGGTCTCTTTTTGGCTGCAGCTTTTTTTTTTTCTTTGGGGGAGAAAAGCACATAATTAATGTGTATTCTTCCCCATAAGAAATGCAAAGCCCTTCCTGCAATGGAGGCTAGTGAGCATTGAATCTGACCTACAAATGCACTCACAGACAATTTACAGCAGTAGTAGGTAAATATAATAATGTATCTGATTCAAAACAGAGCAAGTAGTCTGCCCTAAGGTGGCTCCACTGCTTTGCTAACCACTGTGGGCCCTCAATTGGTAGTGATCAAATAGAGATGTCCTGGCTGATGTCTGTCTGGCATGTTGCTGTTCCATTCGGTTGCAATTGACACTCATGGGTTATTCCAATTGAAAGAGCTTTCCATGGCATTTGAGTTCCCTTGTGGAGCACTCATAAACCTCAGAGGTCAGGAGTTAGAAGGTGGCAGATGGAGAGAGTGACAAAATAAAGCCACAATGGTGAAATAGCCTGGGATATTGTCCTCTGGGGATTATCACTCTTAAAACCTTATTATAGTCTCTGCTTTATGGGAAATTCATATTGAGTTTGCTGGGAATGAAACCAGTAGCTTTTTATAGAAATTTAATGGAGTTCTATAGAAATTCTCTAAAACGCTATAGATTTTTTACAGGAGAAGAAAAATATTTATTAAATTCTAAGCAGTTGTCACAAAGAAACCTATAGAAATATTATAATTTTGTATTAAATAGTATAGGACTTTTCCAAAATGAATTTTAACTATTAAACTATATTATTATTTAATATGATTTTGTGTATCGTTAACACGCTATTTAGCGAAGCCTGACATACATCTTTTTATCCACAGTGGCTAATAACATAACTTCTGTGCGTTAGTACTCATAACCAAATAACTGCAGTATTCTGGGGTTCGAGTTTCTTAAGAACAGAAAAGAGTGAGATTTTACCTTTTACTTAAAAGTTCATTCTGTTTGTTTTTGCTTAAACCCCAGATTGGGAATAAGGAGTTTTCTCCAACCCATTATATTTTGACCGTTAGTGGAGGGCAGGCTCTGAAGACCTTTTTCAGAAGAAAATATTATGGCTCTGCATGTAACATCATGGAAACACATATATGAATAAACAAGCAAAATCTAAACAAAAACATGAGTGGCAGTAATTATAGTGGCACAGTTTGTGCTACTGCAGTCTGAATTGAGGGTCCTATGGTGTTTCCATTCTGAAAAAGCCATTTCAAACATGGCTGCTACAGAATACTGTTGTGTAGTTTAGGACCAGAATTTCACTCTGTAATAGGGTTGCCAGGTATCTGGTTTTTGACCAGAACATCTGGTCAAAAAGGGACCCTGGCAGCTCTGGTTAGCAGGACCGGGTTGTTAAAAGTCCTGTGGCACAGGGCTGGCAGGCTCCCTACCTGGCTCCGGGGAGCTCCCAGCATGTCCCTCTGGCTCCTAGGCACAGGGCAGCCAGGAGGACTCCATGCACTGTCTCCGCCCCAAGTGCCAGCTCTGCAGCTCTCAGTGGCCAGGAACCGAGGCTTAATGGGAGCTGCAGGGGCGGTGCCTGCAGGCACAGGCAGCAGATAGAGTCCCCTGGTCCCTCTGCTTAGGAGCCGGACATGCCGTCTGCTTCTGGAGCCACCTGAGATAAGTGCTGCCCAGAGCCTGCACCCTGAACCCCCTCCCACACCCCAACCCCCTGCCTCAGCCCCCTCCCACACCCAAACTCCCTCCCAGAGCCCACAACCCTAATCCCAACCGTCTCCCATGCCCCAACCCCCTGCCCTAGCTCACTACCTCCTTTCTCCATCCCAAATCCCCCATCCCCAGAGCTCACACCCCAGCTGTATCCCTCACCCTCCCTGCCTTCCAACCCCCTATCCCAGCCTGAAGCCCCCTCACACACCCAGAACTCATTATTTCTAGCCCCACCCCAAGCCCAGAGCCCCCTCCTGCACCCCAAACCCTTCATCTCCGTCCGCAGCCAGAGTCCTCACCCTCTCCCACACCCCAGTCCTCTGCCCCAGCCCGGTGAAAATGAGTGAGTGAGGGTGGGATAGAGTGAGTGACAGAGGGAGAGGGGATGGAGAGAGCAGGAGGTTTGGAGAAGGGGCCTTGGAGAAGGGTAGGGCAGGGGGTGAGGCTTCGGAAAAGGGGCAGGATGGGGCGGGGCAAGGATGTTTGGTTTTGTACAATTAGAAAGTTGGCAACCCTACTCTGTAATAAATTGCTATAATCTGGTGGGTAATGTCTCTGCTATCGAAATAACTGTTTAAAATATCCACTGTGCTGTCACTAACAAATCAAACAATTCCTAACCACCTGTTTGGTCTTGTAGCTTGAAGTTCAGGAATGGGAGAACTCATGAGATTTAGGTTTTGTTCCCAGCTCTGCCACAGATTTTGTGTGACCTTGGACAAGTCAGTTGAGGGCCAAACTTTTCAAAGTGGTCATTAATTTTAGGAAGCCTCATTTTTGGGGCTATTTCAATAGCAACTCCCACTGATGTCAGTTGGGCCTTGGGGCTTTTTTCAATATTCGTCAGACAAGGTGGATGAGGTAGTCTGTTTTACTGGACCAGGTTCTGCTGGTCAAAGAGACCAACTTTTTTTTCTTTCCTGCATGGAACACTATAACTTCAGACCACTGGGTCTTCAATACTGTGGTGGAGGGTTATACCCTACAGTTTATTTCTACCCCACCCCATCCCTGTCCCTCTTCAGGGACCCTTCTCACGAGAGTCTCCTCGCACAGAAGGTAAAGGGGTTGCTGCAACTGGGTTCAGTGGAAGAAGTTCCTCTCAAGTACAGGAACAAGGGGTTCTATTCCTGGTACTACTTAATCCCAAAGGCCAAGGGCGGTTTGCAGCCCATCCTGGACCTGAGGGACATCAACAAGTATCTAAAGAAGCTAAAGTTATGCGTTCTCTCCTTGGCGTCTGTCATCCCCTCCCTGGATCCGGGAGACTGGTATGCCGCTCTTGAAGAACGCATACTTCCACATAGTGATTTTTCAAGGTCACAGGAGCTTCCTCCAGTTTATGGTGGGCCCCTGCCACTGCCAGTTGGCGGTCCTCCCATTCGGCCTGGCGACAGCACCCAGAATATTTACCAAGTGCATGTCGGTGGTGGGTGCTTACCTCAGGAATCAGGGTATCCAGATCTACCCGTACCTCGATGACTGGCTTGTCAAGGGAAGCTCTAGTTCTCGGGTCCAAGAGGATGCTGTGGTGCTGAAAGCCACATGCCGCTCCCTGGGCCTTCTGGTGAACGATGAAAAGTCTGCGTTAGTTCCGGTGCAAAGGATCGAATTCATTGGAGTGGTGCTCGACTTGACCTGCACCAGAGCATTCCTGCCTCTAGTAAGGTTCCATACATTGATGAACCTCATCGCGGAAGTCTCTGTCTTCCCCCTGACTATGGCCATGGTTTGCCTGCACCTGCTGGGTCGCATGGCAGCATGCACATATGTCCACCATGCCAGACTCTGGATGAGGTCCCTGCAGCAATGGCTGGTGACTGTCTATTCCCAGTCCAGAGATCACCTGGACAAGGTCATTACCATTCCCCTGACGGTACTCACCTCACCGCGATGGTGGACTAATTGCACGACCGTCCTAGGGTGGGTTCCATTCGACATCCCCCATCACTCCATCAAGTCGGTATTGGATGCCTCGGATTTTGACTGGGGCATGCACCTCGGCAACCTCCAGACCCAGGGTCCCTGGAGGAGATGATGTTACACATAAATGTCAAAAAATTCAGAGCGGTCCGCTTGGCATAGAGTCTTCCTACCTCACCTGTCAGGCAAGGTGATGAGAGTCCTGACTGACAGCACGGCCTCGATGTTCTACATCAACAGCAAGGGGGAGCATGTTCGTTGACTCTCTGTCAAGCAGCACTTGTTTCTGGGACTTCTGCACCAACCACAAAATCCATCTGGAAGCTTGTCACCTCCCTCGCATCAAGAACAGGCTAGTGGATCACCTCAGCAGGGACTTCTCCTCTCACCACAAGTGGTTGTTACACCCAGAGGTAGCCTGCATGATCTTCCAGAGGTGCAGAACTCCTCTTGTAGACCTGTTTACCACCAGGCTAAATAGGAAATACCACCGGTTTTGTTCATTGCCAGGCCTGGGCAAGGACTCCCTCTCTGATGCCTTCCTCCAGTCACGGTCAGGGAACCTGATGTACGTGTTCCCTCCGATTCCTCTCAACAGCAGGGTCCTAGCAAAGATCAAGAGAGACAAGGCACAGGTTATCACGATCGCCCCGGCATGGCCATGCCAGCACTAGTTCGGCATGCTCGTGAACTGATCACAGCCCCTCCCTAACCCCTGCCCAACCAACTGAACCTGCTGTCACAGGACCATGGTCAGCTCCTGCACCCCAACCTCATGTCCCTCCACCTCTCGGCATGGATGCTGTGTGGCTGAACCTAGAGGAGCAGACCTGCTCAGATGAGGTCCAACAGATCCTTCTGAGAAGCAGGAAGCCCTCAACCAGACTGACTTACCTGGCCAAGTGGATAAGGTTTTCCCAGGGGGCATCCGAGCATAGCATCTGTCCCTTGCGCTCTTCCGTACAGTGTATCTGGCACACTCTTCCATTAGAGTGCATCTAGCAGCCACCTCCACTTTTCACCCACCTATCCAGGGCCAGATGGTGTTTTCTCATGACCTGACAGTCACATTGTTGAGAGGCCTCAAGAGACTCTTCCTGCAGGTATGGACTCTGGTCCCACAGTGGGATCTTAACTTGGTCCTCTCCAGGCTCCTGGGCCTGCCCTTTGAGCCGCTGGACTCCTGCTCCCTTTCCCACCTTTCATGGAAGGTCTCTGTCTTGGTGGCGGTGACATTGGCGAGGTGAGTCTCTGAGATTAAATCCCTGACCTCAGAACTGCTGTACAAGGTATTCTACAAAGACAAGATCCAGCTGAGGCCTCACCCGGCCTTCCTGCCGAAGGTGGTGTCTACCTTCCGTATGAACCAGGACATCTTCCTCCCGGTGTTCTGTCCTAAGCTGCACAAGACCAGTGAGGTGAGGCAGCAGCATGCCTTGGACATCTGAATGGCCATGGCTTTTTACCTAGAGCATACCTAGAGTTTTTCACCTAGAGCCTTTCTGTAAGTTGACTCACCTCTTCATCGCTACAGCAGACAGGACGAAGGGCCTTCTGGTGTCCTCACAGAGGATTTCCATACAGACCTGTTACAACCTGGCGGCAATCCTGCCGCCAGTTGTCAAAGCCCATTCGACTAGAGCTCAGGCATCCTCTTCGGCCTTTCTGGCACACATCCTTATTGAGGACATCTGTAGAGTGGCAACATGGTCCTCTGTCTACACGTTCACGGCACGTTATGCCATCATTCAGCAGGCCAGAGACGATGCTGGGTTCAGCAGAGCTGTGTTGCAATCTACATGTCCCTGAACTCCTCCCCGCCTCCAGGGGTACTACTTTGGAGTCACCTAATATGGAATGGACATGAGCAAGCACTCGACAAAGAAAAGACAGTTACCTTTCCTGTAACTGGTGTTCTTTGAGATGTGTTGCTCATGTCTATTCCATGACCTGCTCTCCTTCCCCACTGTCAGAACTTCTGGCAAGAAGGAACTGAGGCTGGGGAGAGCTGGCGGCGGTGCCCCTTGTACCATGCCATGCGGGTGCCACTCCAGAGTGTGCCAGAGCTGGTCTCCTATGGATATTGCTACGGGAAAAACTTGCGGCGCTGGTGCATGTGGCGAGCACACACACCTAATACGGAATGGACATGAGCAACATGTCTCAAAGAACACCAGTTACAGAAAAGCTAACTGTCTTTTCTTTTAAAAATAAAAACAAGGAGTCCTTGTGGCACCTTAGAGACTAACAAATTTATTTTCTTTTATATTTCCAGTGCAGATAAATGGCTCTTATGTCCATCCGTTACCTTCCACCATCCACCCTGCCCACACCCACCATCTGTGCCAGGGGCTTGCTGATGTGTGTAGTAGGGGAGCCCCTGTTCTGATTGTCTTCATAAGCTCTGTTGAGGCAGGTCTCTGCTCTTGTAGAAACTGATCCACCACTTTGTGTTTGTTTATGTAGCAACTGGTAGTATGTGTTTCTGTCTAACCAGAGGTGGTCAACAATAGGAAGACAAGTTAATTACTAAAGCTTATTCACTGAACTGTACTGTACTCCTCAAAGGAGCATAGAAACAGTAGCATGGGCATCATAGATGAATCATGTGAACAGGAATGCAAAGACAATAAATTCATAGTGGCTTGTTCAACATAACATAGCATTTTTCAAATACAAGAATCACAACCATTTTGAAAGAAACATTATTTTTGACCTTCTAAGTGAACATACTAACCAGTGTCCCTTTTTAAATGAAATCAGGGCTGAAATTTTGATTGGAGGTTCTGAATAGCCCAAAATATTTTTGTTGTAAAATTAGAAATCAGTTTGGATTTGCTACTTAAGTGTCGGAGAGGTAAGATTGGAGATGGAGATTTGGCTAGGTCTGTGAAATACATAGTTCAAATGTCAACCCAATCTATTATCTATGAACATCTTACCCAATCTCCCATTCTTACAAGATCAGCCCTTTGCAACTGTGCAGAGTCTAGTTGATTTTAAGGTGTCTACACATTTGCAGGGATCTGCCTGCATGTATGAACATGAAGGATCAGAACCACAGATACTCTCATGAATATATGAAGGTTGTTGGAGTTTGATGGCGCTGCTGCATAATTCAGGTTCCAGTACTGCAGTGCAAATTCATTCCCGTAATACCCCTTTCATAAGGTCTGTTCTCAGCATGATGAGAAATTTAATATCATCTAGCTCTTCAAAGCAGAACAAGTATCATTGTCCCTCTTTTACATGGGTGAAACTGAGGCACAGAATAGCAAAGTGAGTTGCCCAAAGCCACACGGCAGTTCAGTGGCAGTGCCAGGCAGAGTTACTGTGCCATGTTCACTGGCACAGGGAGTAATTTACTTGCCCTCTGAAGGAACAGAGATATACATGTTTTTGCAGTCCATGATTTCTGTCAAGTATAGACTCTCCCCCAAAGATTTCATTTTTTCAGCTGTTCATCTGATTTTTTGAAGGCGTATAATTATAAGTTTCACAGCATCCCAAGTGAACATCAACACTCAGTGCATTCCCAATGTCTGTCGTATGTGTAGCAGCCATTTTTAGATGCAGCACCACCCACTTGGGGGTGTGTTTAAAAGCCCACTGGGAAGGGATGGCCTATGTTGAAGAGAGTTTGGAAGAATTAAACCTTTAAGGGATTTCATACTTGTTTCCCCTGAAAAAGGAAGTTTTTGTTTGTATCTGTAACAGGTTTCTGTAATAATCTTTGTTGTTTGATCTCACTGAGATTTCCAGGGCTCTTTCATTCATTTACATTTGTCTATTTTTACATTCATACACAGATGTTAGAAAACAGTGGCTGATCATACTGGAGCTTCTTTCAATGTCAGTCAGTGCTGTTGCATTTTATTTTAATGAAGGCTGTGGCGTGCTTGGTTTGATGGACTACAGTAATGTCTTTTGGGGAAGATGTGAGATCAGTGAATATACTCCATTTCATCTGGAGGGTTGGGAAATGAGGAACTTGCCATCTACTTTTACTTTAATTTTTTTTCTCCCCAGTGGTAGTATCTACTGCAGAGTATAACATGTATCCTGCCCTCTCATGTATACTGTACCATATATCGCAAAAGCTAGTGTACAGTAGTTGAACTGGAAAAAGATTTTAGTGATTGCTGTAGTAGTCAGTAAAATTAGGTCTAACTTGCAGAAATACACTGTGAATGTTTCTAACTAGAATATAGCCTAAAGCACTGCAGGGTGAGTGGATCTCATTGGATATGTACATGAAATTCCCGCTGTATTTTATTTTAAAGAGCTAAGGGGCAAGTGAGTGTGATGAAGCTTGAGATCACATACTTTTTGCCTGTTAAGATTTGGGAGTGCATTTGTAAATGTTGTATAGTGGAGGAAGAAGAGAGTAGCGGTAGTCACCTTAAATGACATCTGAAAATGTAGGGGACTTCATTTCTGGAGCCACATATAGACAGGTGTCAGGTGGGGAAGATTTTCAAAGGCATAAAGGACAGTGAGGAACCTAACTGCTATTTGTATTATTTATTAATATTTATAATAGCAATGTCAATGAGATTTGAGTTCTTTGCTCCTTCGGCTCTTTTGAAAGTGCCAGCCAGAAAGGTCAAGTCACCTGCTTTGGGGGTTGCTGGTCTGAAGGCTTTAGGCATAGGATTAGGATTCAGAAGATTTAGTTCCCACATTGGCTTGCTATGTGGTCTTGAACAACCCACTTAATATCTATAACTCACATTTCCCCAGTTATAAAATAGGGATAATGATAGTTATTTACCTATATGTTTTGAGGATTAATGGTGGTAAAGTGCTATCCAATTGCAAAGTACTATTAAGGCTAGTTGGGGGTGGAAATAAAGCTCCGTGTCTCTTGGCTCCTAGCAGTGTGCTCAGTCCTCTAGACAGCCTGGGCTTGAGTTACTTCCTCCTTTGGCAACTCCTTGAAATTTCACAACTACAAATTTTCATGGAAATGTGGCTCTTTTTTCTGCAAACATCCAGATAGTGGGAAATTTTCTATTTAGAAGAAAATGTTGCAAAATAGTTCCAATGTTGCCATCTTGATAACTGGCAAATTTCATCAGAGGTGTGGTGGGAGGGAAGCTCATAACAAATATATCCCTTCTGCTCTGGTTACAGAACTAACATACCTGAGTTTTTCTCTTTGTTTTTCCAGGACATCCAGGCTGAGATTGATGCCCACAATGACATCTTCAAGAGCATTGATGGAAACAGACAGAAAATGGTAAAAGCCTTGGGAAACTCGGAGGAAGCGGCACTGCTCCAGCACCGTCTTGATGACATGAACCAGCGCTGGAATGACCTGAAAGCAAAGTCAGCTGGCATCAGGTTAGTAACAGAAGCATCAAAATAAGAATGGGACAATGTCTGGCTTTCATTGTTGTTCTAAAATATTGCTGTATTCTCTTGTTTAAAAGACTTTTGGGCTCAGATATAAGAACTCTGGGCACTTGCTAACCATGGAGGTTTAACTACTTAAGTAATTCTCTTCAGTGGTGTACAAACTGGCAGGTTACAGCTGCACATGCTATTAAGGTCTTCTGAAAGTGGGCCTGATTCTCCTATCTCAGTGTTGCAAATCAGAAGGTCTCTGTAGAGTTACATCTGGTGTGAAGAGAATCTATATTTTTAACTGAAGTTAGTACTTTTATACGGTTCATATCCTGGGTATGTGGATTTGTATTTTTGTGTGTGTGTTGTGGAAGATCTTTGCAGATGATGATTTATGAAAAATTGTTTAAAAGTGAGTAGATAGGCAAAAGGAGTGTTCATTTATTTTATTTTGAACCTAATAGTGGAAAAAAAACCCCTGCCTTTTTAAATGTTCACAGATTCATAGATTCCAAGGCCAGAAGGGACCATTTTGATCATCTAGTCTGACTTCCTATATAATATAGGCCATAGAACTTCCCCCAAATAATTCCCAAAGTATATCTTTTAGAACATCCAATCCAATGTTGTACAAGAGTCTCCATTAAAATCTTTAAAATATCGTTTTGTAAGAAGACAATATTATCTTATAGTTGTTGTAGGGAGTAAACTGAATCCTATATTAAAGTTAATTATTTGTAAATGCCTTTACAGAGGTTTTAATAGCTATTACTTTGCTATTGATTAAAGCAAACTATACTGTGTTCTATTCCAGTAATCTTAAGTATCCGTATTAATTCTCCAAAGGCCAGAAAATTCAATCGAATTGAATTTTGGCAGAACAGTTTAAATTATAAACTAAGGGTACAAATGACTGCATCATTTAATTTTAGACTCCTCTTAGCCGTATTGCTGAACTGTCACACAGACAAGCCCAAGGGGCAGCCTCTGCTCAGCCCACAGCCAGAATAGCATATTTTGGAATTTAAGGGCTCCAACAGAGTTTGGAAGGGAGCTTGCAGAGACTGACCTGCTTTGTGATTAGTTGAAGCAAGTTTCTTTAAACTTGGACTTCCATGAGCTTCACTCACCGAATAAATCACCAAAAGAGGGAGATTAAAAGCCGTTCGTATGTTACAGTTTAATCAACAGCTGAAGAGTTCCAGCAATTACAGCTGAGTTACTTGACCTTTCCTGGGGATTAATGATCATTTGAGAGAAATTAATGGTCCAAATTGCCCTCGAGCCATTTACCCCAGTCAGTCATTAATTCCGAGGCAAGAGGCTGTGCACAAAACTGTGATTGCTATTTTAAAAGGAAGGTTTGTGGAAATACTTTCTTTTTTGATATAAAGCTATTTTAAATTTCTGTGTATACATGGAACACGCTGTCCACAGGACATCATTAATGTTAGCAGTGTGGATGTGATTACTGTTGACATCCACTATGCTGCTGAACAGCATGTCACTCTGAATATGAACTACAACTAAAAACAGTCTGGAAAGAGTTTGTCGACAAACTGGAGTAACATATTCAGAACAGATTAATCTTTTCTAATATCCATTGAAACTGAAATGTTTGTGATTCTGCCTATTCAGCCCCATGCTTCACTTATAGTTCTATTGTCTAAATCGAAGAATAAAATAATAATGAAAAAATCTGAGAGGGACAGAAATGATAAATATTGTTTGTGTGAAGACTGTTTCTCTCTAATTGTTTGCATTTTATGCTTCTGTTTCCTTGCTGTGCCTGGATTGAGAGGTGAACTATAAGTGAAATGTAGAATAGGTCTGGGAAGAACCACAAATCGAATTTATAGGCTAATATTGATGTTTGAAAAGTCTGATTTTGCTGTGATTTTGTGTTCTGTTTTTGTACTGTGCCCAGATTAGGATTATTCCATTTCTTTTACAGAATAAAATTTCCAATCATGCGCACTTTCATATCTGGGCTTTAGTCCTTATTGAAATAGGCACTCTTGAGTATAATTCACCCTGCAAATGGCTAGCACAAGTCCCATGCACCACTTAAATCCAGTTTAAACCCTTAATATCAAACTGAAGTGAGACTCCAATGGAACATCGAGCCTAGTGCTAGCCCTGTTTACAGGAGTGGATTTTATCCAGAATGATTACTTTCCGCGCTTGTTGCCATGTGCAAAGAGTGCTATAGTTTGGAAAGGCTGCCAGCATTTAGAGGTGTACTTTCAGATACAATCCAGAAGCTACTGCAAAATTTACATTTCTGGCAATTGTGGCCTTGCCCACAATCTCAGATACCTGGATTGCATCTCTCTTCTTGCTAATACCAGAGGAATTTTAAGAGTTGACCACACTTATTCCACTTTCACTCCTGATTCTCTGCTGTCTACAACATGAACAGAGCAGCAGCTCAGCATTTTCCTGTCTTCTACATTAGAGGCCTGTCTTTTAAAGCAGAATTTTGGGGCATCAGTGATTGGTGTTTTTTCCTCTTCTGCCCTTTTTGTATAGGGGACAAAAGGTTTTTTGTGGGGTGAGAGGAGGAAGTGTGGGAGAGGAAGAGTGATTCCCTGAATGAGACCACCCACTGAACTTCTTTCCTCCATTTGTTCCATTGTCCCCCAGTGTGATGGAGTTATCCAAACAGAGCAAGCCAAAAGGCCAAGAGGTGCTCCAGCTGTGAGAAGAATCTCTCAGGGTCCGTAGAAAGGGAGTTCTTTCACAGTTGCTCTCAGCCTGCAGAGTCTCACTCTAGTCTGGCTTGCTTTTTGTGGCCTCTGCCTTCCTCCCTTCCAGCCAAGAATCTGATAGGGACATCTCCAGAAGGAATATCAGCCTAGTTCAATGCTTGGGATCCAGCAGGCACATCCTTCCTCACCAACCTGCGATGCTTTTGGAATAAATCCCCCACTGACTGCTCCCCCACCTCCAAATCCCTTGACCCAGTCCACTTCAAATGGCCTTCTCAGGGAAGTTCTCTTGTATGAATCCAGTGACCGGGGCACAGAAAGTCAAAGCTTTCCTTGCAGAGAAAAGCACTATCTAGAGTGGGAAGCACTATCTAGAGTGGGACCAGTCTCCAAACAGGGACAAAAATCTTTTCTCCATGAGGTACAAAAGAAAAGCAAAAAGTCTCCAAAACTCAAGATGCCTTCCAGACCCACATAGTTTCCCCCTAGTTCTAGCTCTTCCCCTACTGATGCCTGTGTCACAAATACAATGAGATTACAAAATGGATTCACTGAACCTTGTGGCTGAAACCCAAACCTGACGATGTTTTTTCCATTGCTGCTTAGCACATACCCTGAGCAGAATTCCATCAAAAACCTAATTCTTCCTTTGTAGATTTGAGCATGTGTCCACTCATCTACGGCAGCTATATATCACACTTCTATAAGGAATAATATTGAAAATAAAAGCAGGAATGTTGGGTTAAAATAAACCATGATACTCACATTAAGTGTGCATTTCTTTTATACCTCTTTACAATGTTTCTGGTGAGATACTTACTCATTTTCATTCCTAAGCAGTACTTTTATACTACTTTAATGGCTTTTTCTGAACATCTGGGTTCCACCAGACTTTGAAACCATATGCTGGTAATATTCTAACACTGTCATTAATCTGGCACACAAATGGACACTCATTAATGATAAATAATAGTGAATTTAATCTCGTATTGTATACCACAAAATTCACATTAATGCCAAATGAGTTCATTTATGATTAATGTTATTGCAGGGAATGTTAAATTAACAGTGAAACACTGTTAAAGTGTCCTTTAAATATCTGACTAGTGACATATTTTTTCCTTCCAAAGTTTCAATTCATTTTGCATATGGGAAGTCTGCTAAATAACTGGAACAGAATTGTAAAACCTCAGGCAATACCAGCTTTTAGAGGTGAGAGCAACTTAGATGGATAGGTTGGTTCTTTTTAAATCTAATTGTTATTTGACCTAAAAATCTCCACAAATGTCTCATTTCAGTACAAGTAAATCAACTGCGGTTAGAGAGATTTCTTTTATTTAATAAAAGGCCAGTCTGTTGGTTCAACAGCAAAGCAGTGAACTCAACATGTGGTCCTCTTTCCTAAAAGGTGCAAAAGAGAACAATAACATATGCGGTAGAAAGCATAATACCATTTCCATCTACTGTAAGGAGGGCTGGTGCAATGCACTGATTAAGGGGAAGGCGGAGTGTTGAGAATCCTAGGAGTTCCCTGAGTTTATTATTTTTAAGAGGGGCTTATGGTCAAAAAGTTTAAATTAAAATATGTAAATACAAACTGTGCACATGAATCTCTTCATATTGCTTTGAAACACAGCCACCTTTGGGGTGAAATATTTTGAATAGATACTGTTGAAGTTTGTAGGCACAGTGCAGTATCTTGATATAAGGGGACATAATCTTTATTAGATTTAAAAGAGCGGACTCTGAAAATGTATTGTTTGGCAGTGATTTTGCATGTGGTTTATTGGATGGCAGTGGATACTTATTTACGAGATTCTCTTGAGTTAGCAGTCCTGGGGTTTCAGACCTTTCTGCTGAAACTAGGGTTTTGCCATTCAACAGAATTTGCTGGAGGCACTCTGTCTCTGCCCTCTGTGTGACTCCTCCCACTGAAGTCCCTTGGTTCCCTCTCTACCTTAAAGCTGGGTTCAGGCCTTAATAGGTTCAAGTGTGCCACTTACTTTTCTGTTGGCTTTCTCCCTTTTGAATTAGAAGATTCTGTGGAGCAAGGCAGTGTGTGGATTCCAACATCATGCTCTGTACTCCGTTGCAGTACCTCATTTCACAAGTCCGTGTGGGGCAGCAAGCTGGCTGTATGTTCAATCTCAGCATATAGACAGCTGGCTTGAATTCAGCATTAAGAGAGACGAATGGTGGGGAGGCTGGAAGCTTAGGAGCACCAATTTAGGAAATCACCTGCTTAAGTGCATGTCTGTTAGGAAAACATTTAAGTACTTGCTAAAAACAAAATAGGTGCTTAAGTGCTTTCATGGATTAGGGTGAAGAGAGAACAGATTCCTCTCCCTATATCCTCCTAGCTCAACCTTCCTGGAGACACCTTGCCTCTACAAATTAATCTTGCTTCCATCTAATCCCAATGACAAGTGCTTCCCAATTCATCCACCTCGTATCCCTCCCTCACTTCAGAACCACACACCCCTCCTAAGTATCACAACCCCACCAAAATGATCCTCTTGAAGTAGACCTTCCAGCATATTTCATATGCACCTCCAAGTAGTGCCAGATTAATAACGGTCAGTATTGGGCATTCATTGGAACTGCTATTTAAGATGACAGCACAGAAGAAGGCAGGTGAAGTAGTGTTGCATTGAAAGAGTTAAGGTCTGAGTAACAGCTAAAATGGATTAAAAAAATTGAAATAGCAGGTATTTAAAAAAAAAAGACAGAAACCAAATATATATAATACTGCTTGTTGATAACAAAAAAGCAGAGACCATGGAGCTAGCAGCAAGTTACATTGAAAAGGATTTAATTCTGCTCTGTAACCTGGCTGACATGTGGCAAGTGAAATTATTGTTAACAAGTATAAGTAATTTATATGTTGGGTTCAAAATTAATTGACAAAAGCACAGAATGACCGGAATTAAAGTAGAACAGAGGGACATTACTACAATTGTCTAGACGTTGTAGGGAGGGCAGCTAGAGAACAGAAAATACTAGGTATATTGATGGTACAGTAGAAAGGCAGTGGCATGAGATTACACAACTGCCTGTTAAGTATTTAATCTTGGTTGAAGGTCCCATGTCAGGATAGCTTGGAATGGAGCAGAGGGAGAAATAAAGGAAACAGGAATGTCTACCATTATCAAGAGAGGTTTCAGAGTATGCATCCGATGAAGTGAGCTGTAGCTCACGAAAGCTTATGCTCAAAAAAATTGGTTAGTCTCTAAGGTGCCACAAGTACTCCTTTTCTTATTATCAAGAGAAATTACAGTGAGGGCATGCTTTTTAATTGCATTACTGCACAATACTGCAGAAACGAATCACTGACTCAGGCTTAATGTAGTAAATAGCCTGTGCCACCACTGTGTTTTCAGTAGGGCTGTTGATTAATTGTAATTAACTCGCGCGATTTAACTCAAAAAATTAATCGTGATAAATTGCGGTTTTAATTGCACTGTTAAACAATAGAATACCAATTTATATTTATTAAATATTTTGGATGTTTTTCTACATTTTTAAATATAAATTTTTCAATTACAACAGAGAATACAAAGTGTTCAGTGCTCACTTCATATTATTTTTATTACAGATATTTGCACGGTAAAAATAATAAACAAAAGAAATAGTATTTTTCAATTCGCCTCATACAAGTACCATAGTGCAATCTCTTTATGAATGAAACTGCAGCTTACAAATGTAGCTTTTTTTGGGTACCTAACTGCACTCAAAAAGAAAAAACAATGTAAAACTTTAGAACCTACATGTCCACTCAGTCCTACTTCTTGTTCAGCCAATCGCTAAGAGAAATACGTTTGTTTATATTTATGGGAGATAATGCTGCCCACGTCTTATTTACAATGTCACCTGAAAGTAAGAACAGACATTCACATGGCACTTTTGTAGCCAGCATCGCAAGGTATTTACATGCCAGATATGCTAAACATTCGTATGCTCCTTCATGCTTTGGCCACCATTCCAGAGGACATGCTTCCATGCTGATGACTCTCGTTAAAAAAAGTGTTAATTAAACTTGTGACTGAACTCCCTGGGGGAGTGTTTTACCCGCATTCTGCCATATATTTCATATTATAGCAGTCTCAGATGATGACCCAGCATGATGTTCGTTTTAAGAACACTTTCACTGCAGATTTGAAGGTACCAATGTGAGATTTCTAAAAATAGCTACAGCACTCACCCCAAGGTTTAAGAATCTGAAGTGCCTTCCAAAATCTGAGTGGGACGGGGTGTGGAGCATGCTTTCAGAAATTTTAAAAGAGCAACGCTATGATGCAGAAACTACAGAACCCAAACCACCAAAAAAGAAAATCAGCCTTCTGCTGGTGGCATCTAACTCAGATGATGAAAGTGAACATGCGTCGGTCTGCACTGATTTGGATCGTTATTGAGCAGAACCCATCATCATAGAATCATAGAATATCAGGGTTGGAAGGGACCCCAGAAGGTCATCTAGTCCAACCCCCTGCTCAAAGCAGGACCAATTCCCAGTTAAATCATCCCAGCCAGGGCTTTGTCAAGCCTGACCTTAAAAGAGAGAACAGATCAGCATGGACGCATGTCCTCACAAATGATGATTAAAGCATGAAGGGACATATGAATCTTTAGTGCATCTGGCATGTAAATGTCTTGCAACGCTGGCTACAACGGTGCCATGTGAATGCCTGTTCTCAATTTCAGGTGACATTGTAAACAAGAAGCAGGCAGCATTATCTCCTGCAAATGTAAACAGACTTGTTTGTGTGAGTAACTGGCTCAAGAATCAAGAAGTAAGTGCATGTGGACTTGTAGGCTCTAAAGTTGTACATTGTTTTATTTTTGAATGGAGTAATTTTTTGTACATAATTCTACATTTGTAAGTTCAACTTTCATTATAAAGAGATTGCACTACAGTACTTAAGTGAATTGAAAAATACTATTTTTTATTTTTACAGTGTAAATATTGATATTAAAAATATAAAGTGTGTAATTCTGTAATTGAAATCAATATATTTGAAAATGTGGAAAACATCCAAAATATTTATATAAATGGTATTCTATTATTGTTTAACAGCACGATTAATCATGGTTAATTTTTTTAATTGCTTAACAGCCCTACTTTTCAGCCATTCATAATTACTTAGTTCTGATGATTGCTGATTGCTGGTGTACATCATTTCTTTCAGCCTTGGAGATTTGGGCTCTTGGCATCAAAGATTTAAGTTTGCCTCAAAAGTTCAGAAATAGTGTATTTTGGTGCAAAGATTAGATGTATGTAATTTGTACACTACAAGTTCAGATTCATAACAGAGAGTGGGGATTTTCTTTCATCCCTCTCAGATATGCACTCTGCATTGTTTGAGGCAGATTCACACATCAGACAGACATTCGTCCACATTCTGTTCTCTCTCAGACTAATTTGCTTTTGCAGTGCAAAATGATTTAAAGTGGTGACTTTTAATGCACATTCAAGCAGTTATTTTGCATGTAGGTGTTAGGGACGTGTTCCTGTTCTAACAGGGACAAGTTTCTTCAAATAAAATGTAGTAGATTTTGGATATAGGGCAAGCCTCTGAGTAGGACACTGTTTTATCTTTTTGCAGGGCCCACTTGGAGGCAAGTGCAGAAAAATGGAACAGGCTGCTGACATCACTGGAAGAGCTAATCAAATGGCTGAATGTGAAAGATGAAGAGCTGAAAAAGCAGATGCCCATTGGAGGGGATGTTTCAACTTTACAGCAACAGTATGACCACTGTAAAGTGAGTTGGCTGCATTTAGAAAATAAATATATTAAAATAAAGGAATAAGCAGAAATAGATTTGAATTTCCCCTAATGATAAATCTTGAGAAGTGTACCTTTTTAAACCATGGCCACATTTTCTTACCAGATCAGAGTAATTTAGAAACTCTATTTAAAATTACATCAGAATGGTTTCTGATTTATATATTTTTACTGAAGAAAAACTTGATCCATTTCCTGGTGTTCTTCATCTTCTAACAGGTAAGTCTATCATTCTGTGAGCAGAACTGATCAAGACCCTATAAAAATAAGAACTAAGCAAGAACTGTAAAACAATGTTGACTCTAAATTTAGTAGAATTATCTTAAAGGTTCTCCACATACTGTTAAATGGCCAGTATTGTTTTTTTCTGTTTAGTGGATAGTTTTGTTTTCAAAGACTCAGAACTGCTTACAAGCACAAAAAGAAAACTAGTTAGGCCTCACATTTTGTCATCTAGCTTTTCTGTGTTGTTTAGTGAATCCTAAAATATCTTGGTGTACATTAAAATATACACATACAAAAGCCTCAAAGTACAGTAAATATACTTATTAAACCAAATGTATCCTGGTAGTGAGCATTATAACTTTAATCATAATGTATATAACTTGTCAAATTGAGTAGTTCTGCACAATAACACACTGGTTTCTTTTCTATGACTGTTTAGTGGGGATGTAAATATTTTTCACATTCAATTTTTTGACCAATAGAAAGATGCTCTGCCTTAGTAAGGTTTTTTGAGGGGCTTAGAGCTGCTAACTCCTAATAGGAAAATTAAAAAAAAATCTTTTTTGGTACCCTATGTATCTCTTCATGCATTCATTTTTAATAAAGGTATTTCCTTAAATACAGGATCTTTGTTTCATAACAGTTCATCTTCTCTGCCCGCACCACCTGGCCAAAAAAAGAAATAGAAATAAAATAATCATGCTGTTGCAGGAGCAACTTATGTGAATACTTTATGGTGATCAAACAGAGGGTTTTTTAAGATCAGATAGACAATAAAAGACTGGAGCAGATAAATATATATTTTAAAGTCTGTCAAACAGGTGTTAACTGTCTTCAAATGAACTTTAGCACATACTGTATGCTAGTACTACATGGAAAGCAAACCTTTAATATAACATTTAAAGATCTTAAATGCTTCACAAAAATGGGTGTTCTACCCAAAGATAGGAAAACTGAGGAACAAAGAAGTTAAGTGACTCATCCTAGGTACTAGTGAGATAGTGGCAACATGAAGGAGAAAACATCAAGACTCCATATTCCCTATCCTCTGCTTAAGGAGTAACTCTTTCACATTATGGGAGAGGGTGAAGCTAGGTATAGATTATGGAACACACCAAGTATATCTTTATAGAGATGCGGTTTTGGAGCATCCTTACCAATTGTTACACAATTGTTCATTTTCCAGAATTTAAATAATCTATTTAAAATGACAACAAAACCCCATTGTGGGCCAAATACTGTTTTTAAATGCAGATGTGCAGCTTCTGAGGGTATGTTTAGATGAACAGTTAGTATGAGGCAAGGTTCGGTGTAAACCTGCAGCACTCCAGCAAGCCGTGCACTAACTGTCCGTGTGGACCCTGTTGCCATGCACTGTGTGGGTGGACACAGCTGCTGTGCAGTAAAAGTTCCCTAGTATACTGCTGTTTGGGTTAAATAGGAGTCCCAGGCACAGCAGAATTTGACGCTGTCAGCTGAAATACGATGTCCAAGAACAATGTCTGGTTTTAGATTTGATTCTGAGCATTTTCTCACACCACCCAACAAAATGAAATGAACAGATTTCTTGTGTGTATGTATGATGTGTATATGTATGTATAAATAATTTTGAGTTGTAGGTTGAACCACTATTTTCTAACGTTTATCTTTGCTGGGAGGAAGAGATCCTTTAGTTAACATCCTGTCTTCTCATCCCACATGTATGTCATTGCACCTACCCAAGTGTGAACTATTTGGATGTGGTGTTTCACCTTCCTCTGTAGCATTGTCCATTGGTTACTGCCAGAGGGAGAAACCTAGATGAGATGCACCCAGTGATTTGATCCTCTATGGCAACACTTATGTTCCTATATTTAATAGGTACTGTATATTACTTCAGTATTACATCAAACAGAGCAATTGCTGTCTCTTCTATGAAAATCGAAAAAGATCTTTTTGCTGATTCTCTTCCTCCAACATATTTGACTTGTCCCTACTTAGGACGTGGAATGAAGAGGATCTCTTTTGATCAACTCTAAAAGGCTTATGCATGTGGTATTTCTCTTTTCTTCCTCAAGTAGTGTCCCTATGGATGCTCCACTTTAGGTGCACTTTAATCCTACACACCAGGGATGCAACATGGGCTGCACATGCGAGTGGCAACTGTATAACGCTGTGCAGTCCAACTGCCCTCAGTTCCTTCTCAATTGCCCTTGATGTGGGATGGAATCTCTAGCAGAGACCTTGATGAGAGAATCTTTACTGCCTTTAGCAATGTAACAGTTTCTGTTAAAGGTTTATAGTTGATAGTTATTTCCATTTCTTACATTTTCCTGCCCTGCCTTTTTAAAAAAACTTCCTCTCTGTTACTCCTTAGGCTAGGATAGTATTTTTTTTCTATTTTCTTCCTTACACGGGGTTAGGACTGGATCCCCCAGGTTTAAGAGGTGCTAATCTTACCATGAGGCCATCCCCATAAGCAGCAGGCACTCACGGTGCATTCGTTGCTTGGGAGAGGGGCATATACCACAGATGTGCACTGACTACCTCAACTTCAAGACTTGGACCTGAAAAAAACAGGAGCTGTAATTAAAAATGTTAATGATGGCGTGTGCACTGCGGTCAGACTCAGACTGTGGCCCCAATATCTCTCCTTCACAGCGGTCACTGCCGGCACTGTCATCTGCCGCCCCGCGCTCGATGTGCACAGTAAAAAGAAAAGACTCTCACAAAGATGGCAAGAAATGGACCTTGAGCTCGCCTCTCAAGGAGCCATCCCAGGAAAAAGGGTCCCACCACAAGGTCAGTAGCCTCAACATCTTCCACAGTCAGACTCTGCTCTAGTGACTACCTGGGGACTTCCGGTACAGTCACTACTGATAAGTCCAAGAACCCTAAGAGGGCAGGACCACGGAAGATAGTACTAGCAAAGACAGGCCCAAAGCTGCACAGTTGGCACTGGCTGCTCCGACTAAACATGTGGGACCAAGTGCTTTGGCACCACCTTTTGGTGCCACCTACTGGTGAATTGGGAGAATGTAGACTAAGTTTGGCACCATCAGCATTGTCCTCACCAGTGCCTAGATCGGGGCGGCCAAACTTACTGACCCTCCGAGCCACATACAACAGTCTTCAGAAGTTCGAGAGCTGGGTACGCCTGCCGGGGCTCGGGGCTTCAGCACTGCAAGGTGCGTCTGCTGGGACCCTTAGCCCTGATGCTGCTGTTGTTGGTACAACAAGAATTCCATTCCTGAGAGACCTGATTGTCTCTGACACCCCAGAATTGCCACTCCTCCATACTGCACCAATCTCCTTCACCATGTAGGCCCTCCTCCCCCTTCTCCAGTGAGGAGGAGGAAGAAGATGAAGAGGTTTACACCATGCATTCCCCCCATGTGCCAGGGGACTGCACAATGCGAACCTTATACGCGCCCTCGGTATCAGGAGTCCAGAACCAACCCAGGATCTTGGTACACGCACTCCGTGGATGCCACCCTACATGCCTATCTCTCCACACTAGCCCTATTGGGACACTTGTGCTATGTAGAGGCAACACTTTCACAAACCGCCCATTAATCAGAAGGATCGACACCGGCACTCTCCATATTCATCTGTATGCAGGCCTCCCAAACCTGAGGTAGAACCAACATCTCCTTGTCCTCGCCAGATAAGGCAATTATACCACCACCTCCAACATCTGGTAATGATTTTAAACTATTTCAAGAACTGGTTTGTAGAATAGCAGACTCTCGCCAAATCCCCTTGGAGGAAGTGCAAGAATTACAGCACAAGCTGCTGGATATATTGCAGACTTCCACATAGACTAAAATCGCACTCCCGGTCAATGAGGCCTTATTGGACTCAGCCAAGGTGATCTGGCATACCCCAGCATTGATACCTCCTATGTGTAAGCAAGCGGACAAGAAGTACTATGTCCCCGCAAAGAAGTACTATGTCCCAAGAGTAGACAGACCTCAACATAGTCATCCACACCTCACCCATCCACCTCAAATCAACAGTTTTGAAAATTTGGTTGAGGCCCTGAGATGCTTCCCCCTGGATCACATGCTGCAACCACTGAAGATACTCCATTAATTTGGTAACCATATGACCCACTTCTACCCAATGTGGCAGAAGATCACCTCTGACAAGTGGGTGTTGGAAATCATCAGCAATGGGTACTCGATTCTGTTCCTCTCCCTTCTGCCTACCCAGCTCCCTACCTGCTCCCTCTTCAGGAACTCTTCCCATAAGCACCATCTGCGAAACTAAATAAATCACCTGCTATGGTTGGGTGCCATAGAAGCAGTCCCATTTTGACACAGAGGGAAAGGATTTTATTCCAAACACATCATAACGCAAAAGAAAAATGGCAGGTGGAGATTGATCCTAGATTTGAGAAACCTCAAGTTCGTGAAACAACCACTGTTCAGGATGGTCATGTTATCAACAATAATCCCAGCAGTGGAACAGGGGGACTGGTTCTCAGCCCTCGACCTCCAAGGCACATATTTCCATATCACCATACAGCCTTCTCATAGGAAATTCCTAAGATTTGCCCTGGGGTCGGAACATTATCAGTACAAAGTGCCCTTTGGCCTTTCCACAGCACCCAGAGTGTTCTCCAAGGTTTTAACAGTGGTAGCAGCACACCTCTTTAAACAAGGAATTATAAAATCCCCATACCTAGACAATTGTCTAATCAAAGCTCCCTCTCGAGCTGACACGCTTGAAGACATTTGAAGAAGAATGGACCTTTTCTCAAGACTAGGCCTTGAAATAAACACATTAAAATCAACATTGACACCAGTACAACTACTGATATTTATTGGGCCCCACTTGCACTGGTAGTGGTGATCAAAGCCGCCTTACCAACCCACAGATTTGCCATGATAGTCTAATTACAACCGTACGAACCAGTCCGCAGCTGTCAGCCAGAACTTGTTTAAGATTGCTCAGTCGTATGTCAGCAACCACATTTGTGGTAAAACATGTCAAGTTACAGATGTGCTGCCTCCAGGTCTGGCTCCATACAGTTTACTTATCACTCAGACACAGTCTGAATAAATCTTTCTCGATACCACTCAAAGTCAAGGACTTATTAGACTAGTGGATGAAACCCCGCAATGTCTACACAGGAGTCCCCTTCCTCCAGCCATCACCTTCCCTGATACTGACAACCAACATCTCCCTATTCATCTGAGGGGCATACCTACAGAACCATACAGCACAGGGCAAGTGGCCCCCCCATTAGAGTCAATGTTGCACATCAATCTCTAAGAGTTACTATTCAAAGTGCTACACAAGATGAAAGTGGAATGGGCCAGAGCCACCTTAATAGCCCCAACATGGCCCCGAAAAATATCGTTTCCTTACCTCTTGCACATTTGTCCACTGATAACCCTTCCACCAGCTCCATACCTCCTCTCCTCAGGACACAGGCCAAATTCACCATCTGAAACTGGAACTTCTGCATCTGAAGACATGGCTCCTCCATGGTTCCAAGCCCCTGAGATGACCTGTTCTGAAGGGCTAAAGGAGATCCTTTTAAATAGCAGACACTTAACTACACGCTATATGTACCTTCACAAAGAGAAAAGGTTCCAGACTTGGTGCGACAACATACATGTCTCAGCGCTGACTGCTCCTTTACCATTCATATTGGATTACATCCTAGAGCTCAAAAGGTCACAAGCTCCATTAAAGTACATCTTGCCACCATTACAACATTCCATTGTGAGTCATTTGGTATTTACTCACCCAATAACCTAACAATTCCTCAGGGACTTTCAAAACTTTTACCCAGAAGTCCGAGATTTCACCATATCTTGGGATCTCAGCCTATTCTTATGCTACCTCACCAGCTCCCTGTTTGAACCCACGGCAACTTGTTGCTATATACACCTATCCATGAAGACAGCCCTTCTCGTAGCCATCACATCTGCTCAATGGGTAGGGGAAATAGGGGCCATCATGATGTACCCTCGTACACACTTTTCTTCCAAGGTAACGTCACTTAAAGACCATGTCCAAAGTTCCTACCCAAAGTTCCAACCTATTCACCTTCCGTCCTTCTTCCCCATGCCGCATGAAAATAAGCAAGAAGCCACATTGCACACCTTGGAAGGCCAGCGCTCTTCTAACATCTATCTCGAAAGAACTAAATCATTTAGAAAGGCATCATGACTATTTCTGTGTGTTGCAGAAAGATCAAGAGATCTGCCATATCCAAGCTGTCAAGGTACCTCCCCCATTCTGAACTCTAGGGTACATATGTGGGGACCTGCATGAAAACCGCCTAAGCTTACTTTTACCAGCTTAGGTTAAAACTTCCCCAAGGTACAAATTAATTTTATCCTTTGTCCTTGGAATATCCACTGCCAGCACCAAACTCTAACTGGGTTTACTGGGAAACGTAGTTTGGACACGTCTTTCCCCCCAAAATCCTCCCAACCCTTGCACCCCACTTCCTGGGAAAGGTTTGGTAAAAATCCTCACCAATTTGCATAGGTGACCACAGACCCAAATCCTTGGATCTGAGAACAATGAAAAAGCATTCAGTTTTCTTACAGGAAGACTTTTAATAGAAATAGAAGTAAATAGGAGTAAAGAAATCACCTCTGTAAAATCAGGATGGTAGATACCTTACAGGATAATTAGATTCAAAACATAGAGAATCCCTCTAGGCAAAACCTTAAGTTATAAAAAAGACACACAGACAGAAATAGTCATTCTATTCAGCACAATTCTTTTCTCAGCCATTTAAAGAAATCATAATCTAACACATACCTAGCTAGATTACTTACTAACGTTCTAAGACTCCATTCCTGTTCTATCCCCAGCAAAAACAGCATACCAACAGACACAGACCCTTTGCTTCTCTCCCTCCTCCCAGCTTTTGAAAGTATCTTGTCTCCTCATTGGTCATTTTGGTCAGGTGCCAGCGAGGTTACCTTTAGCTTCTTAATCCTTTGCAGGTGAGAGGATTTTTCCTCTGGCCAGGAGGGATTTTAAAGGGGTTTACCCTTCCCTTTATATTTGACACAAGCACACTCTCAAAATGGATTTCTGAGTGCATTCATCTCTGCTAATGGCAACATAATCTACAACTTCCACCAGGAACTCAAACACATTCTACCCAGTCGCTTTCCACTTCAGTAGCCTTCCTGAACAACGTGCCAATTAGGGATATTTATAGAGCCGTCACCTGGATGTCAGTGGACACGTTCGTACAACATTATGCAATCTCCCAGAACTCGGCGTTGGATACCCTGTGCTCTTTAACAAACCAACTCTGAAGCCCCAGCCTATCAACTTGGGGGTTTGCTCTACAATCACCCGTGCAGTAACTGATGTTTCCACCTCTTACACCAAATGTCTGCCTTTGTAAATGAACACCAAGGGATTCCATTTTATCACTCATCCTCAAGTCCTAATGTTGGGATCACTTGCCTTCCAGTTAAGGATGACATGATGGGTCTCCTTTTCGATTCCATCAGTGCCAATCCTTAATTGGCTAGAGGGTTTTCAGTGCAGAGGTGTGTGGCATGCTTTCCCCTTTCTCTGGGGCGAAGTATCTTTCCACAGTACTACTTGCAGCCCTCTTCTGATTTACAGAGCAAAACACTCAGGATTTGAACCTTGTTCTTCCAAATGCCAAATATTTAATATTTCTATTTTCTGACATATGCTCAGTGATTGGTTCTGTTTGTTGTGATTATAGTGAGGTTCGTGGGCATTTAGTTTAGAATTATGCTTTCATTGTCGCCATAAATATTGTAAACGTACAAATTAGAGTAAATCTTTGTTTATTAGCAATCTTTAAATTAAACCATTCAACTACATTCCCCATATTTATTGGTGGGTGTGCGTGCATGCTACAGAACAATTGATTTCCTTCAGCTTCTCTTTTGATTTTCTTTTCTCTTTGGTAAAACAAGCCAATTAAATTTCGCTAAATCTGACCAAGAGAAAATTACTTTTCAATGATATTCCTTCCACTTGTCAGCACTGGGAACCCTCACGTTATTTTCGACCAGGAAATTTCTTTGCTTACCCTACCTCTTAGATTGTTAAATCTTCTAAACATTTCACATATCTGCAAGATTTACTTTTAATGCTACTAAACTCCTCAACCTCCTGTTTGTTGTTCCAGGCCCTGCTATTGTGCTCTCCTTGCTGGTCTTCCAAAAGTCTCTCTTCAGCAACTGCAGATCAGCCCAAAATCATACAGCATTTGCTTTGCCTTACTCTCACGTGCTGCCTCTTTTCCCTTCACTAGCTTCTTCTGTTGAGGTTGTTGATTTGAAATCGTCATTTAATGCCATCGACCAAACTGGTCAGTATTTCCTCCCTTTTTTTATTCCCACTTCTCCATGCCTTCCTTTTTGCTTCTTTCACTCATATTCACCCAGCCAGTTTACAAATCATTTTGCCACTGCCATTTAAAAATAGCAGTAAATCAGAGGGAGCTTTGCTAATGAATTTATTGGGGACAGGATTTCACCCCAGACTTTATCCACATTTAGCTCTTTGTAAACATCATCTTCTCTCAGTTCATTTTAATAAGTCCTGAATCTTTTCCTCATTGTAGTGTTGCTAATTCTAATGATTTGATACCCCTCTTCCTCCTTGTAAACCTAATATTTTGTTCTCACTCCAAAATGCCCGTTGTTGATTTATTTGTTCCTGTTTAATGCAATTTGCTTTATTGCTCTCTCCTTCTGTTAGCATTCCCCAGTGCTCAGCTTCAAAGGCACTATATATAAGTACAATATAATGTAATTTTAAATGTATGTTTGCTTGATTTATTTGTGTGCTACTGAGAAGTCTTAGGGTGGGAGGAAAGAAATGGATTGCAAATTAATTATAAATTTGGCTTTTGATTTTGATAACCGTGATCATGTCAATTTTTCTGAAGAAGATTTACATTCAAAGAGAATACATACTTGTATTACTCCCAGGAGTAAGGGCTGCAAAATCAAGACCACATTACTCAAATGAACAGGAGCCTTTTACAAGTGGAGTAATGTGTTGCACCAGGGTCCAGAAGTTCATTTTGCTTCTTTCAAAACAGCCCAAGGTGAATATTCCCAAAAATACTTTAAGTAAAGAAAAGTATATTAGTAATTTGAGAGGAATTAAAAGTAAATAAAAATGAGCAGTATAAAATATACCTAAGGCAAAGATTACATTCTGCCTCACATACTACTGAAAACTCAGATGTAATTTAACTCTTCTCTTAGGGGGTTATTTGCTGTGCCAGAAAGAAGTGTCAGAATGAAGGCAACTCACTTTTTAATTCCTATTTTACTACTCCATATTTCTCATTAATGCCAGTCTGTTTCAAGTCTGATTTCTCTTTCACTCTCTTGGCTCTTTCCCAGTCTTCCTTGTAACAGTTCATTTTAGGTTTTCAAAGAGTTATATGGTAATAGCACTTTTGTATAAAAATTCTGATAAATTACAGTGATCACATCAGAAGATGCTCCTAGTTCCTGATGTAGGCTCCATCTATGGCCTGGGACAAATCAGTCGACTTTTCTGCATCAGTTTCCCAATCTATAAAAGGAGGTTAATACTTACCAGTCTCATAAGGCTGTCTTGTGGAATAGCTACTTAATTTGTGCAAAGAGCTTTGAAGATGAAGAGTACAGTAACTCCTCACTTAATGTTGTAGTTATGTTCCTGAAAAATGCAACTTTAAGCAAAATGATGTTAAGCGAATCCGATTTCCCCTAAAGGATTAATGTAAATAGGGGGGTTAGGTCCCAGGGAAATTTTTTTCACCACACACACACACACACACACGCAGTATAAGTTTTAAACAAACTGTTTAATACTGGTACACAGTGATGATTGTGAAGCTTGGTTGAGGTGGTGAAGTCAGAGGGTGGGGTATTTCCTAGGGAATGCCTTACTGCAAAATGATGAACTAGCAATCAGCTGATTAACCCATTGTTGTTAATGTGGCCTCACACTCTACAAAGCAGCACGAATGGAGGGAGGGGAGACAGCATAGCAGACAGACACACACTTTGTGTGTGTGTGTGTGTGAGAGAGAGAGAGATGCACAAGGCCCCCTTAAGTATGCTGACCCCACTCTAAGTGCACTGCCTTTTTAAGTAGATCAGCAAGTTGAGACAGAAGTTGCTGCCAGGAAGCTCACTCCATCCTGAGCCCTGTCATGTCCCCCCTCCCCTATGGAAATGGGGTAAGCGGGGGGGAGTGGGACACCCTGACATGAACCCCCCCTTTTCCACTCCCCCGCCGCTCCCTAAGCAGGAGGCTCCGGGGAGCAGCTCCAAGGCAGAGGGCTGGAGCAGCACATGGCAGTGGGGGATGCCGGCAATTGACAGCCTGCTGGGTGACTGCGGCACAGGGAGCTGATGGGCGGCTGCCGGTCCACCCTGGTTCCAAGCCCCCACCAGCAACAGGCTGTTCTTCCTGCAAGCAGTGGACACAGCAGGGGGCTGCCAAACAACGTTATGAGGGAGCATTGCACAACTTCAGGCAAGCATGTTCCCTAATTGATCAGCAACAAAACAACGTTAACCGGGACAACTTTAAGTGAGTTACTGTACTTTATACATTTTTGATGACACCTATCTGTGTAGGTGAACAAAGGTCTTGCAGATGACATTACCCAGAGAAAAGGTATCAAGAGAGAAGAGAAGGGGAGCAAGGACAGAGCTCTGAGGAATTTGGAGAAAACTGGAGGTGGGATGAGGCAGACTCTCCAAAGGATTAGATATTAGAGGGGTAGAAGGAGACCCAGAAGAAAACAGAATCATGGAAGCCAAAGGAGGACAACATTTCAAGGAAAGCGAAGGTTTGAATGCATCGAAGACGGCTGACAGGTCAAGGGGGATGAGGATGGAATAGTGGTTCTGAACTTTTGGCTAGGGAGAGGCAGTAGAGACTTTGGCAAGAGCAGTTTCAATGGATGTAAGGTATGGAAACCATACATTATTATCTGAATACCTGAGTTTAATTCTTTAGATATTTTTGGTGGAATTTATATGGAAGTAAGGAAAGAATTATTTAGTCTAAACTTATGCAATGTAAGATTGTATCAACATATTGATTCCATAAGATTCATAGCATTGTGGTTACCAAGTTTACTTTTCTAAATAAACATATATGATTTAAAAAGGAAAGCAAACGATTCAGTAGGGATTCAAATAACAAGATTGTTTTATAAAATTTATTCTGACCTCAAATAGGATTATATATTGCTGAAATTATGATCTCTTAGAAACCTATAGATACTAATATGGACAAGAAGTTCTCATATATTCTTAAAAAATACAGGAAAATAGAGCTGACTCATCATTTTACATGGTTGAAGTAAGTTTCCAAAAGAACAAAGTTGCAGACATTTTGATTTATGAAAGCGTTATGTTACTACTTCACAAATACTAGTAGTACATATCCGGCCCATAGGATAGTAGTGGATTTTTCACACCCCTGAGCGACATAGCTATACTGAGGTAAATTTGTAGTGTAGACCTGTCCTGAGTGTTTTAGCCCAAGTGGGTGTTAAAACCCCGCCTTACAGGGCCCTAGAGCCCAGGCTTCAGCCTGAGTCCGAATGTCTACACAGCAGTTAAGCAGCCCCTTACCCTAAGTCCCACAGGCCCAGTCAGCTGGCATTGGCCAGCTGCAGGATTTTAATTGCAGTGTAGCCATTCCCACTCAGGCTCTGAAACCTGGAGAGGACAGTGGGCAGCAGGAATGTCCACATGGCTATTTTTAGTGCTGTAGCATGACCCCAGCAAGTCCAAGTCTGTAGAGTCAGACTCGCTGCTGTTTTTATTTATTTATTTATTTGCAATGTGGACACACCCTACAAAACTAAGTCAACCTAAGTTATGTTGACGTACAGCCATTGCGGTAATTAAATCACTTTTGCATGTCCACACTTCACTCCTTGTCTCAGTGGTGCATGTCCTCACCAGGAGAGCTTGCACTGGTTTAACAGCCACTGTGGGGCTTTGCAGGACGGCTTCTGAAAGTCAGCAACAGTCAGTGTAAGCAACGCAGTGTTCAACTGACACTGTCATCCTAACTACATCAACATTGATTCTGTGCCTCTCATGGTGGTGGAGTTAAGTCGGTGTAGTGGGCAAATTACTTTAGTGGGAGGTACATTCTAATATGGATGTTTACAGAGTTAGGTCTATGTAAACTGCCTTACGTCAACCTAACTCTGTAGTGTAGACCAGAGCTCAGAGGGTGCAGGTTGAAGTTTGAGTGCTGTTGAAGCTCAATCTAGTACTGCAGGGAGGATGCAATAGTTTGAGTTACAACATCTCATCATCAGATAATCTAATCACTCTCCTAATCCAATAACTGCTGCTGCTAATCAAACCATTCTGTGTAACTGGAGTGTTGTTTTGGAATGTAGTTACTCTTACTCCAGCTAGGCTAGCTCCAGCACTGTAACTCAAGTTTATTTAGCTCCCATCTTATTGTGTCAGTGAAGACCAGCCCTTAATAGAAAGGCGCGCACAAAGGAGAAAACTGAGTAGACCCTAGGGTTTGTCTTCACATACAGCACTACAGCTGCACTGGTGTAGCGCTTTAAGGAAGGCGTTCCTATGCCGATGGGAGAGCTTCTCTCGTCGGCATACTTAATCCACCTCTCCGAGAGGCAGTAGCTTTGTCAGCAGGAGAAGCTCTCATGCCGATGTAGCACTCCTACACCAGGGTCTAGGTTGGTATAATTATGTCATTCAGGAGTGTGGTATGTCTTGTCGAACTGGCATTAGAGTCCTGTTAGGATTTTTAGCCGTGATCTAGTAGTAGCAGCGGCATCTACAGGGTCTCAGTCTCCTTTGCGGCTTGGAAACTTTCAGAGCCAGGCAGATACCCATGCTGCTATGCTTTTACACACACAGCAGACTCTCAGTGTGTTCCTCCCCTGAGAGGGGAGCAGGACTAACAGGTAAAAAACACAAAGGCTGAGAATCAATTCAGTTGCAAGGTCAGTAGATTCTGCTAATTTTGTCAGCTGCTTCTGCCTTCCTTCCACACATACACAAGGTCATGCTATTTTTTCTGACCTATGCAGTTTGCGCACTGGGCAGAGAAAAAAGCTAGGCTGTGTGCTGAGTTGGTCTGAGATTTAGAGCAGCCATATCTCTTTGACCACTGAATTGTATGGTGTGTTGTGAATATGGCAAGAGTCTACTTAAAGAAGAATGCTCTGTGGTTAAGGCTCTAGGCCAGTGGTCTCCAAACTTTTTATGCCCAAAATCACTTTTTGAATTTAAGGGCAACCCAGGATCTGCCCTGCCCCTTCCCCAAAGTCCAGCCCTGCTCACTCCATCCCGGCCCCACTTCATTGCTCGCTCTCCCCTACCCTCACACTCACTTTCACTGGGCTGAGGTAGGGGTTTGGGAGGGGGTGTGGGCTCTGGGCTGGGGCCTAGGGGTTCGCAGTGTGGGAGGGGGCTTTGGGATGAGCCGGGACAGGCAATTGGGGTGCAGGAGGGGGTGAAGGGTGCAAGCTCTGAGAAGGAGTTTTGGTGCAGGAGGGGGCTCTGGGCTGGGGCAGAGTGTTGGGGTGCAGGAGGGGCTATGGGGTGCTGGCTCTGAGAGGGGGTTGGGGTGGGGTCTCCTGCCAGGCAGCACTTACCTGGGGCGGCTCCCAGTTGGCAGAGCAACAAGGCTAAGGCAGGCTCCCTGCCTGCCCGCCCCAGCCCCTCGCCACGTCCCTACAGCCCCTGGGGGTGGGTGGGGCATGTTGCTCTGCATGCTGCCTCTCTCTATAAGCACCGCCTCTGAAGCTCCCATTGGCCACAGCTCCCTGTTCCCGGCCAATGGGAGCTGCAGGGGGCAGTGCTTGCAGGCAGGAACAGCATGCGGAGGGAGGCTCCCCGCCCCCAGGTCCGGGGGCCGCACTGGCCGCTTCCGGGAGTGGCTTGGGGCTGGGGCAGGCACCTGCCTTAGCAGCAGCCACGCTGCAGCACTGGAGATTGCAATAGACTGGGAGATCCTCTAAGACTGACAAGTCGGTGACCACTGGTCTAGGCTCTGTCACAGACTGTCACCTTGGGGAAAAATATCACCTAATCACTCAGTTTCCCATTTGTAACGTATGGAATAGCGTTATTTCTCAACTTCACAGGTGTGTGTTGAGGGTAAATTCATTAATGTGTTTGAGGCACTCAGATACTAAATTGATAAGCCTTGTGGACAAGTCTATAGGGAAGAAAAAAACTTCCTTATTTCGGGCAAAACTTAAATGGCACTCAGTGTTTGTTCAGAGTGTGGGTCCATGGCTCAATGAGGCTCGGAAGAAATACTGAACAGTGGCCTTGTTCATTGACCAGTTTTGGTGAGGGGCCCTGTGGAAAAAGTAAAATACGACCATGTAATGCAAGGCAGTATTGTGAAACAGGCAGAGCTAAGATATATGTATGCTTGCTACAGCTCCAAATTCTTTTTAATATTGCCTTAAAAAGAGCAGCTTCATTTAAATTACATTATAGTGCACTGTGGAAAAGACGCTGGTTTGCTGCCTGAGTAATAATAAAAATAAATAAATAACTTTTGTACACTTTACAAACAAAGCAGGGAAAGGAAATGAAGTATGTAAACTTGCATAATAAATGCATTGCAAAGCTGTCTGATGGAGCGACCTTTTGTGCAAATATACCTGTACAGTCAAGCCCACTTAGTATCCGCTTACTTAATGGAAATGTGTTTTCAAGCACCAACCCATTTCACACTATTTCAGTACATCTGAACCATTTAATATCAGTTCATGTTCAATGATTTCCTGTTATACATCAATAGACAATCATCGTGTTGTACTCCAAACAGCAGTTAATGCTAATTATTGCAGGATGGTACAAGTGGGTTTTTTCCTTCAAGTTTACAGTGAACTACATTATATGATTGCATGTTTTTGATCTAGGTGCATGGTTTGTGTGAACAGTTGTTATGGGAAACAATGGCATGGGGCAAAATGGGAAGATGATTTCACTTAGCATTAAAATGTTTTTTAAATGCCTCTCCTGGGGATAATTCATTTTGATTTTTTTCCTTAGAAAATCCCAGGTAAAGTAAAATAATCAAGTGACAAACTTACTTGGATAGAAGGAGTGCGTGTGTATGAAATCTGAAGGTTTACCACAGGCAATTTACAACTTAATTTAGTGCCTTCAGCCTGGTTTAACCAATATTTATAAAATAAATATGTTTTGTGGTCATTAGTGTTTTATTCCTGTTGCTAGGGCTGAGTGAAACTGGCAGTAAATTACAGGTGTAATTTCACACCTTTTGTTTTTGCTTATCCATTTTGTGTTTTCAAACCTTTCCCATTTTGTTTTTTGTGAAATGTAATTTTTTCAGACATTGACAATTTTATGTACATGGTACCAAGGCAAATGTCTTTGCCAAGCTTGGTTTCTGGAGAGATCTGGAAGTAATTAAGCAAGGCAGAGGATTTCACACAGGCAGTTGTTCTATATTATACACACAAACATATGCCAGAAAGGGACAGAAAAATGCAGGGATGCGTGAACTCTGGTTCTACCATTAGAATCATAGGTGCAAAAAGAAAAGGAGTACTTGTGGCACCTTAGAGACTAACCAATTTGTTTGAGCATAAGCTTTCGTGAGCTACAGCTCACTTCATCGGATGCTGTAGCTCACGAAAGCTTATGCTCAAATAAATTGGTTAGTCTCTAAGGTGCCACAAGTACTCCTTTTCTTTTTGCGAATACAAACTAACACAGCTGTTACTCTGAAACCTATCATAGGTGCAGTTACTGATAAGAAAAGAGGGGGACAAGACCCACTTGTTTACTCCCCAGATGTGTTTTAACTATCCCATTGATGTCTCCTGCAGCACTGATGTAGAATGTGTGAGTTTGCACTCAGTTTTTCCCAACTTATTTTTTTATGTGATTGGTCCCTCTGTTTTAAAACAGATCAGATGTTTGAAATATTAGCAGTAGTTCTGGCAGAGAGAGATTAATAGGTGAGGCAGTCAGAGGTGTAAAACAAATATAATTAATCACATTGACGTCACCCCTACATGTGGTCTAAGTGTATTTATTAGACTCCTTAGATTTTGTCAGCTATAAGAATGTTTGAAAAACTTTGCTAGACACTAAAAATCAGACTGAATAGAGACATCAGATTTATGGTTTACCACAATAATCTATAACCCAATAATAACTCCCTCCCTCGAATGCCTCCCCCCCTCCTGACTTCCTGTCCCCTCTATAGACTGGAGGGGTGTTAATTTGTCACTTCACACTGAATGGTCCCTTGGAATATGTATTATCTACTTATGCTAAACAATCTGTTCCACCTTGTAGTTAGCTGTGACACTCTGTTTCCTAGACCTGAAGAAGAGCTCTGTATAAGTTGGAAAGCTTGTCCCTCTCACCAACAGAAGTTGGTCCCATAAAAGAGATTATCTCACCCACCGTGTCTCTGAAAAAACAAGAGGCTGCTGAGAGATTGGGGTAAAGAAGGGGCAGAAAGAGAGAGAGACTGATCTTGGGGAGCTAGGAATGATGGGAGAGATGATTGTAGTAGTGGTCAGAGGGCATGTCTACACTTACCTCTGGAGTGATCAATCCAACGGGGGTCGATTTATCATGTCTAGTGAAGACGCGATAAATCGACCACTGAGCACTCTCCAGTCGACTCTGGTACTCCACTGGAGCGAGAAGTGTAGGCGGAGTCTATGGGGGAGCATCAGCAGTCGACCTACTGCAGTGATGACACCACGGTAAGTAGCTCTAAGTACGTCGACTTCAGCTACGCTGTTTTTGTAGCTGAAGTTGCGTAACTTAGACCGACTTAGCTCATGCCCCCCGCCCCCTCCCCAGTTTAGACCAGGCCAAAGAGATAAAAATCAGGTGTGTAGAAAAACAAACATTGAATGGCTGCTGTGGTAAATGCAATTGAATTACACCTTCACAGGTAAAAATAGTTCCCTGGATTGTGTATGTTGTATCAAAGGCTTTGGATGAAATGCTACAATCTTGGGGTTTTCTCTTAGAGTAGTATTTTACTACTGTTGCCTCTGCAGTCAATTGTTGTTCGTATTGTCCTGGTTGTCACTGCAAAGAAAAAGAAGATTTAGCTACTTGGGAGCTAGGACTGCGTGTGCAATTTTTAGTGACTTCATTTAAGCTGCCTAAGACATTAGAGATAATCACTTCAGTTTCCCTTTAAAATCTCAAAGGGAGGATTAATTGGGTTTGATAAGGCCTCTACTTACGCAGAAGTTTTCAGTAGCAGTTACTCAGTCTGAAATATACTGAAGCCAGACAGAGATTGTGTCAAAGTATGTTCTACTTGCAATTGGTTCATAGCACTTGTCTGATGCTACCTCAATTTGGGATGAACCATGGTGCAAATCAATATATTATATGTGCTTTCTCCAGTGATATGAAATCTTAACTACTTGAAATGAATGTGTGTGTAAATGTAACCCCTATTATGTAACAAATGTAATGGCCTGATTCTCACCCCCTTGGCTCCACTGGTGCATGCACAAAATTGCACAGGGATTTACACAAGCCAACATTTTTCTGGTGTAAATACCCTGCATGCAAATTTTTTTAGGCTGTGTTGGCCAGACCCATGTATTGTAGTGGATTTTTATGGGTGCAAATTCTAACATTTGGACAAGTAAAGGAGCCACTTTATTATTGATATGGACAGGTATTTGCAACTTCAAAGTGTGATCAATTGTATGTGTGCTTGCATTTTATACACACATACAAGTGAAGTCAGGTAAACTCCGGGTGAAAATACATGATGATGTGAGGCGTATGAAGGTATTATCAGCATGAGTATGGGATGGGTGCATTATGAAGGTGATCCAAGGGAGTGCTAATAAAACCTTTGTTAGGTCACACATCATAGATTTGGTCTGTCATGTTACAGAGAAACTATTTTAGAAATGTTTGTGTTTTTATAGTTATCATGAGCCTAACTACAGAGCTCAGAAGGAGCTATAAAAAATTCTACAATTATCTGAAACAGCTTTTTATAACAAAAAATAGAACTATTTTGAAGTATATTACCTTATGCCCTTTCAGGGCTAGAAACAAGTGCTGGGGAAGCAGGGGATCTCCTTTAGCAGTAGTACAAAGTTCCTGTTTTTTGCCTCATGGAGCTGTAGGATACTCAATCTTAAACTGTGATTACATTTTTATGTATTGTGAGTTTCATTATTTCAGTGCTGAATCTTGTCTATCCTCAGTCTAAGGCTGGTGTAATTTTAGAAGGGAAATTCCACTTTTGAGAGGAGGAAAATGAAACATTTGTATGGCAAGTTGATATTTTCAAAATGGCAATTGTTTGAAGCATCTCAGGAGTTTGAGATGTTAGAGTAAGTCCTGGTGAAGAGGTGATGTGTGAGGCCTTGAGGGTGAATAATATTTTTTTTCCCGTGTGGATATCTCCTATACATGGATATCATCCATAGCTCTTTCCATCTTAAAACCAAAGTATACATAATAATCTTATATATCTTTCAAATACTCTTAAATATTTCCAATATGCATCATGCTCTCTAAAGAATATTCCAAATTTTACAGTAGTTTTATATATATATCACACAGGTAATGCAGTGACTGTGCAGGCAAATTTGTGCCCTCAACTGGTACTCACACATTTATTTAAAACCTGTTTTAGGACCTCATTTAATGACTTTGTCATTTGAGTGTGGTGGGGTTTTTTTGTTTGTTTTTAATGCAATGGTACTTTTAACTTCCTCCATCAATACAACCTCAAAGAAAGAGTAGAAAGAAGCAGGAGTTTAATATATCATCAGAATGACAATGCAACATCCTTGCATTACTGCACTGCGTTGTCAGCACTAGATATGAGGCTAAATTTTGGGTTTTGAAACCACATCCTTCTAGCCCACTACTTTCACTCATACCAACACTCCCACTTTTTTATACTCCATAATCATTAAAAAGAACAAAACAACAAAAAACTAAGCTGGCAAACAAGGAAGAGAAAGACACAATTGTTTGTGTTATGCTGGAAAGGCACTCAGATGCTACTGTGTGGTGATGGGTGTCAATAAATCTAGGTAGATATAGTGGTGTTGGCTCTGACAGAGAATGTTTGAGTGATATTGATAATTAAGTGGCACACTCCAAATGGTATCCGGTGTCGTCTTGAACATGAATATAAATATATCAAACTGAAGAAATCAAATGTTTGTTTACAATATATAAAATTTACTAATTTATAAAATAGAATAATGAAAGCCAAAACTTGTAGCAATCACTGCCTGCAAACCATGGTTGCTGCGTTTGAGATTGTCTCAACATTTCCATTATAAAACCTGTTTAAGGGTTTATATAGCTCAGACAAAATTTGTACCAAACTGTGTTAATATATGTTGTATATTGTGCAGTTTTACAGTCGGAAGCTAATCAGGGTCAGTGTGGAGCACGTACATTTTCTTCCTTTTCCTGCTGCAAAGAAGGTAGCCTCATAAATCCAGGGACTCTTCCTTATAATGAGGAAGTTGCATTATCTACTCGGATGATCTTGCATATACGTCAGCTGCGGCAATTCATCTCAAGAGGAAGGGTCCCTATTTTAATGGGTCACTTCCTCGTTTTGAAGGTTGATCCTTGAAGATGTCGTCTCTTGAAATACTTTTGAGAGAGCATTTTGATGTTTCAGTGCTATTCATCATAATGTGTTGCCTTTTCCCCAGAGGACAGAATTTTAAGTCCTATATTGCTGTTTTCTTCATCATTTGAATTTAAGCTGGAACAGGTACAAAGAACTACTAGGATGATTAGGAATATGGAAGGCCTACTTTATGGAAGGAGACTGCAAGAGGTTGGCTTGTTTAGTCTAGCAGAGAGAAAGCTGAGGAGGGACATGATTGCTCTCTATAAATACATCAGGGGAGTAAATACCAGAGAGGGTGAAGAACTCTTTAAGCTAAAGGACAGTGTTGATCTAAGAATGGATGGTATAAATGGGACATGAACAAATTTAGGTTGTAATTTAGAAGCAAGTTCCTAACCATCAGAGGACTGAGGTTCTGGAACAGCCTTCCGATAGAAGTTGTGGGGTCAAACAACTTAAGGAATTATAAGAGAGAGCTGGGCAAATTTGAGTGCATGTGTATGATGGGGTTGCTTGTGATGGTAAGAGGAGGAGGTCAGCAGTCTGGGGGCTCACTTCTGGTTTAAGTCTTATGTTCCTAAAAACTCATGCTTCATGGTTGCAGCTGGTCACCAGCAGGGGGCAGGAAGGGAGCCCCCCAGTATATTCTGCGAGTGTGTTTTGTTTTTAATCCCCTGTCTCTGAAGCATCAGGGATGGCCATGGCTGGAGATGGGATACTGGGTGGGGTAGGCCAGGCCTCTGAAGTGGCATTCTCTCTCACTCGCATGCTTAGGATCTAACTGATCACCTATGTAAAGTCAGGAACAAATTTCCCAGGTCAGACTGGCAGTGACCTAAAGGGTTTTTCACCTTCCTCTGAAGTGTGTGGGTGTGGATCATATGGATATATCTTGCTAGGATTATATGAATACATCTCACAATCATTTCCCTGACATTGTGGGGGCGTCGGGCATTGGTACTCCTTTGTCCCTCCTCTGCCTGTGACACACAATAGTCTAGTCTTCTGTGGGCTGTAAAACTTTGGTCTAATTTCAGTTGTTGGATTTAACATGTGGGTGCTGAAGTGGTATTGGCCTCTGCTATACAGGAGGTCAGACTAAATGGTTTTGTGTTCTGTTCTGGCCTTAAACTCTCTGACTTCATTATATCGGGACTTGTCTACACTCGGAACAGTACAGCTGCAGCACTGCAGGTACATCACTGTAGCGCTTCAGCATAGACACTACCTATGCTGACGGGAGGAGTTCTCCATCCATCTCCATAGGTAATCCATCTCCCTTTCCTTTGCAGAGAGTGAATCATCCAGGGCTAGTTTGAAGAAGGATACTTAATTAAAATAATGATCTGTTTGATCTGCAGTGCCATACTTAGTGGAGTTATTCAAATACCACATATTTAGAGATTGTGAAATAATTGGCAGTATAATTAATTTTTATGGCAATTACACAGGTATTATCAAATCACCTTTGCTTTCTGCTACCTGGAAGATGTCTTTCGTTTATATAGTCTGGCAGTGCTCAACACAAACAAGATATTTTACAATATCAGAAATATAGAAGTTTTTCATTCTTCTGAGGAAATCTATAGGAACCATGAATTGTCCTTCATTATTTCTTTTTGGCATATATATCATATGTGCTCCATTTGGCTGTGATGTGCTCTCTTATGCTTCTAGGACATAAACTTTTAAAAAAATAAATGAAAAGGGCAAGCTGTGGAATACTTAGCCTTTTTTAGACAAACTGTTGTTTTTAGGGTCCGTTATAATTTCCTGTTGGAGCCCTTTGGGGAACATAGGAAAGGAGCAACCTTTTCTAGAGACAGACACTCCTGTTTGAAATATGGAGGAATATGGTGCTAGCTGGGATTTGTAGGACATGCCATTACTCAATGGGTAACATTTTCCAAAGTGCTTTCAATGGGGCTTAGGCTCCTAAGTCATGTAGGCACTTCTAAGGATTTTTCCCAAAAGGATTCTATTGTCTGAACCTTGAGTCAGATTATTAGGTGATCTCTGAGTTTTCATTTTAGATCTCTTTATACTAAATCCCCTTCTCCCTCTACTACTAGTAGAAGGACTGTATGCCCACACCTTGAACACTGCATGCAGTTCTGGTCACTTCATCTCAAAAAAGATCTATTAGAATTGGAAAAGGTACAGAGAAAGGCAACAAAATAATTAAGGATATGGAACAGCTTTTGTATGAGGAGAGAGTAAAAAGACTGGGACCTTTCAGCTTGGAAAAGAGACGACTAAAAGGGAATATGATTGAGGTCTATAGAATTGTGAATGGTGTGCAGAAAGTGAATAAGTGTTATTTACTCCTTCACATAACACAAGAACCTGGGGTCACCCAATGAAATCAAACAAAAAGGAAGTATTTCTTCACACAACGCACAATCAACCTGTGGAACTTGTTCCCAGGGGATGTTGTGAAGACTAAAACTATAATGGGGTTCAAAAAATAATTAGATAAGTTCTTGGAGGATAGGTCCATGAATAGCTATTAGCCAAGATGTACAGGGATGGAACCCCATGCTCTGGGTGTGCCTAGCCTCTGATTGCCAGAAGCTGGGACTGCACAACAAGGGATGGATCGCTCAATGACTGCCCGTTCTGTTCATTCCCTCTGAAGTACCTGTCATTGGCCACTGTTGGAAGATAGGATATTGGACTAGATAGACTATTGATGTGACCCAGTATGGCCGTTCTTATGTTATTTTCTAAGACCACATCTACACTACCTGCCGGATTGGCGGGTAGTGATCAATCTATCGGGGATCGATTTATCGCGTCTAGTGTAGACACGATAAATCGATCGCTGATTGCTCTGCCATCGACTCCAGAACTCCACCAAGACGAGAGGCGGAAGTGGAGTCGACAGGGGAGTGGCGGCCGTTGATCCCGCGCTGCGAGGATGCAAAGTAAGTGATTCTAAGTCGATCTAAGATACGTCGACTTCAGCTACGCTATTCTTGTAGCTGAAGTTGCATATCTTAGATCGATCCCCCCTCAGTGTAGACCAGGCCTAAGTGCATTTGACAGTCGAGTTCCTTGGCTGTCCGCAGTCCTGTCCTAGGATAGAGACACTGGTATCCATTCTTTTTGAAACTTTTTTAAAGTGGTCCCTGCATCATCCAGTGCCTTGTCAATGAGAAAGAAACCCCTTTGCAAGTGCTCACAGATCCTGCTAAAGCTACTGAGTTGGGCTTAGTTAATGATCTGGTCCAATCAATTAATCTAGCAGTGAAAGTATGTAAATTACTAAAATATCTTTAAAATATAATGAAAATGACTAAAGAATTTGCCTTCTTCCCAGTCTCCTGATATATAGGGTATGTCTTCACTTTGAGCTGCAGGTGAAATTTCCCGCTCAAGGAAACATATATGCGCTAGTTCTGATTGAGATAGCAAGCTAAAAATAAGAGTACAGCCACAGCAGAGTGAGCAGCAGGAGGGGCTAACCGCCCCAAGAACATACGTAGCACTTTGGATCGGTACGTGTGTGTGGGGCTGCGCTGCTGTGGTTACACTCTGTTTCTAGTGGACTAGAACTAGTGCAGGTATGTCTATTCAAGCTGGAAATTATAACCCTTGCTCAAAGTATAGTCATAACCTTAGTTTATGACAAAAGCATGAACTATGTAAGAATAAATGCATGTAAGAAGTTGGAAACTTAATTATTATGGGTTTGTTTTGTTACCTTTTATTAGTTTTTTTGTTAAATTAACATTAATTTACTGTGAATAATGCATTGTGTTCATATGGGAATGTTTCTAGTAAGCAGCTTCTCAAAACCAATATTGAAACTTCCAATCTTATTCAGAGTTTCAGCAGCTGACCAGCTCTTCTTTTGTATGTGCCTTACCTACAGGTTGGTCAATAGCACTTACTTGCTGCTACCTGAATCTTGGATGAACCATAGAGTACATCAATACATTAAACATGTTCCTACCTGAATCTTGGATGAACCATAGAGTACATCAATACATTAAACATGTTCTTTCACCACTGATGCGGACTATTAACTTCCTGAAATGCACAAGTGTGCTTAAAACTTATCACCAGTGTATTAGAGAGAAAAGGAGGGTGAGGTATTATCTTTTATTGGACCAACTTCTGTTGGTGAAACAGAAGCTGTTGGACCAACAAAAGTTGGTCTAATAAAAAATATTACCTCACCCACCTTGTATCTGTGTGATGAGTTTGGAAAGGGGGAATCATAAGGAATATATAGTGTTCTTTCTTTATCAGTTGTATTATAACATATAACTCATGGTGATTGAGAGACAGCCCAGCTCTGTTTTACATAACTGTGTACTTACTTATTGGAAAGCCCAGGGAAAACCTAGTTTCTACAGGCCATAGTGGTGATGGCTCAGTAGATGGCACTCTTCTCTTCAGACTGTGTTTAATCAATCTTTTTGCATGGCGTTAGCAGGCGTTATGCTTTGGAAGTGCTCTCCTTTTAGTGTGATGTAAAACAGCGGGTGTGATCACCTCTGGTTATTGAAGTTTTCTTCTGCAAGAATCCTTGGTTAGCTCCCAAGTACTGGTTGTACTTTCAAGTGTAAACGACTTAATCTTGCGTTCCAAATTTTCCATGGGGAAGTTGCTCTGTGTCCTCACCCCTATCAGATCCTTCCACAAAAAATAAAACAAAACGTCTAGCCTTTGTAGTATTGCTAGTAGAGGATGGTTGCTGTGTTTCTACTCCAGAGGGTGGCTGCATTCCAGGATGATAGGGTTAATTCTCCTTCCGATAAAACACGTAATCCTTTGGCATAAAAGCATCTGTATAATTGGAAGGAGTTTATATAGCTATTTTAAAGTAAGTACTAAAGCTAGCACCACTGTAAAGTGCCACCTTGAAAGTTGAGAAAAATACCGGGTCTCTTTCCTCCATCAAAGAGAAAAGCATCAGACACGGGCCTTTTTACAGTCTAATGAAGATAGAACAGTACTTAGAGATGGAAGAAGCAGAAGTCATCATGGTTCTTCCTCCCTACCTCTGTGTGTGTTTTTGAAAATTCCACTGGGGGCATGATTTACTATATGCTGAGAGACCGTAGAGGACTCTTTCCCGGTCGTTAGCATGCACACGCCACACTCTGACTCAGACATCATTTTTGCTGTTACTGGGGTGGAACCAATATGAATTTTCATATTAAATGTTCATTTATGGAACTTAATCAGATTTTTTTAAAGCACTGTAAGAATTTTGTTATAGCATACGCATACCAATCCTAACGTAAGTCTGTGTTCATCCACTTCTTGTGTAGTTTTATTAGTGCTATCAAATGTAATGATTCTTCTGCCCTTTTTTAGCTGTCATATTGTAACAGCCTTAAACTAGTATTAGCTGATTTAGCTTTGAAACCATGGGATGAGCAAAAAAGAATTGTATTCTAGCAGATCTTTTTAACATTATCTTTTTTTAATTTCTTTCTGCTTGCTCTCTCCATTAAAGAATAGGCACACATTTCATTGAAGGAAAACAAGCTTGCTGCCCCATTTACTGTTCTATTCCAAAATTGTCATTGATAAGAGAGCGAGGCTTAAGTAAGGGAGAGTCAGGAAGGAGGAGCCCTGGCTTGACACAAACATGCTGCCAAATATAAAGCGGATATTGAATATTAGATGATTTTCTTGAAGACAAAAATACAAACTCCCCAAATGCAGTGAATACACAAGATGCACAGTGGACCTCCCAAAACTGGGGCCCTGAATACATGCTATCTGAGAAATTCAGAGTGGATGGATCGCTGAGGGCTGGAGACAGAGCTGCAGCTGGGAATTTGCCCTGCTGCAGTGCAGTCTTAATCTTTCAGGTTTCAGAATAACAGCCGTGTTAGTCTGTATTCGCAAAAAGAAAAGGAGTACTTGTGGCACCTTAGAGACTAATCAATTTATTTGAACATAAGCTTTCATGAGCTACAGCTCACTTCATCGGATGCATACTGTGGAAAGTATAGAACATCTTTTTATACACACAAAGCATGAAAAAATGGGTGTTTACCACTACAAAAGGTTTTCTCTCTCCCCACCCCACTCTCCTGCTGGTAATAGCCTATCTAAAGTGATAACTCTCCTTACAGTGTGTATGATAATCAAGTTGGGCCATTTCCAGCACAAATCCAGGTTTTCTCCCCTCCCCCCCCTCCACACACACACACACACACACACAAACAAACCCACACTCCTGTTGATCACTCTCCTTACAATGTGTATGATAATCAAGGTGGGCCATTTCCAGCACAAATCCAGGGTTTAACCTATCCTTGCAACAAAGCCCGTTGCGAACTGTGCCCACATATCTATTCAGGGGACACCATCACAGGGCCTAATAACATCAGCCACACTATCAGAGGCTCGTTCACCTGCACATCCACCAATGTGATATATGCCATCATGTGCCAGCAATGCCCCTCTGCCATGTACATTGGTCAAACTGGACAGTCTCTACGTAAAAGAATAAATGGACACAAATCAGATGTCAAGAATTATAACATTCATAAACCAGTCGGAGAACACTTCAATCTCTCTGGTCACGCGATTACAGACATGAAAGTTGCTATATTACAACAAAAAATCTTCAAAACCAGACTCCAGCGAGAGACTGTTGAATTGGAATTCATTTGCAAATTGGATACAATTAACTTAGGCTTGAATAGAGACTGGGAGTGGCTAAGTCATTATGCAAGCTAACCTATTTCCCCTTTTTTTTCCTCCCCCACCCCCCATCCTCCGATGTTCTTGTTAAACCCTGGATTTGTGCTGGAAATGGCCCACCTTGATTATCATACACATTGTAAGGAGAGCAATCAACAGGAGCGTGGGTTTGTGTGTGTGTGTGTGTGTGTGGGGAGGGGGCGGGAGGGGAGAAAACCTGGATTTGTGCTGGAAATGGCCCAACTTGATTATCATACACATTGTAAGGAGAGTGATCACTTTAGATAAGCTATTACCAGCAGGAGAGTGGGGTGGGGAGAGAGAGAACCTTTTGTAGTGGTAACCACCCATTTTTTCATGCTTTGTGTGTATAAAAAGATCTTCTGTACTTTCCACAGTATGTATCCGATGAAGTGAGCTGTAGCTCACGAAAGCTTATGCTCAAATAAATTGGTTAGTCTCTAAGGTGCCACAAGTACTCCTTTTCTTTAATCTTTCAGGTTACTTTTATATGACAACAAAGATCTCAAAGTTGTAACAAAACTCATCCCAAGACAGTGGGCACTCTGGCACCAGCTAGCCTTTTAGGGGTATGCTGTGTAACATTTTAGCAGGGTTTTTTCTCTCAAAACCGAATTTCATAATCATTCAAACTTTCCAGTGGCTGAGGAGAAGACCGTCTGTTCTGCAGGGCCCTTCAAACTTTGTTAGCAACATAACCCAGGCCCTTTCCTCAGCTGAAACAATCATTGACCTAGAAGTGCAAACAATAAAAGTCTCATTTCAGAGGACTCTGAATTATGAGGTCCAATTATGTAAAATTACTGTCAGTGGAAGACTTATTAATGAACATCATTATGCCTCCTACTTAGTAACCTTTACTCAATTAAGCAGTGCCTTGTCTCATTCCTAGACATACTCAGACTCTGTCATGTTCATGGGGGTGGAAATGCTTACTGCAGCTCTTCAGTAAGGGACAGACTGTTCCCTTTTGCTGAGTGGTTAACTACAGGTTTACATCTTTCTCTCAAAAATATTAACCCTATATTAATTTTTCCAGTATAGATGTGGGAATGCAATACAGTTGTGTCAATGGCATCATATTAAAATTGTGCCTTTATCTATAACTTACGATGTAATAAATATTAGGTGTCTTTTAGTCCCTGAAAGAAATAATACATATTTGCCGGAGTCTTTCAAGATCTCTGTAGGTGAACATTGTTAATTGCAGCTCCAAAATTCTTATGTTAAAAAGAGGAAGAAGAAGATAACTGTCCACCTTTGAAACTATCCCATACAAGTGAAGAAGGAAGGGGTGAGGAATGAGAGCCTCTTTACTTTTTAAATTATTTGTGAGGCACTACAAAAGTACCCCAATAGGTACAGGTGGAGAATTTCAATTTACTGTATTTATAGAAATACTAATATATATTCTACTGTATAGTTCTTTATAATTTCATAGCTCTTTACAAACTTGACTGTTCTATAGATGTTAAGGAGTAATTATAAGCACCAGCCATGTGTGATTCTAAACTACAAGACTGCAAAGACTATTAAAAGCCTCAGATGGGTTGTATACACAGCATGCAAAAAGTATAAATACTGAGGTGAAAGCCCATACTTATGTGTGGGGTGTAACCATAGATATTCCAATGACAAAAAATGTCATTAAGGGTCTGATTGTTTTCCAGGAAGAATACCCCTAGTTTCAGATTTCATATACTAAATCTCACGTGTGTATCAGAGAAAGTAATGGTACTTACAGGAAACAAATTCACAGAGTCAAAAATAGAATATTATTGCCTTTTCTTTATGTCTGTAGTGTCGTCACTTTTCTAGGTGCTTCAAAAACAAATCTGAAGACAATGCCTCTGCTTCAACGAGCTTATGTTCTAATGGCCTTCTTCTATACACACTTACTTTCATATATTGTGCTTAATATTATTAGTAGTCACGTTAAACTGAATAGGATTTGTCATGTTGAGAAGTACCATACTTGGTAGTATTTTCAGGATGGATGGGGAACAAGAAAGGCATGCAAAGTAATCGAACAGAATGATGACATTTAGCATGCTTTTTGTTAATTCCATACCTTTTGTACTTTGTGTGAATATCATTTTCAATAAATTAAGGGAAAAGGCCTAGTTAAGCTAACATTTATGGCCTTCTAGTAAGAGATCATCAGCATACATAGTCTAATTCTCTCCCTTACTCAGAATTATGATCTTAAATTCTGACTGACCTTCCCTATAAGTCACAGAAAGTTCTGCAGGGCTGTTGTACTGCATAGCACTTATTGTGGTTCAGGAGCAACTCCATTCCCCCCTCTCATGTTATGTGAGCTAAGGGTTATCACTCTAATTTTGTATATAGCAATAGTTTTCCCAGGCAGCATTTGGTAAACTAAAAGAGAATAGATTGCAGTTTTTCTGAATCTTACCTTTTGCTCACGAAAGCTCATGCTCAAATAAATTGGTTAGTCTCTAAGGTGCCACAAGTACTCCTTTTCTTTTTGGATAAGTGTGTTACTTTTGCCCCCCTTTACTACATTCCCCACTCCAGTGGTTTATCACCATCTCTTATGTCTTATCTGAGGCCATGTGTACACTAGTGGTAGACTGCCACTGCTGCGGTCGATGCAGCAGGTGTTGATTTAACAGGTCTAGCGAAGACCCGCTAAATCGATGGCAGAGTGCTCTCCAGTCAACTCCAGTAGTCCACCAGAATGAGAAGAGTAAGGTAAGTTGATGGAAAAGAATCTCCCGTCAACGCAACACAGTGTAGACACTTTTCAGAGTAACAGCTGAGTTAGTCTGTATTCGCAAAAAGAAAAGGAGGACTTGTGGCACCTTAGAGACTAACCAATTTATTTGAGCATAAGCTTTCGTGAGCTACAGCTCACTTCATCGGAGACACTGCAGTAAGTTGACCTAAGCTACATCAGTCGACTCCAGTTACATTATTTACATAGCATAACTTAGGTTGACTTGCCACAGTAGTGTAGACAAGGCTTTAGTTTAGGTTGTTAGTAGGGATTCTGTCTTACATATTTTTGTGAAGCACCATGCATGCTTTCAGGGGTGTATAAATGAGAATAAATATCAGTGGTCCTGTATAGATGAAGTCTGAAGTAACAACTGAATGCAGTAGTCAAACACAGAATAAAATGCATCATTTAGAATATGTCACAGTTGTTTATTGTTTTGTTTGAGTGCTGAAGTTTGAGAGAGAATGTAATATAAAACCTGCCTCTTATGACAAAAATACTATTTTTGGCTTGCGAGCATAGTTTTATCGCCTGGGGGTAATTATATCTGGTTTTTCACACACACAGACTAGAATGTTTCTTCTATGGACTTCATATGAAACAGCAAGAAGATGCATTGACTGACATGGAGGAACAGTCACTACACATTATTACATTTACCTTTTCTATTCTTTTTATTTGATCAAGTTCATGCTTTCATGATGCAGACATATTTAATGTTCTGCAACAGCTGCCAGTGACAAACTTGATTTCTCTGTGATCTATAGAAACAGCTTATCTCCAACACTTCTCGGTGCTCAGTTATTTTTTATTTCCATTCAAAACATAAAAGAAAGTGTAGTTTCTCCAACACCTGGTGAAGAATGACTAGGTAATTAAACACAAGCAGAGCTGATTGTTACATAAAGCTACAATGAGGAAACAGATTTGAGTTCCAGTAATGTGTGCCTTTATTTCACTGAAAGGGGTGCATAATGAAACCTGATTTAAATGTGTTCTGTTTTCAAGAAATTATTTCATGTGTTGTCATTGAAATTAGCTTTGTCTTTGAGCCTCTAAGTAGACTTGCTCTTTGAGATATTCTATGTAAGCCTGTGCAACAAAAAAAGAATGAAGGACTATAAATCAGTAGCATCTAATTTTGGAAGCCCACTCATTATGCTAGAAATTTTAAGTTAACTCTGAAAGAAGTTTGTGCTATGTGGTATACCATATAACATAAAAATCATGAATAGTGAAAGTTTTCACAGCAATGTAATTCCTCGAGAGAGGAAACACTTCTGGTATAAAGCATTCCCATCAGAAATCTTGGAAGTCCTCAGTTCAATACATTCCGTTGGTTGAAGAAGGATTTAGAAAATGTTAGCTTTCAAATAGCATTATTTAATATGAGAAGTCACATATACTCATAAATAGCTCTGTGACTGGGTGTGACTCACCACTGTGGTGCCCCCTGCTGGATGTCTCGGGGATAAGCTCTGCTAGCCAGTGAACCCTCTTCTGATCCAGGGACCCACCTCACTCCCAGGACCCTGGCATCCTCTTCATGACAGAGCCCTCTGGCTGTGCTGCATTTTGTGCTCCCCCCTTCCAGGGGAATGTCGCAGTCCCTTAGTCCAGCCACTTCCTCAGTGGAGGACCTGGCCCCGCCCACCCAGCCCCGTCCTGGCCCACGGACCCTGTAGATGGCAGCCATGTGCTGCGTCCCCTCCAATCCCTCAGTCTACTTCCCTGGGCCACTTCCCCACAGCCCTAGCACCTTCTCCACCCTTGTCTCAGGGCCTCAGCATGCCATCTGCTTTGCAGCCCTTCTTATATGGGCCCCCCTGGCCTTGACTGGCTACTCCTTGCAGCCCCTCTCCAATTGGCTGCCTCCTGCGCAGCCTCCCTGGGGCTCTATTAACCGCTTATGGGGCTGTGTGGAGCAGAAGCCCCATCACAATCTCCCTTGAAGAGATGGCACATATAGTCTTAGATTGCCTTGGTGTAATGGAATAGACATGAAATCCCAAATTAGAATTGGTCAACCATACCCTTCAGAGTTATTGAAGGAAGAAGGAATCAAAATAGACAGCATATCATAGGATAATGATTTTATTAATTTTACTAGTTTTGGTTTATTCCATGACCTCAGAGAACCAACATTAGATGACAGAAGACTTGTGTATAGGAGGTTAGGGATTACCATGTCATTTTCAAGCCGTCAGAAGGATGTTCCTCATCCTTGTGAAATGAATGCTGCCATTGCTCTATTGTTGCTTTCTGAGAGTTTGCATAAAATGTAACAGTAGACGGCAATGTTGCTTTGTGGTAGGTCTTTAAAGACTAAGTGGAGGACGGTTGTGTTATTGATCAACGCTGTTTAAACTCAGGATTAAAGAGCAGGGTTTTTTTTACTAGACTGACAGTCAGATTTTGTGCTCTTGTTTCCCCTTTCCCTTGTAAGTTTCAGTGGAATCTTTAACCTGATGACTTTTACTACAAGAGCCTTTAAAATATGAAACTTGGTTTATCATACCCCATAGACTTAAGTATTTTGTGGACCATCCATGACAGGTGTTTATCTAACCTGCTCTTAAAAATCTCCAATGATGGAGATTCCGCAACCTTCCTAGGCAATTTATGCCAGTGCTTAACCACTCTGACAGTTAGGAAATTTTTTCTAATGTTCAACTTAAACCACCCTTGCTGCAATTTAAGCCCATTGCTTCCTGTCATATCTTCAGAGGTAAAGGAGTACAATTTTTCTCCTTCCTCCTTGTAACAACCTTTTACATACTTGAAAAATGTTATCATGTCCCCTCTCTGTCTTCTCTTCTCCAGACTAAACAAACCCATTTTTTTCAGTCTTCCCTCATAGGTCATGTTTTCTAGACCATTAATCATTTTTGTTGTTGTTCTTTGGACTTTCTCCAGTTTGTCCACATCTTTCCTAAAATGTGGTGCCCAGAACTGGACACAATACTCCAGTTGAGGCCTGATCAGCACGGAGTATTGCTTACTGCTAATACATCCCAGAATGATGTTTGCTTTTTTTTGCAACAGTGTTACACTATTGACTCATATTTAGCTTGTGATCCATTGTGACCCCCAGATCCCTTTCTGCGGTACTCCTTTCTTGGTAGTCATTTCCCATTTTGTATATGCGTATCTGATTGTTCCTTCCTAAGTGGAGTGCTTTGCATTTGTCCTTATTGAATTTCATCCTATTTACTTCAGCCCATTTCTCCAGTTTGTCCAGCTCATTTTGAATTTTAATCCTATCCTTCAAAGCACTTGCAACCCCTCCCAGCTTGGTATCATCTGCAAACTTTATAAGTGTACTCTCTGTGCCATTATGTAAATCACTGATGAAGATAATGAACAGAACCAGACCAAGAACTGATCCCTGCAGGATCCCACTCAATATCCCCTTCCAGCTTGACTGTGAATCACTGATATGACTCTCTGAGAATCAGAGTAGTAGCCGTGTTAGTCTGTATCCGCAAAAAGAAAAGGAGTACTTGTGGCACCTTGGAGACTAACATTTATTTTTTTCTCCACTGAATGCATCTGATGAAGTGAGCTGAGCTCACGAAAGCTTACGCTCAAATAAATTTATTAGTCTCTAAGGTGCCACAAGTACTCCTTTTCTCTCTGGGTATGGTTTTCCAACCAGTTATGCACTCACCTTATAGTAGGTCCATCTAGGTTGCATTTCCCTAGTTTGTTTATGAGAAGGTCATGTGAGACAGTATCAAAAGCCTTACTAAAGTCAAGATATACCACATCTACCATTTCCTCCTCCCCCACCCCCCCATCCACAAGGCTTGTTACCCTGTCAAGCAAAAGCTATCAGGTTGGTTTAACACCATTTGTTCTTGACAAATCCATGCTGACTGTTACTTATTACCTTATTATCTTGGTGTTTGCATATTGATTGCTTAATTATTTGCTCCATTATCTTTCCAAATACTGAAGTTAAGTTGACTGGTTTGTAATTCCCCAGATTGTTCTTATTTCCCTTTTTATAGATAGTCCTGTCGTTTGAGTTCTTTCCCGTCTTCCATGACTTTTCAAAGATAATCGCCAATGGCTCAGATATCTTCTCAGTCAGTTCCTTGAGTATTCTAGGAGGTATTTCATCAGGCCCTGGTGACTTGAAGACATCTAACTTGTCTAAGTAATTTTTAACTTGTTCTTTCCCTATTATAGCCTCTGATCCTACCTCATTATCACTGGTATTCACTATGTTGGATGTCTAACATAGTGAATGCCAGAGAAAATGAGGTAGGATCAGACATTTAGTCTAATGTCCTGCATGTTGCAGGTCATTAAATTCCACCCAAATTCCCTGTGTCGAGCCCAACCAGTTAAACCAAAGTGTTTCAGTCCTCAGGACAATAAATTGTGGTGTGCCACAGGCAGAGGAGAGGAGAGACTGAGGTACCGCCAATGCTCAAGGCCCCTGCAATGGCAGGCAGTAATTTAGGTGAGATGTGCCCAGATGATCCTAGCAGGGAATCTTCACTCCATGCTGCAGAGGAGGTGTGCGGGGGGGGGGGGGGGAGTACCCAAGCTCCCATACTGAGATTCATTCGGCGAATGGTCCCACATTTTCTTTGCTGGTCTTGTACTGCTGGGGACAGTTCCGTGCTGAAAGTCCTCCCATCCAATGAAGTTAGCAGCTTGTCTCAGTTATACCAGTCTGATCCCAGAACAGGGCAAAGACAACTGCCATAAAGTTGCAACAATATAAATAAATGTGACCACTGCTTAAGGAATGTAACTTTAGCCTAACAATGTAATTGCTGTATAGTGACCATAGATGTGCACAGGGTGAGCCAAAATTTCCCAATATCTCTGCAGCATCACCTAGTCAGCTACAGTAAACCGCAACCCAGACTGCATTCAAAGCTGCCAGTTATGGGCCAACACTGTGCATGCCTTAACTAATTTAGTCCATGAAGCTATTGCAAAACTAACTAAAACTTAAAAATGTGTTCATACATTTCACAGGTATTATACCAAAATCTTTAATATAGTAGTAAAATTTACTATTACAGCCTTCTTTATGATTCTGAATAGGTTTTTTTATGTCTTATTTTTATTCTCCATAGTGTTCTTATAGATCTGAATTTCCAATCAAATCCTGTCCTCAGTCCACTTCAGATTAATGAAATTTGAGCAAAGGAGTAGACTTACAAGTGGATTTTTGTTTTTCATTATCTGTACACTGCAGAAAAGTTTGTCTGGAAGGAAATGTAGGATATTGCTGATAGATTCGGTTATTATTGCATCACATATTCTCTTTGCTATTCCTTTTTACTGGCACAAAAACAGACTAGGAAATTAAGTACTGCTAAAGAAATAAGGAATAAGAAGACTGGGTTGGAGCATATTTTTGAAGTAGCTTTAGATATATGTAAACTACAGGGCATGTTGCACAAATAAGACACTAATTTTTACTCTCAAATCATTGCTATTTGAATATTAATTTTTCATCTGTAAAATCCCTTTCATGCTGAAGGATCTCACAGTAGGGAGGAATTAATGATGAGGAATTCCACTGATGATGTGGAAGTAATCAAGTATACATGCCCCTATGCATACTTAATGCCCATATGTTCCTCATCCTCTAGATAAAGTTCTCAATTAAATGGAGTCTCAAGTCAGACAACTATAATGGAGGGCATGGTAGACAGAGAACCAAAGAAGGAGTCATGGAGAGAATTTAAATGAGAGATGAGGGAAGAGTCTCGTTAGTGTTTGAGATTGTAAACTAGAGGCAATCTAGGAAGATGGGGAGATCCGTCCTTATAGAGTTTCAAAGCTTAGCTTGAATTTCTGCACAGATTCCACATGGACTCCTTTCTCTGAACACTTTTGAAAAATTCAGGGGTTGAAAAATCCTATGGAAACCCTTACATGAAAATCTTCATTAATTTGGAGTTAACATTGAAGGAATCTCTCACTTCAGAGGGTAAAAAACCAAACCAACCCACAAACATTTTAAAATAAATGTATTTTTTGCACAAAAAATATTATCCTAGAAATTTTAAAGCTAAAGTTCTATTTTAATGATACACAAACAACAAACTTTCAGAAGTAGAGACTTGCATCCAAGGCTCACCCAAGGAAACTTATGCATATGCCAGTGATACTGACCTCCTGCCTTACTTCCTTATCTAGAATCAGTTCCTGCATACAGAGTGCTTTCAGGACTGGTCTCTTACTTGGTAATGTGTAGATGATTCCTAAGAGGTTTATTGTAATCTGTTCTGTGTTTAATTTAAATATTGAAGTGGACTGACTTGATATGTAGGGCTTAAATAGTTGCAGTTCATCACTTGCCTAAGTCAGGAGGCTGGGTTTTGCATGCATTATAATGAGACTAAAGGATGCATCTGAAGAAGGATAAGGAGAGTCGGTATGGAATTTTATGGAGAGTATTTTTGATGCATAAGGGTTGGTGTGAGAGTGCACCAGAGGTGTTTGAGGCAGAAGCAGCATGGTGGGGAGTGAAGTCTGGGAAAGCTAATGGAACATTGTCAGTGGTAAACAAGAGGTTAAGTTACACAATCAGTTAACTGGAGCTGGGCAAAGCTGTGAATGTCCATAAGGGTAAATATACAAAGCTTTGATGCAGAGCTGGGGGGGTGGTGGGGGGTGAGCAGAGAGATTCAAAGAGCAGGTTGACATGGTCCGAGCAACAAGCCAAGAAGATGATTATAGCAGCAGAATTTTGAATGGACTTGGGAAGAGTAAGTTTTTAGGCATCAATACATGAGAGTTTTGATGGAATGGCCAGAAGGAGGACTGAATCCTAGACAGGTCATGTAAGAAGCAGCTATGAGATTTCTGTCTGGATGTATGTCTCTAGAGCTAGGGCTGACTCAATGTTGGGATCCAGATTATAACCCTGAGTGACTGAGAAGAAGATATTATTATCTATGGTGATGAAGCAAGGGGAAGAGGAGCGACCAAGAGGTCATGTTTGGCCATGTTGAGTTTAAGTTGATGGCTGGACATCAATCCACAAAGAGATTTCAGAAAGATGGGTAGAGATGTGGGTTTGCATGGAGGAAAGCAGGTCTGGAATGGAGAGAGAGATTTGAGAGTCATCAGCAAAATGATGACTGGTAAAGTTGTGCAAGTAAATAAGATTGTCTAGTGATGTGTGATATATAGGAGAAAAGAAAGGACAGAGCCCTGTGTGACCCACACCAAAAGTTGGAAAGAAGAAAAGGATGACCACTAACTGTATTGCTGAAGATACAATTAGGGAGGAGGAAGAGGAGAAACCGGAAAGGCTGATTAACAAAGGCTACGGGAGGACAGAAGAAGAGCATGGTTGACAGTGTCGAGGAAGATGGATTACAGGCTCTGTAAGTTGACCGTGAAGAGGTCATTAGTGACTGACAAGAACAATTTCAGTGGAGTGTGGAAGACAGAATCCAGGGCAGGGGGTGGGAATGGGATAGAACTGGAGGAAAGGAATTCCAGACAGCAGCTGGTGACATACAAGTTTTATATTTTAGCTTTGTGCTCTATATTGAAATGTTATGGGCCGGTTAGTTTAAAAACTATTGAGAAATTATCTGACTTTGTACTAGTTGTCATGTGATCTTATTTACCCACATTGATTTTTTTATTCTAGTTATGTAGAGTCTAATTGACTAGGTGGTGATAAAAGAAATACTGTATTTATAAAAGGTTTCAGAGTAGCAGCCGTGTTAGTCTGTATCCGCAAAAAGCAAAGGAGTACTTGTGGCACCTTAAGGTGCCACAAGTACTCCTTTTCTTTTTGTACTATAAAAGACTCTTTTAATTTAGTGTGTGTGTGTGTGTGTGTGTTTCTGTTTCATGTTTCATGAAGTTAAGTGCTTAGTGGAACTGTTTTGATGTACTACGAATATCTAATAACAATGGAAGGGCTGTGAAATGAGTACAGTACCATTCCCCTCTGCCTCACGACTGCTAAAATGTGCATGTAGTCTTTGTGTGCAAGTAAGGAATTAGAAAGTAAGGTGAGCAGAAAATCAGTGAAAGATTATCTGGCTTGAATTGTCTTTCAGACTTTTAAAATAACGTATTCAGCATACTGTACTATCTCTAATGAAAATGCCCTCTAAACGGAGGGGTAGAGTTTTAAATCAGGAAAAGCTGGTCAGTAAGGCTTATTTAAAATTAGGGATCTGATGCACAAATATATGCATTCTTGTCTTCACTCATATGAATAGACCTGTTGGGGTCAAGCCCTTGGTGTTGAGAATGCTGTGCTTTCGACACCTCCTAATGTCAAATGTGCAGGAGAATTTCAGTATGATGTGCTATACCCTGTGTTGGTTCTGAGGAATGGCCATGTGTGTTCTCAAAGGAAAAACTGTTATTTTCACGTGTTCATTGCTGTGAAGAAAATTTGGGGAGAGAATAGGGAGGAGGATTAAGATTAGAATTTAGTTGCAAAACAGAATGGAGGTTAAAATCGAGCTTTTTAAGCCCTGATTCTACAATCAGATCCATGCAGCAGACCGTTGTGTCCATATAGAGTCCCATTGGGTCTTCCCATATGTAGATCCAGTTGCATAATTGAGGCCTTAGTGTGTGTCACCCCATATGTAAATATCTGGAAAAAAGATAGTAAGACATTTTCCTGCTTTCTGCTCTTATCCTTCCACTCGGAACTCGTTTTTATAGGGGAAAAAGATGTGTGTTCTGTTGTACAGTCCCTGGAGTACTATGCTGTTTCTTGTGGGGAGTGACTGGCCTTTTTCAGTGAAAGTAACATTTATTTTTAATTAGAGATGTAAAAAATTATATTTAAAAGCAGAAAACCATAATACATAGCATTAAAGGTATGCTATTGTGTATTTACAGTAGTAGTAACATGCAAATGTTTCATGAAAAATTATTTATATCTGAGAAGGATCATTTTAAAAGTTTGTATGGAGCTAAATGTTTTTCAGAAGAGAATATTGGAACGCACTGCTCATAAACACAAGACTTCAAAGGAGGAAGGTTAAATTCACACACACAGCCCTTTACAAATGAAAGAACAAAAGCACTATAGAATAAAGTTTGTTGAGATTCATTTACATTTGCATGAAAAACCTCTCAAAGAAAAATTGCAATTGCCTTGGCGTAACAGGCTGAAAATATTTTACGCTAATTGGAGACTGTCTTTTCATAATATGTTCTCTTTGGTTGAGTTTTGATTCTGTGTAGTTTAATTTGTTCCTGCCTCTTAATTTTCATATTTTTTAACTTAACATATTGTGAAGTATTTAAAATACTTCTGCAGTTCTCATTACCAGTTGTGAAATTATCTGCTTGTGTTCCATTGAATGTATTTTTTTTTTCACTCTGGCTAACAACAACAAAAAGTCAGAGCAGTCTATTATATCCTATGAATCCTTCAGATAGTAATGAAGGCTTCGAAGTGTGTTTTTGTGTAAGTTCAAGTATAATAATTTCCTTTTGGTGAATATTTTAAACTCATCATCATCATCATTTTTCTTGTATTCACATATTTAACTTAGTTCTGCAAAAACCTCTGCAGTCTAAATTCATTTTCTTCCCATCTCTCTTTTGCAAAATTAAATTTTTGTCTTGCAACATGAATTAAATGTTGACTATTAGTCACTCACTACACAGGTCAGAGGGATGAAAATGGAGCAGTTGCTACATTGCCTGTTGTACAAAACATTAAGTTACAAATGCAACTCTCATTTTCCCTTCCATAAGGCACTGAGGCGTGAACTGAAGGATAAAGAGCAAACCATTCTGAATGCCATAGACCAGGCACGAGTTTTCCTTGCCGACCAACCAATCGAGGGCCCTGAAGAACCAAGGAAAAACCTGCACTCAAAAACGGGTCAGTTACTGTTTTCTTCATATTTGGAACATGTAAAATGAATGTTGCAACATCAAACCACTTTTTAGGTCCCCAGTATACATTTTATAGCTCATTATTTATGTAGCCTTCTAGAATTTCTAAAGCAATTGGGCATTTCACATCCTACAAATTGATCAAGTATAACCCTCATTGCTTTGTAAATATCCAGTGTTCAATGATGGAAGGAGGAAATGTACAAATAAATCACAGAAGGCTATATTTTATATCAAAAACATTTTGAGGAGGCACATCTGGAATTTTTTGCCTTTCATTATAAACTCAAAATATGGATAACATCAGTGCAATTTTGTATATTCTTGCTTCAATATCAAAGCTATGCACCTGAAATATGATTGTGAAGAATATTGGAACATAAGCCATTAAAATCTGCATATATTACTCTTTGTAAAATATTAACCAAAATAGATTCTGGAATTGCCTGATGAAAAATGAAACACATCTGTTCTAGATCAGTTGTCTTTCATCTCTAGGTGGTAATTAAGCTATTTGAATGTTTAACTCTTTAATGACTGCAAGAGTTGACTCATATTTAGCTATTTTCAGGAACCAGAGAAAAAGTAGTAAGTCTATTCATAACTGTTCAAAAGAAAAAAAAATGTAATAATTGTATAAGTACATAGTACATACAGTAAGTACACCTCTACCCTGATATAACGCGGGTTCTCATACAACGCAATAAAGCTCCAACATGCTGTTCTGAACAGCATGTTAAGGGTGTCAGGCCGGGGCCGAGGGGTTGGATAAGGGGCAGAGGGTCTCGGAGGCGGTCAGGGGCTCTTCTCCCCCCACCCCCCACCAGGGTCTGGGAGGCAGGAGCTGTGAGGGGCACTTTTGGGGGACCCGCAGTCCCAGAGTGGCCTGGGAGATTAGCGGGGCGCCAGGAGCAGCCCACTTAGCTTCCCTCGCCCCAGCCCCAGCCGTGTCACTCGGGGAGGGGGGCTTGGAGGAAGGGATCCCCCCTGCACTCACCGGCAGTGGCGGAAGTGGAGCAGCTCGGTTCCAGACCGCTCCACTCCACCTGGTCCTAGCCACGGTGCTCCGTTTCCCGCCGCAGGTGAGTGCGGGACCTTTCCCCAACCCCCCAGTGACACGGCTGGGGTCAGGACAAGGAAAGCAAAGCGGGCTGGGGCTGCGTCACTCCACTTCCTGTCACCAGTGACTGCAGAGGACGTCCTTTCCCCAACCTCCCCGCACTCACCGGTGGCGGGAAGCGGAGTGCCATGGCTGGGAGCTGGCGGAGTGGAGCAGGCTGGGGCCACGTTGCTCCGCTTCCTGCAGCTGCCGGTGAGTGCCTGTCAGGGGGCGATATAATGCGGTCTCACCTATAATGCGGTGAGATTTTTTGTCTCCTGAGGACTGCGTTATATTGGTGTAGAAGTGTATCATATATCTGTGGAGTGAATTCATAATTGTATCTCTTCTGTTATCATGAAATCTTACTGCTGAAAATTGCATTGTAATTGTACTAGAAAAAAACTAGTAATCTGCAGAAATCTGAATTACCATGCAAATGCATATCATTCAGTACTCTATATAATTTGCAAAGTCATTATATGATTATTTCTGGCCTGTGTTAATATTCATTCTCCTGATTTCATACATCCTGTAGAGCCTTCCTAGACGACTTTTCAACTTAATGTTAATTAAAAATAACTAATGTTATAGCAATCTGACTTTACTTTTGTGTAATTTTCTACCACAAAGAGTTTTTTCTTTTCCTCATTTCTGATTCCCTTCTTTGGCTTTGCGTTGCATAGTTTGAATACCTCCTGGTTAAAACAAATGAACCTTTTTTTCGTTGACTAATACTTACTTCTTGGTTGTTATATTAGATCTTATCTCCTGCTATTTTGAAAAATCAGGAGTATGTTATGCAAAATTTGGTAGTTTTGCATCTTATTTGATATGTTGCATATATAATAAATGTGCTGTTTGGCCAACATTGCGTGAAGTGTCATGAAGATGAAAATAATATATTCCGATTTTAGCTTTGCTCATTCAGCCAGTCATGAGCTCAACAAATTTTATAACTTACATCTCAAAATGTGTAAAAGTACCCAAATCAATCTGTGCCAAATCATAACACACCACTAGTGCCAGGTGTTTTTTATTCAGCAGTATTTGTCAGGACTTGATTTTTGTAAGCTGGTCAGTGTTGAATGAAAACACGAGAGTGATCTTTAGATGATGATACACATGTTAAATTCTCACAGTACAATATTATGAAAACATAGTATCTTGTAATATTCAAAAGGTAGTGGGGACAGACTAGGAGGTTGGCTGACCATAGTAAACTGCCAAATGATAATTGGCAGGCTGGTGGTCTGAGAGTGTTTTATGAATATCTCCTGTCCACATATCATATTGCAAAAACAGTACCTTGCTGTACGTAGATTCATAGAGTTTGAGCCCAGAAAGAGACCATTGCATCGTCTAGTTTGACCTCCTGTATGTCGTAGACAATTCAGTTCTCCCAGGTACCCCTGTATGGAGACCAATAACTTGTGTTTGGCTGCAGTGTATCTTCCAGAAAGGCACCCAGTCTTGATATGAAGACATCAAGAGATGGAGAATCTACCATTTCCCTTGGGAGTTTGTTCCCGTGGTTAATCAGCCTCACTTAAATTTCTGCCCTATTTCTAATTTGAATTTGTCTGGCTTCAGTTTCCAGACACAGGTTTTTGTTATGCCTTTTTCCACTTTATTAAAGACGCAAATAATCCCATTGATTAAAGTACTATTCTACAGGAGTAGGTGTGGCAGAATCTTGCCTTTAGATCATAGTTTTCAGTGTGCAGTGACTTTCTTTCAGTCTATCAAGCACAATGATATCCAGAAGTAGATTAAAGCCTCTAGGCACTACTCTTATACAGATAATAACAAAATAAGAGTTAGGGTTTTCATCTTTCTTAATGAGAACATGTCTGGTAACCCGCTTCTTGCACTGGGGGCAACACCAGGTGTTTCAGAGTAAGGAGAAAAAAAATCCTCTTCCCCAAAACACACAATTCTAATGCATCATAGCCAATTGTGCAAGGATATACCTGGGATAAATACCCTTATGGTCTGGGCAATATGTGCATGTAGTGAAATGAGAGTTCCAGAATAATGCAAAATGATGACCAACTAATTCCAATATGAGACCAATTCAGTGTCTTCAGTAAACAGTAAAGTACTTGGTAATCTCACTGATCTCTCTCTACATCTGAAAATACACAATAACTACTCAATTAACAAAATTACTATATTTCAAGAATGTGTCATAGATGTTGATGGTATTTTTAAATAGATCCTGTCAGATTTTTTTCCTTTCAGACATTGTCTTTGAAGCGTTCTCTGTTACTCTTTTATGAAAGGCACTTTACAAAGATACATTGAATTATACTATAATTTAGTTTTTGTATTAGATTATTTAGCCTGATATTAGCTAATTTATGCTCAGACTTATGTAAAATGTAATTTCTGTGTAGGCAGGTATAAAGTATTCAACAGTATCTTAGGGCTTGTCTGCAATGGAACATTCAGGCCAGTTAATCTGAATCAACTAAAGGTGAGAATTTAAAGCATGTTAGTTAAACCACATTAATCCCATGTGGACACTTTTGAAGTAAATTAAGATAATCTGAATTAAGGGCAATTTCATTCTGTATGAATATCTCCACAAAAGGATTTAATGAGGTTTAACTAATGCAATATAAATTCATACCCTTATAGATCCAAATTGACTTTCCTCTGTTCCTGTGTAGATAGGACCTCAGATTGCAATATAATAAGGGTGTATGGAACATATGGAAAGGTGATGAGGAAATGCATGTGGAATAATAAGATGAGTAACTTGTGAGGCTTGCGGCTTAGATGAGGACTGAACCTGCACAAGACTGAGGTTATGCTAGTGGACTGGAGAAATTGGTGGAGAAGATCCCTGCTCCCTAGTTGGAAAAGTTTCCTTTTCATTATTACTCAGATGCACAGCCTGTTGGTTCCAGAACTAGTTCTGAGCATTCGGTATAGTGTGAGTGGTCAATACTGTTTCTTATTTCTGACACTCAACAAAAGGTTTGTGTCCACTCATTTACATGTGGATCTCGCCACAGGATCCACACCTTTTTCAGCACAAGATTTGATTACGACAGGGCACTTTATTTGGGACTGTACTTTAAAACCACTCTGAAACTTGCTGCCTGATAGTATGCAGGGTGCCTGTTTTAGAAATATCCTTTATAGAAACCACCTCAACACCAGTGCTCCAACTTCTTTCCTGTTTCCTATTTATTTCCAGATCCAATTTAAGGTTTTTCATATACAACCTTCAGCGGATTGGGTTCTAGTTACTTCAGTGACTGCCTCTACTCTTTTGTGATACTACGATAGTTGAAATTGTCCAAGGTTCGTGGTCTAATACCCTGGGGGTTAAGTGCAAGGAGAACGGAAATGGTGCATTCTCTGCGCTGGGTCCTCAATTGAAAAATTCACTTCCCTTTTCAGTTCACGAGAGCCTGATTCTGTTAACCTTACAGCCACTTAGCAAGGCCTGTTTGCTCCTCTACACTTTTTGTGGAAGGGACGGAATACATTGTTTGAAGGTGTTGGACAAAATTTGGAGGTGAGCCCACACAAATCAGTGTGGGGTTTGCTCAAAGAAAAGATACTTTAAAAAGTCCCTAAACAATTACATAAATTCTTTGTTGTCAGGTGATACATTGTAAGAACAGTACAATACCTGCTCATGCATTACAAGATACCTTATATTAACTCCATTGCTGTATTACATGTAATAAGATCTTGTTATATGTCCTACGATAACAAGTACATTCACTTAGGTTATGATATTAGCTCTGATGCTGTTCCCTTTTAGCGTGTTGGCCTTATGTTGCAACCGTGCAGTAGCTGGCCCTTCTGAACACTGAACCTCCATAATCCAGGAAGTTTTAATTTTTTGAGTTCTTTCTTATCCCATCTGTTTTTTCTTCTGATTTCATCTTCATCTCCCCAGGGATCACATCATCACAAAAGAACAAGCCTGTTTCTTGCTTTTGAACTTCTAGTTTCTAAATACAGTAGACTGATAAACCAGCTGCTAGATTTTATAAATCAACAAGATAAGGGCACTGTGAAAATGTTTATATTTTTAGCTTTGTTGTCACTTGTCCATGATATATAGTAAGAAAATTTAGAGGAGTATAATTAACTGCTTGCAGACATTTAGATCAAGAACATAACTCCAATTAGTTTCTCAGATCCAAGAATTATTAGTGAAGTTACAGCCCATGAAAAACACAGAAAAACAGAATGTTATTTTCTTTCCTTGGGCTTCTTAACCACAGATCAACCATATGATCTTCTTGATATGGTAAGCATTCCTGTCCTTAAAATTCAGTTTATGAAGTGTACTATAAAATAAAGTGCTGACAGATCAGGATGATACAGTGAAATTGCGAACATTTCCAGAAGTCTTCAGTCATATCAATGTGCATTGCTAGTGTAGAAAGCTGGTGAAAATGATCAAATCCCCACTTAGTGAGCAATTATTTGGTAGCAAAGGTTATTTTGATGGACACATCACTTTAAATTAATTTAATGTTCACCATCTGTTCTACCTTTAAATTAGAAATGCAAAAATATACCACAGTTGCATCAGAACAATATCATATATCAGTAAATTACATGCATATACTTTAGTTATTCTAGCAGGCATCTGGCATGTGTTCATGTTTCATATATAAATGAAGGGGAACTGCTTTTTTTCTTTTCCTGCTGCCCAATGCAGTGAGATAAATTCCCTGATATAATATTTTTATCCATAGCAAGGAAAAATACAATAAAGGACTTAAGCAAAGTTTTAAAACTTATCATTTTGTCTGATGGGTGGGAATTGAACTGCTGCCTGAAACACCGATTTCTGCCAAAGTACCAGTGCAGCTAGTAACCATACACCTACCAAGATACTGAACCAGCTGGTTGTTAGAAGGCCTGAAAAGCCACTCCCTTCAACCCCAGGTGGTTTACTGTATAAGGGCGTGAGGATGTGCTGAAGAGCTTAAGAATAAGGCACGCGCATGCCATTGAAAGTCAATGGAGCATATGCTTTTAAGTCCCTTAGGCTCTTTTGAAAATCTCTCCCTATATTACAATTTCTGGTCTCACCCATCTTTGTCTTTTCTGAAAGCTTCTGTGGAAGAGTGGAGACGTACTAAGGTTACAACTTTATAACTACCAAAGATGTAATGCCTGACTGACTGAGCGGAGGAGGGATATTTAGCCAGGCGTATAGGTCACCAGTTTAAGTTCAGTCTATAGTGGTAAAGTCCAAATTTTTTTACTATATGTTGGCTCTTTGGTGTTCTAGGTGAAGTCATCTCAAACTCACTAGTGGACAGGTGTGTGACAGATAAACAAGCACAAGAAGTGGCCAGGGATGTAAACACCCTCTTTCCCTATCCAGAGGTGGCATTGGAATCCTGCACATGGCCAAAGAGGAGATTTTTAAAACCGAATTTTGGGCAGCTGGAGTAGGGGAAGTGAGATTTGAACCTGAGGATATAATGGTTATTTTTAGTGTTGTAATATGACAGCAAATAGACCAATTTGTTTACCAGGTGGACCCCAGAATGTTTCCAGAGCAGTATTGATTCCTATAATGTGTACACTGTGCCATGGATACACTAGGAGATTGTAGGGGCAAGGTTGCGAAAATTGGCGAGGAGCTAAGTGGTGGACTGAGTACGTGACTGGACATAAGTGGAGGATGCAGGCAGTTTCGATGAACTTTGTCCGACAGACCCTGCCAAAAGATATTGTAGCATAGCTCAGCATATTTTTGCCTGTAAACAAGTTAGTTTATGTAATAAGCATAAATCATACATATAGAATGTAACCAGCTGTTGACCCCATGTGACTCCAAGATAAGCACGGAGAATATAGCGCTGCAGAGGGCTCCACCCCGGCGGAGTCCTCCCTGGTCAGCTGTCCCGAATGGCCAAAGTCCCCTGCAGCCCCTCCACGTGTCCTAGGGGCTCCCCGTGCAGATTGGAGCGTAAGTTCTTCCTTCCTTCCTTCAATAAAGCGTAGTTTACTATTCTTAGTCCTGAGTGTCCTCCTTTTGCTGGTATCTCCCCCCCCAGCCCTCTCAGGCACAGATATGTTACCCAAAAATCCTACCAATGCCATCAACAGCACCAACGGGAATTTTAAGATATGTTTGTACTGCAGTTAGAAACCCACGGCTCACCTGTGCCAGCTGACTTGGCCTCATGAGCCTCGGGCTAAGTGGCTCTTTAATCGCGGCGTAGACACTTGGGCTAAGGGGCTGTTTAATTGTGGTGTAGATATTCAGACTCGGGCTGGAGCCTGGGTTTTAGGGCCCTGTGAGATGGGAGAGTCTCAGAGCTTGGTCTGCAGCCTGAGCCCAAGTCCACCTGGCCCAGGCCAGTTGCAGGCATTTAACTGCAGTGTAGATATACTTTTAGTGATCAGGGTTAATTGACACATGCTTGTAAAGACTCCAGAAGTCACCAGAGCTGTGTCAGTACTAGGTCTCCCACCGGTGCTGCTAATAGTGCAGCCGATTAACAGGCTGATTGATGAGAAGGCTTGTGATCATATGTTTTTTATTTTAGTCACCTTTTAACATACCAGTGAGGTGTCTTTAGGGGATGGACAGCTGTCTCTTCCATCATCCTCCGGGAACTGCCAGGCCTGGCCTCTGTGCCACTAAAATTATAGACGGCCTTTGGTGGAGGAACATTAGGCCCTCACACCATTCAACCCCAGTGCATCAGGAAGCAGAACCACATCCTGGGCTGCCTAGAATCACCACCACAGCAGAGGGGTGCCTCTGTCTTGCCTCTTTTCTCCAGATGAATGTCTTGTTCACCGGGGACTGCAGAAAGCAAGGGGTGGCTTAGAGATGCTACCCCAGTTCTGTGCCATCCAAGCTTTCCTCTTACACAGTGGGGAGTCATCGGGATGGGGGAGCAGTTAAAACTGGCTTTTCAGCTACTCTGCACTGATGAGAGAGTTGGGCCTTACACTTCCATGAAGCTGCTTCCATTTTGCAAAAATATTGTGGCCTGATTTGAAGTCACAACGCTTTTGCAAAATTGAAGCAATTTTTGGTTAAGAAAAAAAAAAAAAGTTGAGTACCTTGTACTGGTCACTTGTGTACGTGCTCTCACATGCTCTCTCCTCTGTATCACAGGACCCCTCTTGGCCTACTGGGGAGAGGTGGAACACCTGTCAAAGTCTGTGACCAAAGGAATGCTGCAGAGCACCTGAAGTGCTGTTTCTCTGTAGGGGCGAAGCACTCTGCCTTTCCGGTACTTCCACTGTGCTTGGGAGCCAAGAGACTGGCCCATGAAATTAATCACTTACTAGGTTGGCCCATATGTTTTTAAATTTAAATAATTTTACAGTGCAAAGAATAAAAAGGATAAATAGCTATATTTTTTCTGACTTTCCCTTTTAAAAATAGAAAAGGTTAGGAATAAGCGTTAATATACTTTTCTGACAAGCTCAAAAAATAGTTCTGCTGTGTGAGTTTTCAGCTTAATCTGTAGTAGAGAAGTCTGCTTTTTCCTGTCATAGTAGTTCTCTTTCAGATTTACCTGTTGGTATGTTAATGCAATGGCTGCTGAAGAAGGAAAGCTCTGTGTGGCTTGAAAGCTTGTCTCCTGCACCAACAGAATTTGGTCCAATAAAAGATATCACCTCACCCACTTTCTCTTTCACAGGCCCTGCGACCGACATGGCTTCAACTACACTGCATTTAATATTCAGGGGACGCATGTAGTACTAGCATCCCTCTTCTTTCCCTTTATTGATGACTTTATACTGTTCTTCCCAGAAATACCCACAATATACGAATTCACTCTTCAGATATTCAGTGTTCTTTGCTCCTAGTAATTCATTCATCTCCAGGTTGAAAAAAATTTGTCTTTTATCCTGCAGCCATTTTCCTCATTCTTTATCATTTTTTAATTTTCTTTGATTTCAAGAACTTTCAGTGCTAATCAGAGAAAAACCAAAGGGTTAAGATGAAAATGATCAACTATCTTCACCCCCCCCAACTATATGCACAGTAGATATATGAATTATGAGAAACTAGTGGCATGCCATGTTATCCCTGCGTGGATGGCTGCTTTGAATTTGCCTAATTGCTACATTTTGTAGTACCCAGTTGCTTCTTATTATCTAAACTTCTTGTTCCTGTAGTACTTTTTGTTATAAGCAAGTTTTCTGCCAGGGTTATTAGAAGCTTGAAGAATATTTTTCATTGGAGTGATGCTAGACATAATTATGTGATGACAATACTGTTGGATTCTTCCGATTATGAACTTGACAGTATCCCATTATGCCTGTTCAAATGCTCTGAAAGTGCTATAATGATGACAGTGTCATTTGCACCCATCACTTTCTGCTGCAAAGACCCACTGAACCATGGAAGAGAGAACATGTTCTGTATAATTGGGGGAATGGACATTAAATCGGCTCCAGTTCTTCTATGCTGTTTAAAGAGCATAGTAAAGGTAAGGGAAAATAAATTTAATGATTGCTAAGCAGAGAGAGAGAAACCACTAGCTCCTGTCAGGCCCTAAAATGATCACTTTTTCTATTGATTGAGAAATGAAGAAGAATAAGTGCTCAAAAAACCAAGAACTGGTAGAACTAGGAGCAGCTTAACTTCTCTAAAATAAATTTGTAAACAAGCAACATACTGTTCATACATAATATTTTCCTTTTTACATATTGTCCACTCCTTGAAACCTGTTTGCTTGCCTTAATTCTCAAAATAAGTGTTCTAAGGCTCAGTTTCAGAAGTTCACATCCCATTGCAGTTTACCTCCGCTAGACATTTAGAAAAACGTTTGCTATTTTCATCACTTTGTGACAAAAGACGCTTATTGAAATGAAGCAGTTGCAACCAGAGCAGTGGATTTCTTTTTTCTCTTCCCTGATTCCAAGGTCCGTTAATATTTTTCCTCTCTGGTAACCAGATGGTCTGATGATTATAGAGCTTTTTTTACTTTCTGAGCAGCTGCTGAAGTGGAGATAATGTAATAAGAACCATCAAAAAGAGACTGATCAATCAAAAGACAAAAAAAGTAATAAAGAGTGTATGGTGTTTTTGTCACAACATAAAGGAGTTTTGTATCCCTGTGCCAACTTGTTTAATGATGGACTGATGAAAAGATTTCCTAACCCCAGGAAAATTGTCACTGTTAAATCATCTTTTATGAAATCAGGTCTACAGTTCTAGACTATGGAACCAAAGTCACTGCAAATGTATTCTCTGCTTTAAAAAATAAGAGGTTTCTTGTTAACACTTTGGGCTATGACAATGGCAAATATAGTTATGCAAGATGAATTCGTCTCTTAAGTGAATAGAAGTTAAATGATTTTATACCTCATAAAACTAATTATCTGGCTTTATTTCCATAGTAAATGTCTTTGTAAAGCAAGTTGATAAGCACCCCCAAGGGTTTTCTAAAGTTAAATAAAACAGTCTCAACACATTAATACAACAGGTATTTTTTCAAATAAAATGCAATAGTCATGTTTGCACAGTGACAGTGAATTAACAAATAACTTTCACATGCCTTTCAACAGCATCAGGATAATGTTTCTATTTTTATTTCTGTTCAGTTCTGATTCTTACACCTGTCACCGTGGTTTCTAGGTGCCTTCCACACAGTAAGGGATGTGACTAACATCTGTCACGTGTGCTTCTGTTTGGTTTTAGCTAGCAGGACAAACCAAGTAAAAGAATCTTCCTTCTTCTCTTCCCCAACATTTGCCATCACCACCATCTTCTCAGGGTCACCTTATTAGTGTTTTTCCCCCCTTCAGTGTAGAATACTTTTCTGATTTCTGTACCCAATACTGTCATCAAGTGCTGTCATACTTGCTTTCGAATCAGGTTGGAGAATGAGGCCTTTCTTGAGCCTACTGTCAATACCGATCAGCCAACAGCTCTCAGAGAGATTTCCCATTCTTCCAGAGTTGAGGCCAGTTAGCTGGTGGCTTGAGTAGTTCAAATTGTCACTAGCCACCTGACCAAGATAATTAAGTCCCTATATCTCATCACCATTTTATGCAGAGATGTCAGATTATCTCTTATTTAGTTGTTAAATCCTCCAAAGAGGATCATTATCTTTTATCATAAACAATTCTTAGTTTTTAACAGTGTTCAATTTTCTAAATAAAACCTGCAAGTTGTTATACTGTACAGAAAAGTAACTAATTGCAAGTGCATTATTCCAAAAAACCAAATGGAAAGTATTTATTACATTTTGTTTTTTTATCACAGCATCAGTATATTTGGTACACAAGAAATTATTTTTAAATCGTCCCGGGACTTTACGATCAGTAAATTGACTTGTTGTCACTGGATTTTAGTCAATTCAGATTATTTTAGAAAAGCTCATGGCAGTTGTAAACTCTTAACATGAATAATTCCCAAATGAATTAAAATGAAAACTCCCTTGCTATCTATCCCCAAGTATTCAAACCCTCTGTTATTGCCCTGTCTATATAATTTATTACTTTAATAGTTGATTCTGTCTAAAAGCTTTTAGATGACCGTTCTCTCCCCTTTGCAGAAATCTGTTGCAAAGGCTTGGGTAAAAAGTTCATCTGAAAACTGAGTTTAATGTATAAGGTAAACTGTGTTGCAAAACCCTGTGGTGGAGTTGTTCAGGTGGCAGGGTAGAGTCTGAGATTTGCACGTTAACTATAGGAAATAAAATTGTAACAAACAAACAAATCTAGAACAACATTGAATCTCTGCCTCTCATATGTTCCCCAGTGGTTCTTAACATCCCTAGTCAGAATTCTTCTCAAAGCATCTCTTGGATGATTTCCTCCATTCTTCTCCTCTCAGTGTCACAAATAGTGGGTCTTCGTCATGCCTAGGTTACCAGTTCCCGGTGCCCGGGACTCTACATAGCCTGTTGACTAATCACATCTACCTGTGCAGCCCCAGCTTTCTGTCACAAGTGTCCCTGGAAGTCTGCTCCATAAAATCCTTGATATCTCCAAGCATGGTCAGCATCTGGCTCAGTTATTGCTCTGCAGGCTAAAATGTACACAGATGGAAGTTTTCCTTAATAGTTCGTGGCAGTCTGGGAATTGCTTGGAATATTTCCCTGAAACATCTAGTAAGATTGGGTGTACAAAACTTCTTTCTGCCTTTTCTCAGACTTTCTTCAAAATAGTTTTACATTTTTAAGAGCTTTTTTCCCCAGTTCTAGAACTCAAATAATGCTCTGAAACTGACAATCATAGAAACCAAGGCCAGAAAGGACTACTGTGATCATCTAGTTTGACCTCCTGTATAGTACACTCCATAGAATTTACCCCAAATTCCTAGGATATATCTAATCTTGTTTTAAAAATGGTCAGTGATGGAGAATCCACCACCACCCTTGGTAAATTGATCTAATGGTTAATTAGCCTCTGTGACATACCCAGGGTACAATCTAGGCTAGTGAGTAGCTGTCTCATCCCTTCCCTTCAGCCTGCAGTGCTTTGCTGCTGTTGTCTCCACTCCTGGACTGCTCGCAAACAGCCTCCAGCATATAAGTCACTCCCAGTTATGTCTCTGTGCATTTGCAACCTGCCAATCACACTCAAACTTTTACCAACCTGAATTATACTGCAGGGTGACTCCAGCACACTCCCAGTCCCAGATTTCCCCCCAGAAATGTATGTCTTGTACTTCCCAGCTCATATAAAGTCCATCATTTTATTAATTGAAATGATGCGCACAAATCCTGTTATCCTAAATCGAGTTTGTCAAACACACTGGTTTAGATAAAAACAATAAAACAAATTTATTAACTACAAAGTAATAGATTTTAAGCAAATACAGTAATGAGGCATAAAAGTCAGAAATAGTTACAAGAAAAATAAATTTAAAACACAACTAGTGTCTAACTTTGCACTAAATTTAATGTAGTTTAAGTTTTTCTCACCACAAGTTCTCAACATTATTACTAGCCAAACTTCTTAGGCCAGGACCCATAGGATTGGCCATACTGGGTCAGACCAATGGTCTATTTAGCCCAGTATCCTGTTTGCCGACAGTGGCCAGTGCCAGGTGCTTCAGAGGGAATGAACAAAATGGGCAATCATCAAGTGATCCATCCAGTACCTGAGTAAAGGCAGCACCCTCGCTCTGCTGCAGTGAATAGAGAGAACAGAGGAGGAGGAGGAGGGGCTCTTGTGGTGTCTCCTTTTTTATAGTCCTCTCTCTCCTTTGAGAGTTATTTCCAGATGAGATTCAGGAGACAAAAAGTCTGCTTGGACAGGAACCCAATGCTGTTTCTCTGCTAAAATGCAAAATGCAAATTCTCACCCATGCCCCCTTTCCTGCCAAAGAATGACCATTTAGCAGGTAATGGCCCATTGACCTTGTTTAGACTTGGCTGAGGCATCAGTTTGCCCTTTGTCTCAGAGGAACTGGTTTGGCCATTCCCCAGACTTGGAAAATGTTTAAGTAACACTGCACAGTGAAATCTTATAACTTTACATCTAACGTTATCACACATAATTTACCAAGATAATAATGGTCAGCAAATTATAGTTTTCAAATGATACCCCACAAGGCATACTTTGTACAAAAATTATCACAGTAGTGTTCAAGGGATGAATACAGGGGTATAGTCTATAACACTCTTACTGTTAAGAATTTACGTCTTATTTCCAGTCTACCTATTAGCCTCTGGTTCCACTGTTGTGCATGTTCTGTTGAATTTTTTTTTAGTTCCCTTTCTTTGTTTACATAGTCAGCAATAAAATTTCTTGCAAGCTGTTTTGCAGTTTCCAACAAGGCTTTGTCATGGCATTTTGTTCAAAAAAATCATAGGAAAACAGGGGTTTTCAGAAAACTTCAAGTACTTCTGCCTTCAGCTGTTGTCAAATAGATGCTGATGGTATTTCCATTCTTGTGTGTACCAAAAGAAAGAAAGGCAGGGGCTCACAATAAATAAACACGTTTTTCAAACTTCACACAATGGGCTAATAGCAATTCTGTTTTAAATCTAAACCAGGTCCTTCCATCCACTCTTACCCCTAGTTAAGGATGTCTGCTTTTCTTAGCTAAAATATGAGTAGTACGGACTTGAATATTTTTACAAGTTTCTTTTGTGTTAATTATCCCCAGCAAGGTTGCAAGTGTTAGAGACCAGGGGGTAACAAACTGATTAGTATTCACCTTCATTAGAGGCATATTAATAGCATATATTTTTGCCATCACAATAATATACTTTTGACTATAACATTTGGTCCTCCAAAGAAGGAAAAACCTGTTCCCTTTGTTTCTTTTTTACAGCTGCCTGACTGATAAGCCAAGTCAGTTATAAAGATATTTTTAATGGCTACCCACCACTAGATGGAAGGTTATTTGACTCATTTGATCTCTTTCAATAAAAATGCTGCTTTCATTTTTTTCATTAATGTCCTTCTTATATTTCTAGACAACATTCACCTTTAATGGTTAAAACTGCATAAATGAAATGTTCCTAAAATGCTGCTGCTTTTCTGTACAAAGGCATGAGTGTAATAACATTTAGCTTATTTTTAGGTGCATGTAACATTGTGTGTGTGTGTTTTGGTTTATGCACCATAATTTTCTTCTGCTGTTCCAAGTATTTATGTGCCTGCAGAAATTGTGTGTGTGTGGAGGAGGGTCCACACACACACAGGAAAGAGGAGTCCTCTGGGAGTTACTTTTTGTTTCAGTCACTGTGACAGCAGCATTCCCTCAGATGAAAGAGGCTGGATGAAGCTGTTACCAGAGCTCATTGAGGCCACTCTGAGTGCCAGCCAAAAGGTCTTGCTTGAGTGTGAAATGGAGATTTGCCTTCTCTTTACAAGCTGAGTGCATTCTCGGTCCCTGTTCTAGAAAATGAGAGCCATTGCTCAGTCCCAAGTTTGGAACTCCTGTATGTCCACACATCATGCTGCTAGTAGACCACTTATCAGGCTCCCACCAATTGTTTATAAGAAGGAAGAGATCCGGCATATGCATACTTAACACATACTGTCAGAGTGTGAAACTTTAGACAGTGTGTTTGTAAGTTACAGTAATGTCAAATAATACTATGCATGCTCAGGTCTTGACTCTGAGTGGGATTTAAACAAAAACTTCCAGACATAATCAGTGTCATCATCCATTTTATCTTCTTAAGACTAAGGCACCCATCCTTGCCATATTTATCCTACCTTCAGCTTTGTTTGCTGAGTTATAACAGGTCTCCATTGACATAAATGGGATTTTTCTGGGGATCCTGGGTGCAGTTTTCAAAGCTGCTTAGAGGATTTAGACATAAAGCATTGAAATCTCAACTCTGTCATTTTGGTTAGGAATCCTGGTTTTGGTTTTGGTTTTGTTGTGCAGCTCTAGCTTTGCAGTACTCCATTTATATGACTGTTTAAGTGGGGCATTAACATTAAAATCACGGTTGCAGAGCTGCGGAAGTATTTAAGGTGTGAAACTGAGAAAACGTGATTCACTTTAACAGAGAGTTAAGAGAGAAAAAAGATTTGGGTTGGGGCAGAGGTTCATGAACTGGGAAAGTGAGGTGGCACACCTTGCAGATTCCAGAGGTACCACAAACACCAATAGCCAGTCCTAGGCTCTTGCTTTTTGTAATGCATGGAAATGAGGATGGATTTCTTCGCAATTACCCTAGCCATGTTGTTCTTTAAGAATAAAGTTTGTTTTTCATTTTATTTTATTGGACTTTACTTGTTGAGTTATTTAAAGAAAAATCTGCTGGATTATGATGAGGTCTGAATTGGCTGGACATCTTATTGAATGTGCTCCTTGTACAGAATTAAATCTGTTCAACCAAAAATGAACAGCAGCTTTAAAAAAAAAAAAAAATCCTAAACCCTGAAACTACCTTTTCACTGCAGAGTTGACTCCTGAGGAGAAAGCACAGAGAATTGCCAAAGCTGTGCGCAAGCAGTCTTCAGAGGTGAAAGAGAAATGGGAGAGCCTGAATGCCAGTGCCAACAATTGGCAGAAGCTAGTGGACAAAGCATCAGAGAAACTAAAAGACTTGCAGTGTGCCATGGACGACCTGGATGCTGACTTGAAAGAGGCTGAGAATGTGCGAAATGGCTGGAAACCAGTAGGAGATTTACTGATTGACTCATTGCAGGAACACATTGAGAAAACTACAGTAAGCATGAAATTCTATGTGAATATAACAACTGTTTTTAGCAGGGTAGAGAGCCCCAGAGCCAGAACCTTTCCCTACTGTAGGGAAAGGCTCCAGCAGTAAGGAAAGGCTCTGGCAGTGGGTCGGCAGCAGGGAAACACTCTAACAGTTCCTCACAGCTAAAGCCCTTCCTTGCTGCCTCCCCTCTGCCACAGCCTTTCCTCACCGCAGTGAAAGGCTCTAGTATCAGGGAGCTGCCTCCCCCACCAGAGCCTTTCACTGCCGCATGTGGCTACGTGCTGCCGTGTGAACATAGGCTGCTTTTCACTAGGTAAGCGTACCCGGCATGCCGCCTACAGTATGGACAAGGCCTTATAATTAAGTTTGCTCGAGGGCATTTCCTATAACACAATTATTAAACTTCAAGGAAATTGCGAATTAAGGCAACAGCTATAATTGTCACTAACTTCATTTCATATTCCTTAGTACCGAAATTATGTCATACCTAGAAACACTCAGACTCCTTAGCTTCACAACAAAATCTTTCAGTTCCAACATATAGCACGCACAATACACAGTGATCAAAGCCATGCTCAAATGCACAGGTTTACTTCTGACCTTAGCATGTAAAGTTACTCATGAAAGGATCAACCATCTTAGCATGTAAACATTTGCAAAAAGATTCCATCTTTATATATATTGCAAATAATTATGTGCATGTATGGTACTATGTAAGTAGTATATCTGACTGCTTCACTTTACTGGTGTTCATACATACATGACTAGGGCTTTACATCTCCGTCCTCTGAAGTTTTGCTCAGACTTTCAGGTTCAATGGAACCTAGAAACTTTGAGTCAAACACAGTCAAAGCTGATTTATATCCAGACTGCAGTTGATTTAAGAAGAGTAATGCATACATTCCTCCCCCTTTTCCATTTTCATATAGATAGTAAACCAAGCTCTCGCATGCTGCAGGGAATAGCTCTTTGTTCTTGTGTTAAGAAACAGTGTGTCATATCTTGATGTCATTCCTGCAAAGGAGGGTAAAGCAAAGTCTATTAAATTTTCATTGTTATGGAAATCAGAAAGATCTGCTAGAGTTGTGGAGGACTGTAGGCAGCCCACAAACCAAAATTTCCCCTCTTGCTGTGAATGGGACTGATTAGGCATAGTTTCAGGGAAGGTAGGGAATAACTGGATTGTCCAAAAAACCTTTCTCTTTTTCTAGTTGTTATTGGCTTGTTCAGTGACATTTAGTCAAGCTCTTCACAGCATCAAACAATTACTTTTACCTGCTCACAGCAAGAAAGACATTTAGTGCATATTTTCAACCATAACTAAAACTTTTTACTTTTTAATGTTATATTTAGTTTAGTTTGATTCAGAAAACCTTTCTTCTTCTTTTTAATCATAATTGTTTTAACTGTACAGTCAGAATCCCATAAAGTATTCTATTCTTTTTCCTTGGAAGATGCACTGCCTCTTGTTTGCTAATTCAGTAATGAGGTATTTGAATAAAGATTTTGCCAGCAGCTTTTGATCAGGGAACAATAGTCAGGCTTATTCAATAGATTTGGTTTAAGAATCTTTTATGTGAACGAGTATTACTAAGGTTTCAGAGTAGCAGCTGTGTTAGTCTGTATTCACAAAAAGAAAAGGAGTACTTGTGGCACCTTAGAGATTAACAAATTTATTAGAGCATAAGCTTTCGTGAGCTACAGCTCACTTCATGAATGTGAAGTGAAGCCGAAGAAGTGAACTGTAGCTCACGAAAGCTTATGCTCTAATAAATTTATTAGTCTCTAAGGTGCCACAAGTACTCCTTTTCTTTTTAGTATTACTAAAACTCACTGAAGAATATTGCAGTATTGAATGAAATCTACTCTTGTTCAGAATGACCGCACAAGCCCTATGCACTCCCAAAAACTTATTTAAGGCCTATTTTGATGGCTTAAGTGGGATGTAAGTAGGCTTTATATGGGCCCTGTGTACAGGAGTGGATTTAAAGTGAAATAATACAACTGGGAAGAATCCTTTACAGTCAGACTATTTAAGTAAATAGACTTTCCTCCAGAGAGAGTGCTGATTATCTCCTCTGCATGCTCTTGTTGAGCATAGCCACCTTATACTGCCGTGTCAGTGTCAACCAAATGTAACTTGTTTTTTCTTTGGCATGCAAGCTTTTATTCTGTTCTGTAAGATGGTGGTCAAGCCAAGTGTGTTTTTTTTTTTTCCTATCAGGCTTTCAGAGAAGAGATTGCACCAATCAACTTGAAAGTTAAAACAGTGAATGATTTATCTAGTCAGCTGTCTCCACTTGACCTTCATCCATCTTTAAAGATGTCTCGCCAGCTGGATGACCTGAATATGCGCTGGAAACTTTTGCAGGTATGCCCTCCTCCTTTCCCTGAAGGGGGAAGTGCTTCAGCAGTACTCTTCTTTTTCTCTTACAAAACAAATTATTACTATTTTTCCCTTATTGCTCTCTTGACTCTGTTTCCATAGTGGCAAATAGCAATGAAAGGAGCTGTCTTTCCTTCACTGTCTTGACTGATAGCCTCCCTTTTCTGCTCTCTCAGCAGTTCACTCACTGAAGGGACTGCATTATTCTTCAGAGACTACATCTTATTTTTGTTTCATCTGTGTGTTAGCAATATTTGTACCAATTTGTAAGCACTGAAATAACTCCATAAATCATAGTTATTGAAACTTTTGAAAGTTGGCACATATATTTCTGCTGTGTTGCCATCTGTGTAAAAGTTTTTTGTTTTTTTTTTAAATGTCCAGTTTCCATAGGGAATTTTTCATGAATAATGTGAACACTGATAGGTCTGGGACCATGGGGTGGGGGAAAGGAAGTGAAGGTTTAGGATAACAAAACATGCTTGGGGGGTCTGGAGTGAATTCATATGGCTTATATTTCACTGGTGCTTCAGTGGTCTAGGACTGGTAAGGCAGAACCTGTGTATCTATTCAGTTCATTTACAGTTTTATGCTGAATGAAATAATGAGGATTCTTTATTTATCAGTTTACCAATCTTTTAACCCACTCCCTTTGAACCACTATCTTTTATGGTATTTTTATTGTCAATCCACTTCTGTTAATTTTGATTTCCCCAAATCTCAGACTGTCTCCTGCCACACAAAGAAGGAATTGGGGAAATCAAAATGTTTTGAAAGAGGGAAAAAATATGTCTCCTTTATCTTTATCTTTGTTGCTGGGAACCTGCAGAGTTTGGATGTAAGCTCCTGGGCTAGTAGGCTCAAAACAAGCTGTCCTGGGAGGCAAAGTTATTAACATTTCTGAAGCATCCCTCTTTGTCTCTTAAAATGTAATTTGGTGTTGGAATGATTTTCTGCCTTAAAGAGAATTAGCTAAACAGCCAAGCCCCTGCTGCATATGCTTAGTGAAGTTTAATTAGTAAACCAGAAGGAAGTCTGGCCATCCTGTCAGCCAGTGAAGAAGCATGCTCCAGAATGGTCCCATCTTGTAAAGGCAGCTGTAAGACTGATACGATCAAAGTGAGGCCTGCTGACTACAGATAGTTGGACAAGAGAAATGGGGAGAAATAAAACAGAAATTTTAATGGACAACTTTAGTCACCATGAAACTTCTGTTGTTCGTTATTGATCTGCATTGCTTACACAAGTGCAACGTTACCTTGCTTTTAAAAAGAAAAACAGTGGATGTAAATGAACTGAGAATAAATAAATCTGGAAGACACATGAAATTTATTTGGAATTGAATGCAAACCAATGTTTTTATTGTGACTCCTCCTTTATGAAATAAATAAGAAACCTTGTTATTTTTTGTTTGTTTGTGTATAGGTATCTGTAGAGGATCGCCTTAAACTGCTACAGGAAGCACACCAAGATTTTGGCCCTACATCTCAACATTTTCTCTCCAGTAGGTGCTAATAATTAATTGATAAATTTGAGACAGTAGTTTTCACTCCAGTCACCCCTCTCACAATGATACCCTTAACTGACCCGTAACATCGGGAAGTTTATCTTCCTTGTAGTTAACTACTCCGTTCTTTCAGATGGGTCGATTCCCTCTTCCTCCTCATTCTTCAGCTTTCTATACTGTTCCATCCTCATGGATCACCTAGGTGTCTCCATGCACAATGGTTCTACTCCTACCTATCTAACCACTCATTCTTTGTTTGCAGGTTTTGCTGCTTTTCTCCACCAAGCATCTATTTTTTATATAGAGAGAGTGTGATATATGTCAGTTCTTGTCCTTTTGCCCTCTGATATCCATATTCTTTTCATTCAAATTATCTTTACCTCTAACCTTAGCTACCAAACTGATACAAGACACGAGCTGGTCAAACTTCTTCAAAAAACAAAACAAAACAAAAAACCCATACTAATCAAAAGTTTCATTGTATGACATGCTCTGTCTTTTCAGAATTTCAAATGAGGCGAAAAGTCTAACAATTTCCTTCTTCTTTGGAGAGACAATTTTATTTATTTATTCCCATGTACTGAGTTATTAGAAATATAGATCTGGAACCCCCAAGTATTTATGGGATTTTCAGATTCATGGCCAACATTTGCTCCATTATGGAAACATAATGGAACTGTGGAATAAAGATCCATGTTCGGTTTCTGAATCTTTCTCTCACCCACCAGCACCCCCGAAGTTCAAGTATGTTTAGATATAAGGTGTTAATTCAGGCCTGTCTCTAGTTTTTAGATGAACACTGCCATAATAATCATAGCTCTTTGTCATGTATTCTGTTCAGGTGCTTTGAGATGGGCAGATAGTGTCATATAAATGACTTAATTCTTATATTCCACTTTTGATTCCATAGATCTCAATGTATTGTATGCTGATACGTGACATAATGCTAGGAGCATCTTGTCAGCTGACAAGCCAAATACCCTAAAATAATTTCAAAAGCCCTAGATACCTATTGTCCCCTTTTCAGGAAATGTAACAGCCATATTCTCATTTCAAACCCACAAGTGCATTTGAAATAAAGAGCCTGGTGAAAGAGGTGCAGTGTCATACATTTAATTCAAAAATACAGGTCACACATAGGACAAAGATTTTTAGAGCAATTCCTCCAAAATGGGACCTATTTGCAGACCAGCTGGTACCTCTAAGTCCTGCCAGTTACTTCAACAGTGACCCTGAGAACAGAGCCACTTAACACCTTTTTTGCACAAATTAGTAAATAAAATACCTCAATAGTACCAGGGAATGCCTGGGAAACTGGAAGACTCTGTTTAGTCTTAGAATTAGTACAGCTAAAGAAGCATCCTCAAGCTGCCTTACCAGCATGCCTCAGCTTTGTTCTTGAGGAATGTCCCTTTTGGGGATTGGCAGTCAATCCTGAAACACTAGTCACTCCTGTTCTACAAAGGACAACCTGACACAGAGGAGAGCTTGAAGCAATCTCAGTAGGTTGCCCCAACCCATGCTCCAGCTCTTTCCTGATCTATTTCTGTCATCCCACCAACATTTTATGAGAGGGAAGACATCTGCAATCTAATTGCATCCTTTCTCAACTTGGAATCCTTGGGCTCCTTACAGCTTACCCTCATGTTGGCCAAGTTTAGCCATCCCTAATGTAGATGAGTATAAAATAATCCATAATTCCCTAAAAGAAACCCATGGTACTATCTCAAAGCTTTCAGAAATACTAGCTTGATTTTTTGCTCATTTTAATTTATTTTACAGGTCCACAGTTCCAGAACTCTATAGTTCATCTTTTGTATTCTTAGAAGAATAGATTAATGTCAATCAGTTGTTATCTGCATATGCTCTGTAACTCAGCCTGCTGTACTTTTCAACCAAAGCCTTCAGCCACCCTCTTCAATGCCTCCCTCAACTGCATCCAACCTTTTACTAATATCTGCAATATTCATACTGGGGCCCAGAATCAATAATTACTCTGTTCATCTTCCACCCATAAATAATGATTTAAAAAAAATTCATCTTTGCACAGGTTCATGCAGCACAGAAAATGGACAATGTTTCTATTGAGTATGGTTCTAAATAAGAATGGTATCACTTGATCCACAGGAATTAGAGATAAATCTATTATTATATTATCAAGACTCTCTGCCTGCCAGTGCAGAATATCTGCAGTCACTCATAACTAATAAGTCAAATCTGAGCAAAACTCAGAGAGGGCTAATCTTCTCAGTTAGCTAACATCATTCAAATAATAGTACCGCAGAAATCAATGGCAATCACTAACAATATTAGGAAATGAAGGTCTGAAAGCAACATATTTCTAAAGTTGTCTGCTATCTTGGCCTATCCGTGTGATTTCACTCTTTCTTTCTCTCCTCCACACTACAAATCCTTAAAATACAAGCCCTACTATTCTCTTTGTTTCAAATTATGAGAAAATAAAATGACTGCTTGGTCATGGAACTTTTTTTCTTACAAATTAGCAACACTTATTAAAATATGGATACATTTTTTCCCCTTTATGGGTGGCACAGAATTTTTGCTTAATTCTTTCAATACCATATAAAATGTAGACTTTTTTCATAAATTCATATTTTTGCCCCAATTAATCTGTTGTTTAGTAAATTAATTTATTAACTCTGAACAATGTGGACAGGATTTTCATCCCACTTGCCTAGATGTTTAAATATGGGGTTTGATGCCTAACGTTCGGGGTCTAACTTTGGCTTGTGTGTTGAATATAAATTCGTCTCATTATGCTGGTTAATTATTCCTTCTTATTCTTTCAAGAACAAATATCATTTGCTTCCACAGTGAATATGATGAAGTGAATTTCCCATATAGTAGAAACTGTTTAACCAAACACCAGTTTGGTTATGTCCTCTGGGGAGATATAAAGTATGTGGAGGTATGGAATATGTATACGGGGATGCCCAGCATGTGGCCACTTTGAAGATAATCTGCCACCTATCCTCACTCTTCATCTAAAGATTTCTGGTGTCTCCTGAGACTTTTAGATAAACAGAATTGTACTGTATTTTACGTTTTGTATGTCTTATCTGTGGGTGTGTTATAGGGCAACCTGACTTTACAGATTACCTTTTTTGCTGTCAGATTTACATAAATTTTGCACAGATTACTGTCTCCAGGAGCATGGGAATCGGTCTAATGTTTTCTGTATTTCACAGAACATTAATATATGTTAATTTGGATTGCAAACAGGAGCTGAGGAAAATAACTAATAGCGTAGTTATTATTTTTCTTTTTCATTATATTGTAGTATATTAATTATGGTAGTGGAGGCCCATATTTCCAAAGCTTAAATTGCTTGTAATTTCTGAAACCCATTGCTGCAAATAGGAAAAAGTTTTAAAATACCTTCTTAGCCTGCTTCTGAGTGGATGGCTTACTAAGCTACAATTTATTATCCTTCTTTGAAATGGAATCACCATATTTGTTTATTTTATTTCTTGCTTGGCATCAAATGGATGGATAACACCACCCTGATATATTACCATGGTTTTCTCCAGCCGAATTACTGAAAGCCTGACTGGAAAATTAGAGCCTTTTCCACTTAATTTATTATAAGAGGGTTTAAATGTAAAAAGAAATCATGTTTTTAAGACAGGTGTTGTTTAATCACCACCTCCTATGTTTTTCCCCCCAGCTTCAGTTCAGCTTCCATGGCAGAGATCTGTTTCACATAACAAAGTGCCCTATTACATCAAGTAAGTTGGCCTTGATTCTCATTTAGCTGCACTAAAGAAAGCAAAGAGTTTTGTGAGCTAAGCCTGTTACGAACCTAATGTTACAATATTAGAAGAAATGTTACCAGCATACTCACAGCTTAATGTATCATGCTGTATGTGTTATATATTTTTTCTACAATATGAGCACTGGTTTACAAATGTATACAAATCATCCAGCATAGAAGCTCTGATTCAGCAAGTTTATTTAATCACATTCTTGTCTTTAAGCACATGAGTAGTGCCATTGAAGCCAATAGGGCTACTCGTGTCCTTAAAGTTTGGCACATGTTTAAGAACCTTGTTCATTCAAAGCCTAACCCGTAGAGAAAAAAAAAAAGGAGGGGGGGAATGTTTTTCTGTAAAAGTCTGAATACATGGTATATCTACTCTCAATCATTTAATGACAAAGTCCATAGTTGAGAAGCATTTTTGTAGTGACTAATTTTTACAAAGAAAAAGTAAATGATTTACAGTTGAAAATTTGTTGTTTTTCTTTTTGTTCAGAGCTCCTATATGCATAGCCATCTGGCTGATCCTTCTGCTTTTCCTGTTCTCCTAGTTTTTTTCTTTGCTTTTGAAATACCGACTTGGCATAAAATTAACCTATTTGCTGAATAAATTGTAAATAATGGAAATAGGTCTTCGTGGAGACATTCAGTGTGTTCTAATGGAAAAAATCATTTGCAATCAGTTTTCTTATATAATGATGTTTATATACCTGTACTTTCTCCTGTATGCTAGAAGGACAAAGATCATGGCTCTATCAGGAAACCAGCAGCTGTTTGCAAAAGGGATAAATGCTGTTTTGGAATATCCAATGCACAGCCATTTTAAACCAAACCAGGAGTAGTTTGTTTTAGTTCTGAGTGGGGGAAAGTCCATGCAAAATGTTGTCAGTGTCTGTTTGGAAGGGCCATATTACTCCTCATTGTAGCATATCTATGAGTGAGCATCGTAGGTCATCCCAAACCAGTGCCATCAAAACCTTTATGCTGCAGTACATGACATTGTCGTTTATCTGTAGATCTCGCATTCAGAGTCTCACTAAAAACTATTTTAGAAATATTTGGGTGTTCTAAATATGAAGTTAATTGTACTATTTCTTTGTCTCTCTGCCTGTGTTTGCCCAGCCTTTCCTACTCTTCCTCAGAGTAGGAGATTCCTTCCTTCATGCCCAGGATGGGGGAGAGGAGCTGAGGTGAGAAGGAGGAGACTGAAAAAGCATAGTCTATAGTGCCTCTCCCTTTCTGCAGTGCTTCAAAAGGCCACCCTGCTTCAGGCAGCTGCAAAACTGGTGCAACCATGTCTGCAGTGCTAGGTGTGCAGGGAAGTTAAATGCTTGAAGAAGTGAGTTTGGCTGCTATGTCCTTGATCACACTGACTCATCCTTGCTCACACTGACTCATCCTCCAATGGCTGGAGCATTTGGGGATAAAGAGGTGTTAGTACTGATAGAGGTTCTGCCAAGCTACGCATAGTTTGGGGGAGAGGGAAGGGATCCCTTCCTCCCCCCGCATCTCCCAAATTGCCTCTCTCATTCTGGATACGCTTGTCCCTTCTTCACGGCTTTGTATCTCTGGGTAGGAGGGGGAGAAGTCACTGGTGCATCTTCTTCCAACCTACAATTAATGCTGGATTTTGTGGTGCTTGATCCTCTCTGACACCAGCAGCTATGAGAGCCCTGTAGAGGCTCCTCGTACCTCACAGCTACATCATCTGGGCTGCTTTGTGAACCTCATCACCTTCTCTTGACAGGAAGGAGCACTGTGGGGCTCACTCTCAGTCATTATAGTAGCATCATGGGTCTCCCCCTCACCACAGTTAACATTTGGGGTTCTTCTTTGAGTAATGTCCCTATGATTGCTCCACACCAAGATATCTGCGAACCCATGCACCCTTAATTGCAGATTTTCATCACCAGTTCTGCAGGTCCATGCCTGCACCCTCCTCCCCATTGTGCTCTGGGGCAAAGTATACCCGCTGCCTCTCCAGTTCCTTCTCAACCTGTCTGCAGCTTATGACAGAGCATAGTGGTGTCTGTTAGCTAACTGCACAGCTTGCTGCCTCTCTCCCTTAATCTTTTCTTTTCTTTTTTGTTATTTAGCGCACTCTGTGCATTTGGGGGCTTCCCCAGCCTGCTTGCTGAATGAGGCAGGCATCTCATGTGAAAGCTTATATTATAGTTAATGTATAATAACGCATGCATATCGGGGGGTTGAGAGCAGCGAGATACAGTTGCATTTGCAACATGATCTTTGCATTTCCTGCCTTTTTTGAGTGCATCACTTTGCAATTTTAATGCACTTTTTTGATTAGCAAAGAGAAACAATTTAAACATACATAGCATATATATTTCGAAAGCAGGCTACATGTTATTTGAGTCTGGACCAACTATGTAGATCCTTGCTTAAGAAATTCAGAGTATTGAGTCTTTCCAGTCATATCTTGTTAATTACCTTGGTGGAAAACAACATAAAAAGAGAATAAAATTATCAGAGCTGGCCAAAGAGAAGAGTTTGCTAACAAGAGATTTAGCTGAAATAAATAAAATCATGTTTTATGTAATAAAGCGGAGGATTTTTTTAAAAAGATTCAACAAGGATGATCGCAAAGCAGGCAAAACAGTTACTTTAATCTGGCAGCCCCACAGATGCTGTACCCAAGGCAGGCCCTTTCGAAGTTTTCTAAGAAGGCCTCAGTATCATCACCTGCCTTGTAGGTGGGGAACTTTCTGGGATGGGAAGTGGTACCTGGAGAAGGATTGCTAGGGTTTGTTGGTATATTCTGCTGAGCCTTTATCTCCACCTCCTCCACATGCTTCCTCTCTTTTTCCTTCTCCTCCTCCACATGCTTCCTTGCCTCCATTTCCCTCTTGTGGGCAGCCTCCTGTACTTCCTTCTCCAGCCGCATGAGTTCTATCTGTCTTTCATGTTCCCTTTGTTTTTCCTCAGCCTGAAATTTGGCTAATTCCAGCTGTAGTCGAGCCGCGGATTTTGTCATTCTAACCTCTCTGTTTTTAACTAACTTTACACCTGAGGTTTAGAAATAAACAAACAAAACTTGGCTGTAAAATTTTGCTGTGGCCAGTCAGGATTTTTAGACAAAGCACTATCATCATTCAATAATCATTAAGACAGCATTATAAAAGGGGAATGGTCAAGTGTAGGCAGCGAGTGGAAGAGTCTTTTAATGTCCCCACTAGATTTTTTTCATCATTTGTCTATTTTTATAAAGGTTGGTTTTAATAAGCAAGGCCAAAGCAATTGAAGTAGAAAATTCACCCACTGTCCCCACAAGAAGGCTTTTGCAGAGCATTTTCTTTACTATAAGCTTGATGTAGACTGCCTTGATATTTATGCCTTGAAAAAAAATAGAACAATCTGATATTTAATAGGCAGATTTTATTTGTTTTTTAAAAGCACGCTGAAGAATGCTAAATATTTATAGCTTCACAATCTGCTAGGCCATCTTTCCTTGGCAGTTGCCTTATTTTCTCATTGCATACTGTCTCCAAACTTCACACTTGCCAGCAGCAGGTAAGGAAAGTACTGAATTATGGAAAACAGAACAAAAAAAGTATCAGAAAAAAGCTGATTCTTAATTTTGTCTTTTGGGGAATTATCAGGCTGAGGCATTTTATCCAGATTTAAATTTATATATTTTTGGTATAACCCTAACCCTAAACTATGTCCATTCCCTACTTTCAGACCTAGTTAAGAGAAGAGAGGGAAAACAATGCCATAATTAAAAACATATTTAATTGAACAATTCGTGTGCTTTGACAGTACAATTCAAGAGAGAAATCTCACATCTGCAATAATTACCATTTATACAAGGAACGAGTTCTTGGACAAATGTACAGATTAGCTTGTCACTTAATTTTCCTAATGATATTTCTGGATTCAACATAAGAATGGCCATACTGGGTCCATCTATCCCAGTATCCTGTCTTCCAGTGCCAGGTGCCCCAGAGGGAATGAACAGAACAGGTAATCATCAAGAGATCCATCCCCTGTTGCCCTTTCCCAGCTTCTGGCAAACAGAGGCTAGGGACATCATTCCTGCCCATCCTGGCTAATAGCCATTGATGGACCTATCCTCCATGAATTTATCTAGTTCTTTTTTGAATCCTGTTATGGTCTTGACCTTCACAACATCATCTGGCAAAGAGTTCCACAGATTGACTGTGCATTGTACGAAGAAATACTTCCTTTTGTTTGTTTTAAACCTGCTACCTATTAATTTCATTTGGTGTCCCCTAGTTCTAGTGTTATGAGAAGGAGTAAATAACACTTCCTTCTTTACTTTCTCCACACCAATCATGATTTTATAGACCTCTATCATATTCCTCATTTAATACGAGGCACTCTAGTTCACCCATCTTATAATTTATAGTAACTGGAGTTCCCTGCCCTGGAGAGAGATCCTCAGTGTGAGAGGATACCATGACATCTTCTGGAAGGAGGGTCTCATCTATGGGATTGTTTTCTTCTGCTCCAGTTGGATGCTCTCCTTCTCTGAGACTTTCATCCTCCTCAACAGCACAGAGGCTGTCAGACCAGGGGTTGGGACTGTTTTGCTGTGTCCTGGAAAGTCTCATCTGTATACCTCTGTGTCCCTTAGCTCCTCCAGGTCAGCCACTCTGGTATCCAAAGCCCATACACGGTCTCTGAGAGTCAGGAGCTCCTTGCACCAAACGCAAACATACACCACCTGCCCATAGGGCAGGTAATCAATCATACATGCCACATTGAGTACATTAAACTGGAAAGCCCCCAATCTGTTGCTGGACTACTGCCTGCATTCTCTTTATTTTTAATCCTGCAGCTCATTCTTTTGTTGATGTTTTCTTTTTATCAGGGGGTGGTTTTGGCATGAAGTTTAAGGAAGTTTAAAAAATGTTAAATGAATCTAGCCCCCCTTCACACTCTCCCTCCAAACTCCCTCTCAAAACTCCCCTGTTAGCTGCTTCTGTTCGCTGGCTTCTCTGGTTGCTTAGGCCAAGGTCTGGTCTTTAAATGAAGTGTAAACCTTGAGCTGATATAACGCATAACTTAAGCTGAAAGAGAAGCAGGGCTGCCCTGGAGTCTAGGCAGTGATGTCTTTCAGCATCCCATTTCTTTCAAGAATAGTTATATTTAAGATTAATGGTCTCAAGGAGATATCCTAAGGCATGCTGCTTGTGCCATTTTTACTGTCGGGGTTGTATGTAGAGAGATGGGGCTTAATAAACTGGATATCCTTTCGTCTGAGTTGAGGAATAAAAATGAACTGAAAAAGGGGGAGAATAAGAGCATCAATGAATTGCCACCTGCTGATGCCCCCTGGTAGCCTTAGGACAGTGTCTCCTTGCCTCAGTTTCCCCCTCAAAGGGCTTCTTAAATATACACTACACACCCTTTTGGGGGGCCATTCACAACACCCCTTGTTGGGGTCTGGGTTTATTCATAGAAAATAAAATTCAGCATCCCAAAACAGAGTCCATCTCTCTACCCTCTCATTGGGTCACTCCCAGGCCTTTCCTGCCTGTAGTCTCATTTTCCATTCCCAAGGTCTTCTGCTGGAGCCTCTTCACTACCAGCAGTTTGTGTCCAGCTTTTCCTGCTCTGGTCTCCCTAAACAGACCCCCTTCACTGCAGCTACCTACTGCTCCTTTATAGAGGAATCACCTGATCTCTTCCAGGTGTGCCTTTTCAGTAATCAGGGTTGTCTGGCCCCAGGCATTCAGCCCTTAAGAGCAAGCCACCCTCTTACAAAGAGTACGATACAATGTTTGACATCTGTCAGAGATATTCAGAGAGTGAGAATGTGATAGATGAGTTGCAGATAATCTTACCTTTGAATTGGGATTCTGCAGAAGTACACCTGTTAGGATGATGATTTTTTTTGAAAATATACTACATCCTCACAAGTTTTATGACACAAATAAGGGAAGTGTTTTTCACAAATTAGGAAACTCTCTCTGAGAAGGTGGAGGGTGTGTTTTAGCCTGCAATGGATCTGTAAGTAAGGAGAGTGTCAAAACGATTTAAAACGTCTGTATTTTGAGATAAGTAGCATTTGTTCTGTCTCTTGCCTGATGCCCATGGTAACAGGCTATTATGTGCCCAGACAGGGATGTCTCAAAGAAAAAGAGGGTTTTATTGCTGGCTTTTTTCCCTCCCACCTGTTCACTAATTTTGATGTGCATACTGGTTCTGGTGTTGTATAGTTATTCAATTACATGTAATGTGCCTAAGAGAGGTTTGCACAAAACCCTTTTGGCCCCCTATTACTTGAGCAAGAGGAAAACCAGTGGAGTACTTTGAAGAGGAGAGAGAGTTTGGTTTCCATGGACGTGAGATTCGTTCTCTAGAGCCCAGATTTATGAAGCTGTTTATGCTTCTATGCTCTGCACAGTGAAAATATTTGATTGAATTGAACATGCATGTTTGTAAATATATACAATTTACTCTGTTATTTTGTTTCCTCCTGTTCAAATCTTTTATTACATAAAACAAGTTGCCAAGTGGCTTTTGAGATTTTTCTTGGTCCTATTTAACTTCTATTCTATCTCTTCTTAATGCAAAATATTACCAAATTGTTCCATAGTTCTGTCATTTTGGGTTAATTATTGTAGTAGAATTCAGTGGACGGTGTTTGAAACTGAGGATGTGACTGAGGTCTACATCTGTAGAATCTAAATGCTCTTGAGGAAAGTTGATTTTTTTGAACTTTTTGACAAGAACGTGTCCAAAAGACTGGGACTAATGAGCCGTATGGAGAAGGATAGAATATAAGTCTCACAGTATTTATAATCCACTATTGTTTGGAGAAATGGTTACAAGAGGCAAAAATTGATTTCTTTGAGCAAGCAGTAAATTGAATGCATTTTTCATTGGCTGTGCTGCAAAGATATGTGGGCTTTAATGGACATTCTCTGCAACTTTTTATTTATAACCATTTGAAGCACACAAGGCATGTTTGGCCTCCATATAGATGATGCAAAAATAAAACTTAAGGAAATATATATTCATACAAAATTTTTTAAAAAAAACCATGAAAATTTACATCCACTCATTTTTTAAAAAACGACATTGAAATATACATCCATTAAAATTCACAGTCTGTAAATAAATTTGAGGAATATGTCATCAGTGAAAGGATTGGAGGAAAGAAATAATTACCCTGGCATTTCTCAGTGGTGTTCAGTTAAACACAACTAATCCTATTACAGTTATGAGTCTTTCCATATTTATAATGTATTAGGTATTGTACTGTCCAGAAGAACTCAAAAGGAAATGAGAGGGATCAAAGCAAATTTAATATTGTAGAAGGCATTTTACTTAAGGGCAGTGATGTCCCAGCAATCATCATCATCAAGCCACTAAATTCAAAATCCGTAATCACATACTTCTAAATGATCTTGAAAAGGACCTAGCATCATCAAAAACATTTTAAAAGCTACTTTATCCCCTTCTATATCACATTTAACTCTCCAGGGTGAGGAATGATGCTGTACTTTTCAAGTCTTCCTTCAGAACAATTCTTTCTCTTCTGATCTCAGTTGTACCATTAGTTTAGGGGAGAGAAAAAAAGCCACTGACTCTGGAAGTAAATCTTTTTCTTCCTCCTGGCCCCATTCATAATACCATCTTCTGTGTGAACTTAAGGGAAAAATAATAATTAAATTGCCTCCAAATGTGATATAGTTTTAATTTTGAGATTATTTCGTTAGTTACCACTAGCCTTCATTTTCTAATTAAGAATTACAGGTAGTGCTTTTTGTCCTAAGGGAGTTCACAGTATACATACAGAAATTACTCCACCCACTACTGAAATGCAGCTGCCCTTACAACAGCATGCTGGCTGTTTTACAGCACACTTTTGCAGTAGTTTAAGAAAGGAAGTTAAATATGCTGTATCCAGATGAAACTGTATGAGGAGCTTAGACAGGCAGGAAGTAATTCCTCCAATTGGAATTTAGCCAGGACAACAGTGCCAGCTTGTAAAGTGCCATGGAATTGTTAATGACTATTAGAGACTATTAATGACTACTGGAGACTATTAGAGATCACAACTTCAGTTTTACATCCCATCCAAAAAACTTCATCTTCAGAAATACACCATGCCAGGGTATATTTTCTGTGAGCCAAATCAGTATTAGAACTAGCTCTAGCCTTGTCTACGCTTTGGAATTTTACAAAAATAATTCCCACCTCTAACCTACATTGTTATGGAGAAAACCTGATTACGTGACTAGAGTATTCCTGAGTCTGCAGGCAGCCTAAAACAATACCTCTGAGATGTGCGAACTGTCCCATTCAACTCAATTGAGTGGCTAACGCTTATACCTACCAATAACAATTTAAATGGCAACACTGTTAACTATTTCATTACTTACCATTTTAACAGACATGTCCAGCAAATGTTAAAAATGTATTATTTGGCAAAGGGAATTATTAGAAAGTTTATCATCAAATGGAGTTGATAACACATGGGTTGTATGATAAATTTGGTATCTGAAATTTTCGTGTCTGAGAGTTGAGGACAAAAACTTTGATGTTGCCCCCAGTTTCTTCTAAAATTGAAGGCCTGGGCTATTTTTTCAGTTTATTAATTTTCAGATTTTTAAGTTATAACACTATTAGTTGTAACCAGTTGTATTTATTTTTATTAATACATAAATCTGTTCATGCTGTGATGTTGGTCTTATTTTGGGGGAGGCTTCAAATTTCTCATGAAATGTATCTTACTGGGAATATTGTAGAATATGGTTTTATATTGTCAATAATTTTTGTTAGAGAATGAGATGTGCAACATACTTTTGCCGAATGAGTCGCATATGTGAAACCAACAGAAAAAGAATTCAGTATCAAAAATACTGCCTTGTGGCGTAGTCAGTGAAACAGTTCTGTTTTTCTGTCTAAGCTATAAGAAAAGACCCACTCCCACACAGATTATCTCTGGGACCTCCTGGAGCTTGGCATGTCTGTAGCAGAAGAATTGCTCTCCTGCAGACTTCTTAAGTTCCACAAGAGAAGAACTCCACTCCTTTTTGCCTCTTATGGTCCGCAGGTTGGGAACTTCTCTCTGGACCCTCCTGTAGACCTTGTAAGGCCTACTTGCCCACTGCCCATCAAACAGACCTGTTTCAGAGGTATATTCATAATAGGCTTGATTCGCCTCTCTCAGTCAAATTGAGTAATGTCTTATTCCACAAGTAGTCTCAATGAAATCACTCATCTGCTTGTGGAATAAGGTGCTATTCAACACAGGTGAGGCAATAGAATTGGGTCCAGTTGTTTGCATAATAAATAAAACAGATTATGTTAGGATTGTATGAAAAATGCAATCATTTTTCAGTTCTTTGGTGTGTGTTGAGATTGATAGCACTGTTGAACTGACTGTGTGTGTGAAGGAAGGAAAATACTTGCTGGTGGAATCTTTGAGTTTTCTGAAGTAGGAGAGTTCAGAGTCAAATGTCTAGATCCAAATCTACTACTTTGGCTTCAGTGCTGGATCAGATCCTATTTTCTGGTTCTGACTGGGAAGCTTCTTAAAATCTCCTGGAAGATTGTTGTGAGGTTTCAGTCTAAATTGGTAGACCAGCTGCTCTTGTGAAACTCCTCCGTACCACAGTCTTATCATATTTATGCTATTTTGGTACAATGCATCCATTATAGAACAGTTGTCTTTCATCTCCAGGTGGTAATTGAGATATTGTACTCTTGAGTCTTTATTGACTGCCTAACAAGATCTGACTCATAAATGTATTTAGCTATTTCTGTGAACCAATGAAAAGATAAGATAACTGAGGTAATTTTTGAAGTTGGTCTAATAAAAGATATTACCTCACCCACCTTGTGTCTTTAATACCCTGGGATCAACACAGCCCTAACTGCAAGTGAAAAGATGGTTAGTCTTTTTTATAATTGCACAAAAGAAAAACAATCCACATATAACAAAATTATAATTACATAATAAATATCATATCCTACTATAAGTACCATGTTGACATTTTAGGCTGAGATTTCAGCAGTTGAATCTGAACCCAAACTGCAGACTAAACATAAATCTGATTCTCATACCCTCTTCTTAACTCATTTAGATTGTATACTAGGTTGCTTTATGTTGTGTTGGTTTTTTTACAATAATCTAATTGCAGCAAGTAGGATTCATTACATTATATATACTACAGTCGCTTCCACTATATTTTGAAAATAGACATTTTTTTTTCTCCCCACAGTTCCCACTAACACTGGTATCTCTGTCTAATGAGTCAGCTAGTGGTAACTTTAGAAAGAAAACAGTGGGGAAAAATAGTTTTCCTCCTTCTATCCAGTTGCCAAATGTGAGTAGGTTATCCTTACATATACTGCCATCTTAGGTCACTTTGGCATCGTAACAGTGTTGTTGGATCCAGTATGTCAAACCCCCAACTACTCATTTTTGGTTTTTCACCGAAGGATTTGTGTGTAATGGAATATTTTAATTAATACAGTACAAGGTGGTGTGATGTACAGACTTTGGGATGATTGAGCTATTCATGAGTGCCAAAGCGTCAAGTTAAGTTATTGAAAGAGGTGGCAGTAAATAAATATTTGTTATGCTAGCACTCAGAAGGCCCCGGTTGGGATTGGGTCTCCATTGTGTTAGGTGTTATACAAAATAGAGAAAACAGACAAACCTGTTCCAGATTGTTTACAGTTTAAAGTGAACAATTATCCCAAACAATATCAATTAAACCTTATCTCCATCATGTCTCCATCAGGAGACAGTTAAGAAGAACAGTTTTTCTCCCTCCTCCTTGTAACAATCTTTATGTACTTGAAAGCTGTTATGTCCCCCCTCAGTCTTCTCTTCTCCAGACTAAACAAACCCAAGTTTTTCAATCTTCCCTCATAGGTCATGTTTTCTAGACCTTTAATCATTTTTGTTGCTCTTCTTTGGACTTTCTCCAATTTGTCCACACCTTTTTGAAGTGTGGTGCCCAGAAGTGGACCCAATGTTCCAGCTGGGACCTAATCGGCACGGAGTTGAGCAGAAGAATTATTTCTCGTGTCTTGATTACGACACTCCTGCTAATACATGTATTCAGTATATGCTGTTTATACAAAAGACACACACTTTTAGAAATGTGTCAGAGTTTTAAAAACTTGTATCGAGACAGTTCTACAAATCCAGGCACTGTAATTGTCACAAGTCCAATTGTACAGGGCTCAAAAAGGGACCAAATTTAAAATGAATAAATCTAAAACACCTCTAAAAATACCTAAAATAGCTTTTCTATGCCTGAAAATGTCACAGATTTAAAGTGAGATTTCTTGGGATTTCTAGAGCTAAGATAAAGTGCTGTGCCTCCTAATGTGGAAAACTAGAAATCTCCCCTTTCCTATAATATAAATGTCCTGTTTCTAGCTTTGCAGTTTGAGAGAGAGAGTTGAAATCATTGAGATAGAACTAAATATTGCCCAGTTTGAATTGCTTGAAGACCATAATTTAGCTTCCCCGTGTTTATATCTCACATCTTGCTAGTAACTGAATTTTGTAAGGATTGACTATGGTAGCTGTGTGGTGAAAACCATCATGACACTTTGCACTAAATGTTACCCTTGCATGGTCTCAGTGGGGGTTCAGACCTAAATGGGAATTGAGACTGAAATCTCTTCCCCCTAATTGTCACTACCTCTCTGACCAGGGAGAACTTTCAGAAAAAGATTGAAGCCCATTGGTAGGATAGTGAGAAGGTTGCACTGTCATTACCCTGCTGTAGCTATTTTTGGTCTCTGAGGCTGTTAGTACAACACCTTTTACAAGTTTTTTTTGGTTGGTTGGTTTTCTTTTTAAGGTTTAAGGGAAAATTTAGTCTTAATTTTACTAGTTTTTCTTGGTTTTCTTTGTTGTCAAAAGAGTTTCTTTTCTGCGTGTTTACTCTCCTATTAGCCAGGATATCAGAAAAGCAAAGAAGCATCCAATGGCTCCTTACTGTGCCTGGAAGATATCCCTGCTGAGCAATCATAACCAATATTGGTCACTATGGCTTGAGTATGCATAAAAGAGGCATCAGGACACAGCAAGAGAGTTCTACCCCCAGTCTCTGCAAGTCCATGTCATCTTTGCAGGAGTCTATCCAGCATTATGAGCCTCTTTACTTTCTAAGCACAGTTTTTATAGGTTGGTCTATTTGTATTAGTCATGCATCAGTAGCACAAAAGCTAATGTGTCTACAGCACAGAAAGATGAGTCTCGTTTCAGAGGGCTGCTTTTTAAACCAAATCCACACAAATTGGTGTATCTTGCTTGCCTCCTATTTTGAAACTCTTAAAATGACTCTTTAACTGACATTCTTATTTGTTGCATGTTAAGGTTACCTGCACATGCATTCATTCTTCCTGTGAAATTCGATTTGTGTGCACATAAAAAGTCCCGGTGTGTTATGAAATTGTCATCAAACACAATTTTGTTGTGAGAAATAGCATCATTGAGATTGGTTCCTTTTTAACTCCTTATTAATATGAAGCTATCGTAGCATTTTTACAGCCCTATCCAATGTGCCCTCATTTGCAGTTTTCATATAGCTTTTTTGTGCTTGTGTGTTTGAACACAGTGTGTATGAAAGGTGCCAGCTTTTCTGCCCTGGAAACTGTAGTCTGTAATCCACAGAAGAGATATAACATGAACAGTGACACCACCAGCAGCAGCAGTGACAATGCACTGCTGCTTTCACCTGAATGGGTCACCTCCAACACGTGGGTCATTCAGGGAATGTCTGCACTGTGGCTGGGAGCAAGCCTCTCTGCTAAACCTGCCAACAAGATTGGAAACTATGAGTGGTGGTTTTATGATGTAAAGCTTTGTCCTCTGGGAATAAGACTTAGACAACCAAATTCATTTCATGTAAACACCTAGCAGCTATCCAATAGTAATAACTTTTTGGTCACTAGAAAACAGGGCTATATTGAATCAGTAACCTAGAGGAAAAAAGTTCTATATCCCATTTTCAGTTCTATGGGTCATAGGGTTGCCTTTCTCATACAGTTTACTAACAGATGGAATTGCATTTGACCAAAAGCATACCGGTATAAAAGGAGTGAGAGAGGTCTTTAAAAATCCATTAGTCCATGAACAGACATGTTCAGAATGCGCTACTCCAACTGGTGAAACATAGTGGATCTTAGTAGAGTTATAGGGGTAATTGTTGAAAATGGCTGCGTTCTGGGAAGATTTTTGTATAAATAGCACAGATCTCATGTTGACATTCTTTGTCTTTTCATGTCAAAGGGAAAATTCAGTTGTCCAGGTGGTTATTCCATGACAGGGAGGCAGCGAGGCATAGTGTAAAGTGCAGAGCATTGGGAGAGAGGGTTCCTAGAGTATAATCTTTACTTTACCTTTGGGTTGTGTAACATGGGCAGATTCACTTAACTTCTCTCTACCTCATTTTTTAACCATATGTGAAATAGGAAAATAACACTTCATGTGGGATATGGTTAGGCTAAAATAACACTTGTGAAGCCCTTTGAGATTTTCAATTAAAGAGTGCCACAGAAATGTATATATGTAATTTTAATAATAATGATATAATTAAAAGAAAAATTATCCAGGGATCCCAGACTGTTTTTAACACTTAGTTATCCAATTTTGGGGATGTTAATCCTACAGGATCAGGAGTCCAGATTGCCCGCGATTATGCCAGTGAAGATGTCACAAGTCCTGGCATTCTACAGTAGACGTTAAAAAGATGTTCTGAAGTGATTACGTTTTCTATGTAAAAGTTGTTTTAGGTTCCTCCCCCTTTGTCATAAATATACTGAATTGTCTATACAGTAGTTCTTAAGGAGAAAAATGCCACTTCTTTGGGCCTAATAGAATATAATAATTCTGTGTTGGGGAGGAGAAATTTTGAGCCATCACTGGTAATATAATTTCATCATTATTTTTGATAGGTAATAGGAGCTAATACTAAAATTTTGTACATTTACAGCACCTTCCAGCTGATGGTAGTAAAGTTTCATAATACCTGTTTTACAGATGAGTGTACTGAGGTACAGAGGCCCTGATTCAGCAAAGTACTAAGTGTGTGAAGACACTGAAGGCACAGTCAGATAAACAGGGTTTGGGGTGAACCAGAGCGTGATCTATTATATGCACTTCCATCTGGGGATTGGACTATAACAAATATTTTAGCTTTTAAATCCTTTGAAATGTTAACTTTTAAAAATCGGATATAAACAGTGTTTAAAAGTGTTTCTCAAACTACCACGTTCCACTTACCAGTCGCTTTTTTTTTTTTTTGCGAGACTCATTACTGCTTCAAATGAGTGTTCCTAAATGAGCTTTACTAATGGCCCATATTTTAGCTGTGACCATACAGTTTGATGGATACAGCTGATGCTAGTAATGTAGGCCAGTGAGAAACAGCTGAGGTGATAATGACAGCATTTCACTTAACAGTGTATTGGAGACACTTGGCAATATCAGCCTCCTGCCTCTTCAGCTGAGGCACTAGTTCTCAGATTACTTAATGGGCTGATCAATGCAGACCATTATATTACATTTGCCATTCCCATTTACTGAAGCTATACAGGCCCCTTACCCTGGTTTAGGAATCTTAATTTATTGCTACACTAGAATCATTCAGAATGCAGCACAGTAAATTGCCATAGCCCTGTGCCAACAGTGGACCAAGAAACACGGGTTTTCTTTCTTTCGGAGTTGGTTTCACTGCTGATTTATTAGTTTGTCTGACAGGGAATAACTGTCAAATCTAGCAATGTTACTGTTTTCTTTCAGGTGACTTTGTTGCAGACAAGGGCATACATTAGTGGCATTTTTAAGGCTTCCTTTTAGAAGTTGTAAAACTGCGATGATTGGATGTGTTTCTTTTGACATTGGCACTATTTTCTAGTCCAGGATATCAAGGCTTTGACTTTTTTGTGTTCAGTTCACACAATTTTATTATGAAACTGAAACCTGTCTAAGGTTGCAGTTTAGGAAGTTGTCCCTGTTCAGGAAAGCATTTTAGCATATCTGTAACTTTAAGCATGTGTGTAATGTTAATTAACATGTTTAATTGCTTTCCTGAATAGAGATGGATAGGATTTAAGCAGATGCTTAATTCTTTCCTGAATTCAGGTCTAACAGACGAATCTGTAAGTTGGGTAGAGTCCTGTCACTTGGGTATGCTGCTATTTTTTGCCTTCAAATGACTGTCAAGAAATATTTAGTAAAAAAGAACAAACGCTTCCTCTCTCTACAGCAGTGGTTGAAGGTATGACTGGGCCAGATCCTCCATTTACACCTGCTGAAGATATGGCCCACTGAGTTCAATGGCAAAATACCATCTTGTAATTCAGTTATGAACGAAACGTCTGTATATGGGAAAACTAAGTGCCTCCCTCTGCTCAGGAAGCTTTGACAGCCAGATTTGAAACAAACTTTCTCTGCTTTAAGGTTCTGAAATATTTGGATACTCTTTTATAAGAAACCCAGTTCTTCTGAATGTCAGAAATGTCCCAAGAAAGTTTATTTTCATGAGACTTTCAGTCCAGACTTTTTTTTAAAGAGTGTTTGAACCCCTGGATGCTTATCAAACCTTGACATCGTTCTTGTTCCCCCCTCACTTCTTTGGTAAATCCTGGTCACAGTACCATGCCACCTTGTTTTGTTATAATATGCTAAATAACTTCTATCAAAAAAAGTACAACAAGCAGAGAACCTTTAAAAAATCAAAACTATCAAGAGTTAAAATGTAGCCAGTTCTTAATATTTATTTTGTACCGTACATTTGCTTATGCTTATCTGTGTGTCTGCTTACTGACAAGTTCAAATAAATACCCCTTCTTTTTTTAAGAGTATGACAAATCTATAGAGTCCTCAAATTACTGTCCTCTCTTAAAAAAGCTACAATTAGCACATTTTCTCACGCCTGGTAACATTTCTATTCATTCAGAAATTAAGTAATTTTATGAAAACATTTGTTTATGCTTATCTCTGTCTGTTTGCTGACAAATTCAAATGAAAACAAAGATTAAAGACAGTAGGTTTTTCCGCTTCATTAAATATTGCTTAATTCTCTAACCTGGGATCATTTCATTTACAGTACTAACTAGTTAATTCTTAGCAGGAATGTTGTGGTTTTTTAAGTATAACATCCAGTATATTAATTGTCTAATTAATTAGATTTAAATGTAAACACCTGTGTGTGGTATGAATGTGTCATCTTTCCAGCAATTAATATACAGAAATAGAACCAAAACATCACTGATGAAAAAACTGAGATTTCATTGGGCATGAGATAAGCTGCATTTTATCCACATGGCTGGATATATGATACTTTGATAGATTAACCCATGCTGTTAAAAGGTGGTGTTCATTGTATCTTCATGTTCTGAGAGCATAAATGCAGAAAGTCATCTTGTGACATTAGGTAGCTACAGATATACATGTGAGAAAGTTTATTATGCGCTTCATTAAAAGCGTTATGGATAAGTCATAAGATCACTGTTTGTATTCTGATATTGACTAATTGCAAATGCATAATGAAGACTTTGGAATAAAAGCCTCCCTTTTGTAAAAACACTTAATTTAAAAGTGAGTTTGGTACGCTGAGATAGCCGGGAATTTGCATCTTTACCTTATTAGTTGTCATCTTGGTTTCAGACGCAGAGTCCAACTGATACAGTGAGAGAGAACAGACAAAAGTAGGACTGAAAAAGGATCAGAAATAAATCATTCTATTGGATGCTAAATATGGGATGATTATTTTACAAGTTATTATTGGATCAAATGCTTCGAGCAATTGGATGATACAAATCTTGTAATTTGATATAAGAGCTGAGGAATTTTTCTGTTTTGCTTATAACCAAAGAGTTTAATCTGTATGTGCCGCAAAATGTGTTTTCTTTTCGGGGGTTTTTCCTCAAACTTTGCTTCTCTCATTCTCTTATAGTCACCAGACACAAACAACCTGTTGGGATCATCCTAAAATGTCTGAACTCTTCCAGTCCCTAGGTGAGTACACTTCTTTTACATAAACAATTTTATGGAGTTCATCTAACACAGAGGTCCCCAAATTGTGGGGGGTGCCCCCCATGGGGGCACAGAGGACTGTTCAGGAGGGTGCAGCTGGGGCCCGAGCTAGCCCCCCCGGGGGGCGGGGAGCAAGCACCACCTGGCTCTGCTCCTGGCTGCTGGCCCCAGCTGCTGGCCCCAGGCTCTGGCTCCGCTCCTGGCCCCAGCCTTGGCCCCCTTACCCCTGTCCACATCTCCTCTCTTCCCTTTGAGGCACAGCCCTGCTCCCAGCCCTGGTTGGTGGGCAGTGTGCAGACAGGGGTCGGGGGGGCATGAGCCAGAAAAATGTGGGGACCACTTCTAACGGGTTGACTGAAAATCTCATTGTCTGCTGACCATGACTGAGCTGTCACGAATTTAACTAAGCATACCTGGCTACGTGACTGAAGACTTAGAGCTAGGAAACTTTGTATTTTAATCACACAATCTGTATTGTTATTCAGTAAACAACTTTAACTCAATAGAATGTTTTCCGTGATGTTACCTTGTAATGTAGTGTTTGTTTTATTTATTTAATTTCAAATAGCAATTATATCTCTATCCTCGGGTGATCATAGGACTCAGGCTCCCTGTGCATTTAAGCAAGGATGCATAGCCTGTAGAATGCTAAGGTTTGCAATGACTCAGAGCAATAAAGCCTAGTTTATGATGGTAGGGTAGGGCTGGTTCAGCAGCATACCTATGTAAACATCTGCATTTACTCTGAAATGCCCTCTGTCTGAGGAATGCAAGGATAAAACGTTATTAAATTGGAAAAGATATGACTGTATTTAACAGTTTGTAAAATTAGTAGTATATATCTTTCTGACTGCTCATCTATCTATCCATCCATCCATGTTCCCATCTCAGAGTTGTTAACAAAATCATTACATTATGGAAATCATAGCTAGGAAGACTCTTGCTAAACTTCACCACTCAATCACTTTGACATTTGTTGTATCATATCCCCTATCCTTCATTTGTACATTGTCTGTTTTTAGATTGTGAGTTCTTTGGGAGATGGACTTTTTCCTCATCTTGTCTGGAAAATACTGAGCACACCATTGAAAATGTAATAATATCTAAGGTCCTGACCCACTGAAGTCCAGGGGAAGTCTTTCTGTTGACTTTAAGGTCCTAATTCCATGGCTGTCTTTGTATTTTGATTTGAAATATAGTATTCCTTCCTCCTGTCCAGCTTTGTAAAATGAAATTAACCTCAAACTTTATTGATATATGATGATTTAGGAAATTGTATCAAGGAAGACTTGTGGATTTCTTGGTATTGGTGCTTATTTAGAAACCACTAATATTTCTGCTCTGTAATATTTCAGCTGACTTGAACAACGTACGTTTCTCTGCATACCGTACAGCCATCAAAATCCGAAGATTGCAAAAAGCATTATGCTGTAAGTTTATCCTTCAAAATGAATTAATCACTCTGTGCAGTACTTGGGGGAAGGAGGGTGGGCCTGATCCTAAAGACACTAACATCAATAAAAAGAAAGAGAGAAAAAGGTGGGGGGGGCAGATGTCTCCTTGATAGTTCATCATTCACACCAAAAAATGACATTAATTGCCCGTGGCCCTTGTCACTGTTACGAATTAACAAAGTTAATGAATACAAAGGAGGGCAGATCAGCGGAATGAGCTAAATTAACTTGCTTTCTCCCCTGGTTATTTTTTGAAAAGCAAATGGGGAAAAAAATTGAAAATGTGCATCATATATATACAATCCATAGTGTGAAGTGATACTATGCAATAGGAAATTACTCTTATTAAGAAGCTGATCTCTGATCATCAAGTCCAATACTGGGCTATTTCATCATCTTTTATAACTGTTATACTTAATACAAAAATATTTGCCCTGACAGAAAATGACTCTTATTGTGTGAACTTCAAATTGTGTAAACTGCTCAGAGTTGGGGTGCAGGTAAAGGATCTTAATGTCTGTAAATTTACTTTAGTCCATTTTCTAACTTTATTAGATGGGTTTGCTGTAAACGTTCCTTACAAATAGAGGAAAGTTGTGGAAAACAAATACACTACTAATAGCAATAGTTTTCACTTTATATAGTGTTTTTTCTCTGAGGTATCCAGAAAGCAGGAGTGCATTGCACATGCTCCGTATTGTACACTCTTTTGAGAAGTCCTTTTGTGTTGTTTCATTATTAAAGTGTGGTTTAAAGGCTTGTTTTTAAGGTTGACATGTACAGTTTTGGAAGTCTTAGAAGTAGCATATCTGGGGATTTTGTTTGGTTGATTTTAGAACTGTCCTTCTGATTCAAAACTGTCAATTGCTTCCTCATCCTCAAAACAAGATATCCCAAATTCTCATCTGAGTGGCCTGCTCAGGGCCTTAACTTCCTTTGAGATTTATCCTTTCACTCAGCATTTCCCCTGAATTCTTATGAATAGTCAGGGTAAGGAAAAACAGAAATATACTGTTTTGGCAGAGTTAACTTGGCCTTGGACTGCTGTCTATTGCTCTTAAGGAGGTCGGTTTCAGTGGAAAATGAGGAGTAGTGCTTTGATGGTTTGTTCTTGTTTTTTTGAATTTGTGAGGGAGAAGGCGGGAGGGGAGGGGAGATGCAGATGGGGAAGAAACTGGGAGGGAAGTGGACGACGGAAGGAATAGGAAACTGGAGGAAAAAGATTGATGAGGAAACGAGGAGGGGACTGGGGGAGACACAGCTAAAGGTAAAATAAAGAATAAAAATGGAAAGGAAAAAGCCACTAAATACATAGAAAAGGAAGAAAGACAGGAATTAAAAGAGAGAACAGCAGTAAGGGGGAGAGACTGGGTAAAAACAGGTATGATATGGGAACCTTGCCAGTGTGAGGTATTGAGGGGGTTATAGTAGTGCATGAGGGGGCCAAGACTTGGATTTGTTATAAATTTGGCAACAACTGGCTTAAAATATTGTATGGCTTTTGTAGCTCCTCTGATTTGAACTCAGGAATCAGACTCTTGTATTATAAATGGAATAATCAACTGTCAAGTGTCTACAGTACAGTAGTCTGTAGAGTATGTGGGAAGAAGTGAGAGGAAAGGATAGCCAGTCTGAAGTACCAGTGGAGCAAGCGATTGGCTAGGACTCCTGCTTGCAGATTCACCGCTTGGGGACTGTACTGGTTTCCCACCTCTGACAACAGGACTGCAAGGTTTGGGGGGTGGCTCATACTACAAAGCCTTCGTTTCTGGAGCTTTTGGAAAGAGGGGTCACAGCAGCCATTTGAAAGGCAGTTGCCGGAAGGAAGGAGAAATCAAAATATGACAGGTGCAAAAGGAATATTCAGACTCTGCTCAGTGGGTTAGTGGTAGCACTTTTATTTTTGTTCTAGGTCTCTAACCTTAGTTGCATGTCCAGGATCCAGCTGACTGGTTAGTACAAGTCTCCACAGAACTAATGAAGTGCAAAATGACTACAAATGACTCAGCTGAAAAATGTCACTTTACAAGGTTTCTCTCTCAAAATCCAAACACAGTGCTGACTTTCAGCCTGACCCCTGCAAAATTGAAGTGGAGATACTAACCATCCATCTTAATTCATGGTGCTTTTAACAAGTTTTGGGGAAGAACCGCCTTCTCTTTCCCTCCTCCCACATTGCAAAGTGGGAAGATGCAGGAATAACAGCACTTAGCTCTTATATAGTTCTTTTCATCCATAGACCTCAAAGTGCTTTCCGAAGGAGGTGTAAGTATTATTACCATTTTACAGATGGGGAAACTGAGGCAATGAGAGAAGAAGTTATTTTCCCAATGTCACCCAGCTGACCAGCAACAGAACCATGAACAGAACTTGGAACAAATTGATAAACTAAACAGTATTAAGTCTCCAAGACTTGATGGTATTCACCCAATAGTTCTGAAGGAACTCAAATGTGAAATTGCAGGACTACTAACTGTCATCTATAACCTAACATTTAAACAAGCTTCTGTACCAAATGACTGGACGATAGCTATAATGTGATGCCAATTTTTAAAAAGGGCTCCAGAGGTGACCCTGGCAACTACAGGCCAGTAAGCCTCACTTCAGTACCATGCAATTTGGTTGAAACTATCGTAAAGGACAAAATTGTCACACATAGATGAACATAATTTGTTGGGAAATAGTCAACATGGTTCTTGTAAAGGGAAATCATGCCTCACCATCTACTAGAATTCTTTGAGGGGGTCAACAAGCATGCGGACAAAAGAGATCCAGTGGATATAGTGTATTTAGATTTTCAAAAAGCCTTTGACAAGGTCCCTCACCAAAAGCTCTTAAGCAAAATAAGCAGTCATGGGATAAAAGGGAAGGTTCTCTCATGGATTGGTAACTGGTTAAAAGATAGGAAACAAAGGATAGGAATAAATGGTCAGTTTTCAGAATGGAGAGAGGTAAATAGTGGTGTCCCTCAGGGATCTGTACTGGGCCCAGTCCTATTTAACATATTCATAAATGATCTGGAAAAAGGGGTAAACAGTGAGGTGGCAAAATTTGCAGATGTACAAAACTACTCAAGATAGTTAAGTTCCAGGCAGACTGCGAAGAACTACAAAAGGATCTCTCAAAACTGGGGGACTGGGCTACAAAATGGCAGATGAAATTTCATGTTGATAAATGCAAAGTAATGCACATTGGAAAACATAATTCTAACTATACATATACAATGATGGGGTCTAAATTAGCTGTTACTACTCAAGAGAGAGATCTTGGCATCATTGTGGATAGTTCTCTGAAATCATCCACTCAATGGGCAGTACCTGTCAAAAAAGCGAACAGAATGTTGGGAATCATCAAGAAAGGGATAGATAATAAGACAGAAAATATCATATTGCTGCTATATAAATCCATGGTACGCCCACACCTTGAATACTGCCTGCAGATTTGGTCACCCCATCTCAAAAAAGATATATTGGAATTGGAAGAGGTTCAGAAAAGGGCAACAAAAATGATTGGGGTATAGAATGGCTTCCGTATGAGGAGAGATTAATAAGATTGGGACTTTTCAGCTTGGAAAAGAGGCGACTAAGGGAGGTTATGATAGAGGTCTATAAAATCATGAGTGGTATAGAGAAAGTAAATAAGGAAGTATTGTTTACCCCTTCTCATAATACAAGAACAAGGGGCCCCCAAATGAAATTAATAGGCAGCAGGTTTAAAACAAACACAAGAAAGTGTTTTTTTCACGCAATGCACTGTCAACCTGTGCAACTCCTTGCCAGAGGATGTTGTGAAGGTCAATACTATAAATACTATAGGGGTTCCAATACCCCTACTTATAAATACCCAATACTATAGGGGTTCAAAAGGGAGCTAGATAGATTCATGGAAAATAGGTCCATCAATGGTTATTAGCCAGGATGGGCAGGAATGGTGTCCCTAGCCTCTGTTTGCCAGAAGCTGGGATTGGGTGATAGGACACGGATCACTTGATAACCTGTCTGTTCATTCCCTTTGGCGCACCTGCCATTGGCCACCGTCAGAGGACAGGACAGTGGGCTTGATGGACCTTTGCTCTGACCCAGTATAGCTGTTCTTAACTCTTATGTCCTGAATCTCATTGTCTCTTGTGTGAGAATGTAGCTGTCAAGTTGAAGAAAGGAGAGACAGCCAAAGAAATCTGCGAACTTAATTGAACATGTGTTTTGGAAAATGGATTTATTTAATACAGAAGGAGGACTCAGGAGGCATACGGATCGCTGAGAAACGCATTGCTGTTTGCACCTCAAAGCAAACTAATCTGAGGAATTTTCAGCTTCCAAACACACTTTCTTGCCTCCTTTACCCAAACTCTATATTTGCTAGCCTGAATTTATAGACACTTTCAAAAATCTATGTTGTTCTTTCTGTCACTGTTTGCTTACAAATGAATACCTGACATCCAGCCAAAGGTACAGTTTGATTCCTTGTGACCATAGTAATTAGAACATTTCTGTTCTTAGGATTACTACTGAGATATTTAGAGCGCACCATCAGCAGATACTTCAGGGTAGCCTATATATAAAGAGAGTCAAAATGATAAATCTATAATTCTGCTTTTGATTTTGGGGTTTTTTTAGGAAGGGTGCGGACATGTCTGCTGTGTCTCTCTCATTCACCCCTTGGACCAAGTTGTCATTTGCCTTCCATTGAAAAAAGAAAATCATTTCTCATAATTTAAATGTGGAATGTCTCTAAAGGTATCTGAATGTACAACACTTCAGAAAGGCTTATGTCTGGCTTATGCACTAAGGCAAAGAAAGTGTCAAATTGAATCACTACAAATAGGGTCACTGTAGATTGTAAAATGTGCCAATTTGCTGTCACAGCTGCAGAGTGCATAACTGTGAAAAGGCCTTTTTGAGAAGAATGCAAGGACAAAACTGAAGGAGTGTTAAGCCTACTGACACTTAATGAACTTTGACTTTGAAGTGTAAATTGGTAACGCAGTAGTAGAGCTGCATAACCCAATTAAGTAATACATAATTTAAGGACCCTGCTGGAATCCAGGTTTTGGGCTGTCGTTTACAGTCTGTGTCCATTCAACAGAAAGATAGAATTTTAATGGTAAGAGCAAGTTAGTGGAGATAGGGCTTCCTGGGTTCTATTCTCCCATTCTGCCACTGGCTCACTGTGCAACTTTGAACAAGAAACTTAACTTCTCTGTGATATTCATCCATCTCTGAAACTAGTATAATATACTAGTAAAGTGCTTTCAGATTTTTTTCATGTAAGGTGCTATTTCAGTGCAAAATATAATTATCAGTAGCCATGTACAGCAGCCAGAGACTGACCTAGTTCATTTGCATGGATATGATGGAGTACACAAAATTGTCCCTCTAACTTATTTGCTGCTGTATTAAAAAAGTTGACCTTTTGAGAAGAGAGATTTTTTTTTCTGTCCACTCATCCACTGGTATAGATTTGCACATGAACTGAAAGAACTTCACTTAAGTGAGTGCGTGGTATTGCGACCTGGTCCACAGGTCTGTAGAATTCAGTATACTGTCTCTGACTGAGGGCAGTACCTAATGGCTTTGTATGATTACCTCCTATGTCCAGATTAAACCAGCCAGATGAGCAGTGCTATACATTGGGATAGGGTAAATTCCTTCTTGCCATACTCCACAAGCAATTAGTCTTATCCAAGACATGATTACACTTGCATTGATTTATTAGCTTAATTTACATAACTATGAAATATTTCCTTTAAGTGCTCTAACTATACTGCCCTTAAAGTGTGTTCAGTTCCTTCATGTATTGTGAGGTATAAAGCTTAAAAGCTGAATTCCTCCAGCATCTTAAGCGCTGCTGTTAGTAGAAGATCTTCATAAGCATAACATGTCAAGTCCTAGAGTCAACAGAGTAGCTCTATTATCTGCTTGCACAGAGGTATTCATTGCAAAGGCCACTGTGTTAGGAACATCCAGTTCCAGACATTATTACTTCCTTTTTAGCATTCAAAAGGGGTGGGAAGTTCCCGTTGCCCTAATGAAATAAACTAACAAGGATGAAGATGTTCTGTTTTAATACTGGGGAAGTTGCAGTTACCAACACAGAAAGAATAATAATACAATTTATAAGGACACCAGTTATGACAACCTTACAATTCTGAGTTCTTTCCTGTATTTCACGCACAGGGGGTGTGAAAAAAATGACATACTCTTCAACCCTCTTGGACTGGATATGTTTGAAGATTGATAGTACTTTATAGTCTTGCTTCTGACTCCCCAGAATATGAAATAAAAGATTATTGTACTGTGTATGTTTCAATCTTTGAATTCTAATTTTCTTGTGTGCCATTTTGGGTATATTTCACTCATTTCAACTACTGTATAATGTTACCCTGATACTGCAAGGCATAGTAGCTACCATTCCAACAAATGGTTTGCTATAGTTAGTCCTCCCCTATCCAGCCTGTGCATGTGTAGTGTTTTTTCCCAAGCCTGAGATATCTGACAATAACTTCTCCTTCAAAAACAACCTACAAGAATCTAATATCTTGTATGGATGAGTGCTGTAAAGTCAGAGTACAATATGCATGTGTCAGGAAAGGGAAAAGCAAGGAATATACAGGAAATCTTTTATTGCCTTAGTCTCATTTTTACAAAGGTGTGTAGGAAAATGGATTGGACAAAACAGGGATAGGGAACATAGGCTTCTTTAAATCATGTATCTCCTTCTATGTAGTAGAAGAAAACATTGAGGTTCAACTGAATTGCTCATAGGCAGAAGAAAGATAGCTAGACATCCAGTAACATTCTAGTTTTTGCCGTTATGGTGTCTGTTTTCTGCGTATTTCATTTTTCAGGCAATGCTGAACCAATCTGACGCTGCACAAAGACTGATGCCCTTCTGGGGTAGGGTGACCAGACAGCAAATGTGAAAAATCGGGACAGGGGTGGAAGGTAATAGGAGCCTATATAAGAAAAAGACCCCAAAATTGGGACTGTCCCTATAAAATCGGGACATCTGGTCACCCTATTCTTGGGTCCTTATTTTATCCTGGTATACAGCAATTTATAATTCATCCTAGAACTGTCAAGACTTATTTCCATTGAGAAGTGACATTTATACTGTTAATACACTAATAACTCTGCCCACAAAGAAACAGTTTTGAATGATGGAGTTTCAAATTCATGCTATAGATACTGTAGTTATATGAGAAAAGATGCCAGGAAACTGCCACTACTTCTTGCTAAAATTCCAACTTGTGTAGTTAAAGATGTCACTGAGAATTATGCCACCATTTGGCTTTTACTGTCCTTCCTTCTTTTAGACAAAGATATGCCTCTTTTCATTACATAAAGTGACTTGAAAGAATTCAATAAAAGCCGCCTTTTCTTTCTCATCATCCAGCTGATGATTAGATTTTCATGATCACTATTACATTTGAGTGTGCTTTTTAGTATCACCACTCCTTGTTATCCATCAGAAATTCATAGCAGAAGTGTGTTCTTTTATGGAGGGAGCCTGAAGATTTTGCATGACTATGCACTTTATCACCTTGACTAACAGGATAAAAATATAAGATGAAAATTACATCAAGCTGCTTCTCCTTAGGGTATGTCTACACTATGAAAAGGTCGAATTTATAGAAGTTGGTTTTTTAGAAATCTGTTTTATTCGAGTGTGTGTCTCCCCACAGAAAATGCTCTAAGTGCATTAACTCGGCGGAGTGCTTCCACAGTACCGAGGCAAGCGTCGACTTCCGGAGTGTTGCACTGTGGGTAGCTATCCCACAGTTCCCGCAGTCTCCGGAAATGAGATTTGTGGTTCTTTTCCTGTCTACCTGGCCAGTGCATCTGAGTTGAGAGCGCTGTCCAGAGCGGTCACAATAGAGCTCTCTGGGATAGCTCCCGGAGGCCAATACCGTCGAATTGTGTCCACAGTACCCCAAATTCGACCCGGCAAGGCCGATTTAAGCACTAATCCACTTGTCAGGGGTGGAGTAAGGAAATCAATTTTAAGAGCCCTTTAAGTCGAAGAAAAGGGCTTCATCGTGTGGACGGGTGCAGGTTTACATCGATTTAATGCTGCTTTCTTCAACCTAAAGTCCTAGTGTAGACCAGGGCTTAGTTTCTTTTAAATCTTCATAATTCTGCATCTACTATTCAGTTAATCAGTCCTCATTGCATCCATAATGCACATTACTATCAAATATTATGATCAAAGAATTTTCACAGCTTTACACTATTAGAGCCCTTCAATGCTAGTTTGACACCTTAGCAGTCAAGGCCAGATTCTGCTTTCTGAGCGCTGCAGAAGACTCTGTCAAGTGAGTGGAATCCCATCTGAATTCTGCAGCTGAGGGCAGAATTTTCTGATCATACAGTTCTCATCAGCTGTTTTTAAACATTATGCTGAGTAGCAGAGTGTTTTTGTTGTTTGCTTGTAAGATTAAAAAACCCAAACTAACCCAGAAAACAAACAAACAAGAAACAAAAACAGCCAAAGCTGTAGCTCCCTGCTTAACAGGAGTGTTTCACCAGTGTTAGTACAGCTAAGCCGCTGCTTCAGCTAACCTGCCTGTAATTAATACTATAATGACATGAGGATTCAGGAGGCAAACAGTGAATCCAGTGATGAGGCATCATTGTTATTTGTTTTGTTTTTTATTATGTTATTAGTGGACCTGTTGGATTTGAACAGAACAAATGAAGTTTTCAAAGAGCACAAGCTGAGCCAAAACGACCAGCTCCTTGGTGTCCAGGATGTGATCAGTTGTCTCACTACTACTTACACTGGACTTGAAGAGAAGTACAAGGACCTGGTGAATGTTCCTCTCTGTGTAGATATGTGTCTCAACTGGCTGCTCAACGTGTATGATACGTAAGTAACATGTTCTTATTTACAGCGTGTAGCTCATTGTTTCAGTGTAGTATACACAAAATGTATACCATGTGTACAGTGAGTTCAGTGGGGTTGTACTTGGCATGATATGTAGAGAAGAGAAGATTCTAGAGCCTAGCACTCTAGATTTGTCTACCTATTTTTTGAGATGTTCTTTTTGGGTGGTGAGAGAAAAGCTGTGATAGCAAAACTTCAATTAATACTTCAGTGAAAAACATGCATTTGTTCCTATTGATAAAGTTTCTGTCTGATTCACTGGTGACACTGAGTTTGATTCGATTCACTGGTGATACTATGGGTATTTAAAATCACCTGTTTCTTATCCCACCTACTCAAAAGCCCTGGAATACAAGCGTATGTATGTATGTGTGGAAAATGCTACCCTAGAAGCATAAAAAATGTAAAGGAGGTGTGTCCTTCATTTGGCAATTAGTGTTACTGTGCTGGGTGCCGAACCAGAGAAGCACTGAAAACATTGCAACCTGCATAGCATCCATTCCAAATTTAAAGGTAACAAATGGCCAGAATTACAAAATAACTCTTAAAAAAAAAAAAAAAAAAAACCTTGATAACAGCCATTCAACACAAACACAAAAAGTGAAACTAACTACAACTCCACAACCAACTAACAACCGGCTCCCGCAGAAACCAAGATATTGAACACTGGGCAACATGGACACTGAAGAACACCCTAACAACATCCGCCTAGCAAGACTACCCCAACCACAGGGGTGGGGAAACTACGGCCTGTAGGCGACTTCCGGCCCGTCAGACGTTTTTATCCGGCCCTCAAGCTCCCACTGGGGAGCAGGGTCAGGGATTTGCCCCGCTCTGACTGCCCAGTGCTCCCGCCAGAGAGTGGGGTCAGGAGCTTGCCCCGCTCCACCTGCCTGGCGATCCCTAGCCCTAACTCATAATTCCCTTGATGAGCACCATCTTCCAGCATACAGAGTCACGCTGCGTAGGCGTGACCTCACCACAGTGTTTCCAGGATCAGAACCCTGCTCCTATGTGGCAGCCCCTCCCCCCTCTCCCCCCCACGCAGCAGCATGCCCAATCCTCTCATGGTCTCCTACGGCCCCGACCTCGAGAGCCTCAAAACCACCCAGGGGCCGCACCTGGTACGGCTGCCTTGGTGTCACTGCCAGTAGGAGTCCCCAATACTGCCGCTGTGGAGCCGCCACACCCCATGAGTCTTCCCTTCCCACCCCCTCGGTAACATCCCTTATAGAGCCCTCCCATGCTACACTCCATAGAGTACTCCTCCCTCACCAGGCGTTCATGGCCCGCCATAAAAATTCCATACCAGATGCAGCCCTCAGGCTAAAAAGTTTGCCCACCCCAGCCTAACCAGAACTGAAGTATCTGAACTCTCCAGTGGACTGATTCTGCCCAACCACAGAACCTGATAATATACTAATGAAGAGAACAAAAAGAATTCTTCTACCGTTTCCTCCTTAAGGAATTATTTCACAACAAAGATGACACTATCTACAACTACCACAATCCCCACTGACAGAAATAAGAATCATCTGATTCCCAGAGAACAAAACCACACACTGGATCATAACATCGAATGCCTCAGGAAAAGAAATTGACACTGAAATCTCAAGACACTACATCCATCACGGTTTCTCTACCACTGAGGGGATAACTACACAGTCCCTGAAATCCAACCACCAGATTGTGTTCAAACCTGAAGACAAAGGGGACACTAGTGTAGTCCTTAATTGCGATGACTATGTCAATGAGGCCAAAGACAACTCTCACACCTCCTACTATGAAGAACTCAAAGGAATTTAAAGATACCATCAAATCCTTCCCCAGACAACTCTAAGAAAAACTCTGCAACCACATCCCCCCACAACCTACCCCAGGTTTCTTCTACATGCTTCCCAGAACACACAAACCGGGGAACCCAGGCAGACCCATCATATCTGGCCATGACACTCTTACCAAAGAAGTATCAAGACTCATAGAAACCACCCTTAAACTACTTTCTGGACAAAGGAGCAGCTATCAATTTACTCCAGAAACTCCATGATATTAACAACCTCCCTCAGAACACCATCCTGGCCATGACTATCTCTTCCCTATACACCAATATCCCTCACCATGACTGCATCACTGCCTGCCTCAGACACACACAAGATAATACACAATGCTCAGAAATCCACCCAAAACACATCACCGAACTCATCCATTTCATCCTTATCCGCAACCACTTCACATTTAACGACAAACACTTTGCAGCCATGTGTACTAGGATGGCTCCCCAATTTCAACCTCATCATGGGCCACCTTGAGGAAGAATCTCTAGAAAAATGCACCACGAAACCAGTGATACATAGATGATATTTTCATTCTCTGGACGGATGGACTTGCACCACAACTTAAACAACCACTACCCAACCACTACCACTACCCACTACAACATTTCTCTAGACCACTCCCATACCAGCATCAATTGGACACCATGATCAACTTAAAAAATGCTGCAAACAATAATATACAAGGAACCCACCTATCATCACATTTACCTCCTCAGATCCAGCAACCATCCCAGACACACCAAGAAATTTGTTACCTGCAGTCAGGCACTCAGATGCCACAGAATTTGCTCCAAGGAGAAAGTCCAAGATACACACCTAACACACTTAAAACCTCATTCACCAAACAAGGATGCTGCACCAGAAGAGTAGATTGCATCATGGAAAGGGCCACCCAAATACCCCAGGCGAACCTGCTTCACTGCAGGAAAAAGAAACTCACTGACTGCACTCCCTATAATTGTCGCCTCCCACTCCACACTGGAACCCTTACAGGTATCATCAATCAATTACAACACATATTTCATGGGGACAATATCCTGAAAGAAATCTTTCAGGAAGCCCCTCTGCTGGTCTTTAGACTACCAAATTTCCCTGCCCCCCCACCACATACCTCTCCAAGCTCATTATCAGAAGCAAACTCCCCATAAACCAGGACACCAACTCAGAGTGGCACCAGATCCTGCCAGAACAACAGATGAAAAACTAGTAAGTATCTCTCCACTGCTACAATGATCGTACATTCCACAACACACCTTTCAAGATTAATGGGTCTTATACATGCTTATCCAACACATGGTGTACCCCATTCAGTACATCAAATGCCCCAGTAACAACTATGTGGGTGAAACAAGACAATCACTACGTTTTTGAATGAACTCTCACAGGAAAATAATAAAAGACAAAAACACCGTATCATCCATAGGTGAACACTTTTCACAAAGTGATCACTCTGTTTCTGACCTTTCAATACTTGTCCTCAAGGGAAACTTGCAAAACACCTTCAAAAGGCAAGCCTGGGCACTTAAATTCATAACTCTATAACTAATTCATAAATTTCATGACATCAAAAGGTGTGGCCTTCACTGGGGTTTTATGGCTCATTACAGCAATTTGTAACATGCCACACTGCCTTCTACCCTTAGTTGCCCACTTCAAACCCTTTATGGGTAACAGTCTAACCCACTATTGCCCACTTCATTTCAAGTGACTGCCTACCACAGGTTACCTCTTCTCCTTAACAATCTTGTCTCAACTTGTATTTAGCTCAGACACTCTCTGCTTCCTTCCCCAACCTGAAGAATTCTGTGTAGCTCAAAAGCTTGTACCTTCTACCAACAGAAGTTGCTCTGATAAAAGATATTATCTCACTCACCTTGTGTCTCAGAATTATTTTAATCAGTTACTCTACCTAAATAACTCCACAATTCTAGGGCTACAACAGGGAACATCTCAGTCATTTATTGTATAGTTATGTATCTGTAAGCTTGTCAGAATTTGATTCTCTTTTTTTTATAATTTTGACAGATAATTTTGATTATTTTTAACCACTTTTTCAGTTTTTGTCATTTTAAATGTTCACAGTTACAGAAAATTCAGTGGCGAGGGGTCAGACCATAATTTTTAATAGAGTTGTAAATACGTGCTTTATGCAGCCTTCATTACAACACGTTTTATACACATTAAGGTGGGGCTCTAAGTTCTTAAACGGAAGTTTCTCACTTTGTTTATCTGTAAATTTTGCTTCTCATCAATGGAAATATTTTTCTATGGTTTGTGTATATACAGTGGAATGTTTACTCCCCCTTAAATCAAATTCTTCCAAGCTTATATTTCTCTCACAGCCTTGGTTGAGCCCCCCTACTGGACAAAATCTGCCCACAAAATCCCTCCTTCCAGTGTCCCCACTACACTGAGTGCTCACTGGGTGTTAGTTCAGTTGTTTCAGGGTCCCCAGACCCTCCTCTGCTCCTGATCAGCTTTCAGGTTCATTCTCTTGGCCCATGTAACGCGCTCCCTCCAGCTTGTTCAGATCTGATGATCAAAAGGTTCCTTCTAGCTTGGAAAGTACGTCTCTGTGTTTCCTGGACCTCATAGAGTTTGAATTTTTCAAAGTCAGTTCCAACACCTTATTTCTTGTTGCTTTTTTGCTGCTGCAGCATTTCCACTTCTCCAACCCTCCTCCCTGCAGATGAACGGGACAGAAAACCAGTGTCCTGCAGCTTGGCCAAATTTCACTGTATTGCCAGGCAGAGTCATTCCATGTAAATGACTGCTTTGATTGTCCTGTAGCTGTTTCCAGATAGGGTATGTGATCTCTGATATGCGTATGGCTGATTTTAATACACACTATAGGTTACTTATTTGTAGATTTCATAAAATCAGTCAGAATTCATATGTTGTACATAGATTCCCCAAGTTGTCACATATCTCTTCCCACTTCAAAACGAACAGAGCAGAGGCATCTCCCAAGTACTCCAGGGCGGTTCTTGTCTCCCTCCCCCTCAACCCTCTGCTGTTGCACCTTATTGATTTAAACTTCATACAGTAAAACAGTCCCAAAATCACACCAATATACAGTTTTCATTAAAACATCACTAATCAGTTTCTATGTACGTCATTACAGATCTCCTCCCTCATGATCCCCCACGAAGGAGGTACATATGTGGGGCACATGAACTCTCTCCATATGCTCTTGTCACCCAAATACTTATGATTAGTTGGGGTGGGCCCAGAAGGATCCCCAGCAGAGTGGGCCTCTGATAGATGAGGGATTCCCATCTTCCCCAGTGCCAAGTTCCCTTTTTCCAACCTACTGAGGAGAATTTCCTCCCTCACCCCTGTTAGGTTCATTTACATTTTGACTGACCAACCAGCAGTTATAAACTAGCGAGGCGCTTTACCTACCATGTATTTATCCTGTGAAGTTCTTAGGGGACGGGGAGCCACAGAAGGGTCTGAAAGCTGTGCCCTTAGATAACTAATGTGACTGTTACCAGCCTAGGTTCACTAAGGGTCTTTCTGAGTGCACCTCCTCAAACTTCAGGCCTCAGGCCTTTTTCTCTCCTGGGGTGGCGTCCACAGTTTGCCCAGCCTCAGATCAGGGCTTCGTTTGCAGTCCGATGGGTGCCACAGACCAAGATTATGCTGACAATGTTGCCTTGCTTGTGGAGAAATAAGAGAATTTCAGTCCTGCCTTCCAAGGTCTCTAAGACACCACCCACACCATGGGGTTTCTCTTTGGGAGTCTGTGACAGTATACGTTTGCAGTAAGAGACAGCTTCTTCAAAACAAAGCATGATTTATTTTGCCCAAAAGATACACAGTGCTTAGAAAAGTGGATTTAAAATAAGAGACCTATGTGCATGTTCTCTTACCTAAGTTTAACCTTTCTATTCATCACTGGTGCAGATCTGGCTTAGTTTCCATCTCTGAGCTGGGAGAAAAAGCCCAGGTTCTTTGCAGTCTTCTCTTGTCTCTGAGTGTATGTCTGCACTGCAATTAGACATTTGTGGCTGGCCTGTGACAGCTGGCTGGGCCTCACAAGGCTTAGGCTAAGGGGGCTGTTTAATTGCAGTACAGACATTTGGGCTGAGGCTTGAGCCTAGGCTCTAGGACTCTGCAAAGTGGGATAGTCTCACAGCTCCAGAGCCATCCATAGGATATCCTAGCCTGGATACAACCAGCTAGGTGAGTTCTCCCCTCAACTGATGGCCCAGCCATTGTTGTTTTAACTCCCTTAAAGCTGGGTACCTGGCTGTCTTATCATGTCACTATTTTAACTTTCTTTCTGGGCCCCTCATCAGCGCCTTAACAGCTTCCTTCGATTTAACTCTATGCATTCAGGCAGGTAGCAATACACAGCTGAACAGGTTTCAGAGTAGCAGCCGTGTTAGTCTGTTGAACAGGGAAACTGAGACACACACAATATTCATAAGAAATAGAGCTGATATTTTTTCCAGGTTTCAGAGTAACAGCCGTGTTAGTCTCTATTCGCAAAAAGAAAAGGAGTACTTGTGGCACCTTAGAGACTAACCAATTTATTTGAACATAAGCTTTCGTGAGCTACAGCTCACTTCATCGGATGCATACTGTAGAAAGTGTTTCCATAGTATGCATCCGATGAAGTGAGCTGTAGCTCACGAAAGCTCATGCTCAAATAAATTGGTTAGTCTCTAAGGTGCCACAAATACTCCTTTTCTTTTTACATTTTTTCCAGTTCATCACAAATGTATCAGTGGAAAACAGAGAGAGGGGCAGGTTCAGATACATTCCTTGCCTTGGAAGCTGTTGCATGCTTAGTATCAGAAAATGGATAGTGTCAAAGGAGAATATTAACTTCTGATTCCTCTGTATTTATCATTGGAACATTATTTGGTTATTGTGTTGAAAGTGTTGATATGATATCTGAAACGAAACTCTTTAGACTGATTACAGAAGTCTTAGGGTACAAAATATGAAAAATATTAGTCACTCAAAATTAGAGAGTAAATATTCTCTTTCTCTTTCCATCTTCACCCCCTCGCTCTCCATCCCCAAAAATATTAAAGATTGGGAAATCATTTTAAATTGCCATTTTTGAAATGTCCTTTAGAAAGGAAATAATTTGTCTCCTGACATTTCCTTTGTTTATTGCATCATGTTATACATATACAGTGTTTCAAATCATTAAACTTCCTACAAAAGCATCTGTTTGTCAACCTGAGATTTAATTAGTGGTTTGCAGATGGAACTTTTCCCAGTTTGTGGTAAAACTCACTTACTGATGTATATGTCCATTAAAAAGAAGCAATTTTTTTTTAGAGACAGTTGGCAACAATGAAGTCTGTTGTGTTTGCTATTTTCTGACATATGGAGAATTATTAATTCTTCAAGCTCGATAGAAAAAAGGAGCAGACTCCCTGCAGCCTTTATATTCTCAGGGACCCAAAAGGTTATTTTGTTGATTAGCATCTGCCTGTAAATATGTTTCAGCCTTAAACTCGATTCCTTGAGAGAATTTTGGCTTGTCTAGAACACCTTTAAAAATACAGTATTGAAAATATAACTTATAGGTACAATGTGAAATAGTTTTAAATGTCTTATAGAGGGAAGAGAAGTGTTTGTGTGAGGAGTCAAGTACTTCGTATGGGTTTTTAAATAAATCTCACAGGTAGGTTATTGCACTAGGACACTTACATAAATTTTATTAATCTGAAAGCACATATAAATAAATAAGTACATTATTATCTCTTATGGATATCATACATTGTCCAGTCTTAGGAAATATATGTGTCACTTACATGGAAATGGGCTAACAAGCTTATAGATTACAGTAAAATATAGTACCCCCCCGAAGCAGTTGCTTCACCTGTGTTAAGGTGAACACAATATGTGGTGTATAGTGTGTTTCCCTATGGTGGTCAATGACCCATTCTTTTTATCTGAAAGTAATTCAAAGAACCCTAAATGAACCACATAGTGTCCATAGGGAAACTTGTATGGGTTTTCCGCTGGTTTTGTAACTACTTTATCAGGTTGTTGTATTTTGGAGGGAAATTTAATCTTTTCAAATGTCAAGGTCTCCTGAAGTGAGGGGTCTTTTCTGTATAAATGCCTGTTTGAAAGGCTGGGTGTGCTTTTTGTCTTGCGTTCTGTGTGTCCAATTGTCTGTGATGCGTATGCTAGGCAATGTTATAGACCCAAGCTTTTCTGTAAGACTCAAAGCTGTTCTCCTAGAGCCACCTCATTATCTTTCATTTGTGGTTTGCTCCTCCTACAAAGAATCATGGCTTTGTTGTTGTAAAATTGCCAGTGATCCATTCATAGATGTTGTATTTACTATAATTTTTTATCTTGTCCCATTTTTTTACTTGAAATTAGGTCAAATGGCAGCAAATTCCAGTCTTCCTGCTGGCTCACATATTGTGCTCTTTTAATCAAGAACTGGCAACTTTGCTCCAACATATCTTATAATGGTTTTATGGACTCTTCTCAATTTGGATCCCACAGTGAAGTAACAAACAAATCATGACTTTGAGTTGCTGCAGTGATAGGTGCACAGTAAATTACATTGTCTTGTCCATGTAATCTTTATGATGATGCATCTGAGTTGTGTCATACCAAATGTCATTAGATCAGTATAGTGACGTTAGACTTTGGAGTGTTGCGTTCAAATGATAGGTCAGGCTGGTAGCACTGCGCCCTATTAAGATTATCCGCTTCTCATTATAGGAACCTGTTTTCAGCTGTTTATAACTTTGGCAAAACTTCAACTGTTCGGGCTAAAATTTTCCATGCTAAGTGTGAATTTTTTTTGAAAATAACAGTGAAAATGGTTCAGCTGTTTCTGAGAAAATGAGGCCAGGAAAAATACCTTGTTTTGCCCAGCCTAAAAAATTCTGGTGACCTTTTCTTTGGAAAGCTCTAGCATCTCCATGCTTTGAAGTAGGGACTTGAAGGTGACGAGAGGTGTGGCTTTGGTGTTAGGGATGTTTGGTTTCCTATCCCTGTAAAAATGCACCCAAATATGGCCAATTTATAGGCCTGTGCAAAATTGCATTTTGCACATGCTCAGTGCAAACTTTTTATATTTTAACAGCTAAATTCCCCAAAGATGCTCTGTGTACTGGGCATTCTTCATCCTAGGCTGAGCGGGACTTAACCTGTAGTTGCAGCTCTGGGCTAATATGTGCTGTGTCAGGTCCAGGTCCTGGTAGCATAGAGGAGGAAGCTTCCTGATTCAAATGCAGAGGCGGAAGAGAGGTTCTTTATCCCTCTGCATTCAAATCAGGCAGCTTCCTCTTCCACCCTGTGTTTGAGGGGCTGTGTGAGTAGATTAAGGCAATGAGCACGTTTGGGGTTTGGGAGGAGTAGATTGAGACAAAGAGCCCAGATAGGGGGACTAGGATTGGAGGCTGGCAAGAAAAAGGGGGAGAGAAATTGTCTTGGGGATTTGGATGGGTAGAGATTAAGGCTAAGAGCAAGAAGGAAGATTAGGACTGGTTGGTCAGGGGGACTGGGAGCTGGGGAGGAAAATGCGCTGTATGGGAATGTGAGCCAGTAGATGGCGAGGAGACTGAGACTGGATGAGGAGCCAAGAGAAACACTTGGTCTGGCTGGGCAAAGAGGCTGGGACAGAGAACCAGTAGGGAAGGTATTGATGGGGAAGGGAAGGTAGATCTGACAAGGAGCTGGTATATCGGGGGAAGAACTGGCATCGGTTAATAACAGGGATGAGGACAAAGAATCAGGTGAATGGGGGATTCTGAAATTGGACTAGGAGCCTGGGAGCGGAGATTGAGACTGGAATTGGTCCAGAATTTTTTGACAACATTTTTTGAAGTAGAAAGTAACAATTTATCAAAATCGATCCTTTCCTGTGAACAGTTCTGGTTTTGACAAATTTCCCATTTGTTTCACTTTTTGGTTCAAAACATTTTTTGTTTGTTTATTTGAAAACAAAAACGTGTGTGTTGCTTTAACAACTCCTCTCATGCACACCATGTCAGAAATGAAGCATGTGCATATTTTTCAGCGTTGGAAGGGTCATTAGTAAAGGCAAAAATCAGCAAGTCCTTAATTAGTGCAGTTTTTGAATTTTCTTAAATGATGGTCCTTTCTCTCCATTTCCTAACTTTATCACATTAGTACCAATTATGAACTGCACTTTGCTTATGGGTTTAAAATTGTATCGTTTGGAGCCCAGTGTGTATCCTGATATTTTTTAAAATGTCAGACAGCATGAGTCTGAAGTCATATTGCGAACAGCTCCACATTCTCTAATTAGCATTTACATTCAGCTGTTTATGTACTGGTGCATCGATACACCAAAATGTTTTAAAAAGAAAGATGAAGCACAGTGGGTAAAAAACATTAATGAATCTGTACAGTACAAGAGCTCAGCTTCATTTTACAGTCCCCATCTCTCACTGTGCAGTGTGCTTCCCAGCTGTCTGCTGGTGTGTACTTTTTGTTGTGTAGATCACATTTATCAAATAAGGCTATGATTTTTATAGTGCTAAATTTCATCATTTTGGGGGTAATGTGAAATGTTAAGATGACGTGTACCCAAGTTTAGTTTTTGTGAAGGAGAATTCCCTTAATGTGATTATCTGTTCTAAAGACCTGAAGTATCTTGTTTAAAGAATTTAGATATAGTTTGTATAACTTGCCAGGTGTTTTGAATTTGAAATGAACCTATACTATAATATTAACTGTATTTAAGCTCTCTAATAGTTTTGTGCAATTTCAGGGGTCGGACAGGAAAAATCAGAGTCCAGTCCCTGAAGATTGGGTTGATGTCTCTTTCCAAGGGTCTTCTAGAAGAAAAGTACAGATGTAAGTAAGAACTTCTTTCATAAAATGTGTGAATCTGTACTTTTTATATTAAAAGACACTGAGTCATGATTTAAACAAAAGCAAAATCATCCTCTTGCCCAGGATAAGAAATATTTTTGGATGAGATAGTAGAATAACATGAGCTTTTTCACTGTCATTGGTCACTGGGGTAAAGTGTGGGCAAGTAGATTTTATGCCGTGACTTGTAAATTATGCAGTTACATCATATGGTAAAGTGGGATTAAGTAATTGTACAGGGTTTCTATAGAGAAGCCAGAAAAAGTCTTGTTTTACGTATATTTGGAATGATCCTTTACCCGTTTAACAAAATGGTGCAACATTCATCTGTTCAGTTTACGGAAAAATCAAACAAGTCAGAGTTGATAGGAACAAGTGCATAGGTTCGATAAACTGCTGCGAGGAAATATACCAACATACAGCAGCAGCATTAAATGGGTCTGTTTGAGGAAGGATGACTGCCACTTTGCAGATACTGCTCCATCATCTGAACTTCCTGCTAAAACCTTGCCCAATGTAATAGAACAAAGGCATGAAGTTGTATTGATTTAGATATTTTGAAAATATTGAGGATGTTGGACATTTTGGAAACCTTTAGTAAAATAGCAACATTTAGCAAAAATATTTGCAGAAACATAGAGTGACATTCTACTGTACAGTACCTTATGAGTAATTCAGAACAAAGGACTAGTGCAGTCCTAGGGGAGGGCTGCTAATACAGTATGGACTTATGGAACTTAAAGTTCGTTTTTATGGGAGTAGCAGTCTGACAGATTTTGCAGAAACAGAAGTAAGTAATAGTATATAGAGAGAATATTTGTTATACCTTTCAAAGAAAACTGTGGAGCTCTTTGGGAATATATTCCTGGCTTTTAAAAAGAGCACTTTTATGTAAACTGTTGATTACCATGGCTAAATTAGCAAAAATCTTGTGACTTGGGGCCAATTTCAACATCTGTGGTTTTGTACAGTCATAGTCTCTCCGCAGCATGTTGTGCATTTTTTTATTCCCTAGCATGATTTAGTTCATATGAATTGGTCTTTGTTTTCATGAACAAGGGGGAGGGCTGAGTCTCTATACGACTAATCAAAATTCATAATAAGGTGGCAGAATGGGATTTGTGAAAAATGAAAAGCTGATTGTAGGATCTAAAGGTTAGGTTCCCTTGATAAAATGGTAAGAACCAACCAAAATATTAGGAAAACTTCACAGAGGTTGATTTTTTTTTTTCCAAACTCAAAATTGCCCTCAACAATGTAAAATAGACCTTGTTGATCAAATATTCCTGTAGAGACTAAATACAAACTTTTAAGTTGAATAGTAAATTGGCTAGGTGAAGGTAAACTTCAGCAATTATTTCTAATATAAAACAAAAGTGGCAATTGACCGCCAGTACAAATTTGCATAATTGACTTACAAGTTTACAGCACTCTTCAGAAACAAATTAAAGTGAAGAGTTCTGGTTTTTGGGGGCACAAAAGGTTAACTTACTTGTCTCAGAAGATTTGTGTACTAAGACAATCACAAGTTCAATTCTAAAACTCATTGTATCAAAGAGACTTTAAATATCTAAATAGCTTCCTGATCTGTTTCTTTAGGACTTCAACAGTTACTCTGTCACTTAACATAAAATATCTTTTTATATTTTAATTTCTATATTCAGTTCTTTTTCAGTATGTCAGGTTTTGACATTCATAATTGTCAGCTTTAGTGTCCACCTCCTGATGAACCTCCAGAGCTTGTGACAATACAAGACTTTTCTTTAGAGGGGTGGAAGTGTTATCTGATGTGGTCAGATTGTCTCAAAGCAGCACAGATTGTTGGTAGCATCTTCCTCTGTTGCTCTGCTTTTGGCAAGTTGGTTTTATGGGAAATGAAGAACAATTTCCCCCTGGGCTATTCTTCCATTTACCTTATTAGTTTGTCTGTTTATCTACCACACAAAGCCAAGTTCATGTCCCATACAAGTTAGGAATACTTTGACTCAGATGCATTCTGAAAACATGTTTTGGTGAAGCAATTCCTGATATAATTAAACTGCTTCCCAGTCATCTTTGTAAGACTGCAGATTTGTGTAGGTGATATAAGGAAGAAGCTAGATCAAATAAAATTCCTAGTTGTATTAAGAAAAGAGTACACACTTAAAGCCCCAGTTCAAGAAAGCATCCCCATTCAGGAAAATCCTTATGCTTAACTTTAAGCACTTGCCTGTGTGGTTTCTTGAATAGAGGTAGAGTTAAGAACATGCTTAAGTGCTTTCCTGAGCTGTAGACCAGAGGTATACAGCAAACAAAGAGTTAATGAATGTGTTAAAATGTTTATTAGTTGCTTTAATAACTATATAACCTAGTCTAATTCTGAAATATTAGGAACAGAATAAACAAAATGCCTGTTGTTCATTACTATTAAAATCAGAGAATCCTAGACTATCACGGTTGGGAGGGACCTCAGGAGGTCATCTAGTCCAACCCCCTGCTCAAAGCTGGACCAATCCCCAGCTAAATCATCCCAGCCAGGGCTTTGTCAAGCCTGACCTTAAAAACCTCAAAGGAAGGAGATTCCACCACCTCCCTAGGTAACGCATTCCAGTGCTTCATCACCCTCCTAGTGAAAAAGTTTTTCCTAATATCCAACCTAAACCTCCCCCACTGCAACTTGAGACCATTACTCCTTGTTCTGTCATCTGCTACCACTGAGAACAGTCTAGAGCCATCCTCTTTGGAACCCCCTTTCAGGTAGTTGAAAGCAGCTATCAAATCCCCCCTCATTCTTCTCTTCTGCAGACTAAACAATCCCAGTTCCCTCAGCCTCTCCTCATAAGTCATGTGTTCCAGTCTCCTAATCATTTTTGTTGCCCTCCACTGGACACTTTCCAATTTTTCCACGTCCTCCTTGTAGTGTGGGGCCCAAAACTGGACACAATACTCCAGATGAGGCCTCACCAATGTTGAATGGGGGGAACGATCACGTCCCTCGATCTGCTGGCAATGCCCCTACTTATACATCCCAAAATGCTATTGGCCTTCTTGCCAACAAGGGCACACTGTTGACTCATATCCAGCTTCTCATCCACTGTAACACCTAGGAATGTTTCTGGAGAACTGCTGCCGAGGCATTCGGTCCCTAGTCTGTAGCAGTGCATGGGATTCTTCCGTCCTAAGTGCAGGACTCTGCACTTGTCTTTGTTGAACCTCATCAGATTTCTTTTGGCCCAATCCTCTAATTTGTCTAGGTCCCTCTGTATCCTATCCCTACCCTCCAGGGTATCTACCTCTCCTCCCACTTTAGTGTCATCTGCAAACTTGCTGGGGGTACAGTCCACGCCATCCTCCAGATCATTAATGAAGATATTGGAAAAAAAAAAAACGGCCCCCGGACTGACCCGTGGGGCACTCTGCTTGATACCAACTAGACATGGAGCCATTGATCACTATCCATTGAGCCCGACAATTTCTAGCCAGCTTTCTGTCCACCTTATAGTCCATTCATCCAGCTCATACTTCTTTAACTTGCTGGCAAGAATACTGTGGGAGACCGTATCAAAAGCTTTGCTAAAGTCAAGGAATAACATGTCCACTGCTTTCCCCCTCATTCACAGAGCCAGTTTTCTCATCATAGAAGGCAATTAGATTAGTCAGGCATGACTTGTCCTTGGTGAATCCATGCTGACTGTTCCTGATCACTTTCCTCTCCTCTAAGTGCTTCAGAATTGATTCCTTGAGGACCTGCTCCATGATTTTTCCAGGGACTGAGGTGAGGCTGACTGGCCTGTAGTTCCCCGGATCCTCCTCCTTCCCTTTTTTAAGGATGGGCATTACATTAGCCTTTTTCCAGTCATCCAGGACCTCCCCCGATCGCCATGAGTTTTCAAAGATAATGGCCAATAGCTCTGCAATCACATCCACCAACTCCTTTAGCACCCTCAGGTGCAGCGCATCCGGCCCCATGGACTTGTGCTCGTCCAGCTTTTTTAAATAGTCCCGAACCACTTCTTTCTCCACAGAGGGCTGGTCACCTCCTCCCCATGCTGTGCAGCCCATACTTGTTTGTGAAGACGGAGGCAAAAAAAGGATTGAGCACATTAGCTTTTTCCACATCCTCTGTCACTAGGTTGCCTCCCTCATTCAGTAAGCGGCCCACACTTTCCTTGACTTTCTTCTTGTTGCTAACATACCTGAAGAAACCCTTCTTGTTGCTCTTAACATCTCTTGCTAGCTGCAACTCCAAGTATGATTTGGCCTTCCTGATTTCACTCCTGCATGCCTGAGCAATAAATTTATACTCCTCCCTGGTCATCTGGCCAATCTTCCATTTCTTGTAAACTTCTTTTCTGTGTTGAAGATCAGCAAGGATTTCACTGTTAAGCCAAGCTGGTCGCCTGCCATATTTACTATTCTTTCTACAATTCTTTCTATTATTGTCAGTTATTTTATACAGTGTCATTACTATCAATTAGTTACATAACATCATTTATACTGCAGAAAAAATAGGCCATTTGTGAGTTATTTAGTTCTACTGGCACAAATACTCTTGGAAAGCAAACTTCAAAGTCATATGTAAGTATTCACAGAAACTAAAGTTTAAATTCACACGTGATTATTCATGACTGAGTTCTTTCACAGTCATCCAGACAGGAAACAGATGCACCACTACGTGACTTATCTGACCTGTCACAACTAAGAAACATAACTTGAAGAATGATGATCAGGTAGTCACAGAAAATTGTTTGCAATCAATCCACAATTGAAAACAATTGGCAAAATTCAAATAACAAATACATTCAAGAAAAGCCCATTCTGCTTGCTTATAATTCATAAGCAGAAAACAGAGGTAAATTTACTTGAATAAATGATATGTTTTAAATTATTTATTGAACTCTGGCACTGAATCTGGAACTCATCCCCAGGATATGAGTGTGAATGGCAATTAAAACAAGCTTTGAGACTGACAGAAAACATCTCAAATTTACTGTTTCCTTGGCTTTTGGGACGATGCCATCCAGGACTCAGGACCTGAAGGATTTGGGGTGCCACGAGGAAAACTGTTCATTGAAAGATCTCTACTTTTGGTTGAGTAACTCAGTTTTCAAGAAATGTACAAGACCCTGGAAAATTGACTTTCCAGTTCAACTGTGGGAGAATCAACCCCATGGCCTCTCATCCTTTGTAAGGATTGGAACTGCTAGTACTGCATTTTATTTTTAGGTGGGGAAAATAGACCCCATTTCTGAGACAATCAGCATGAACAAATGAAATTAGTCTTAAATACATTTTTTCTCCGTTTATGCTTCTAATTAAGGTCATATTTCATTGTAATTATGGAGTCTCTGTCACTGGGCTCTTTGTAGCTGCTTGAATGGCTCTGGTTTAACAGCGCTAAAATGTAATTTGGTGGCTCAGCAGTCTTTGCCAGCAAAAGACACAGACAACACACTTGTAGTGGAATTTTTACTGGGAACAAACAGTGCAGGAAAGTGTTGAACAAACTTTCCTGCACTGCCTAGTGTGCATTGTAGTTACCAACCTGTGGTCATATTTCTTCAAAGACTCTTCTTCCAATAAGCAAGATCCAAGGGAAGCAGTGGGGGCAAAAGATCTTTCTTGCTTTAAGATTAAACTCGATAAGATTATGGAGGAGATGGTATGATGGGATAACATGGTTTTGGTAATTAAATATTCATGGTAAATAGGCCTAATGGCCTGTGATAGGATGGGATCTGAGCCACCCAGGAAAGAATTTTCTGTAGTATCTGGCTGGTGAATCTTGCCCATATGCTAGGGTTCAGCTGATCGCCATATCTGGGGTTGGGAAGGAATTTTCCTCCAGGGCAGATTGGAAGAGGCCCTGGAGGTTTTTCACCTTCCTCTGTAGCATGGGGCCCGGGTCACTCGCTGGAGGATTCTCTGCTCCTTGAAATCTTTAAACCAGGATTTGAGGACTTCAATAGCTCAGACATAGGTGAGAGGTTTTTCGCAGGAGTGGGTGGGTGAAATTCTGTGGCCTGCATTGTGCAGGAGGTCAGACTAGATGATTATAATGGTCCCTTCTGACCTAAATATCTATGAATCTGAATGACACAGAATTGTATTTATCAGAATGTGTGTGCATTCTCAGGAATTTGGGAGTATTAGATTAGGGTCCCCCATACCTCTAATATGTCTAAGCTCGCAGCTCCCCCATCGCACCTGTCCTGTCCATCTTGATGAAGGGGAACCTTTTTTTTTTCTTTCTTTTTTTTCCCCCTGAATTTAAACTACTTACTGGTTTCAACTTGTAGACGATTTCTTGGAGTCTATGGGTTGTGGAATCCTCAGTGAGTGATTGATGGGTTCCGCTACTAAAGTAACAGACACCGCGTGTTCCCCATCAGAGCTGCTATCAACATGTTGTCCCCTGCCGCTCCCCCTCAGTATCAGAGCCACCGCCAGCCTCTTCACCTGCCAGAGTTCCTGTTTCTAGACTAGTTGAAGTCAGTTGGTCAGAAAGTGCTGGAGCTATGGCTTATTGTATTCTTGATTCAGGAGGTTCCTTTCCCCTGCAGAACACAGTCAAGCTGCTGGTGCTGGGTGCCCCCGACTTCTCTCTGCACTTGGCCCCAGCACAGTTAGTCTCTCTGGGTTAGTAATTCACAGGGAGGGATTGTGAATGATTTAAACAAATCCCTTTTGCAAAAAAAAAAAAAAAAAACCACCTCCTACCTAGATCACCATCAACTGATCACCTTTCTCTCTCCCTACCCCCTCTTAACTCATCTTTTTACCCCCATCATCAATGGAAGGGTTAGGACTTGAGAAGATGTGCTATTCCACCTTTCTCCCAGTCACAGTGACTGCCGAGCCCTTGTGCCTGCGTTTGCATCAACTTTTAGTATGCACAGAGACCAGCAGAAACACTTCAGAGGGGTAGCTCTGTCCTCCCATCAGCTCTGCAAAGGTGACCCGTAGTTGCTACAAAAATGACTCCAACTGCTGTTCCCTAGAAAACTGGCCAGGACTCTGAAAGCCTATGACGAGGGTGCCAAAACCAGCAAGAAATACGTCAAAATTGCCAAAATGCAGTTGATAACCCAGATGTCCCTTTTGTGAAATTCCTCTTATGACCCCCAACCACCATACCAAAAAACATCTGTGCCCAATTTTTATGCAAAGTGCTTACACTTACAGATTCTGCCGGCTTCTCCCTCAGAAATGTAGTCAGATGGGTTTTTTTAACTATACTCATTCTTAAACAACACGTGTGTTATGATAAGAGGTGCAATATATGGAAAACTGTACAAATAGATTCTTTAATTAAAAAGTATGAAAGACCTCATTTTGCAACAGAGGAGGCAAAATCTCCATTGACTTCACGAGGTCCAGGATTTAACCCTTTGACTTCTTAACTGTCAAAAAAAACCTTTCGCGTGAATATAAATTGCTGCACTACTGTCTTCCTGAGACTCCAGTCACCACCCTGGAAAAACAGCTCTTAGATTTTTTTCACTGCTCCATTAATCTCAACAGCTAAAGTTTTTAATAACAGTTTAAATGGCCACCCTTTTATCTATTTAGTTGCTGATCATTTAGGCAGAAACCTCCAACTAATGCAATTGTCTCCTGAGTGGTTGGACTTTATAGAAGTGAAAAACGGAAGATTCATAGAATATCAGGGTTGGAAGGGACCTCAGGAGGTCATCTAGTCCAACCCCCTGCTCAAAGCCGGACCAATCCCCAATGTTTTTGCCCCAGATCCCTAAATGGCCCCCTCAAGGACTGCACTCACAACCCTGAGTTTAGCAGGCCAAAGCTCAAACCACTGAGTTATCCCTTCCCCCCCAAAGAGACCTGTTTGATTTGCATCTAATCCATATTCAGTAGTCAGTGCAAAATTGTTGCCTACAAACTATTCTACAAAGCTTGTCTTGCCTGATATTAAATGATTCAAGTGGCTTCCAACATTTCCCTTGAAAAACTATTCCAATGTCCAATAGGTCTCATTATCAGGAACTGTATTCCTGATCTTTTTCAGCCTCAATTTTTCTTTTCTTAATATCATCCCAATACTTCTAGTTATGCCCCAGGGGTTGACATGTGCTGCAGGAAAGGAGGGACCAGCGAAGGGAAAGTGCGTGGAAGGATGTGATTATCCAGGGATGTAGCATAAGTAGCTGTAGATAGATCAGTGACCGGTTGGCTGATTCTCAAATCTTTCAACTTTTGTATGTAACATGTCTGATATCTCTCAGTTCAGATGCAAATTTTCTTCTATCCCATTCCTATCTACTGATAGCTCAAGTTTTAGCATAAAATGTTGTCAGTTATCATACTTGTGTTAACACAGAAAACTTTATAAGTTGCAAAAATAAATATAATATAATGTCTTATTTTAATCCTATATTATTTTGTTTTGTGGTATTTCCCACATTTTTATCAGATAGTTAATTGATTGTAAATCGGGAGCTATGATACGATAGTGCTTATTCCACTTCTTGTTGTAAAGAATATTAAAATAAGCAGCATAAACTACATTTACTGGGTCTGATTCTATCCTCATTTACATCAGTGTAAATCAGGAAAAACACTATTGAAGTTAATTGATTTACACTAAGATAAGACGGTTGTAAGCCATGGGAGAATCAAACCCATCGTAGTTACATTTGGAATAGGAAATATTATAAAACCCATAGAGCTGAAGTGCTGACAAATAAATTAGAAAAAGAAAAAAGACCGGACTGAGACTAAAATGACTTTCCCATATGAGCCATCGACTCTTGTCTGTATTGCAGATCTCTTTAAGGAAGTGGCAGGGCCTACAGAAATGTGTGACCAGAGGCAGCTTGGCCTTCTGCTTCATGATGCCATCCAGATCCCCCGGCAGCTTGGAGAAGTAGCAGCTTTTGGTGGCAGTAATATTGAACCCAGTGTTCGTAGCTGCTTCCAGCAGGTAAGCTCAACACCCTTTCTTTATGTATGAAATGCGTGAGCTGTATTTTTTTGTTTTGTACCTCCTTATAAATTCAGAAACTTTATTTAGGTCAAAATCAACTGTGGCATTAGCAGACAGTCTCTTCATAGTAAAGTGTAAAAATAATAAAAGGCACACTGTATATCCAAATATGTAATTAGAATGAGTATTAAATGCAGCTCTTTCATGGAAGACCAACAGAAGGCAGATCAAGAGTTAAAATATGTAAATGGTTTCAAGAAATAGACTGGATCACCCTAAAAAACAATTATGCATTAGAGCTATATTAAGAAATACATATTACAGATGTGAAAAAATAATTTTACACATTTTTATTCACTCTAAAGTAATTCAGCTATAGGTCAAAATTTTTAAACTTGGATTCATAAAGGCAGAAAGCTGAATCCACATTTACATACTTCAATAACTGGTGTGATTTTCAGTGACACCTATAGCTCCCATTAATGGCAAAACTATAATGTAAGGATTGTTTTTATTATTCTTATAGTAAAGAAAAAAGACAGAGTATGCCCAGTCCATAGTGATAAAACGTTTAAAACCTGTTTTAAGGTGGTAACCATGACTCTTCTCTGTCTGTCTTTCACACAAATCATAGAACAGAGTTAGAAGAGATCGCAAGGGTCTAACCCCCTGTCAAGATGCAGGATTTGTTGTGTCAAAACCATCCAAGACATCTGAAATTTCTTTAAAAGGTTTTTGTTTTCTCTTTGTGGGTTGTATGTAAAATGAGTCAAATTATTGACTAGTGTTGTATTTGGATAATGGCCATACTGAAAATAATAATACATCTTATATAGCAATTTTCATCAGTAGATCTCAAAGCACTTCAGTCTTTCATGTATTTATCCTCACACCACCCTGAAGAGGTAGGGAAGTACTATTATCCCAGTTTTACAGATGGGGAATTGAGGCATAGAGAAGCTTAGTCACTCACCCAGAATCACACAGTCTGTGGCAGAGAAGGGAATTGAACTCTGTTTCCCAAGTCCTAAGTTAGTGCCCTGACCAATGGACAATCCTTCCTCTCACAAGTACAGTATGCTCCTGATCTCCACTTTTAAAAGGCATATACAAAATAAACAGGTGGGTGTTTAAAAACATAATTCATCAGTTAAGTTTTATTCAGAGACCTGCATGCTCTGGAAAACAAGAAGCTGAGGATTTTGGTAAAAGGTAATTCCAGTGAATGACATATCCGTGCAGGAAAATAAATTATTCTGAGTGCATCTGAAAGTATCTTAAAACCCTTAAGCTTATGGCAGTCTTGGCAGCTTTCAGCCCTGTTAAAACTGATAGTAGCAATTATTTACCCTGCGTTACATTTTCTGGGCAGCCTTATATTGTGGGAACAACACACTTTCTTCTGTTGGAACAAGGCTTCATCTCAGCCGTTCAGGGGAGTGTTGTTAGTAATTTTGATCCTACACATCAGGAGATGACTTAGTGTTAGTTTTTTTACAAGGGAGCTGGCAATTTCACAATGTTTGCAACATAGTCATTTATATGTCTGGAGTCTTTATGCAACAGACAGATCATAGTACAGGACTGCAGTTCAGCTGTATGCAGGCTGTTGATTAGACTGCAGGGGATGTCTGTCTTTTTAGGGAAGATAGGAGGAAAGAGAAGACGTTCTAATGGAACACAACCAAATTTTGAATTTGTAAAGGATGCCCAAGGCTCTAGCTGTTTTGTAGTGATAATTACGTTGGTTGCATTTATTATTTTTGTGAATGTGGCTGTCTTTGAGCAATGCTAAGAATCAGATAGGGAATAAAAAGTCACTATGCTGTATATAAATTAATCTCTATAAGTGAAATGTCAGACATTTAATAGTATTGTGACTTTGTTAAATCCTACAAAAGAGAATGTTAGAAGACTTCCGTGGAAGAGGGGCAACATCTCTTCTTTTACCTTTCCTTATTGCGGCATCTGGGATTTTTTTCAGTGATCTTTGTGCTTTATTCCCTTGTTAGTTCGGCGCTCAGAAAGATTGAGTGGTATAAACTGTTTTTATAAGAGATAAGTGGTAGTTTCCAATCTGGGTTCTGGTCTTCCTTTGGAATTAAGACCATGTTTGTTAGGAATTATTTTGGGGAGGTTCTATCACCTGTGTTATACAGGTCAGACTAGACGATAGCAATGATCCCTTCTGGCTTTGGAATCTATGAATTAGGTTCATGAGTAATTTGCCAGATTAAGATCAAGGTCAGTTTGCAGGTTGGCCCTTCTGGACCTCTCCTAAGCTTTCGTACTACTGCTTCAGTAAATATGAGATATTGCTCGTGTTTCTGGTCCTGGCCTGAAGTGGTTCAAGTCCTATCTAGAAGAGAGGATTCAATTGTTGGTGACAGACTTTTTGTGTGTCACCAATAAGGTATTTGATGTGCTGTCCCTCAAGGATCAATCTCATATCCCGTGATATTCAGTGTATGCATAATGCCTCCTGGCAAGATAATCTTTAAACACACTCTAGGGTATCATTATGTTGTTGACGATAGAGTTACATCTCTCTTGTCAGGTGGACCCTGCCAGTTAAGCCTCTGCTCTAGAGGAGTGCTTGGATGATATTTTCAGCTGGATGTGTCAGAGCTATGGTGTCCTTAGTTCTGTGAAAACAAATGTCTTGCTGATGGGTAGAGCTAATTATTACTGTCTTCCTTGGTGTTACCACTTACTGGGAGGGATTCATTTGTGCAATGAGTAGGTTAAGAATCTTGGAGTCACTTTTGGTCATGCATTACTGCTTACCATTGATGTTTTTTAGGCTGTGTCTTATTTCTCTTGCCAGGAACTCAGAACAATAGCACATGTCCTTATGATCATCAAATATGATTAATATATTTCCATTTTATCAAGGTTTCTCCACTGGTTTCAGCATATTCAAACTGCACAAACATGTTTGCTTGCCATGGAACAAGTGTGATGATAATGTGGTTGCCTAAAGATTTACTTTAAATTATTATTTATGTTAGATTTGTGTACATGTTAATTTAAATTCTGCGATGTTTAGGACTTTTTAAAAAAAATAGCCAACATTGTTATCACTTCCTTTAGCCTCACCTCAATGAGTAATTACACTCAAATACTTTATGCTTTTTAGGTGGCCTGTTGCCGCATCTTACGTCAGCAGGCAAGGGTGCCTTTTCTAAAAGTAGCCTGTCAGTGCAGATCTTTCTTTCCCTTGACTTTCCAATTCCTTCTAACAGCTTCTATTTCAAAGATAATTTTTAGTATGGGTCACTGGTAGCCCCATATTTATTACCCTTTTTGGCTTTTTTCCTCCTTTTTTACAGGCTCACCTTATTTGTTTCTTTGCTTGAAATTTAATGAAATTAAATTTATTTCTCATATTTATAATTATATTGTTGGGTTTTTTGTGCAGTGCCTACAGCTGGGTTGATTTTTGGTTTTAAAATAGAGTAATGAAAAAAAAAAATCTTGTGTTTTACGCTTTTATTGTTGTTGTGTTTTGGTTTTCCTTCACCAGAATCACAATAAGCCGGAAATTAGCGTAAAGCAGTTTATAGACTGGATGCGTTTGGAGCCACAGTCTATGGTATGGCTACCAGTTCTACACCGAGTGGCAGCTGCAGAAACAGCAAAACACCAGGCCAAGTGCAACATCTGCAAGGAATGTCCAATTGTTGGCTTTAGGTAAGAAGAGTGGAATTGGTACAGAGTTTTATGGGTAGAGCCCTACCAATTTCAGGGCCGTGAAATAAGCTTTTCCCCATGAAATCTGATGTCCCCTTGTTCCTAGGAGCACCCCAGCAAAGGGGCCTCCTAGCTCTGGCTGGGCTGGGGAGGGACAGGAGTCAACAGGACTTGTCCATACCCCTGCACAGCTGCTCGGGGGGGGGGGGGGAGACTAGACTCACCTCCAGGTGCCTCCACCTGCTGCAGGATGCTCTGGGACTGGGCAGGAGCCCCAGAGTTTCCTGCAGCTGGAGGACGCTTGTAGAGTTGATTGTATCTTCCCTGTGCTGCTGGGAGCGCCCCAGCAAAGGGCTGGGGCAGGACAGGACTTGCTCTTTCCCCGCAGGGCTGCTCTTGGGTATCTCTCCTGGCTGCTGATAGTTCTGCACCCCCTCATTCCCACTCTGTCCAGCTCTGAAGACAGCACAGAAGTGAGGGTGGCAATCCCATGACCCCCCTACAACAGGTTTGTGACACACACACCCATCTCCTTTTGGGTTGGGGACCCCCCACGGTTACAACACCCTGAAATTTCAGATTTAAACATCTGAAAATGTGAAATTTACCAATTTTCAAATCCTATGGCCATTAAATTGACCATAATGGACCATGAATTTGGTAGGGCCCTAGTTAATGGGTTTTTCTTAATATAATAGATCATATCTTCCTGCTAAATTACTTGCCCTTCTTTGTTTTGCCACTGCCCTCCCATCTGACTGATGAGTTCATCTTGCTCTCCTCAGGCTGCTCAATATCTGGATTTCATTGCTGTGTCCCCAGAGCTAGTTTATTTTTCTACCTCCTGCAGATGGTGCTGATAGACTCTAAAGGGCTCTGTGATTGACCCGTATAACAGAAATGCTGTCACAGAGGTGTCTTTGCATCAGTGGGGGCAAATAGGCAGTGAATGAAGTATAAATAAGCTTATGTACTCTGTAGACATCAGAAATAGAACTGAGCAGCTGGAAAGTTTTATATATATTTGTTCATGTTTATACTTTACACTGAGTCTGGCATTATGCTCTCCAGCAAATCATGCCAACGTAATGGACACTAGCCAATATTAAAATACCCTAAAGCTGCAATCTCTCTTCATTTTGGCTCGAGCATTAATACATTGCTATGATAAGTCTTCTGTACAATCTCTCTCCAAAAGCACTAAACAATCTAACTTAGGTCTCTCTTCCCATGTCTGTCCAAAAGAAGCCTGGGAAATTTTTAAAGAAAAAGACAGTGAAAATTCTCCAACTTAGTCCCAAAAATGTTATGATTTGGATTGGCTGGTGACCACACTTTAAATCTGTTACAACTAATTATGGAATATAAAAGCGTGCATATAAAAGCATACAAGAGCAGAGCAAGGTTTAGGAGGTTCATATCACTTCCCCTTCACCTTGTTGTGTGCATGAAAGTAACCTGTGACATTTAAGAGCTACAGAAGGCAGCTTCTGCCTCTTACAACTCTCCTTCATGTCCCCTTCAAGACAATTCAGCCCATTCTGAGAGTAGGTCTGGTGGGACAGGTGACTCTTGTGCTCGTTTGAACTATAAAAAATCTCCTCTTTTTGCCTCTCCCTCTATCCTTTTAAGAGCAACAATAAAGGGCCCAAACGCAGGAATCTTACTCAACTCCCTCTATGGGAAAAACACAGACAAAAAAAACAGAGATGGAAAAGAAAGTCAAAAGGACAGACAGACAGAAGCTGAGAGCAGGAAGATGGCAGGGAAATAGCTTTTTTTTGCAGTTTATACAACACAGCCAGAGGTTTATATAACATCATGGCAAAGAGTGATTTAACTGGCCATATTTTATGTGGGGCCCTGCATAAATCATATAAACAGCTGCATCAGTGTACCTTAAAAGTAAATCTATAAATTATACACAAACACATTCTTATGCATCACAAAACAAAAAACGCTTAGGTTTTCTCTCCATTAAATATTGCCCAAACGAGTAGGATTAAAATCTCTGTAAGGTGACTAAAGCAATTACTCGATTGCAAATTCAAATCTATCTGACATGTTTTAGAACTGTCCAGCTTTAGGAAAGGTTATACTATGACTATACTATACTATAGATATATACTATCCTATACTACTCTATGAGATCAAAATGTTTGAAATGAGGTAGTGGCTCAACAGTTGAAGTTTGAAATTCCCTTTATGAGCTCAGTTTTCAGCACCACCCCCAGAACTTTCCCAAAATAGAAACCAATTCCTCATAAATTTCACATCACATCTCATCCCAGTATACCTTTATTTTTTCACTTGGGAACTTTGGAAAAAATCAGAGTAGAGGCTTTTAAATTTTGTGGCCAGGATGCATAAGGCGGTGTTCTTTTAAAATTCCCTGTTGTTGACCTTCTGAAAAAATCCCTAATTTTTTTTGGACATCATGTCTCCAAAATGGCTTGGCCTATTAACCCAAAATTTGTTGGGCTTCATTGGTTTTCCTGGGAGCAAATGCCTTTTAGTCTTTCTGAGCTGTTAGTTTTAAGAAAGGTATATACTGTTCAAAGACAAAAAACTACATTAATGCAGCATTAAGGTCACTTGGTGAACGTTGCGTTGAGCAAAATTCAAATGCCTGAAAGCCAGGAAATGCCACTCCGTCTTTCAGCAGTGCCCCAGTATGCCCCATTACCACACATACCTTTATTCTGCTAACCTGACAGTTGCTGAAATGTACGAGCCATTCATCTTCTTTTACAACCCCTTCACACTCCCCATAGGAGTCCATTCTAACGCTAATAATAAAAAAACAAAGGTTGTCTACCCTACCTTCCCTCTGTTCATCTGAATCTGGTGGTAGCCAGTGGGAATTATTTGCATACATACCAGGCGCAGTACCAGATACCCCCAGTGGGGTAAGGCAAGGCCCCATATCACACCTCATATGAGGGAGGTAGCTCAGACTCCTCTAGAGGGGCAAGAGCCCCTCCCTCCCAAAGACCTGGACACCCACATGGGAGTGGAGTCAGAGTCATAGAGTTTAAGGCCAGAAGGAACCACCAGATCACCTAGTCTGACTTCTGTATATCACAGGCCACCAACACCACCTGAGCACTAAACCCAGCAACTGAAATTAGACGCAAGTATTATAGGCCAAAGGAGACTAGGCTGTTATGTGCCACAGGGAGAGAATAGGAGGGACTGAGGCACACCAATTCCTGAGCCCCTTGCAATGGCAGGGGAATGATTAAGTGCAATGTACACAGATAATCTTGACAAGCGACCTGCACTCTCACATTGTAGAGGAAGACAAAAAAATCCACAAGGTCCCTGCCAATCTGACCTGGGGGAAGATTCCTTCCCAACCCCACATATGGCAATCAGAGAGACCTTGAGCATGTGAGCAAGAAACAGCCAGTCAAGCATGTGAAAGAGGGGATGCTCAGTGACGCCTCAGAGCCCTGGCCACCCCCATCCCATGTCCCATCTCCAGCCATGCTTCAGAGGAAGGAGAGCAAACCCTTTCCCCACCAGAATACAAGGAATGTAAGGGGAGAATCCCTTCCCGACCCATGTAGGTGTTTGGCTAAAGCCCTGAAGCATGACCTTTCAGGAACATAAGACGTAAACTAGAAGGTGAGCCCTTGTGCTCACACGGTCAGCCATTCTAGTTTCTACTGCATAAAGTTACTTGGAGGATAATTCTGTTTTTCTCTCACATGTTGGTACACAGTAACTCAGCATTTTTAGTTAAATCTGCTTTAGCTACTGGAAGTCACTACCCTAAAATCATAACAGCACAGATTCCAGCTCCACTACTCCCTTTAATTTCTTGGGACTTGGGCCAAAAGATAAGGCAACCTTTCCTGCTACAGCCTTGACTTCTGGCAAATTGTGGGGCTGGAAGTCTTCCGAGAATTGAGATAGAAGTAAAAAAGAAAAGAATGTTAAATCCCTCCAACAAAACATCATGGCTTCTATAGACCAAAGCCACACAAAGCAAGCCTGAATTGGCTCACTCATAAGCAGCCCCTGCTCGGTTCTGATAGCTGAAATCAAGACATACCAGAGCATATGTGCAAGTGCAGTTTAAATACATGCAACATATTTTGGAGGGGTTGTTTTTATTTGCTCTCTCTAACTGGGGCTAGATCTGAGCCAGGCTGCACACCTGCCCAGAGGTGTAAGGGTAAGAACCCCCTTACACTTCTATATGGGCTACCTGGATCTTAGGTCTAGGCATACAGGAGTGAGTGCGTGCTGTGCACCCTTAGCTTCACCACCACATTTGCTGGGCAGTGCAGCTGAGTTGGTATTGGGTAGAGGGGGGCACTGAAATTTGCTGCCTGTATAGGTCAATAGCAAATATGATCCCCTTAAGCAAGGAGACTGGGTGGGGGGGAGAAATTATGGGTCAGAGGAGTCTTCCTGTATTCTAGAATGGTGCAGTTTATGCATAAGCTCTTGCATGGGGCTCTACACAGATCCTAAATCCAACCCTGCGATACTGCTGTGTTTTTCTGTCTCTACTAACTGTTGTTTCTGTGCTGTGCTGCTACACAGGGAAAGATTTCTACCATGCACAGGAAGGTGGTAAATTGAGGATGTTCACAGAAGGATTGCTGAGGCACATTTTTGTAAAAATGTGTTCAAGCAACCACGAGTTTTAAAAGTGGATTTAAATTGTAGAATTATAAACTCTGTTTTTTCACATTATACCTCCCAGAGCCAACCTCTACTCCCCGCATATGAATTCATGTTCTGCAAGGTTTTCTATTCTGAGGTGTCATGTCATGGATACACAGACAATGGGCTACATCCTGAAGCAGTATGCTGAAACATGTGTCTTATATCAGGCAGTATTATAGAGATGCAGTGGCTCAGTGGTAGATCGTGGATTCAAACCTTGCTTGATCTCACATGGAAAGGCCACCTCCAGTTCCTCCAGCTGCAAAATTGGTACCTGATCTATCGGGTTAGGACAATCAAAGGCAGTTGGACGTGATGCTGGCAGCATCACTCTCTGGTCTGCTGCTCGCTATGAAACTGATGTGACTTAACCACATCAGGCAGATGAGCCATGCTCCCACAATTTAATCTATGAAGACAAACATGGTGGTTTCTAAGCTTAGCTTCACAAACTCAGTGTCCCCCTTGCACTGCTGTTGTTACAGAGCATCCAAGTCAAATGAGCTGTCACCATTTCAAAGAGCAACTTCCTCTCCACTTTTTTAAGAACACAAAAGAGAGAGAAAGTAAGCTAATTTACCTTATGAGATTTAATAGCAAGCAAATAATAGAACTTAAATTTAGGAAGCTCCGGTAAATGACTTAATAACTCTGCTTAATATCTCCACAGGTACCGGAGCCTGAAACATTTCAACTATGATGTCTGCCAGAGCTGTTTCTTTTCTGGCCGTACAGCTAAGGGCCATAAATTAAATTACCCAATGGTGGAGTACTGTATACCTGTGAGTGCTGATTTACTAACTGTTTCCAGTAGATTATTTTTGCATTAGTCTAGTTTTTCTTGCACCGTCTTTGACAGCTAAATAGGCTGCCTACTTTTGGTATAGACTCTACCATGGCTTGTGTTGCTGCATTTCCACATGAAATCCACTAGGGACTTTGCTCTTGTTGTTGATTTTACAGGGAAGGCTCTCAGATAAGGGGTGGCAATCTATAGTCCTAATATAGATAGATTTCTCTTTTGTAAAACAAATGTACAGTATTGAAGAAACCTACAATATACATAAGCATTTGTATGGAAGAGGCGTTGTTAGATTAGATGGATACACTTTGCTACTACTGCATTATAAACATTTGTGTACTCATAATAAACTTCAGTATTTTTCAAAGTACATGATAAATTTGTCCAGGCCCAGTAGTTGGCCTACTTTATCAAAATCTGGTTTGGAAATATGCCAGCCTTTCCTCTGAATTCATAATATTTATTTGGATTTTTTAATTAGATCATTGCTGAGAAATGAAAAAAATTAGCTTATTTTTTATAAGGACACCCCAAAAAGCAATGTGAAAAGTCCCCTTGCAGTAACTAACCATCATTAATTTCCACAACTGTGCATCTTCTTGCTGATGTAAGTAGTCATGGGATTCTCAATTAAGGCTGTTTCTACGAGGTGTTTTCTGTGAAATTTAACTAAAATAATTGGTAATTCTTCGCATAGTGTCCTTATAAGTGCTCCACTTCAGTGTGCATGCGCCTCTTGAACCCTTGATCAGAGATTTTGTTAGCAGTGTCTGTTCAGCCCATGCATGTGCTCTGTGTCTTTGTGCTGAATGCCAAGGCTATATAGGGATGCACAGATGAACTGCCCTTCTCAACCATCTTAGCCTGAGATAGAGCCTTAACATGTTCACCTTGAGCATGCCTTAGCTATCTTGTTTACAGTTTCTAAAATAGTTTGTTTAGGGTTATCCAGTCCATCATTTCAGGGGATCAGTTATTGGCCAGAGCCACTCTTCAAGCATCCTTGGATGCTGCTGCTGCTGCTGCAAGGTCCATCTCCACCGCTGTAGTTACATGCAGGGTGTCATGACTCCAACTCTCAAGGTTTCTGAAAGAAGACTAGAACACTGTTCCCCTTCAGTGGTCATAAGCTTTTCTTGGAGACCAGGGATGAGTCCTTGTACACACTAAAGAACTCTAAGGCTACTTTACTGGTGGGGGAAAGATATATACACCTTCAACTGCTGTTTCTTGGGTTGGCTCAGAACAACCTATTCTACAGACAGAAGCTCCATGGACAGGCCTATGACAGATACTCTCCGAATGAGTGGTGGAAAGATCAACTCAGTGTCTGTGAAGGCATTTATTTCTGTCGCTCCGCTCCATGAGTAACTATGACAAGACACACATCACTGTTGGGATGGGGAGCTCATGTCAATGACCTCATGACTCAGGACAAATGGATACCTCAGGAAACCAATTTCCACAAGTCAGGGACGCCTGCTTTCATTTCCTACCTTTCATCGGTGGATATCAGTCTGGGTCATGAAAGACAATATGTCCTGCATGTTCTGTATCAACAAGCCATGAACCTATGGAGCTGGTGCATTAGCTCATTAGATCCAAATTTCAGGAAATCATAGAATCATAGAATATCAGGGTTGGAAGGGACCTCAGAAGGTCATCTAGTCCAACCCCCTGCTCAAAGCAGGGCCAATCCCCAATTTTTGCCCAAGATTCCTAAATGGCCCCCTCAAGGATTGAACTCACAACCCTGGGTTTAGCAGGCCAATGCTCAAACCACTGAGTTATCCTTCCCCCCTAGTTTTGTTTTATTTTGCTTCGTAACTTACTTTGTCTGTTATTACTTGAAACCACTTAAATCCTACTTGTTATACTTAGTGCAATCACTTTTGTTTATTAATAAACCCAGAGTAAGTGATTAATACCTGGGGGAGCAAACAGCTGGGCATTACACTCTATCAGTGTTATAGAGGGCGGACAATTTATGAATTTACCCATAAGCTTTATACAGAGTAAAAGGGATTTATTTGGGGTTTGGATCCCATTGGGAACTGGATGTCTGGGTGCTAGAGACAGGAGTACATGCTGAGCTGTTTTCAGTTTAGTCTTCATCTTTGGGGGCATGGTTCAGACCCTGGGTCTGCGTTGCAGCAGGCTAGTGTGTCTATCCCAACAAGAAAGGTTCTAAAGTCCCAAGCTGGCAAAAAAAACTGGCTCAGAGGTAGTTTCAGCACATCAGGTGACAGTCCCAAGGGGGTCTCTGTGACCGAACCCATCACAGCCTCCTCCACTCCTTCTCCTGGTTGGGTGGTCAATGGTAGATGCCTACCATGACATCAACCCTGTCATGAAAATCGGAACACCACAGCCGATATTCTCAGCAGTGACTTCTTGCAGGACTATGAATGGAAGCTAGACTCTCAAATTCTCCACAATATATTTCAGAGAGGGATACTTCCAGAAGTGGATCTCTTCGCCACCTCCAGGAACAAGAAGTGCCCTCTATTCTTCTCAAGAGGGATCTGGGGCACCATTCTTTGGGAGATACCTGTCTTCTGTCTTGGAAGAAGGATCTGTTTTATACATTTCCTCCAATACCGCTAATACTGAGGGTGATAAATTCAGGCAGGACAAGGCCAAGTTACCCTTATAGTACCAACCTGGCTGGTGTCCTTGGTACATGCTTGGTACCCTTACCTGTTTCATCTATGTATTGAATGGCTGTTCAAGCTTCTGACCAGTCCTTATCTCCTCTCCTAGGATGCGGGACATGTGCTTCACCCCCACTTACAGGTTCTCCACTTCAGGTTGTGGTTCCTCCATGGTTCACAGGATTAGGATCCTACTGCTCTAAACAGTGGAAAGGAGTCAACCTGTATTACTTACCTGAAGAAATGAAAAGATTTTTCCATTGGTGGTGTCTGCCTGAAGCTGTGCCATTCTCAATCATCCTGGATTACCTGTTGGATCTAAGGTTGTCAGTTCAATTAAGAAATAAGGTTGTCAGTTCAATTAAGGTCCATTTGGCCACAATATCAGCCTTTCATTCCCTAGTAAAGGGTTCTCCATATTTGCTCACCCTATGTCATCTTGGTTTATTAAATGTTTGGGGACTCTCTGTCCCCAGATTAGAGACCACAGCCTAGTACTAGAATACCTTATGAGATCTCCATTCGAACCTATGGCAATCTGCTCTCTCTCCATTTGTCTATTAAGATGGCTTTTTTTAGTAGCCATCACATTGGCCTGTAGGGTTGGGGAGTTTGGAGCCTTGATGGCAGATCCCATCCGCCGCCTCCTTTACACTGTTCTTCAATGACAAGCTCTTTACGCCTGCATCCTAAATTCTTACCTAAGAGACTGTCAGAATTTCCTCTTAACCAATCTATTAATCTACCAGTGTTTTTTCCAAAACCACATAACTGTCTGCAAGAGAACTGTTTTCATATCTTTGTACTTAGGTAGTATGAAACAATTTTGAAAGTTCACCTAAACTTTTCATCTCCTTCGCAGATAGATTCAAAGGGGCCACAATCTCTGTTCAGAGACTGTTGAGATGGATATCTGGGTGTATTACCACTTGTTATGATGCAGCCACCGAAGGGCAATAGCACATTGTACTTGTTCACAAGCAACATTTGCAGCATTATTCAAGAACATGGCAGTGTCTGAGTTATGTAGGGCTGCTATATGGACATCAATACATGCATTTTCTAAACATTGTGCATTGATCCATGCTGCCAGATCTGATAGTACTGCAGTACCAAGCACTTAACGTCAGTTCTAGACTCAATTATGAAGCTCCCTCCTCCCTCGAATAGTGCTCGGAAGCCACCTGAAGTGGAGCACCCATAGGGACAGTACTCGAAGAAGAGATTACTCATCTCATGCAGTAACTGCAGTTTTTTGAGATGTGTGCCTGGATGGGTATTCAATTACCCACCCTTCTTCCCCTGTGCTTTGGACAGTTCTTTATGGGATGTTCGGGTGGAGAAGGAACTGAGAGCAGTTCGCCTGTGCATCCCTATGTAATTTCGGTGTCCAGCATGAGGAGTTATAAGGTGCATATGTGGGCCAATGGAAAGTATCCAATCAAGTGCTCAGGAGGCATACGTGCACCTGAAGGGGAATACCCATAGAGGGGGAAACATCTGAAAGAATCACAGTTTTTGCACAAGGTGAGTAACCTCTTATTTTCCTGGTACGAGGATGGTAGTATAATTTTTGGTGTTTTTGTTTTCTAAAGTTTGCTTTTTTATTTGATATGTGACCTGTGTGAACTCTCAAATCACCAAAAATAAAGGATATAGTGTTTGGATTTGCATCTTAAGTACAACTGTTCAAACATCTATACCTTGAATATACAACCCAAAGAACAAAATTCAGGTTTGAATCTGACCTTCTTTCATTCATTTCTTATATTGATGCATGAACCCTATGGGGATCCTCAGAGTGAGAAAGCATTAGATAAATTTTGGTTGTTTTCCATTACTGCAGTAGGTGGGCTTATTAGTATAACATCCCTTTGCATGTTGTACATCTCTATTAGCAGAATTCAAATGATATTGAGTAGCACTAGTGGTTCATTATCATGTGGTATAGCCATGAGTTACATTACATTTCAGTTCATTAATTTTGTAAACTTTAATGGTAGGATTGGGCTGGTAAATTAGCATGCCAGATACTGTAGCTATATAAATGAAACTACTCTGAGGAAAGCTGATATTCATGTTATATCACAGTTTTGTTAAGTCAGTTCTGTTTTTTTCCATATTCTGTAATTAGTTTTCTCTTTACATCCCCATTTTTCCTGTCTCATCTTCCCTAGCAGTTAATTGGCTGACTGCGACCTATATTTTGAAAATTATATCTGTGATTCAGAAAAAACATGTTGCACATACAAAATAAGTAACTGTGCACAGAACTGCAAAGTAAACCAGCAGAAATTGCATGTGCAATTATGCATTTTGTGTTCACAGCTGCATGTTTTACGCACAAAACCTGAAAATATTTTAAAAGAAAATCAACCTTTAAACTCAAAAAACTGAAGGCAGCACTGCAGTAATGACTTTCAAATGGCTTAATTCTCTGCATTTTAACAACTTTTATTAAATATTAAAATGTAAATATTTCAAAATGTTTCAACTGCTTAATCTTTATTCTACCTCCTGTTTTTTTCCTTTCTGCTGATGAATGCGTGTATCTGTTAATTCTGTGACTGTTGCCATTAATATTCTCTGGGGTATTCCATATGGAGGTGGGTTTCCTTTCCAATACTCAACAAATGAGGTCTGTTTACCAACCTTTAAACAAGTTATAATAATAACTTGTCCTTCTGCTAGTATTTTATATCCCAAATATGAAACAAGGTTTACTTTATATTTCAGTACCCTTTCCTTAACTATCATTTTTATGTTTTCCTTGGGATAACATTGAATTATACTTCACTATCCAATTTACAGTCCAGAACTCTGACGCTAACGAATAGCTATATTTGCCAAAGTAAAGCAGTTTGTGCTGCAGACACTGAACCTACAGAGAGAGATGTGATATTTCTGTACAGTTCTCCAGTCATGAAGATGCTTTTGGCTTTTGCTGTATGACATAGTTTGGTGGGGGCGGGGGTTGCATTTTGGCATATTCAGCCAACTCTTGGATAACTTCTTGGCTTATGTGACCTCATCTAATCAATAACATCTTTTAACCTTTTTCTTGTAATTGCTCATTGTTTTCTTTTACATTTAGTTTCAATCTTTTTGAAATGATGCCATATAGACTAGCTTTTCTTTCTTTGTCAAGTCACTTGAAATCGGAGTCTACATTTCAGTTCTTTGATTGGCTCTTCATATATCGCTGTGGCTTGGGTCAATGCTAAATCAACTTTTTGCAACAGTGTGTGCCTCTATGGCCATTTTATGTTTCACACAGAAGTCATTAAGGAATTGTATACTCCCCAAATTCGTGTCTGAGCTTTGTCAGTTTCATAAGAGTAAAATATCCCAGCTCATAATTAATATCCTTACATTAGCGTATCTTTCACATTTATCTATAATCTGTGCCAAAACCTTTTTTCTCCTTCCTCCTCCCATATAAAAGCAATTTGCAGTGCTGCTGGGCCCATCATGTGGAGAATCACCATCACCTGATTTAAGTGCTTCCTCTGCAGCCCCCATGGCAATTAGAAAAAATTCAACTTTTGCTTAAATTGGCAGAATTTTCCTATAAGATTCATTTGCAAATTGAGAGGAACTGAAGGAAGTAATTGTTCCTCCTTTGGTGTGATATAACTTTTAACACAATAAAACATTTCATGAAACCGCAAGAGTCACATTTACCAAGATCTGGCCTGATACTTTTATTAAGTGCTGCTGTGTGTGCTACAGGTCCCCCCTCTGTGCCCAGTTCTCGGAGGGCTTGAGTCTGTTACAACCCCTGCTAGAATATGTTGGCTTATTATCTCAAGCTGTAGCATGCTTTTAGCTCTGGAACTCGGAAGTCTCCTGTTGTGTGCTCAGTATGTCAGCGAAGGTAACAGCCGTCACACCAGTTCTTAGATCAGTTGACATCAGCTCTACTTCTTGCTGGGCATACTCAGATGCTTAATCATAAGTCTTGGCATAGTCAAGCTCATCCTAACATTGCATTGTTTTATTTGCAGTCACCCCATACTAGTAACAGGAGTCCAGATCTTCAAAGGTATTTTAGGCGCCTAACTTTCATTGAAGTCAATGGTACTTAGCATGTTCGTGCCCTGGAGGATCTGGTTTAAGATGCCTTCTTTTAGCCATCCATAATGTTAAGTCTTAGCAGTTGCAGGATTAATTTGCAAATACATAATGTAAGAAAAGTTCCTTCCTCTTCAACAGGGATCGCTAAAATTGGAACATTTTGGATATGCAATTTCTTCTCCTGAATTTCTAATTTTTGCTCTAAAAAACAATCTTGTTTTAAAGTCAGTGTTTGGTTACAGTCTCATTTTCTTGTATCGTATTTTCACATACCTCAGTTCTTGGTTTTCTCTGTACTGTGTTCCAGGTCTGACATAAGCCAACTTATGTCAAGTTTCCCTAGTTTGAAGGAAAGATTTTTTACCTTACACTGTAATGAGGACAAGAAGCTCTGCATTGCCTTCTCTTTTTCATCAAATGATAAGTATCTGTGTGGAAGGGAGTAGTTAACATTGTACACTGTGACAGGGTCAGGCCAGATAGCTAAAGGAGAGTGATAGAAGGCAGATATATTAGCCCCAGGTTAAGTAGGTCCCTTTCCCTTGGGTAAGGTAACAGGGAAGGTTCCAGAACAATCAGGAACTTTCTGGAAACAATTAAGGCAGACAGGCTGATTAGAACACAAGCAGCCAATCAAGAAGCTGCTAGAATCAATTAAGACAAGCAAGCTAATCAGGGCACCTGGGTTTAAAAAGGAGCTCACTTCAGTTTGTGGTGGGCATGTGAGGAGCTGGGAGCAAGAGGCGCAAGAAGCTGAGAGTGGGAAGGCGTACTACTGGAAGACTGAGAAGTACAAGCATTATCAGACATGAGGAGGAAGGTTCTGTGGTGAGAATAAAGAAGGTGTTAGGAGGAGGCCATGGGGAAGTAGCCCAGGGAGTTGTAGATGTCACACAGCTGTTACAGGAGCCACTGTAGACAGCTGCAATCCAAAGGGCCCTGGGCTGAAACCCAGACTAGAGGGCAGGCCCAGGTTCCCTCCATCCCCCCAACTCCCTACTTGATACTGGAGGAGTTGACCTGGACTGTGGGTTCCACCAGAGGGGAAGGTCTCTGGCCTGTTCCCCGATCCACTAAGTGGTGAAACACTGGAATGCGTTACCTAGGGAGGTGGTAGAATCTCCTTCCTTAGAAGTTTTTAAGGTCAGGCTTGACAAAGCCCTGGCTGGGATGATTTAATTGGGGATTGGTCCTGCTTTGAGCAGGGGGTTGGACTAGATGACCTCCTGAGGTTCCTTCCAACCCTGATATTCTATGATTCTATGATCAGCAGAGACTGCGGGGATTGTTCTTTTTCCTTTTCCCCATGCTGGCCAGTGATGAGGCTAACTGAGTAAACGGCAGATTTGAGCCACGAAAGTGGCCAAACTGAGGGCTGCCGTGAACCTCTGAGGTAAGCAAGTCCGCCAATAAGCACAGGACTCACCAAGGCAGGGGAGGAACTTTGTCACAACACGTTTATTGATATTGATTGTGTGGATGAAACAAGTCATCTTTTTCCATTTGATTTTTACTTTTGTACATTTTTCTTTTCTTTTCAAAAGCCATAGCCACTGTCGGATTATTTTCCTCCTGAGAAGACTTAACCAGAAAGTCCTAACAACGTTAGAATATATTTGCCACACATGCATACAATTGTAGCTGTTTTCCAGGTCAGGTTCTCCAATTCACCTTCTTCAGCTTATATCCATGGTAACCTTTGTATATGTTAATATTTGGAATATGTGGAAAATTGTAAGAACAAAACACATTGTTTGCCATACCAGCTGAGACCACTGATCCATGTAATAAGATATCCTTTCCTGCTGTGCTAGTCAAAGATATGTTGGGGAGGCAAGACAGAAAACACAGTGCACTTAGCTAGATATATGCAATACTCTAAATGTGGGCTGTGAAAAATTCCTTCCTGACTTCTTCAAGTTTTAGCCTGAAGCAAGGAATTTGATATGTGACAGACACAAATATTTGTGGTATTCACATGAGCAGTAATAGTCACCCTGTTTACACTGATGCCCCATGGTCCCAGTTGGGATCAAGATCTTGTTGTGCTATGTGCTATGCAAACATGTAGAAAGACAGTTTCCACTCCCATCCCAAAGAGCTTTCCGCCTAAAAAGCCCAAACATTAAAAATATATTAGGGAAAAGAGGTACAGCATATAAACAAGAGGTCAGGGCGCAAGTTGGCATGCAAATTCATCTGGTGTAATTTTGGTGGGGATGATAGGGTGAAAAGAGAGAATGAGGAAAAAGGAGGCGATGAGGTTGCTGGAGTAGGGAAGGTGAAGTGAGGAAAGAGAGATGGGAGAACGGAGAGGAAGAGGAAGTTGGACAGGCCCAGGAGGTGGGATGGACATGCAATTGTCATAGTCTCAAACTGTCCAAGCAGAGATACTACTCGGGTATTGTTGAGGCTAGATCTGGGGGGCTGGGGCCTTTCATAGGCCATGCTGAAAGCTCCCCTCTAGTTCTAGCCATGTAGAAAGCTGGAGGCTCTGGTGTACTGAAACCCGTCTGTTGGACCAGTTATTTCTAGGTAGCTCAGAAATAATTGATTTAAAAACAAAGTCAATGTTATTTTAAATGGTTAGTTAACAACATTATTTCTGTTGATGCATTGCCTTGCAGCCCCCTCTGTATCTTGAACTCACTTAAATCAAGGTAATGTCAAAAAACTTTGAAAGAGAGAATAGATTTTTTTTTAAATCCTTTAAATGGAAATCTCTCAAAAAGCAATAGTTTGTAACATGGTTTGTGTTTGCCGTGGTATAACCCAATTTCTTCGGCATTGTAGACAATGACTTGTGTCTCACAATCCATGTAGGCTGCATTGTTATTTCAATATACATTTCTAGCACAGAAAACGTGTACATTTTACGTACAATAATGATAGTTGGCACTTTTAGAGAGCTTTATAGACCTGATCCAAAGTGACCACAGAAGCCAATGTAAGTCTTTCTTGGCCCCATATTGGCAAAGCACTATGTAAACATAGATGAATCAAATTTGAACTAGTCACAAATGTCTCTTAATGTCTCAAAGTTGTTAATGTATTAATTTCAACATTACAATAAATATTTTAGAAAAATATAAATGCCTCATAGTTGATAAGTAAAACTGAAATCTGCAACTTGGGCTAAATATAGGAGGGGAAAACCTTTGAGTCGTGGTTGGATAAGCAACTCAGTGTGTGGGATTTGTTTCAGAAGCTGGTTTGGCCATAAATTTAAATAATCAGGATAATTTGGAAAGCAGCTTCAAGATTTTGTTTTTAAGTTGGCAGTGAAACCAGAGGGCAAGATTCTCAGTTGGTATAAATCAGCGTGGCTCCATTGAGTGTTAATTTGCATCAGCTAAGAATTTGGCCTGAAATCCAAAACAGTAATAATGCCTAGATTTACACTAGGCCTTTTCTATGTAAACATCCAGCACAAATGCTTGATCCCAATAACTATGTTCAACCTGTCCAGCCATTAAATTCCCTTATCTGGCAAAAATGTTTTTAACAAAGAGGGGCAGGGGAGGGAATCATAATTTTAATATAATAATTCATACATAGATAATTTTGCAGAGACAGGTAACCGTTTTCAAAGCCATTCCCACAGTTCAGAACATAAACCCAATTCAGGAAAGCACTTAAATACATGCCTAAGGGTTTGTGGAGTTAGGGCCATTGACCCTTCTCAACAGTCATATGTGTTTTTACAGCTCTACAGAGGTTGCTTTTGCTTGTGTGTGTCTTTGTGTACCTTGACTGTAAGAGGTAGGATATACTGTATTAAGTGTTAAGTATCCAAAAATAAATCTGTAAAGCTGTTGCTGCTTTAGAGTGAGCAACCATCATATCCATCTAGAATGCTCTCAAGCAGCTTTATCCGCTGTGCAGTATGATAAAGGTGCTACATAGTCTGTATATGAAACTGAACCACAGCAATGTTTGAAAAGTACTCCCCTTAGCAAGACAAAAAGGCTGAGGTAATATCTTTTATTGGACCAACTTTTGGTGGTGAGACAGAAAAGATTTTGAGCTTATACAGAGCTCTTCTTCGGGTTTGGGAAATGTACTCAGTATCACAGCTAAATACAAGGTAGAACAGATTGTTTAGCATAAGTAGTTAACATAGATTTCAAGGGACCATTCAAGATGAAGTGATGCATTACACCTCTCTAGTCATAAGGGAAAAGGCTGAGGGGAGGGGAGGGGAGTTAAGTGGGTTCTAGATTGTTGTAATAAGCCATAAATCCAGTATGTCTATTCACTCCATGATTTTTAGTGTCTAGTAAAGTTATAATTTTAAGCTTCCAGGCTTGTCTTTTGAAGGTGTTATGCAGGTTTCCTTTGAGGATGAGAATTGAAAGATCAGAAATGGAGTGATCACTTTGTGAAAAGTGTTCACCCACCCATGGTGTGGTGTTTTTGTCTTCTATCGTTTTTCTGTGTGAGTTCATTTGAGAGCATAATGATTGTCTTGTATTGTTGTTGTTGGGGGCATTTAGTGCATTGGATGATGTACACCACAAGTTGGGATAGGCATGTATAGGACCTATGAACCTTGAAAGGTGTGTTGAACATTGTAGCTGTGAAGATATGTCTACAGGCTTTGCATCTGTTGTTCTGGCAGGCTCTGGTGCCACTTTGAATTGGTGGGTTCTGGTCTGAAGGGAGCTTCCTTCTGTATAGGTTCCAGTGTGGGGTGGTAAGTGACAACTAGGGATGTGTGGTCGGAGTGGTTTTTATTTCTGTATTGAAACGAGTTTTCTTGGGATACTTGGGTGGCCTGTTCCATGAGGCGATCTTCTACTTCGATGGCGCGTCCTTGTTTGATGAAGGCAGTTTTAAGTGTGTTATGGTGCATATCCCGGAATTTCTCCATGGAGTATATTTTGTGGTACTCGAGTGACTGGCTGTAGATAACAGATTTCTTGGTGTGTTTCAAAAGATGAGCCTGGGAGCTTAAATTCATAACTTTGTTAGATATTAAAAATCACGGACTGAACAGAGACTGGATTTATAGCTTATTACGACCATCTGTAACCCACTTAACCCCCCCTCCCCTGCTTTCTTTTCTTTTTTATCTTTTTCCTCCCTCACCCTATGACTGGAGAGGTATTAATGGGCCTCTTCACCTTCCTTAGATATTTTTAAGGTCAGGCTTGACAAAGCCCTGGCTGGGATGATTTAGTTGGGGATTGGTCCTGCTTTGAGCAGGGGGTTGGACTAGATGACCTCCTGAGGTCCCTTCCAACCCTGATATTCTATGATTGAATGGTCCCTTGAAATATGTGTTAACTCCTTATTCTATACAATCTGTTCCACCTTGTATTTAGCTGTGACACCCTGAGTACATTTCCCAGAACTAAAGAAGAACTCTGTGTAAGCTTGAAAGCTTGTCTCTCTCAGCAGCAAAAGCTGATGCAATAAAATATATTATCTCACTCACTGTGTCTCTCTAAAGCAAGATGGACATTACTGTTGAGGCAGATTAATGGGTAATGCTTGGGGTTACTATTATTGAGATCCTTTTGTCCTTTTCTTCAGCTCATGGTACCTCCTGCCGTCCTGCTCCTGTTAGAGCACTACTAATTTCTTTACTCTTTCATTACTCTGCCTACAGTATATGATTTGCAACTTCTGTCATTGGTTTGCTTCTTCGTGGTAAACTGAGCTGTCAAAAGTGATGTAAGAAATAGGTAGGGTTGTCTCCTTTCTAGAGTTTCTTCTGGTAATGTTTCAAATCTGAAATGCAAATTTCTCTGAGGATTGCTCCTTTGTTGTTATAATTATTCTTGACATCTTACCTTGGAAGGAATCTGACCAATATTGTATTTCTCTGAAGAATTTCATAACACGATAGGCAAGATGTCAAAAATTATTAGTCCAACCAATGGTTTGACCTCAGGGGAAAAATATGTTTCAGACACAATAAAGCTTCCTTTCAACTATTCCTCTTAAGAACCTTCCTCTAGGACAACACCCCAAAAATGTAATGGTTGCTGACATTTTGAGAAGGCGGTTACTTTCCTGAGCATTTAAACAGCATGTCTGAGTATTTTGTAAGCAACAAATTGGCACAGGGAAGCGCCACTTTACGATGCTTTCACTCCTTCAAGCTTATCACTTTGTTTTTATCAGAATTACTTTGTTCTGTGAAGAAGGAGGAAAATAACAAGTGTGCTGAAAGAAGATGAATCTGGCTATTTCAAATGCAGAACATTATTTTCAGCTGTAGAGTTCAGAGATTAATCCATGCCCTTAGAAGATTGAACAGCTGATCAGAATAGTCTGAATCCAAACAGTTGTGTCAAAGTGAATATTGCTTCCTGTCTCTAGCACTGCTTGTATAATAGTTGTTCTGACATTTGGCAGCCTAGTTCCCATTTTCCTTCCAGTTTGCTAAATTCTAAAATCAGATGGTTACTCTTGAAATTGCAGAAAGATCAATTTCTGTGTGATATATTTTTTAAAAAATATTATTTTTCCCAAGGTACAAGATGTAATGACATCTTGGGTTTGTACTCTCACTGTTAGACAGGCGAAGAATTCCTGTAGCTAAGAATTCCAAAATCATCACCTCCAGGAGAGGAATCTTCACAGTGCTTCTGTAGTGGCATGCAAACTCCACTTACTTGTTAGTTTCAGAATAGCAGCTGTGTTAGTCTGTATTCGCAAAAAGAAAAGGAGTACTAGTGAGCATCCGATGAAGTGAGCTGTAGCTCACGAAAGCTTATGCTCAAATAAATTGATTAGTCTCTAAGGTGCCACTAGTACTCCTTTTCTTTTTACTTGTTAGTGATAGCCATACAATAAGGTCATTTGTGATGCACCTTTGAAACTGTCATTTATACTCTGCCTACTAACCCATCTTACAGCTCACAAACAAAAAAAAAATCACTTAATGTAAACATGTGCCTATGTGTTTTGCTGGATAGGGATGGATTTAAACAGATTCTTAAAGTTAAGCACATAAGTGCTTTTCAAAATCAGGGTCTTAATCTCCAACGTATTATGAATTTTCAGGGCAAGGAACTGATACATTTTGTACCATTTGGTTGGAGAGTTTCCCAGCTTTCCAAAAGGTAGCTTATAGCCCTTTAAGATCCAGAGTTGTCTCACCTTAAAACTACAACACCCATGTATATGTAAAATCTATTTTATATGTCTTCTAGTATTTATGAATTTTCTTCATACAGTATAGTTGGATTCATGATACAGAGTCATCCTGACTTTATAGGCAGAGGGATACAAAACTCACTAAACATTTAAAACTCACTAAAACATGTCTAAAACATTTTTTGTAGAATGTATGGATTGTTGGAGAATAATTGATGGTGTGCTGGGTTGCAAAGGCTTTCCTGGCACTTCTTTAGGGTTGCCTGCATAATTCAATAATAGCTTCATCATTTGTGAGTAATAATAAGGCCATCCTCACAAATATAAAACTTTGTTTCATGTGCACGTGCATTACAATACAATCTCCGATTACAATCTTTTACTCTGTACGATGCTTAGCACAGTCAGGTGTTTGGAGTACTACTTTAATGTAAATAACTTGTAGCTGAAAGCCTTTTGCTGTCACATGGGTATAATTCATAAAGTTGTGCCTTTAAAAAAAAAAAAAAGAGAGGGGGGTGAAAATGGCTTCAGAATTGGATGGTAACAGACCACAAATGCCAGTGATGATTGAACTTGGTGATGGTCTAAACAAAAAGAGCTTTCAACCATACTTGTAGCTGTTTTCATCGCATCAACATTATAATCTTCAGAGTGATGTTTGGGATTATTTTGTGTGTGCTGGTTGTGTTGTTGTGTGGGTAGTTGTATTGATTTGAGTGTGTTAGTGTGTGCTACCAGGAGGAGCTGTGTATGTTTAGGGTTGTTGTGTGTGCTTGTTGTATTGTTGTGCTGGGAGAATTCGTGCAGGCGGTGAATGAGGTATGTACTATGGTGAGGGGCTATTTGTTTTGGGGATTATTTTTATATTCCAAGGCCAGAAGGGACTGTTCTGATCGTCTAGTCTGATCTCCTGTATAGCACAGGCCCTAGAACTTCCCCAGAATAATTCCTAGATCAGATCTTTTAGAAGAACATTCAGTCTTGATTTTAAAATTGCCTGTAATGGAGAATCCACCATGACCCTTGGTAAATTCCTCCAATGGTTAATCACTCTCACCATTAAAAAACGTACACCTTATTTCCAATCTGAACTTGTATAGCTTCATATTCCATATATTAGATCGT